>NC_090277.1:99425609-100082484 GCF_040414725.1 Anabrus simplex | reverse complement strand
TCGGAATAATATTGCCAGGATGAAGCTCTCGTCACCGAAAAACTTCTTTTGAGAAACTTGAGAAACAAAATAAAGAAAAAGTGTTTCTCGGTATAAAATCAGAAAACCATGACTGATTATTTTCAAAAACAGTAATGTTACGTAGTCTGAGTTTTTTGCCTTATTAATTTCAATGAAAAGTACTGTTTATTTTTCCATTCATTAATTGTGCTAAGTGTTATATTTATTGCAACGTATTGGGTAAGTTAATAAAAAACAAAGCAGTAGTATCATTTATTGTCATTTTAACTGTACTTTCAGTACGCCTGTTCTATTTTTAACTTTTTGCGGGTAAACAGCGATTTTACTCATCCGGGATAATCAAAAGTTGAGTGCATTTAATATTTCCTTTATCTTACCTCATCGTTTGTGACCTTATCTTTCCAACTCAACCGCAGTATCCTTCTGAACGTTCATAACTCAAATCTGTCCGTTTCTGTTTTTCTTATTGGCCAGGTCTCAACTCCACAGCTCCAACTTGAATGATTATATCTCTGTACTTCAAGGCAATGCCTTATTCCATTGTAATTTATATTTTCCATAACTTTGTTAGAAAATATAGCGTTGTGATTTAGATCCACTCATAATCATTTTTCATCATCCAGACCAAATCCCGTGGCACTACAGCCCTTGAAAGCCTGCAGATTGCGAGGTGTCGTGTGATCAGCACGACGAATCTTCTCGGCCGTTATTCTTGGCTTTTGAGACCGGGGCCGTTATCTCACCGTCATATAGCTCCTCAATTCTAATCACGTAGGCTGAATGGACCACGAACCAGCCCTCAGGTTTGTTTTAAATGCTATAGTCAGTCAAGTTTAATTATCATCTTTTTCATTCCATCTTGTACCATTAGGGGCGGAAGACCTAGCTGTTAGGCCCCTTTAAACAACAAATACCATCATCAACTCCATAGAACAAGGTGGAGAAGACGTAACTATTAGATGTAAACTAAGATCTGCGCTACAGAACACTCTCCTCATTTTACTGAATGCATTTCTGGCTTGGCCGGTCCTGGAATTTGTTTCCTGAGTACAGTCAATGGTGTAGTTCACATTTGTTCCTAAATACTTGTACTGTGTCACTCTCTGCACTGTTTCTCCATTGATCATCAAGCTCTCTTGGTGTATTATTATTATTATTATTATTATTATTATTAGAATGAGATGTTATCAGTAGAGCCTTGCGCGGATATACAAAATAATATCTGCATACGAAAAATGGTTATCCGCGGATATTGTAAATATTTTACTACAGTGTATTACACCCAAGGTATTGAAATGGATAGATCTGTTAACATAATATAACAGGCCTGATAACCCCTACAGTCACAGGTTTATGAGGGATTTTCTCTTGCGACAACTACAGACGTATTGGTATTGACCTTTGTTTCTTCCTTCCATTAACTGCGGGCAGGACCCACGTAGGCTTAGGTCAGATTTACGGCTTTATGGTCTCAAGGCTCTTTATATATCACTATTCTCCCATACCAATGTCAAGGATCGCCTAACCACAAGGAAAAATAAGAGTATAACTGTATGAAAATCAATAAACATCGTTATTTAGAAATCATCGGCAAAATTATCCGCACTGCAGTTCAGTTTGTATCCGCCAAGTCATTAAAGGGGGAGACCCATCTTAACACGGGGAAAATAGGCCAATATTCATTCGATTGTTATATATGCTACAAACGTTGTTGACAAATGCTGCACATATCCCAGTATTGGCATGCTTCAGAGCAATCAGAAGCAACTGCAATAATGTCAGAATTCTATTTATAATAATTTTAAATAAAATGTTATAAATTCCCCGCCTTTTTAACAACATATCACGGTTTCCTTCATAACTATCTTACTGTTTCACAGATAATTATGTTTTTTTTTTTTTTTTTCAGGGTTTCCTTCCATAGTGTTGTACTACAATCTGTACCTCATTCAGATCAATAGGATTTATATTAGATTTTATATAACATATTTTCAATTGCTCGGAATAAAACTCGACAAAAATCGAAATCACAGTCTATGTTGGTGATTGAGGTTCATTTTGTAGGTGGAGGTTTGATACACACTTTAAAAAAGGAAAAGTACGAAAATTCTTATAAACTTGGAATTTATAAGGGAAAAGGTAGGTAAGGGTTATTCTGCCCGAAGGCAGGTCCGAACCTCCGCAAAGGTGTTCCTGAGCCGGAGTTTACGTGCGGTAGGGTGGCCAATTCCTTTCCGCTCCTCCATTCCCTTACCCCCCACCAATAGCGCGTGGCAACCCATCCAACTCCTGACCACGCCCAATGTTGCTTAACTTCGGAGATCTCACGGGATCCGGTGTTCCAACACGGCTACGGTCGTTGGCATAAGGGAAAAAAGGCGGGAAATTTTGAACATTTTATTTTAAAATATTATAATTATTAGAATTCTGACATTACTGAAGTTGCTTCTGGTTGCCAGGAAGCATGCCAATACTGGGTTATGTGCAGCAATTGCCGACAACAATTGTAGCATATTTAACAATCGAATGAACATTAACTCTGATCCAACTTGCTCGCGCATTAGACAGCTTCCGCCGGGCATAGATGGTGTATGACCTCACCTTAGTGACGTTATACAAAGCGTAAGACAACGATTAAGTTCCTAGTCCTTGACCGCTAAGGTCTGATTAAATCACCAGACGCAACGCGTATCCCATCACCATTACGGCCCCTGGTTGCGTAAAGATACCTTGTGTGTGTCCAACTCTGGTGTTCCGAGGTCGGTTATGATGAAGTTCAATGAAACTTCGTAGCGAGTTTTTATGATAAGACGAGTTAATGAGATGAAATGCAATTTTTTTTTTTTTTTTGCAAGCTGCTTTACGTCGCACCGACACAGATAGGTCTTATGGCGACAATGGGATAGGAAAGGGCTAGGAGTGGGAAGGAAGCATCCGTGGCCTTAATGAAGGTACATTCACCCAGCATTTGTCTGGTGTGAAAATGGTAAACCACGGAAAACCATATTCAGGGCTGCCGACAGTGGGGTTCGAACCCACTATCTCCCGAATACTGGATACTGGCCGCATTTAAGCGACTGCAGCTATCGAGCTCGGTGAGATGAAATAAATGAATGGGGTGATATATGATAATAGGAAGGGAGAGGGTGAAACCCGGTGCTGGCACATAGCCTGCTCCTGTCTGCTCGGGTAGTACCATGGCCAACTCGATAGGTAGATGGCTATGGTAGTACCGAACTGGTCTGACGGTCAAAAAAACATTCCAAAGATATTTTTATTCCATAGCGAAAGGTCGTGGTTGAATTGGTCCGTTGGGTAGTTGGCAGGTAGAGGAAGGAATTCTCGAATGGGTTACCGGTACTAACCTAAACCCCTGCCCCTCAACAACTGCTTCAATTCACTAGACGCAGTGTCATTTCTCAGACAGTCTCAGTGCAGTGTAGTACTAGCAGCAGTGTACAATGGTTTCCGTGTTAAATGACAGGGGCTTGAAGTCAGTCGGTTTGGACGGATTTAAATATTCAAAAGGTGACAAGACACAATCGGGTCAACAGTGCCTAAACCTAACCTAACCTAACTTAACCCAACCTAACCTAAGTTATTTGAGGAGGCCGAAAGGCCGCTACATATATTTACTATATTGTCCTGTGTCATTTTATTGGGACGGTTGGTAAAATATATGAGAGAACGATAAGGCTTTTTGGATCCAAGGAAGAAAAGGCTGAACGGCCGCTACATATACTTACTATATTGTCCTGTGTCTTTTTTTTTTTTTTTTGGACAATTACAAGTTGGTAATTCGATCCTTGGTTTTGATACTTAAGCGTCGGACCAGTTCGACCCCGCCCCCAGTGCTAAACTGTTGGACTAACTGATTAATCTACAAATTCCAGTGGCGTATGCTGGTATCAAGACGTGGGCTACCACTAGACTTAGGCTACCCCTTTTCGATAGTTGGTTTAGGGCTGTGTTGTCAAGGCTGCTTCACAAGCTACTGCCCTGGCCTCTGCCACCGTCAATACTCAACACCTGATCAATCGAGTTGGTAGCCTAAGGTTTAGCAAATTGAAGTCCAGCTTTGAGGCTAAATGGATAGAATGCTTGTCTTTGGTCCGACGGCCCCGGTTCAATTTCCCCTGACTTGGGAACTGGGTGTTTATGACGACTTCGCCATTCATTTTATTCTTATTAGGTCACCACCAAGCCTATGTAGATGCCATGCACTATTGTTATTATTATTATTATTATTATTATTATTATTATTATTAACATCGTCATCACAGGCCCCGATTTCAAGTACTTAGCCCCCTGGGCAAACAATATTTAGCCGCCCCCCAACCCCTGCTCGTTTTCCTGTTCCTCTAAAAGATAATTGTTTACAAATTAAATATTACAGTTTTCAAGATTATGAGTTTTAAAACAGCACATTATGCAAATATTGTTAATTCTCTTAATTAAACTTATCAAGCCAAATAAAGGTAACAGCCAAATAAGAATCAGGCTGTTTTTCTTTTTCTTTAAAAAGCCGTTGGTTTGTATGTAAGTAAATAATTTTAGAAAGAAGACACATTTCCTTTATAAAATGTAAATATATAGATTAAATTCAAAATGCCCAGTCCGCCCATTTGTAAATCGGGGCCTGCGTCATCATAATCGTTAACAATGTTGAATTTTACAGCGGTCGTACCCATCGTTCAATGGTTAATTATCTTCCTCGGAAGATCAGTGGTGGTGTCCGACCCATGATCACGGGTTCGATTCCAACCAACAAAAGAGAACACTAAACCTGAAAGATTGCGTTTCATTTTAGCAGATCTACCAATAAAAAGAAAACTATATTACTCCTATAACAGCAGTCCTGCAGTGTCTTCCTACAAGGATGTAGAAGTAAACGGGAGTGAAATACCAGCACTCCGTTATCTATATATTTAAGACAGAAGGATGAGGTGAGGAAGTATATACGATGAGTAACGCATGGTGATAGGTAGCAGTGGCGATCTGACGGACCGAAGCCTAGCACAGCTATCCTCCGCCGGTTCCCGCGCCTGTAGGCAGACAGCAGCAAGCCGCGTGAGGCGAGTCGATGGGAAGGGACAAGAGTCTGGGCTGCAATATCAGTCTCCGAAGCCTTGTTCTCAGAAATACGTGCGACGTGTTTTCTCATTGCTTTCAAGTTTTGCAAATGGAACAATGTGTCAGATGCTTACAATATCTTTAGACAGTGCCGGATTAAGGTGTTCGGGGGCCCTGGGCTATTTAAAAATGTGGGGCCCCTTCTTCGTAACACCACGTAAGACTAGCATACTGAAGTCGTTATAGAACTACTTCCGCATAAATTGATGAATAGTGAAGTGTTGAAATAGACTACAATTTTTCTCTATTTTTCATGTTAGTATTTCATAATGCCAAAATATATTTTATATTTGTCTCATCATCACTAGCAAATCGACATACAAAACAGAACTTACGTTTTCTGGCACCACTAAGATATTTTCTATCCATTTTACATGAACATTACAGTTGTAACTTACGAATGGTTCAATAATCAGAGGTAAACTGGAAGTTCTCTTCCTGACGCAAAGACACAATACAGAATGCGCATTCCGCCATGCTTCCCCTGTCCCCTCCCGCTCACTTCCAAGAATCTTCCCCCCTTCTCCCTCTGCCCGTACTCGCAAGCTGCCAGATTTAAATTTTCGTCAACAGTAATCTTTACAGTAATTACAGTGCGTAAGTAGCGAGGATTCGTGTCTCCGGACGGTAATTGATTCTAGCAGTGATGAAATACTAACGCGGACAGCTGATAAGAAGGAAGGAAGAGTGCGTGTTCAATATTTTGCGAGCGTAAGTATTCATATACATGCACGGAGGTGGAGCAACAGGCCTTTTTATACAATTTTAGGTTCGGCCAAGGGCCGGGGCCCCTTGGCAGGCGGGGCCCGGGGCTGCAGCCTCTTTAGCCCCACCCTTAATCCGACCCTGGCTTTAGATTTCCATCGCTCGCATTTGAGGTTTGGGCTTCACTGATAGCCTTGGTAGCCCTCTGCCAAATTCCTATAAACATCGGACAAATTTGACAACACCCCCTCTGCTCAAGGCTTAATGTCTTAATCGAACGGACGAATCACCATCAACAGCGCCATATGCCCTCACTGCATATGAGCACTGCGGAGAGGTTTGGAATGATCGAATCCAGTCCATCAGCGCATCCGGGAATCAGTACCACGGCGGGTTGATGTGCGCATCAATGTTAAGGCGACACTCCAGAGATAAAAATCGATATTTGGGTAATTTTGCTGAAATTTTTTTAATGACTGAAACTGAAAGGGTTGAGTTTCATTTTTCTTGTCACGAAGTTATTCCGCTCAATTCAAACAATTTATGACTGTAATAATGCTTTGTTTGTCAATTGTAATGCTACGTTTAAATCCCATTTTCTCCCATAATATTCTGCCAAATGTAACAAAATTTGATCACAGCTATATTAAGAAGCCTGCGTATGGAATTTTTGATTGCAGAATTTGTTCAAGTAGTAGGGATTTTTCAGTCCAACATGTTGAATGTAAAAATTACACAGAATTTAGTACGATATATCTCCTTATATAAATTATGTACAGAAAAATCGATACGAGTTAACATTAACATGTTAATTATATTTCATGAAAAAATGGAATTAAAAATTTCAAATTTTTTTGGAAAAACTATTCATTGTATATAAAAGAAATGTTCGTGATATCTCTACTTTTATGTAGGTGACATTCCCAAAAACTTTCGTGAAAATCCATGCATTGCATAAAAATATCTTTTTATCTCCGGAGCGTAGCCTTAAAGGAATGTATTTTGAACATTTCATGTGATATGCTGATAGGTTGCGTTCCTGTGTATGTTTCACATGATTAATGCACAATGCACAGTTGTAGAAAATGAGTTCTAACATGACAATAAAGCATTTCTGGAGCCATATCCGTATACACTTGTATTCCTCCGTTAGATAATCCAGCTGTAACAGGCGGCTCGCGAACGCCGTACTTTCTACTTATAAATGTCCGGCATGCACGAATGATGAATGGGATATCTACTAACTGATTTTTACAGGGGCACTACTGCCAGCGGGCAGGTTACGTCAGAATATAAAGAGATAAGAACCGGACGGTCGCTCGCAGCATGTTACTCAGCGCTACCGGTCTAATGCACCCCTTGCATTAGTAAACCTCGTTTTCCACCGCATAGTTCTAGGCTGGTGTACGGTACAGCAGCACTATATTTGCCGTCTGCATATCGGCAATAGCTAGTGTGTTCGGCAACGACGAAAACACAGACATTTTAATCTAGACAAACCTGGTCGGAATGCAGCCGAAGTTCCAACAGACATCTGTCTTCTACACACGTATTTCACCGAACAGTATTAGTGTTTGTTTCATACAAGCAACTCTTTTATCGAGTGGAATGTCTACACGTGTATAAATTAATGTTATTAAATTTCCTTTTCTGAATCTTTGGCGTGTTTACAAACAGTAGCGGCGGTTAGGGGGTGCAGCGAGGAGGGACAGTCGCTACTGTAACGGTTCAAATCCCGTTACAAGATGATATCTGTATTTTTATTATTGTATGATTTTATCTGTATTATTATTATTATTATTATTATTATTATTATTATTATTATGTCAGTATTATTATTATTTTATCTGTGATATTGTTACTATTATTGTAATTATCCGTTTTATTCAATTTTGCAATTGCCTGTTGCTTGCAAGATTGCACTTAGATGTATACACATATACGTATGTGTAGTATAACACTCAATACCTGTACAGTGAGAATTGTTGTATATATCAGAGATTAGATGTGACGTTGGGGCATTGTGCAATATTAGTGGCGATTCTGCCAAGTCATCGCCGCGCCATGGCTATGTCATCGTATTTATTTAGCAATGCGCGCACGGAGTTAGTCGCCGCGGGGCTATTTCACCACTGTATGTAATATCTGTCGCGTAGGTGGGAGTATGTCATTGTTATTTCTGGAGATTACGTAGTTGTGTCAACCAACGTCTATATAAGGTGGATGCACATTGTAGCGTCAGTCATTACTTATACGGATGCAGTACAGTGAAGTAGTCTACTAGATCAAGAGGCCTTAGGTGGTCAGCCAACCAGTGTGAACGAGAGATGGTGAAGACTCAGTGAGCCGTTATTGGTCATTGAGAGAGTGAGACCAAATGGTTGGTCCGTCACTTAGTGGAAGACGCGGACGCAAGGCTTACCAAGGAGTCAGAGAGGGCAACCCTGGACCTGCCAAGAGGTCATACCATATTGACTTACAAAGAAGTCAGATGATATGGAGAAGAAGCAGTCTCAAGGATGTATCACCACGTTAGGCGTGACACATCTACAGTAAACACCAGAGCAATGGATTACGTCGTAATTACACTCAAAGTGTTAAAGGTACAGTCAAGTGAATCAGTGAGGGAAATATTTCGTATAAATTGTTAAATGTCCGGTCAAGAAGAATTCAAATTCATGCCTAGTTTCTGTCAGTTGCAATGTCATAATTTCATATTCTCATCTGTTTTATCGCAACAAGACTCACTATTTTTTGATATATTATTTAAAGAATATATATTGTTCTATCAAACGAATTCATAGTTTCATTTCATTGAAAGTAAAATATCTTAACCTCAAAATTAATGGGGAAACCGAACGCCAATCTCCTTTTCCCAGAACTTATATGGTATGTTGTCAAAAGTAAGCTTATTACCCCACACCCTAGAGATAGTCAAGAGTCTCATTCTATTATTGCTGTACTGAGTGACAGCTGGCGCCCTTCAAATATCGTATGTGTAAGTAAGCAGGTAACAAGTAAGTGTGAGTACAAGGTTCGACGAGTGTGTATTTTATTTAATGAATGTTAATTTTCATAATTTCCATTTTAAATGCAGATATTCAGATTTCCGTATTTAATCCAGATTTTTATATATGTTTCAAAAGTAAGTCAGCAATTCAGGAACATGTTACAAATTGTCGACGCAACGTGGGACTCGAATAAATTCAGAATTTGTTCTGAATGACAGCATATCATAGGTTCATTTTGGGAGGAGTGTGCGCATTTAAGCCAACGGAAATTATTACCGGTAAATGTCAAGAGTGTAATTTTGTGATATATATTTGTATTTTGGGGATATGTCAAGGGATTTGAAGAGGGAAATTAATTTGAGATCGCGTACTATCACTAGTGAACCAAAGATGGACAAGGAAGACAATAACAAGTCATGTGACGACGAGGTCATTCATTGCTTCTGCGGACTTCCAAGGTGATATTCAGAGTAGGGAGCAGGTGAATACGATGGAAGCTTCTGAGATAATTCAGGAAAGTGCAGAAATTGAGAAGCACACTGAAACTCAAAAGGAAATCGCGGGGGGAATGAACCGAGATTTTTTTAATTTTTTTAAGGCCGAAATGATCGGGCTCAAGGAACAAATAAATACAAGTAGTGAAAATAGTAATAAACGAATGGAAAAGATGAGTGAAAATAATAAAGAGATGAAAGAATTAATTAGTACTAATAATGAAAATAATAAGAAAGAGATGAAAGAGATGAAAGAATTTTTTAGTAGTAGTTCTAGTGAAAATAATAAAGAGATGAAAGAATTAATTAGTACTAATAATGAAAATAATAAGAAAGAGATGAAAGAGATGAAAGAATTTTTTAGTAGTAGTAGTAGTGAAAATAATAAAGAGATAAAAGAATTAATTAGTACTAATAATGAAAATTGTAATAAACAGATTAACTCTCTAAGTAATAAAATGGAACAAATGATTGGTGTTAGTAATGAAAATAATAAGAAACAAATGGAAGAATTAATTGGCAGTAATAAAGAAAATTTTAATGTGACCAATGAGAAAATAGATGCTTTAAGTGAATCACTAAATTATAAAATAGATACTAAGATAGTAGAGGTAACTGGTCAAATATCTAAGTTAGAAAATAAGGTAAATAAAGAGTGTGTTGACCTTAGAGGTGAAATGGAGTTGAATCGGAGCGATCTTCATACTCAAATTGAACATGTCAAAGGAACTTGTACAGAGAATATCAAAGAGTTAAGTAATAAGATTTCTAGTAATCAGGAAGAAATTCACGAGATCATAGATAAAAGACTAGACAAGATCCATAATGCAGTGGGGCAAGATATGAGGGAATGTGTCAGTAAGGTAGAAACGTTTGAAAAAGAGCTTGGGCAGGTCAGAGAACTAAAGAATAAACAAGAAACTTTGTCGCAGAAGGTTACAGAGAAAGAGGAAAAATTACAGGAAGAATTGAGAATAATGAAAGAGAATGCGGAGAAAGTGGCGGAAGAAAAAGTTTTGAATTGCCAGAGGGTACTACGGCAAGAAATGAGAGAAGGTCAGATTACAAGAGAAATAGTAGTAACGAGTGGTTTATACAATAGGGACCAAGATTTGCCTAAGTTTACTGGAAAACAATTTAATCCTATAGAGTTTGTAAAAGTAGTTGAGAAAAGATTTGCAAGTAAGTCGAGGAATAATATTAATGAATGGGAATACGTGGTGGAAATCTTGTCGAATGTTTTTGTCGGTGAAAGTAGAATATGGTTTCGAGTATACTGGAATAATATGTCTAATTTAGGAGAGATTAAAGTGCTCATTGACAGGCTTTGGGAAGAATGTTTACGCGCGCGCGAGAGAGAGCGCATGATGTCTGGAGAAACTACTATAGTAGAGAGAAGGGGAAAAATGTTAGCCGTGTATCAGAGAAGGAGTAATCATGATCCGCAGAGGATTAATAGTTGTGTTGAAGGTGATAGTGGTCGGAAGAGTAATCAGAGAGAATCGGGAGATGGGAGGCGTATGTATTTGAGTTATGAAAGAGAGGATCAGAAGAGTAATCAGAGAGAATCGGAAGATGGGAGGCGTATGTATTTGAGTTATGAGAGAGAAGGTCAGAAGAGTAATCAGAGAGAATCTGAAGATGGGAGGCGTATGAATTTGAGTTGTGAGAGAGAGTATCAGAGGAGTAATCAGAGAGAATCGGAAGATGGGAGGCGTACGGATTTGAGTTATCAGAGAGACTATGATAGTCTTAATATGAATGTTATTCAGGTGTCGTTGTCGAGCCCGAGTATTTCAGATTCACAGGGAATCGGGTAAATTAAGTGAACAGTCCAAAGGTAGAAGATGAACAGGTATTTAGTATAAGTAGTTATGTAATGAAAGTAGATTTAAGAGTATAGTGTGATTGTGACCTAAGTAATGTTAAGTGAGATATTTAAGTAGTGACGTAGTCGTAGATAATGAAGTAATTAGTGGCAGTAGTAAGTTAGACGTAAGAAGTGTTTTGTTAAGTGATGTAAATACCTAGAATACCGAGAATATGACGTAAGTAGTGAGGTAGTAACTCCGATGATGGAAATTGTGATGTGAAGAAGGTAATATTATAACAGCCGTTGGGCAAGTCAAAGTGAGTAAATAAAATGATAGCGGTACCAATCATAATTGAAGATAATTGTAAGTTTCAGCCACGCCTTGTTGTACCAGAACTTGTGTATTCAGTTGTTTTAGGAGCTGACTTGGTTGCAAATCATGGAAGTAGAATAGACTTTAATTTAGGTAGTGTGTGTTTGTTCTGGGAGTAATCTAGCAAAGAAGTACGTGTTAATTATGATGGTTTGAGGTAAGTGTGTTGGTGACGTGTGTTCTTTGAAATATATGAGAGGTAAGTGAAGTTGTTCCTAGTGAGAGGAAATGTGTTGGGTGTGTTACGTGCCTGTACGACCAGTATCCGAGGGATAGTCGGTATGAGGCAGTGACGTGAGGTAATTTGAGTGAATTACAGGAGGAGTAATTTTGTTCGATGTTAGGTAAGCATCGAGATGTATTTAGTGGTAAGTGAGGAAGAACACGTATATGAACAGAAATTTGTAGTACATGACCATTCATCATTTGTGGGAGGTAAGTACCCCATTCAACTTAAAAATGCTAGTGAAGTCTAAGAACAAATAAACATTATGCTGGATTACGGAATAATTGAACCATCTTGTAGCTATGGTATTGGACCTTTAATTATTGTTGCCAAGGAGGATGTGATTTATTGAGACATGTAAGTTAATAAGGGCAAAATTGATTCGTTTGAGTGACAGAGTGCTACTCAGAGTTCCATTTCATCATCTGCAGAGGCGGGAAATATGTTGAAGTTATATTTTTTTATCAGGGGTATTTCACAATTGTGAACCGTATCGGGAAGTGTGCATATTCTTATAAATTCAGGAAGAGGATATTGTCGGTATTTGTAGTATTATATATGTAAAGGAGTACTTCACGTGAGATTTGTTGGGATAATAATAAGATGTTTAATTTTTGTAAGAAACTGGCAAAATAAAACTAACATATGTGAATTTGCGTGTGAACCAAGTGTCGTATTGGTGTATTGGAAGAATAAGTGCTACATTGTCATGTACTGTGTGACAAAAAAAAAGGAGAACAGGACATTGGACAGTTATCTGCGATAACAATATGCGAGAACAGTTCTCATATAAGTGATATTTCACAAAAAGTTTTGATATGTTAAAAAAAAGAAGAATGTAGTGTAATCATTTAAAATTATTTGTATGTGTTAAACTGAGTGCTGTACTCTTGTGATTTGTATGAGAGAAAAAGAGAATGGGACACTGAACAGTTATCTACGATGGCAATGTGCGAGAAAAATTCTCATATGTGATGTATTATAAAATGTATGGATGTTGAAAAAGAAAATTATTGTTGTATACTCATTTAAAGTGTTTATATGTGTCAGTGTTATATTTATATTATGTTGTTCATAAATCAATCGATTCTTTGTTCTTCGATTTATTTATGAGGGAGGCGAATTGTAACGGTTCAAATCCCGTTACAAGATGATATCTGTATTTTTATTATTGTATGATTTTATCTGTATTATTATTATTATTATTATTATTATGTCAGTATTATTATTATTTTATCTGTGATATTGTTACTATTATTGTAATTATCCGTTTTATTCAATTTTGCAATTGCCTGTTGCTTGCAAGATTGCACTTAGATGTATACACATATACGTATGTGTAGTATAACACTCAATACCTGTACAGTGAGAATTGTTGTATATATCAGAGATTAGATGTGACGTTGGGGCATTGTGCAATATTAGTGGCGATTCTGCCAAGTCATCGCCGCGCCATGGCTATGTCATCGTATTTATTTAGCAATGCGCGCACGGAGTTAGTCGCCGCGGGGCTATTTCACCACTGTATGTAATATCTGTCGCGTAGGTGGGAGTATGTCATTGTTATTTCTGGAGATTACGTAGTTGTGTCAACCAACGTCTATATAAGGTGGATGCACATTGTAGCGTCAGTCATTACTTATACGGATGCAGTACAGTGAAGTAGTCTACTAGATCAAGAGGCCTTAGGTGGTCAGCCAACCAGAGTGAACGAGAGATGGTGAAGACTCAGTGAGCCATTATTGGTCATTGAGAGAGTGAGACCAAATGGTTGGTCCGTCACTTAGTGGAAGACGCGGACGCAAGGCTTACCAAGGAGTCAGAGAGGGCAACCCTGGACCTGCCAAGAGGTCATACCATATTGACTTACAAAGAAGTCAGATGATATGGAGAAGAAGCAGTCTCAAGGATGTATCACCACGTTAGGCGTGACACATCTACAGTAAACACCAGAGCAATGGATTACGTCGTAATTACACTCAAAGTGTTAAAGGTACAGTCAAGTGAATCAGTGAGGGAAATATTTCGTATAAATTGTTAAATGTCCGGTCAAGAAGAATTCAAATTCATGCCTAGTTTCTGTCAGTTGCAATGTCATAATTTCATATTCTCATCTGTTTTATCGCAACAAGACTCACTATTTTTTGATATATTATTTAAAGAATATATATTGTTCTATCAAACGAATTCATAGTTTCATTTCATTGAAAGTAAAATATCTTAACCTCAAAATTAATGGGGAAACCGAACGCCAATCTCCTTTTCCCAGAACTTATATGGTATGTTGTCAAAAGTAAGCTTATTACCCCACACCCTAGAGATAGTCAAGAGTCTCATTCTATTATTGCTGTACTGAGTGACAGCTGGCGCCCTTCAAATATCGTATGTGTAAGTAAGCAGGTAACAAGTAAGTGTGAGTACAAGGTTCGACGAGTGTGTATTTTATTTAATGAATGTTAATTTTCATAATTTCCATTTTAAATGCAGATATTCAGATTTCCATATTTAATCCAGATTTTTATATATGTTTCAAAAGTAAGTCAGCAATTCAGGAACATGTTCACACTACTACCCCCACTTTGTGGAGTAAACATTACATTCTTTTTTCCACTTTAGCCAGCTGGAACTAGGAATTATTTAAGATAAGCTATTTGTACAAACCTTTTTGTTTTATCTGCTAATTCTTTCCTTTATTTTCTTTACTTATTAAGATAATTATTGGCGGAAATACGCACAAAATGCCGTTCGTCGCGGCTAACCGATTTGTATAGCGCTACGACAAGTAGTGGAGACTTTGCAAGTGCTGTGAAGAAGGGTAGTAGGGCTACACATTTTTGCCAAGGGCGTGAACACTGAGGTATGATTCACCCGGTTGCCACGCGCATCCATCAGGCTGGCACTCTCTTTAGTGTATGTTAGTTTCTTAGTGTGCATTCAAATACTAAATGATTTTTAATTGTATAATCATGCCGTACTTCTATTTAATTGTACCGGGTGAGCAGGCCGTGGGGTTAGGGGAGCGCAGCTGTGAGCTTGCATCCGGGAGATGGTGGTTTCGAATCCTACCGTCGGCAAACCTGAAGATGATTTTCCGTGGTTTTCCATTTTCACACCAGGCATCAATAACAATAGTGAAGGGACAGGGAAGGGAACTACCTACGTAAATCCTTAATGCCTGATAACCACGTATTACTTAATTGATAGCCAGTGTCCCTATTGAAATTGTTAGGATTTCTACGTATTTCCACAGCTTCCCGTATAATCCTGGATCTATAGTGTCTAGTGTGGGTAAGAGCTCGAGCATCTTGGAACATGACATCATGACCTGACGATAGAGCGTGCTCAGCTATTGCTGATTTGTCTGGCTGGTTGAGACGAATATTTCGTTCATGTTATTTCGTTTCGGTGTTTTCCAATCTCATACGTTCCTCGTCGCCAGATGTTTCATTCCAGGCTTGTGTCAATGTCATACTTTCAAGTGTGTACACCTGTTATGTTATGTGTCCCTCTCAGACTGATTCTGACGGTTCCGTCAGCTTCCGCTTCGAACGCTAGCGCTGTACCGCGTCCGGTGACCCATCTGGTAAGGCATGAACGTACCACTTACACTTCTATTGTAACGTCTAAATTCAGACCTCATTGTTTGAGAAGCCTTTCTCGTGGATAGTCGAGATTTTCTTCCGAAGATGTAGAGCAAACTTCTCTGTGAAACGTAAAGAATTTCACGTTATTTTCTTGACACGACATAAGCCCAAAAGCTTATAAGAACGGACCATGAAAGCATCAACGGCAACAACACATCTACTACTATTCAGGATTTCACTCCTTCCCAGAAGGGGGAGGCGGGTCACCTATATCTCGTTCCATGATAAGAAAACAGTATTGCTCTTATGACAACAGGGTTCCCATATCGAACGGCTCTTTTCAACACCAGCACGGGAAAACGGCGACACACAAATGTGTGAAATTCAGTATTTTTTAAGTTCAAGACAAAAGCGGAAGAAACTAAGTTACACATTATTTTTATGAACTATAGGGGACGAGGGGTTTACACGGGCTATTTCTGGTTTTACATAATCAGACGTAAACTACGGCGCATAAAAATCTCAGCATTGAAGTGTACGACAAATTGTGGGCGGGGGGGGGGGGGAGAAAAGAGACAAATAATTTTTATGGGATTGAGGGGTTAGGGATGCATTTAACTGCACTATCTTAATAAATTTCTCCACGCAATTAAGGCTAGAAAACCGACGCAACAAATTAAAATTGTAGATGACTCTACACAAGATCCCAGTTAAAGGAAAAGGAAAAGAAAAATCACACACGTAGGCCTATTGCATAACTCTCACTCAACACAAGATAATTACACACTGATTTAAAGCCTAAAAACATACACACAATAAATAAATACTGCAAATGACTTCATTACAGAAGTGAGCTGCCGGCGGTTCACAAATGAGGGACTACACGAGGCTTGTACCACAGCAACACAGAAGGAAAATGAAGGAAGGCAACGAAGCGATGGCTGTTCCTGTCAATGTGCTTTCTCCCTACAAATGTATTTATGAAAAAGAAAATGTTATGTAGTTATTTTAATCACTCGCGGGCAAAAAGACCTTATCCTTTTTATCTATCTTTCACAAAGTACGGTATAATATCCCTTAATCACGAGGAATTATGGGTGTCTCAGAGGGGGGTATGTTCACTCGTTGTAGGTCCGTAAGAGCAATACTGTTTTCTTAACGTGGAATGAGTTATAGTAGGGAACACCCGCTCTCTGGCCAAGAGAGTTGTTGGGGCTAATGGCGAGGTGCTCGATGTGAGAGAGGGTGAATCATTATAGAGAGTGGGAGGTTCTTCCACCATAGATAGATTCTAATATATACAAAGTATACCATTTGTTTTTGTTAAATTTCAATTCTGGTAATATATGAGTAGAGTAACAACATAAGATGATAGCTATACAGACAAATAAATGAACAAGAAATGAATATGCTTCCTGATAGCTTAGTAAGAAATTAGAATTCAACGTGCAATTACTTCCTATGAGTTATTAAACCAAATAGATATAATGATCGCCTACAATTGGGTAAGAAAAAAAATTAGTGTCTTCCACCATTGATTGTAAACTTTACAGAAAGTGTACTTTTTCTCTCTTTTACCGAGCTCGATAGCTGCAGTCGCTTAAGTGCGGCCAGTATCCAGTAATCGGGAGATAGTGGATTCGAGTCCCACTATCGGCAGCCTTGAAGATGGTTTTCCGTGGTTTCCCATTTTCACACCAGGCAAATGCCGGGGCTGTACCATAATTAAGGCCACGGCCGCTTCCTTCCAACTCCTAGGCCTTTCCTATCCCATCGTCGCCATAAGACCTATCTGTGTCAGTGCGAAGTAAAGCAAATAGCAAAAAAAAACATTTTTCTCTTTTTTGTTATTTTTTACCGAATTCATTTTTGGTCTTCTACCACTTACATTTGAACAGAAGTTTTTGTCTCTTTTTTCGGCTACACATATCATAATACAGTCTTATTTCTGTAACAGCATTGCTATTTTCTGCAGTATTATTAATGAGAGTATCTAAATAAATAGAACTAGTAGGCTTTCTGCCAATGCGAATCCTTGGCTGAATGGTCAGCGTTAAGGCTTTCGGTTCACAGGGTCCCGAGCTCGATTCCCGTCCAGGTTGGGGATTTTAATCGCTTCTGATTAATTATTCTGGCTCGGGGACTGGTTGTTCGTGTCTGTACCAACACTCTCCCCATCATCAGGCCCCGATTTCAAGTAGTTAGCGCCCTGGGCAAACAATATTTAACCGCCCGCCCCTCTGCTCGTTTTCCTGTTCCTCTAAAAAATAATTGTTTACAAATTAAATATTACAGTTTTCAAGATTATGAGTATTAAAACAGCACATTATGCAAATACAGTTCTCATAATTAAACTTATTAAGCCAAATAAGAATGAGGCTGTTTTTATTTTTATTTAAAAAGCCGTTGGTTCAGTTTGATAGTTTGTATGTGAGTAAATAATTTTAGAAATAATACACGTTTTCTTCATGAAATTTATATATATAGATTAAATTCAGGTTTTTAAGTTAGAGTAGTTTAAAGTGTTTTATATAGTCTAATAAAATAATTGGAATAATGTGTAGAATGTAAAAGTAATTTGAGTGTAATGAATTTAAGACGTAATTCACGCAGGCCATAATTACTCGATCCGCCGGCCGCCGCCCCTCAAAAACTGGCGCCCTGGGCAAATGCCCAGTCCGCCCATTTGTAAATCGGGGCCTGCCCTTCATATCAGACAACACATCACGCTACCAGCCACCACAGAAACACGCAATAGTAATTACATTCCTCCACACAGGGTTGGCGTCAGGAAGGGTATACGGCCGTAAAACAGGGCCAAATCCACAGTTCTCACTCGCGACCCCACAACGTGTGGGAAAAGAGGTAGAAGAAGTAGGCTGCCACTTAATTATATGTACAAATATGAAATTACTGTTAATAGTTATGAAAGGAATGAATGATTACTGCAGGGTATGATAACCAAAATTAAATCCGCAACCTGATAAGAAAATACTTAATGGTAAAAGAAAAGGAAGTTAAATAAAACATTGAACCATACCAACTATATACGTATATTACAATTTTCGAACTGTACAGGTTGCCACATTTTAGCAATAGGCTACATCAGTTTCTATAGCTGGAACAGCTTGTGGGTTCTAATGCTTGCTAATTGTGGCTAACGGGGAGTGCTATTTCATGGTCAGTGGTCTGGTGGTCGATGTGGTGTCTTGTGAGCAACTGCAAAAAGACTTCGAGAATGTTGTGAGCTGGACAGCGGGGTTGTCCGGCTCCATGGCTAAATGGTTAGCGTGCTGGCCTTTGGTCACAGGGGCCCCGGGTTCGATTCCCGGCAGGGTCGTGAATTTCAACCAGCATTGGTTAATTTCGCTGGTACGGGGGCTGGGTGTATGTGTCGTCTTCATCATCATTTCATCCTCATCACGACGCACAGGTCGCCTACGGGTGTCAAATAGAAAGACCTGCAACTGGCGAGCCGAACATGTCCTCGGACACTCCCGGCACTAAAAGCCATACGCCATTTCATTTCAACGGGGTTAAAAGTCAGGTTGTGAGTTTCATTAATAAGAAAAGTCCTCTCAGTTTTAATTACTGCGTTGATGGGGTGAAAGTTCGTTATGAGGATCACTGGGGTGTTAATATAAGGAAAGATCTTCGTCGGGGTAATCACATAAATGGGGTTGCAAATAAAGGGTACAGATCTCTGCACATGGTTATGAGGGTACTTAGGGGTTGTAGTAAGGATATAAAGGAGAGGCATTTAAGTCTATGGTAAGACCCCAACTAGTGTATGGATTACTGTCCGTACTGGCCTTCGGTTCAGAGGGTCCCGGGTTCCATTCCCGGCCGGGTCAGAGATTTTAACCTTCATTGGTTAATTCTAATGGCTCGGGGGCTGGGTGTTTGTGCTGTTCCCAACATCCCTGCAACTCACACACCACACGTAACACTATCCTCCACCACAATAACACGCAGTTACCTATACATGACAGATGCCGCCCACCCTCATCGGAGGGCTAGAAATAGCCACACGAAATTATTATTATTAGCAGGATTACTTGATTGCAGAACTGGAAAATACCCAAAGAAAAGCAGCTCCATTTGTTCCGGGTGATTTCCGACAAAAGAGTAGCGTTACAAAACTGTTGCAAAGTTTGTGCTGGGGAGACTTAGAAGAAATGAGACGAGCTGCGCGACTAAGTGGTATGTTCCGAGCTGTCAGTGGAGAGATGGCGTGGAATGACATTAGTAGATGAATAAGTTTTTTTTTTTTGGCTTTACGTCGCACCGACACAGAAAGGTATTATAGCGACGATGGGACAGGAAAGGCCTAGGAATGGGAAGGAAGAGGCCGTGGTCTTAATTAAGGTGCATCCCCAGCATTTGCCTGGTGTGAAAATGGGAAACCACGTAAAACACTCTTTTAACCTTCGTTAAAAGTGGTGTCTTTAAAAGTAGTTAAAATCACAATATGAAGATAAAGTTGGAAATGAAGATAACAAATCGGGGCAAATATTCGGTTATAGGTGGGGGAGTTAGGGATTGGAATAATTTATCAAGGGAGATGTTCAATACATTTCCAAATTATTTGCAATTATTTAAGAAGAGGCTAGGAAAACAACAGATAGGAAATCTGCCACCTGGGCGACTTCCTTAAATGCAGATCAATAGTTATTGATTGATTGATTGATTGATTGATTTTGTGTAGGTTACGGAGACACAGTCGTCCCTACGGTGGTGGCCGGTCTGTGTGTTGGATGAGGCTTTGGTAATAGTGGAGCGGGGATATGTCGAGGTGTGTTAAAAGTGTAGTGACCAGAGTGGGGATGTGATGGTGTTCAGCACATATAGAGCGACAGATATTTTAACTTACCGTGCGTAAGGTGTAGAAATCACGAAATATCCATATTCACTCAGACTATTTGTTGTCTTTTATAAGATACATTTAAAATTATAATATCAAATACAAACACACGACATTGAAACTCGACGGCTCACTTCCTGAAGGCCGTGTAGAAGTAACCTTCTTATTCACTACGACCTCACTGACGTTGGATTGTGCTGTGCAGATTTCTTCCCTATTCACGGTGGGAGGGACACCCGTCCCACTTCACAGAACTGGTTTCTCGATGACGAAGCCTAGAAAGCGCTCTGCGGGTAGAATCTGAAGCCACCTCACCAAGAGCAACAGAGCTTACCTCCAGATCTCTCCCTACTGCAGGCTTGTGTGGTATCTCAGTACAAGTAGTCACTGGTTGATCCTTCTGTGGGCGGGGGCGGTAGAATAACACCCACCGTATCCCCTGCCTATCGTAAGAGGCGACTAATAGGGGCCCCAGGGGCTCGAAACTTGGGAGTGTGGGTTGGCGACCACGGGACCCGTAGCTGAGTCCTGACATTCCCTCCACTTACCTGTGCCAGGCTCCTCCCTTTCATCTATCCTATCCGACCTTCTTTGGTCAACTCTTTATTATTTTCTGACCTCAACGCTGGTAGAACATTCGAGGGCTAGGGAATCTTTCATTTTCATGTCCTTTGTAGGAAGGTTCACTAGCCCCTTGCGATTTAGTTTAATGCATCCCGTCGCGTTTACTGAAAGGTAAGGTTGCATACCTGGTGGCTTCCACAGATTTATTTATTTATTTCCTAGCTGATGCACCCGTGCTTCGCTACGGAATTCTGCATTTTATACAGAATTCTATGTTAGGTAATGTTCACGTTGTGAGTAAGATTGTATTAAATTGCATAGCGCTTAACGTTACCCTAGAAACGCGACGGGTAAGTCACCATACACCTTTTCTCATGTGCAGACTGCGTTAGGGAATATTCATTGTAATTCTTGCCTACCATCAGTCACAATCAAGTTGGGGAGTTCTCATTATACTGGCAGACACTCTCCACCTGTCTTTTTACATCCTCAGTGGTTTTCCCTACTGAAATCAACATAGGTCATTGCAATGACGTCAGTAGGAATGTCGCGATTTAAAGCAATGCTATCATATGAAAAATCACACATTTTCTCGCTTTTAATAAACAGTGCTATGCTGCCGATCTAACAATCCAAAGTTCCAGAGTTGGAATGACCAGGCCGCAGACAGCCGTGAACATTCCTCTGCCATTATTCCGTTAAGTATGGACGCTGCTCATTCTAATCAGCGCCTCAGAGTAGGCATCGAATAGCTCGAATACTACGATGAAGAAGTGTGTTACGTACCAGCGGTATCAGATAATATATGACCAGAGGAATGGCATGCTAAAGAAGAAAGTTATTTAACTCCCCAGATATATCCCACCGATATTCAGGCAGGTTGTTATACTCGGTACGCAGCAGGAATCCCAACTACCGAAGATGAGTGGCAGCAGAAGAGACAATGAACATCACAACAAACTGCTCAATGTAATGTTATTGTTGATCAATTTTATGAGCTTTCAATATTGTAGGCCTCCACATTTATTTTTTTTCCGAATCTGAAATACCATTCTTATCATAGTCGCTACGGTTAAAATAAATAAAACATAAATGATCGGAAACTGTATTCTCTATAACTTTTGATACACTTAAGAAAATGGAAATTGCAACACCGTGAAGGCATTGGACGTTTGCGTTGATTTTCAAGATATGGAACGATGCCATGTAGGTATGTAAACGACCAAAGTTTCAGACCAATTGGATTGTTGCTACAGTCTCCCCACGTGATTGGTCGCGGAGGAATCAACTCCAGTATACGGACTCTGGTGTAGCGTAGTTGACTTGCAGTCTGTGCAGTGAAGTTTTCCCCGTCAAACATGCCTCGAGGACAGAGAAGAGCACGCTATCAACAACTGTCGCCGTTTGAGAGGGCTCGGATAATTGGGCTGTGTGAGGCTGGATTATCGCTAAGGACTGTCGTTGCACGTGTTGGCCGACAGGCATCTACGGTATGTATGTATGGCAGCAGTGGTCAAATGAAGGTACCCAAACTCGTAGACCTGGCACAGGCCCAGCGCGACGGACAACTGTGAGAGAGGATCGCCGCATCATTCGGATGGCCCGGATGGAACCCCATGCAACAGCAGCGCAAATTCGAGCAGCTGTGGCACCCCACGTTACACAACAAACAGTTGGTAATCGCCTGCATGCAGCTAGCTTACGAGCCCGTGTCCCTGCAGAAGGTGTTCCATTGACCCCGCAACAGCGACGTGTAAGGCTGGCCTGGTGTCGAGAAAGATCGACGTGGGGCGACGAATGACATAGGGTCGTCTTTAGTGATGAATCGCGCTTCTGTCTTGCCCGCAGTGATCGCCGGAATCGTGTGCGCCGACATACCGGGGAGAGGGGCCGCCCAGATCTTATTGTCGAGAGGCATACAGGGCCAACACCAAGCATTATGGTTTGTGGAGCTATTGGCTTTAATGTGAAATCACAATTAGTGCTTGTTGAGGGCACTATGACTGCTCGACAGTACGTTGATAGGGCACTCAATCCAGTGGTTGTCCCTATGATGGCGAACATTGCTAATGGGATGTTTCAGCAGGACAATGCCCGGGTTCACACTGGACGCATCTCCAGAGAAGCTCTCCACGACATCACAACCTTAGACTGGCCCGCCAGATCCCCGGACCTCAGTCCTATTGAGCATGTGTGGGACATGATGGGTCTACAACTGGCCAACAGTCCTCAGCCACCCACAACTCTGAAACAACTAACCCGTGCAGTGCAGCAAGCATGGGCCACACAAATCCACGGCCTTATTGACGCCATGCCTCGACGAATTCATCAATGTATTGCAGCTCGTGGTGGGCACATCCTGTATTGATTGTTGTCCAAACTTGCGGTCAGAGGGACCTGAAAGTGTAATCATCGAAGCACAACCGAACACTCGTCCTGCATGTTCAATTGCAGCAATGTAGCACCACTCCTTCTGAGTGTTGCAATTTCCATTTCTTCGGTGTATGTAGTACTTTTTGATAGGACCAATAACATAGGTATTTAAAAATTAATTGTTTGGTGTCTTTCCCTAAACTACCATTTCATCCAGGGTAAAAAAAAATATTTATAGCCTTGACTGTAGTATCTTATTCCCAGATTCTACATACCGATTTTCATTAAATTATGTTTACCCATTTTCTCGTGGCTCGGCGTTGATATAGATTTGGCAACTTGAATATCTCTGTTATCATAGCCGGTACGTTAAAATGTGTAAGAGATCGGGCGAGTTGGCCGTGCGGTTAGGAGCCCGCAGCTGTGAGCTTGCATCCGGCGGAAGATAGTGGGTTCGAACCCCACTGTCAGCAGCCCTGGTTTCCCATTTTCACACCAGGCAAATGCTGGGACTGTACCTTAATTAAGGCCACGGCCGCTTCCTTCCCCTTCATAGGCGTTTCCTAGCCCATCGTCGCCATAAAACCTACCCGTGTCGGTGCGACGTAAAGCAAAAATGTATAAGACATAAATGATCGGAAATCTATATATATAAGTTAATACTGTATAGCTTTAGTTATGTAGTATTTGTCGATAGGACCTCTAATAACACAAATATTTGAGAATTAAATTTTAGGCCTTTCCCTAAACTACCATTTCACTCAGCGTGAACAAAATTATTTATGGCCTAGATTGAAGCGGCTTATTCCTGGACTTTACATACCGATTTTAAATAAATTCTCTTCAGCCGTTTTCTCGTGTTGCGTGTACATACATACAGACAGACAGACAGAAATTATGGAAAATTAAAAGGTGCATTTCCTAGTTACTCTGGACACGGACGATACAGAAATACCGTCCTTTTAAAATTCTGAGCAATGTATAGACAATACTTTTATTTTATAATCCGTTTACTTTCCAGGGTTCGATTTTCCCTCTGACTCAGCGAGGGATCCCACCTCTACCACCTCAAGGCTAGTGTTCTGGAGCGTGAGACATTTGATCGGGGATACAACTGAGAAGGAGGTTCAATACCTCACCTGCTTTGGGAAGTTTGAAAGGGAGAGGCAGAAAAATGTGAAGGAAGCGGCCGTGGCCTTAAGTTGGTACCATCCCGGCATTTGCGAGGAGGAGAAGTGGGAGACCACGGAAAACCACTTCAAGGATAGCGGAAGTGGGAATCGAACCCCCTTTACTCAGTTAACCTCACGAGGCTGAGTGGACTCCGTTCCAGTCCTCGTACAACTTTTCAAATTTCATGACAGAGCCGGGAGTCGAATCCGGGCCTCCGGGGATGGCAGCTAATCACACTAACCACACTAACCACTACACCACATAGGCGGACTCAACTTGTTCTTACGTTCTATTAAGTAAGCATTTGTTATTCACCACACAATGCTCTTCAAGCTCTGATTCCTTCCAGAGTAGCGACACCGTAATGCAGCAGTTAGCCTCAACTTAGCGTCACAGATGATGTCCTCAAAAAGAATGACACAATTACAGTGGACAGTTTAGCGAGATTTGCTATTGGCGCACTCAGCTGATTAATATACAAAGTTTCACCTGGGCTGCTGAAAAGGTCAGTTTCTTGCAGAAAAGAGCACTGAAAATACTCTTCAATTTACCCATCTGAACACCAATTGCACAGGTCTACAACTATTGTAATGTACTATCACTAGAACAGGTTTTTGTATGATTTATAATAACAAGCAGATATTTTGTTGCCTGTTGCTTTACATCGCTCCGACATAGATAGGTCTTACGGCGACGATGAGATAGGAAAGGGCTAGGAGTGGGAAGGGAGCGACCGTGGCCTTAATTAAGGTACAACCCCAGCATGTGTCTGATGTGAAAATGGGAAACCACGGAAAACCATCTTCAGGGCTGCCGACAACGGGGTTCGAACCCCTATCTCCCGAATGCAAGCTCACAGCTGCGCGCCCCTAACCGCAAGACTAACTCGCTCCGTGCGGTAAAAAAGTTTCAGCTATTATGTTGTATAAACTGAAACAAAAAATAGACGAGCTCATTCCAACTCTCTCCTTCTTCTGTGAACCTGTCTTGAGACAGGTATCAACTGGAGATCCTCCAAAATTCTCTGTCCTGAGCATCTTGTTCCAGATGTTCATAGCTTCTCCCTTGTTTGACATCTATTAACATTCCCAACCTTCTTCTTCCTTTTCCTTTTCTTCCATCTATTTTTCCTCCATCACCCTATGTTGAAGACAATTTTTACGCAGTATGTGACCCAACCAGGGAATTTTCCTCACTCTTATCGTTTTCATCAGGTGTCTCTTCTCTCCTACTTTTCTTAGCCCTTTATCTGTCCGCTTCACTTTTACCATTCTTCTGCACAACTATATTTCAAAACTTTCCAAATACTTAGTTTCTTTCTTTCTTTCTTTCTTTCTTTCTTTCTTAATGTCCATGTTTCAGCTCCATATGACACCACTCTCTCTATGCAGCTGGATGCCAAATAATAATTTTGAGACATTGAGGCTATTTCGGTAGATGAACTAATGCGTATGAAGCCAGAAATGTGTAGATGCAGGCGGAAGACAGTTTCAACATATTCTGTGACAAGGTGAGAAAGTATTTTACTTTGATTATGGGTTATTATGTGCGCTTGTTATTTATATGCGATTTATACGGGCGCTCTCCCA
This sequence comes from Anabrus simplex, assembly GCF_040414725.1. Lineage (NCBI taxonomy): Eukaryota > Metazoa > Arthropoda > Insecta > Orthoptera > Tettigoniidae > Anabrus > Anabrus simplex. The sequence continues at coordinate 100,056,561 of NC_090277.1, read as the reverse complement.
GCCCCAAGCTCAGCGAGTTGCCATGTGCTCGTCCGACCTTCAGCTCGCCCATCTACCCGCTGCGCTCCGCCGGCCCCACTTTGAGTGAAAGACCCTGCATACGATTGTCCCGTTACAACGGCTAGTTTAGAAATTAAAGGAAAACAGGGCTGTTGTTAAGAGTTGACTACATATGAGCTGAATTCAAATTATATTGAGCCACAAACTGCGTCGTGGGGGTCATTAATGGCACCGTACATGTGAATAACTCCGTTATTTGAAATTTCTTAATTGCACCATTATTAGGCTATTTTACTATGATGATATATTACTTAGAGAATTTGCACATAAAGACGGGCCTTCTTAACAATGGCATTGTTTATACACGATTGTTTTACAACCATTTCATCACGAAGTCAAATTCAAACATAATAAGAAATTTAAGAGTTTCATGTAAAGAAGATCAGCATAAATTAAATGAAGTCTATTTTACGGAAAAGGCAAAACTAGAAAAATAACAATTTTGTTCATGTTTCTCATACAGTCTTATTTCACAACACTTCAATTAGCACTACACATCTCTCATCATCTTTATGCTGCTCTTCACAGATTCAATCCATCTTGTTCTAGGTCTTCCTCGTGCTCTCTTGCCCTCGCACTTTCCCTCCAGCATATGTCTTGGGATTCTATTCTCCTCCATCCTCTTTACATGTCCAAACCACCATAGTTTATTCTTCTCAACTCTCTCATTTAGCTGTTCCATCCCAACTTCCTTCCTAACATCCTCATTTCTCACTCTGTATTTCCTTGTCTTTCCTATCATACTTCTTAGGAATTTCATCTCACTGGCTTGAATTCTACTCTCGTGCCTGATAGTCAAAGTCCAAGTCTCAGCTGCATAAGTCAGTACGGGTACATATTACATTTTGTACTTAACTGTTTACTTTTCCTTGGTACTTCTTTGCCCCAAACAAGTTTTCTTACACTTTAGTAGAATGCATTATTCTGCTGTATCCTCCTGCCAATCTCCATGTCCACCCTAACATTTTGCATTAATTCACTTCCTAGGTATTTAAAGCTGTCCACAATTTCCTGACTCTGACTTCCAATGTTCATAGTGCCCTTTCCTTGCCTTTCCCCTCTCGACATCACCACAGTCTTGCTTTTCTCTGTACTGATTTTCATGCCATACTTCTCATGTTTTTCGTTCAGTACATCTAGTTGCTGTCCTTTCCCCACATCACAACAGTATCTTCATCTCTTTATCTCCATAGGCTTCCTTTGTTTTCTTTACAGTTTCGTCCATGACCATAGTTAACAAAATAGGTAACAGCACAGTCCCCTGTCTTAATCCAGTCTTATTCCTAAACCGTCTTTCCAACTGGGGTCAGTACTCTGCTAACACAGTTGTTGTACATTGCTTGCACCACATCTCTATCCCTACATTCTCGGCAAATCACCATTTGTAAATGTTTCTGCCATACACAGCTGATTATTCGCCACAGAGTGACCGCAAAGTTTCCTGTGAATTTGGTGAACTCTCCTCATTTGAGTCAAGCTCTTCTTCAGACGCAGGATCATGTATAGAATTAAAATCAGGATCGTCATCATCGCGATCACTTTGCTCCAATATTATCAGCATCCTCGTCGAGGACAACTTTATTTTCAATAATTTCCGAAAAATTAGGATCCGGAACTGAAACACAACCTTCTGCGACAGACGCCAATCACACAACCTACCCACAGACTCCTTCAGTCACTCACAAAATTTATTGCAATGAACGAACACGCATGACAACATTTACTACATAAACTGCGTGGGGTCGAATGTGGCACCACTAACGATTATCAAACTGTTACAAAACGAACTAAACTGAACAGAACCTTGCTAGCCTAGCAACAGTAACGATACTAAGGCGGGAAGAAACAGCGACTACCAACAATAGCATACGAAACTAGCAAGTTAGTTCATAAATGACCCCAAGACACAGTTTGAGGGTTATTATCAAATGATATGTTCAATAACCGTGCAGTGTTGCCAACTCGAAGGATCGAAGTGCATTTACTAGCACAGTCTAGTAACCCAGTCGCGAGTCCGGCCCCGTGGTGTAGGGGACAACGCGTCCGCCGTCCCCAGGTTCGATTCCCCGCCGGGCCAGGGGCTTTTCATTGTAAGTGATTAATATCCCTGGCCTGGGGACTGGGTGTTTGTGTTGTCCTTAATGTTCCTTTCCTCACATTCAACACTTTACACATCTTGCGCGATTTCCAAATGCATCCAGTAGGAGCAAAAGATCAGGTCGATGCCCTGAATAAATAGCATTGTTAAAAAAAAAACAGCCGCGAAACTCTAATAAGAGGAAGGTTCATCCATTTGACAGCTGGAGCGACACTAGCACCTCTAGCGGCGAGGTAGAGGCAACTTGCTAGCAAACAACAGGAAACGTACTACCACCACAGTCTAAAATGGTCCTAACTTCTAAACCATTCAAGCAAATAATGTCCTAAAAAAGTTATTGTAATCCTTATAAAATAGAGGGGGGAGGTCAAAGAATTTATTTCCATGAGGAGTTCGAAGATATCTGTTATCGTTGCCATAGCAACAGGCCATTTTCGAACAGCGTTAGTCAACTTTTCCTCGCCGGTGGCGCTAAACGTCAGACTTCAACTCTCATGGGCCCTAACTAACAACTGCCATAACATTTTGAATAATCCACGGTAGGTTTATTGTTGAATTATTGTTTAGTTTCACAGCAGATCGTACCAATCCAACTCAACCTTTCATGATTTTATAGTCATTCTGCACCCACTCTGCAATCAATCAATCAATCAATCAATCAATCAATCAATGGATTTAGAGCTATCGCCACTGCCTTCGTGATGTACAGGCCGTACTGTAGCTCTAATGACGTCACGCAAAGAGGCAAACAGTTTCTTCCGTCCGACCCACACAATGCAGGCACATGATACGATTGTGCCTTATGATTAAAAAATATTCCCAAATGTTGTATTAATATAACATATGAGAGTATTAACACCTATAATCGTTTCTTATTTCGTAAGCTAGGTCTAGGTAATTTTAGCAGAAGTAGGCTTATAATGGTATCAAATGGTCAATGCATAACGATTGATTTACTCCACCGCCTATCCAATGAAACGCTCGTAATTTCACGATTGAAAACGCCCGTGGTTGCGTTGCCAACACACGCTCCCAAGTTACGAGCCACTTTGTCGCCTCTTACGACAGGCAGGGGATACCGTGGGTATTATCAAATACAGTAGAGATAATACGCGACACTTATGGATTTCGCCTTGCTAAAATGGGAGACAATTCGACGGTGGCGCTCCTAGTGACTTGACCTGAACAAATCGCGCTGAATCCAAATATCAATGGAAATGTATATACGGAAATGGATAAATAGATTACGTCTAGAAAGAAAGTGTCATTAAGACATTAACTTCGAAGTTGCTAAGGCAATTCTGGATAAATGAATGAAGAATTATTTAAAAGGTTATTATTCAAAGACTGAAATTAGACACATAAACAAGATATGAAATGGGCTGCTGTGAAATGGCTTGATCTTTCATTTATGCATTACTTTTTTAGCTTTAGCATTCCTGCCTGAACTTTTAGGTTGGATTTGTCTTTTTTCTCATTTAAAAAACATTTTATCATTACATTAAGACACTTGTCAATAAAAATATCAGCACATTCCTTACACACATGATGCAATGAATTAACAATTAAAATCTGGACAATTTTCCTCTTAACATGAAGCCTACTAACAGAAAGAAAATCTATAAAATCCCGGCTTTAATCTGAGAAGAAGGATAAAAGAAAGAAAAGTATGAAAATGTTGTCGATAGTGATGCTTTAAGGAATATTTGCGTACAATTAGAGCAAAAATGTAACATACCCTTGGCTGTATTGTCGAGGATTTCTAAAGTCGCTGGCCTGGAAATGATCTGAACAGATCTTATAATTCTTATATAAGCGTAACGTACCTTCTTTCTTGTACACCTTATCCAAATCGCTTCTGTGACATTTCAAAACCCACAGATCACACCTACAACACATCGGTATTGAAGGTTAACTGCTGCACTATACAATAAAATATGCGTATTACATTTTATGCCAGTTAAAATATGGGTCGAGCAGGTCAGAAGATTATGAAGTACTATCAAAATCTCTGTCACTGGAAGAATATATATGCAAACACAATATTACTTACATGTTCTTGTCACGAGGGAACCTGAAGAACGACCGCGCATTTTTCTCTACTTCGTAATTACTGCAGCCAAACACAGCACATACCTTTCCCCTCGTGTTGAGAGGAGATATCAAGGAATGACACACGCTACTATTTAATTATGTCAACTCACTGAAAACGCATAAATAACACGAAAAACTTCACACAAAAATACACGTGTTCTTATGAGAGAATCAGTACTGTTCAGGTCTATCCGCTAGAGTGAGCTCCAATAGCTGTCCCTCGATATCTCGCTCAGTGTCGCGTATTGTCTCTACTGTATTTGGTATTATTATACCGCTCCCACCCCCAGGGGATTTTTGTGACGATTCCCCTTCATAGATAATATGCATTTCTAAGCAGTAGCGGTTATTGGGAATTAGAAGTGAGGGGGCAAAAAACTGCACAGACAACAAGAATAACCCGGGATTGTAGGATAATGCAATTGGGGGGGGGGGTGTACATAAAAGTGAAAAAAAATCTACAAAATGGTAAGTTTTTGAAGCTCTCTGTGCGAATTTCGACACAGTGGTAACACTTTACGAACTTAAGTGCGGTAATAAGAGTTGTTTTTTTTTTGGTCGAGATTTTGATTCAATACCATACAGTAAAATTTTCATCAAAAGAACAATTACACATGTATTACAATTTAATAGAAATAAGGCATGATAAAACAATCATTATTACTTGACTACATACTAAGAACAGACACTAAAGAGACTGTCAGACTGACGAATGCGCACGGCAAGCGGGTGAATCATACCTGTGTCCATAACGTTGGCAAATAAAAGACTGCTACCCTTCCTCACAGCACATGAAAATGCAAAGTCTTCACTACTTGCCGTGGCGCTATACAAATTGGTTAGCCACGACAAACAACATTTTGTGTGTATTTCCGCCAAAACTTGTGTAACAATTTAAGAAAATAGAGTAAGAGCTGAAAAGACAACAGGGCTTGAATAAATTGCTTTTAAAAAATAATTACCAGTTTCAGCCGGCTAAAATGGAATACAAATGCAATGTTTTCTCCACAAAGTGAGGGCAACTGCCCCCCCACCGCCGCCAGAAGTATTTCTGGTGACTTATTTTACTCCTTTCGAATAAACAACACAGCTGGCTGTTCTATGTGGCATCTCTTCAAAATAACGTACATCCATGACTTACGTTGCCTTTCGGATATCGTCATAAAGTTGATGTTACAATTAGACACAATTACGCATTGCACCATCATATAACGAAGTACCTAATTATGACGCGAATACTCTATGACATTGTAAGGAATTATTTCCTTCGTAACCAAAATATCGGTAAACACAAATAGTGGTCATATGATATTGAATGTGGGGTCTGATAACGATGTACACCTACCTGTCCAAAGAACTGGAGGAAACTCAAGCATTTTAGATAACACGTTCCACTCATGCATAATGGTGGTTGCATTTACAACGAGGCGCATCTTGTCCCGTCTCAAGTTCGAATATTGCATGTCTCTAGTATCCAGGTAGGGGTACCTACAGTAGCCATCATTTTTTGTACTTAGCCTGCTCGTTTGTGTACTCACTGCTGCATACAGTGCTTATCCTTTATAATTATGTCATACTGCATCGAAATAGACCTCGGTAGAAATGAAACAAATGAACACCCTAGCCTTTTTTTGACACGTATTGACGGCATGAAGAAGGCCCGTATTTGGCTGTTCGCATATCGGCACAAACAACATTAAGCTTAGGCTACCCGTAGGCCTACGACACTGCTCGCCACACAATGCGGGGTCAACGCTCTCGAGATCTCTTGAAATTTCTCGCGAGAAATAGTCTCGGCGCTAGAGAAATTTCGAGACCTTGTCTCAGATTGCCCATCACTACCTCCTACCTTTGGTAAGTAACAATCAGCCTTGTCAATACTTAGAATTGTTTAAATAATAAATTTTTTCATCACCTCATACACCGTACATGTTTCGAGGACCTTACTGTCCTCTTCCTCAGTGGTTTTTTCTCATTAACAATTATCTCTTGGACCTCTTATTATTACACATCAAACACCAAAGTTCTAAACATCTCTTAACCTCTCAGCGTGGGACGACTTTCGCTACCTGGCTACCCTGTGGTGCGGGAGGAGTATAGCTCCAAGCGTACTATGAGTGCAGGCTTTTAGTTAATTGGGCGTTAATGACAAGTGGTTCAATTAATTTTACCAACATGTTCGCTTTTTTATTAGTGTATAAAGACACAAACAGCATAATTTACTGGAATTATCCAAGGTCAGTGAAGTGGAGGAATCTTCTTATGCTTTCAAATCGAACAAGAGTTATGGCTGAACAACTTTTGTTTTTAATAGAAAAAAAAGACCTCGATACAGGTTTCTGTACCATGCTCATTAACATGCATAATGCATAAACTACATACATTTCCTACAAAGTAACCAGTACACATTCATTTACCCTCGATCAGAACGGAAATAACATACCGTGTGACCGCATATGATGTTAAGCATAAATATTTGCCTATTCTACTACCATCTTTACGAAATCAACACTAGAGAACAACTGAAACTTTTCGCACAGGATATAAACAGTTCTTTGCAGCATTCTGAGACCCGTAATCTGCTGTAAACATTTCCCTTTGCAATCTGTAATTATGCATGTGTTCTCACACAAACCCACCATCAACAACATTAGGCCGATATTTTCCCGTGTACCAAAGGCAACATCAATTCACGATCACTACTTTCACTCTCAAGTTCTATATCCTAGTCCTTGTTTAACGAAACTAAACTTTCTGTATCATTCCATAAAACATTGTTAATTTTCGAATTTGTGATCATAAGAAAACGTTTAGCTGCCATGTCAACAATAGAACTTGTTGGCATTTCAGACGTGATATATTTAATCTATAAGAACTCGATAGGTTTACGCATCAAATGAAAGATCAATGTTTCATCTACAGATATATCTTATTACATTAGTAATAGTTCAAGAACTATTAGCTAGATAGGAGCACAAAGCAGAAGCTGCTACGCACGTGCAACGTAAGTCACTCCGCAGCAGAGAGCGCTGGGGAGTCTGCGTGCAGTGTGCAGCACTCCATGCTGAGTGGTTAATAGAAATCTAATACGAGTCATAATTAAAATAAAATATATCCTAAATGTCATAAAACAACACTAAAACTACACTATTCTATTTACAATCTTCTTAATGTCATCCTTGTCTATTACCTAAGAATGCTATCAATTTATTAAAATTAGGCATAGCTCTGCGGAGGTTCAGACCTGCCTTTGGGCAGAATGCATCCTTACCTTACCATCCGTCCTCGAAAATCCCTACAGTTGTAGCTCTTCGCTCCAATCTAAATTGAATATGCTTTTATCATACCTACACATACTTGGCCTTAACCTTAGCGTCGGATAATATGCCCGTCAGCAGAACACCGATATCAACAACATTTTTCTCATATATTTGCAAAATGGACAATGAGTTTAATAATAAGTGAAATGCACACAAATGTGCAAAGAGTTTAATAGTTATTTGTCTTTACTGTACTCGTTGATTGATCTTGTTCTTTTTTTGCACTTAAGTATGTGGTAGCGATCACACAGCTTATGGTGGAAGCCACGGACTGCCATCCTTGTAATTATATGTCGCTGTTCGTAGTTCGCTTCTGTCCAGTTTTGCTCCAGCATGGCGTCGGTGGCATAGAATTCGAGCTTTATTTGGGCTCATTTCATTTTTCTCTCTTCAGTTATCTTTGTGCTTTGTCTTGTGAATAGGTTGAACCTCTTTATTTACTATTTCAATTTTAGCTGTGATACTTTTCAATACGGAACAATGAAATTTTTGTCTTGTGAATGGCAGAACTGGATTGATCCTTAGATCCTCAATATAGAATGGCTCTTTACAAAGTTTGTATTCTAGTCTGGACTTTGTGTATGTAGACACACCTAATGGCTGAACGATTATTTTGACACCCAAATCTAAAACTCTGTCAGTTGTTCTATTTGAAATTTAGTGTATTCACTTGTCAATCAACTGACAACCAACGGACATCGAGGGCAAGTGAATAAGTGCTCCTCGTATCGGTGTTCTGCTGACAGGCATGTTCCACAATGCTAAGATCAAGGCCAATTACGTTTATGTATGATAACAGCATATTCAATTTAGGTTGGAGTGAAGAGCTACAACTGTAGGGATTTTCAAGGACAGATGGAAATGTCAGCAAAATTTAACTGGCATGATCTCCGATTTGGAAGACTTCAGTAAAAATTTCATGAGACGCTAATTTTAATAAATTGATTGTATTCTGTAGGTAATAGACAAGGGTGGCATTTTAAGAAAATTGTAAGTAGAATAGTGTAGTTTTAATGTCCTTTAAACTGTCCAGCTCCATGGCTAAATGGTTTGCATGTTGGCCTTTGGTCACAGGGGTCCCAGGCTCGATTCCTGGCAGGGTTGGGAATTCTAACCTTAATTGGTTAACTTCCCTGGCACAGGGGCTGGGTATATGTGTCGTCTTCATCCTCGTCATGATGTGCAGGTCGTCTATGGGCATCAAATCAAAAGACCTGCCTTTGGCGAGCCGAACCTGTCCTCTGACACTCCCGGCACTAAAAGCCATACGCCATTTCATTTTTTTCAGTGTTCTTTTATGACCTTTAGGATATATTTTATTTTAATTACGACTCATAATAGATTTCTGTTAAGAGATATTTAGAACTTTGGTGTTTGATGTGTAATAATAAGTAAAGAGGTCCAAGAGATGATTGAGAAAAAAAAATGCTGAGGAAGAAGAGAGCAAGATCCTTGAAACATGTACGGTGAGTGAGGTGATAAAAAAATAATTAAACAACTCCAAGTATTGACAAGGCTGACTGTTAATTATCAAAGGTATATTTATTGGAGTAGGGCCTGCAGGTAGACTGAGCTGAATGTTGTCTGTGCCAAATATGCAAGTAGCCGACCACGGGCCTTCTCCATTCCACAGTGTTCCTTCAATAATAATAATAATAATAATAATAATAATAGTATGGCCTCAGCTACCGTGTGCAGACATTTCGATTTGACGCCATCTGGCTGTCTGCTCATCAATTTCGACGTTCCGTTTTACTCTAGGCCCACTAGATGGTAGGCCGAGTAAACCGAAACTCTCTTGGGCGTCTACGGCTGAGATTTAATTAATTTTGTCGGGTAAACACCAAATGTGTCACCAGAGATCTTTTACATGCCGACATCGTACGACATGGAGTGTCGAATGGACTTTTTTTCTGCCCTTCAAAAATCCGACTACCTCTGCCGGGTTTGAACCCGCTATCTTGGGATCCGGAGGCCGACACTCTACCGCTGACCCACAGAGGCAGCTGTTCCTTCGATAAGTGCATGTTATACATTCGTTTTAGTTAACTATTTTTATTGCGTATTTTGTCTTCTTGTGCTCAATCTTCTTACAGCTGGGGATGTCCCTCATGAGGAGGAAACATTTACTGTTAATAAATATGTAAATATATTCTGCTTATGAGTACTGAACAGTATTGGAAAGTGGACTCCTACTTCATTTTATTCAATACAAGGATTCATTGTTGATATTTCATGTAGAAGAAGTATGTCATTGAGATTGTGAAAGAAGCTTTGCCAAATCCAATCACGCCCTCCACCCTCCACACTCTTATGTGTGACCGCCTGTTCCATGCGACAATTGGCCAACTAAGTCATCAACGGAACTGTCCTATATGAATGGTGGTAAAAGGCACTGAGAGCGATCTCTGATACGAGTATCGACTGAGAAAAATATTTTCCCCTACATACACAAGGCTATGGCATTGGATGAAATAAAATACACTTTCCAGCACAAAACAGAAGCATTTATTCTCAAAATTTCACAGTTACTGCTAATATCCTACTAATACTGCATTTAATGCATTTTCAACAAATTCTTATAAAATTGGTACTTTATTTGAGCTGTGAGCAGAAAGTCAGTGTATAAATAAAACAATTCTAGTTTAAAGTCTAGGCTATCAAAAACTAGAGACTTAACTATATCTTGACTTAGTTCAGGCCCAGCTACATACACTGAGCCTTGTTTGGATTAGCTGCTCCCTTTCATGTGTTTTACAACACACGTTGTCAAACAGTGATCACTAGGCTCAGAAGTTGTGGAAAAATCCTTCTTTTTCTCTCGTCGAGTATCCAAAGACGAGGACCAACATAATATAATCATATATTCACTTTGGGTCATTGTAGGCCAGGAGATAGATTTTATTTGTCCTTTTTCGGCTTACTGGTCCTTTATCCTTTTTTTTTTAGGTCTTAGCGCCTCTTTTTTTTTCCAACATTATCTTTCTTTCGACTACATTTTTACAAGCCCATTCTCAATTCGAATCAGCATTAGTTCATCCATCACCTCAAACATCTTTTCTCTAGTAAATACATTATTTGAACCATGTCTTACAAGAAAGATTGATTGATGCTTGTTGTTTAAAGGGAGCCTAACATCTAGGTCATCAGCCCCTAATGGTACGAAATGAGACAAAATGAAATGCCAAATTAAAAACCCAAAATCCTCCACTGACCACAATTCAAAATGTGAGGACGAAGAATGAATGGATGGATATCACTTTAAAACGATCAGCGGAAGCGACCCACAGTGCCTCACATGCACAGAAGCTGGTGTAAAACAATAGTATTACTGACCAAGGGACTGCTTCTAGAGCATGATACTGAACCGATGAAGCTTGTAGTCGAAAGGTATCCAAAATCCAAGTCAGCGGCCCCTCATAATGGTACTTATTGCTAGAAAAGTACAACCATGGTATTTGTCTTGTTGCGGTACTAATCAAGAGCAGCGTAGACTCGCGGTATTCCACACATTATGGTACTACTCACAGGTAATGAAATTCGCACATGTATTACAGACCTACTGTGTTTCGCACATTGCGGCGCCACTGACAGGCAACGCAAACCTATGGTGTTCATCACCTAAGTGTACTAACCACAGGGACACGTACTATCCCATGTTGTCGCTCACATAGTGCTACTAATCACAGGTACTGTAAAAGCCGTCTCACTCTCGTTCGCTATTAATCACAAACCTACATGGTACCTAACATAGTGGTACTACGTGCAAGTAAAAGCGATCCATGGTGTTCCCTGCATGATGGTACTAACCACAAGGAGTTTCATGGTTCTAATTTGATCATCCCTTGGTCACCCCTTTTAGTCCCCTCTTACGACAGGCAAGGGATACCGTGGGTGCATTCCTCGTCTGCGGCCCCCACCCACAGGGGGTGTCTTACAAGAAAGAAGATGAAATTAAATTTAAAAATGAAAACTACAGCCTGAAAACAAAACAGGGGTATCAAATTATGTGCAAGATAAGTGATACATTGAAAGGAGGACATTTTGATGTGAATGTTTTTGAAAAGGAAGATATCAGTTGCTTCAAGTATGAACCCTGAATGTCTGCTGATGTGGAGAGATGTTTTTTGATGTTTCGCAATGTACTGTCTGAAATCCGACGATACTTTACACCTAAGAACCTGGAGATGACTATTTTGATATTCTGCAAAGACAAGTGAGGTACGGTTTCTAAATTCTAATTTATGTAACCCTAAGCCAAATATGATTCCAGCTGTAACAATTTCAATTTCTTTCTCCAAGATGGCCATTGTGGGTTTGCTGAATTCATTCTAGGTGGAAAAACATTTCATTATAAATTCTGCACGTACTTTTTTAACAAACACTTAATTCCTTTTTTTCTAATTATGTTAATCTAGAAATATATAATGTCTGAAAGAAGTATTTTACTCATATTGTTTGCATTGTATGCTATATATCACCAGAATTTTGCAAACATTAACTCTTTCGCTGCGCAAGTCGACTTTTGTCGACTTGGTACTCTCCTGCTATAACTTCCACGCGCTTCTTCAATAAAGGCCCATTTAATAATACAAACATCCATAGTCATGTATTAACTTTGTACTAAGCATTGTTTGAAAACTTTGCCGCCAATACTGGACCTATGTTTATTTGTTATCTTTCACCCGCACGCCCGCCCACCAACATCCCTGTCAGCTGTCTGGCCGATAGCAGGCTTCACTCAGTAGCTATGAGTGCGCAGAACATTAGTAACGGAAGTGAAGAAATCTTCTAGCTTTTAGTGGCCGATTCTGATTCAGACTGTTCGGAAGAAAGGGCCAACGAGGAAGATCTTCATTTTTTATCGGTCTAGTGGGATATTTGTGATGACATTGAAACTGCACCAATGAAAGAATATTGTACAATAAGCTTTAAAGGAGGGCAATTAGTGCTCCTGACTTCAGAAATTCAGTCATAATGGGACTTCTACAAGAGTATCAGCGAAGTCCGCCGACGAAACGAGGAAGAACTTCCGATTACATACCTCAAGCGTGCCTGACTGAGAGGCACTTTCTTGGGGAGCAGCAGGACAAGAGTCACAAACATAATTGTGTTGCTTGTTCCATATTACCACAAAAATGTTCAAAGAAAAGAAAGGAACTGTGCAAGAGAAAACAGACAGTATTTTTTGTAAGAATTGCCCAGGACAGCCTGGAATGTGTCCAGTTCCATGTTCGGAGATGTATCAGAGTAATGTGTATTTCAAAGTCAAATGTCACTGCTAGTTTGCCAAAGTTGAGTTAAAAATGATGCAATGGTGTTCAATGTCACGTTGAAAAAAAATAAAGTTTCAGTTCATTTGGAAAATACCAAAAAAAAATACATTTTTCTGTAAGTGTTCTGCTGAAAATTAGTGCAGCGAAAGAGTTAAATACGTCATTGAAACTAAAACTATGAATGAGTTTCGATCACATTTTACATCCCTTTTGACAGTTTTTATGTCTTCAACTTCCGAGCTCTAGTGATCACCAAGTGTGGAGCTTAATCCTACAACTGCTCGACTGTGTATCAGATAACCAGAGAGTCAACCATCTATGGTGCATCTTTTCCATATTATGACCACGTCTTTAAGCCAACTACTTTTATCTCATACAGACTGACATTTCGCACAGGACCAATGTTCAAGGTTATGAATTTCATTATTGGTTCTGTATTGAATTAAGATGATATAATTTTACCAAGTTTATTCCACCTACTCAATACAGTACAATAATTGCAAAGTCTATAAATACATTACAATATGTTATCAAGGGACTAGTTACAACCCTGTGTGGTTATCATCAGCCTAAATAAAATACACTTTTGATTTTACGATGTCCTAAAACAAAATTACATTGTGAAAATAAAAATTAAAAGAGTGAACTGTGTATGTGTTGCAGTAATATACATATAAAATGGTGGAGTGGATGAAATGTTGATAGATGCCTTCCACTGTGCCACTCCACCATTTTTTATGTACCGTATTTATGCGAATAATATCCGCATTTTTTTTTTTTAATTTGAGGCACGAAATTGGGGTGCGGGTTTTATTTGCGTCGATGTTGGCTTTTTTTTTTTTTCCAAAATCAGCCTTCCTAAATTTAGGGTGCGGGATTATTCAGTGGCAGGTATTATTCGCGTAAATACCTACACATTTTTTTAAAAATTTGAGGCATGTAATTGGGATGCGTTTTTTTTTGCCTCAATGTTGACATTTATTTTTTTTCAAAATAAGCCTACCTAAAGTTAGGGTGCGGGATTATTCGGTGGCGGGGATTATTCGCGTAAATACGGTATATTACCGCTCCATATACACAGTTCACTCTTTTCATTTTTATTTTCACACTGCAATTTTATTTTAGGACATCGGCAAATCAAAAGTGTATTTTATTTAGGCTGATGACCCACATAGGGTCGAAACTAGTCCCTTGTTAACATATTGTAATGTATTTATAGACATTGCAATTATTGTACAGTATTGAGTAGGTGGAATAAATTCTGTAAAATTATATGCAAGACCAATGTTTTTTCACCCTCTGGGATCCCAAAGTACCAAGCTGGTGATGTTGAATCAGTACTTCATACCAATAACCTATGGTATCGAAACCTGCACCTTCACTGCACTCAAGATTGAAGGCATCTGAGTTGAAGTTCCTGAGGTCCACGATTCAAAAAAAAGAAACTAACTGGACAAATTAAAGAATGACTATGTAAAGAAATAAATGAATACTGGATTAAAGCCACTATGTACATTTATTTATTTATTTATCTATCAATTTAATCCAGCATTTATTTCTTTACGTTAATACAATGAGCCACGAAAATGTATGTTCATTAAAGAATGACATTGTTAGAAAGAAAGCTGGTATTGAGACATCATTGTTAAATCGAGTCAGGTCCGACTCGTTGGTTGAATGGTCAGCGTACTGGCCTTTGGTTCAGAGAGTCCCGGCCGGGTCAGGGATTTTAATCGCTTCTGATTACTTCTTCTGGCTCGGAGACTGGGTGTATGTGTCCGTCCCAACACTCTCATCATATTCAGACAATATACCACATGACCAACCTCCACAGAAACACGCAATAGTGATTACATCCCTCCATATAGGATTGGCGTCAGGAAGGGCATCCCGCTGTAAAACAGGGCCAAATCCACATGTGCGACACAGTTCACACCTAAGTATTTATTTTCCACCTAGTCGATACAATGATTGCTTAAGGCAATTTTTAATGGTCAAAAGTGGTACATGTTTCATGTTTCGTAATTATTATTAAGGACACTTCCTCTAAAGCATTACTTTGTCAATTTTATACATTTTTCATCTAAACAGTGTTATGTGGCTGAAGATGTTGATAATATACGAAACATGTACCACTTTTGACCATTAAAAATTGCCTTAAGCAATCATTGTATCGACTAGGTGGAAAATAAATACTTAATTGTGAATCTATTGAAGTGCGATACGGACCATGAAGCTGATTTTATGTAACAGTTCACACCCGCGACCCCACAGGTGTGGGAAGAAAACAGTAACTAAAGAAGATTGTTAGATCGGGTCAGCATGTCCATATTGGGGTGGTTTGGGCACATAATGAGGATGGAGCCAACAAGGACAGCTTATGTTAACTTGGAGACAGATGTGGCACGATGATCAAAAACCTACTGGATGGACATCCTTAAGATGGGCCTTGAAGATCGAGGAAGGACACTGGAGGACGTTATTAACAATAGATCATATCTCAGAGTGGAAAAAACTCGCCAACAGTACCCGGAAAACTGGAACTCTAAAATGATGATAATTTAATTAACACGTTAACTTCTAGGACAGATACATAGAAATGGCCCGGTGGCCAAAGCTTTCTTTCTACTGAGCGTGTAGTAAATCAGAAGAAAAACAATATTTGAAGTGATATTTCACTGAAGTGTTCAGTATGCGTACTAATACAGCAAAAATTCTAGCACCCAAAGGTGCCGCTATGGCCCCACAGAAACGTTCACCGTATGGTTTTGATCAGATGGCCAGAGCAGTACTAGAAGCTTGCGTACTTCTGGTACTCATTTTAGCCAACAGACTGTACGACAATTTGTTTACTAGCGCTTGACACTACAATCCCAAGGCACTCGCTGCAGGGTTGTGAAGTGATGGTGCCAGGTTTCACCTACCCTGCAGGAAATATTCTCAAGGCAAATGTATAGACTACAAGAGTCTAGTATTATAGATATTGTAAAAAGGGTGATTTCTTATTTTCTAATGTTGAAATTTTACAAATAAATCAATACTTTTCTTGAACATGTATTTCCTATTTACTCCTTGCTAAATGCTCACTGGTATCATTCCTTTGTCGTCAATTTAGAAAATGCAAATATGCTCATGTTTATGCTAAATTTATTGAGTTAAGCAACAGGTATCAGCTCAGAGATATAGGTGCGGGTGCAAGGATTTGGAAGGAATCAGTGTGGCCTTTCGATAAGGTCAATAAGCATAAGCTTGGAGTGAAAATGGGAAACCATGGAAAACCATCTTAAGGGCTGCCAACAGTGAGATTCGAACCCACTATCTCCCGGATGCCAGCTCACAGCTGCACGCCCCTAACTGCACGGCAAACTCACCCGGTAAGGAAGAAAGTAGTATAGGCAGTTTTGCTAATGGTTCTGATAGTGCAGAAAGTGACGCAGAATATGCCCAAGAAGAGTTTTTGCCTCCTGAAGACATGCAACGTCTGCTTACAACGACATCGAGTGGGTGTTGTGCGAGTTGCAAACTGTTCATAGCAAGCAGAAGATTCCTTGTCCGGCTCGATGGCTAAGTGGTTAGCGTGCTGGCCTTTGCTCACAAGAGACCCGGGTTCGATTCCCAAGAGGGTCGAGAATTTTAATCATAATTGGTTAATTTCCCGTCACAGGGACTGGGTGCATGTGCCGCCTTCATCATCATTTCATCCCCATCACGACGTGCAGGTCGCCTATGGGCATCAAATTAAAAAGACCTGAACCAGGCCTCTCCGGAGGCCACACGGTATTTCAGATGATTCCTTTTAATGAACAATCAAGACCACAGAAGGATTTCGCTAGTCCTTTAGATGTATTTTTACTCTTCTTAGATGATGCCGAAGCGGATGGTGGGACCCAGATAGGAGGGGGAAGGGGAAGACTAAAGTGGTTGAAAACGATCAAGAATAGTATAATTAGAAGAAACCTGGACTGGAAAACAATTAAGGAGGAACAATGGTGGTCGGATAGAGGAAGATGGAAAGGTGTCGTACACATCCCAACCGAGCACAAGCTGGACGATGATGATGATGATGATGAAGTATAAATTAAAGTTTTGTCCAGTTTCTTTGTTTCAGTCATATTCATTGCCTCCCAAGTTATCTGATACCGGGAACAGTAATTTACAGGAACTTAAGGACCATTCAAATGCATTCCCTATTACTACTCAGCTACCACTCATTTACTACCTCTTCTTATGTTGGCAGGAACACCAAACGATACACTGCTGCTCACAGCACAAACCTATTTCTAGGTATCTACATCTCTTGGAGAGGACGAAGACCTAGGATCCTCATTCCTTGATTCAGCACCAGTCTGGCAGAGTGAAACAGCATGAGCCTCTGTGAGGCTATGTGACTCTCCTCATGTTTCACTGGCAACACTTTGAAGGCACGGTTGATCAGGTTGCTACAACAAAGAAATAAGTCAATTGGAATAAGTCAATTGAAATAAGTCAATTGAAATAAGTCAATTGAAATAAATAAATAAATAAATAAATAAATTGGAATAAATAAATAAATAAATAAATAAATACTGTAAATAAAAAGGAACAACTGAAAATTGAATACAGTAGGACCTTGATGCATCATTCCCAAAACAGTCGTTTTCCCGTATTCATCGTTTGATTTACGAAGGGGTACCCAATTTATTTATTTAGAGTATGACATTAAAAATAAAAACTTCAATCACGAATTAAATATACAATACACTATGTAGGTTACAATTTCACCATCAAACTCTGCAAATAGTCTATACAAGAAGGATTTGGGTCAAGAAAGTCTTTTGGGCTACCCTGATAAGCACTCAGGGGGCAATGTTCCACTATTGGCAAACTGTTTGCTTAGGGGCACCACAGCTACATTCTGGGGAGGAAAGTTTGCCCCATTTATATAGGAATAACACTGCCGTGGGTGAAGCTTGTGTAGTATGCATTTCTGCTGTTAGGCTTGTAGTATAGCACCGCCTGTGTTGTCGACCTGGCTTGTTCTATTCATCTGCAGCGATTGTTTATGCTAGCGCTCTTTTTGTTCGTTTCATTTTTTATGATGGAAAGTCTAAGTGAACATCTTGCATCTGTGAAATTTTGTTTTCTACTCGGTAAAAATGCTGCTGAAACTGTTTTACTGTTGAAAACAGCTTACAAAGATGACGCTATGGGGAAAACTCAAGTGTACGAGTGGTTTGCTCGGTTTAAAAATGGCGACGTGTCGATTGATGACAAACTTCGTTCTAGACATCCATCAACTGCTCGAATCGACAAAAATGTTGAAAAAATTTGAGAGTTTGTTCTTGCAGACCATCAACAGACAATTGATCAACTGTCAGAGATTAGTGGGTTATCTTGGAGCTCGGTTCAGCAAATTTTAACGGAAGATTTGAGAATGAAAAGGGTTGCTGCCAAGTTTGTTCCTCGGGTTCTGATTGACAATCCAAAAAAAAATTTTGAGCTGAAACATGTCTTGTTTCGGAACAACACCTTGAAACTGATCCAGATTTCCTGTCAAAGGTCATTAATGGTGATGAGCCAAAGTGTAAAATCTGCAGTAAATTAAGAAATACTATGAAATATTTTATTTGGAGAGAATAGTATGGGTACGTACTATAGTACCTGACAACTATTTTTTATGCTACGTCGCAGCGCTTCTGTATGTGTTTTGTTTCTCTAACACTTTTGTGTGTGATGTCTTTACTCACTGAAGTTGTTTGAATTAAATAGGTGTTTTCTTCATGTTATTCATTTGTTTTGTGCCCTAACTCATTCATTAAGTGATATATTTATTGGTTCAGGGACCATGCTATTTTCCTTTCAACAAAAAAGTAATTATTTATTGGTCCAGGGACCATGCTATTTTGCTGTTTGAACTGCCCGGGCTAGTCATATGGACAAAGATAATGAGAATTCACAGACATAGCACTCCCATTCGTCGGTTCTAGCCCTGGACCTCAAGAAAGAAACAGAAGACGGCACGAGCAGCGGAATGCAATATAAGGGAGTCCTGACTACAGCCCATAAGTACGTGTACATATTTCTCTAGTAACGATGGTATTTCCCAATTTACCGCAGATTTTACACTTTATTTCAGTAAAACCAATATTTATCTTCCAATTGGGACAAATATTACAGTGACTTTTCGTGGATCCAATTCGTTCACATAACCATTTAGTGGAAATGAAAGTAGTGAAAGTAGTTCCTGTGATAGTGACGCGAGAGTTGGTAGGGGTAAACAAAGTGCTGTTTTGCTGTCAAATATGTCACAATTCTAGGGCTACAACTGATGCCACAACAATGGCTCCAAATCATATTTTACACGATAGAGAATGGAACTGGGAGCACGTGAGTAATACTCATGCATTGCAACTGGTGAAATAAATAGCGTTGTTCAAAGTCACCTAGGACAATGCCCGAACAAACTGCAAGTTGTGAGCGAATTTCTTACAGCAGACTTTTGGGAACATCTAACCAATGAGACAAATGCTTATGCAAGAAATGTCTTGTGTCAGTTGCCGAGGATATCAATAGAGTAATGTCATATGAAAAGGAACACTGGTTTCCTGTATCTTGGATGAAATGAAGGCCAGATTACCTTGAAGTGGTAAAGTATGATGGAAAAAATAAGTTCAGTTGTTGATTACAACTGTGGAATGGGTGGTGTTTATTCCCATGACCAGAGACTCACATCATTCCTCTTGATGAGGAAGTACGTAAAAGGATACAAAAATATATACTTCTACATGCTAGACATGACACTTCTGAATTCCAACATCATTCATCGCCTCCTCAACCCTGACAAGAAGCGAGTAGGCTTTACCAGCTTCTGGATCAATTTGGCTGAACAGCTGTTGGCAAGTGTGACCTTGCCTGACTATCCAAAATGAGGACACACAAGCCGTGGGGATACAGCACTGAGACTTCGGGGGAGGCAATGGGGACACTTTCCAACCAAAATACCCCCCAACAACGAAGAAAGTATCCCATCACTGAGAGGCAAAGTCTGTGTGACACAGGGTCTGAGGAAGGAATCTGCGCGTATATGACTGTTTTATGATCTACCATACATATAAAGACTTCACAAAGTACATCTGACAATAGTTTGGATATTTCCTCTCATTAAGTTGCTGTAAAGCATGTTTTTTCAGTGTCTGTAATAATATCATGTAAAGTAATGAAAATAAATGGTACACCAAGGCATAAATAAGTTCAGTTAAATGGTATGTGAATGGGTTAATAGCTTAAGCAAGTGTGTAAATTTCAAATTCATTTTCAATTATATCTATCTCCATACCAAAAGTATGGTGTAGTTACATTGTTGACTCAGATGATGAACACACGTCCAGTTACTTACCACAGCTGGAAGAGATAGTTGACTAGGATGCATGCTTCCAGTTCTGCATAAGACCTTCTTAAAACTTCTTCAAATCTAGTAGAAAGATTAAAAAGGATTTTGTTATTTATCTTATGGCATACGTACATATTATTCAAGAAATATAAATATAATGAAACATTAAAGGTGAGGGATCATAAGATGCAAAATTAAAATGCAACATTGAGCCTTTCCATCTACTACTGGGCCTCGTTAGATAAAACGACAAAGTTCTTAACAGAACCATTGAATGCTACCTTGTCACATTCAAAAGTAATGTGTTGAACAGACTGGTTCTGGGAATTATCGCGTACGGTATAGTGATTCACATCTTCCATGAAATGTTCTAACTTGATTGAGCGGAACCCAAGTCTTTCAAGGACAATCAAAGTCTGAAGGGAGATTCTCCTTGTTAAACAGAGGCTGGTAGTCAAAATGAGCAGCATGGAGTCGCTCGCCTACTCTATTGTAGCCTTTGGAGTAGGGCTGCTACACGTTCTGGATTTTCTGGGAGAGGGTCGGCGGTATCAGAGTAGCTTTCAGCCCATAAATGGCCACAGCTGGCCCATGGTCTGACAGTTCTGCACTGTGTCTGTCCAACTGAGCATAAGAGGGGTGGTCACGACTCTACGTCTCTATTCAGGAGATAGACAGGGGCTGGTCCCCACCGTTGCTGTCCTGAAAATGGTTTTCCGTGGTTTTCCATTCTCCTGCACTAAGGCAAATGCCGGAACAGTTCCCAGTATACGCCATGGCCACCAACCCCGTTATCTTCTCCAAGCATCTCCTTCACTAAAACAAATCTCTTGGCTTGGGTATCAATGTCTAGATGGAATGTATACAATCTAATTTAAGTCACACCGACACAGGTCTTATCGCGACGATGGGGATGGGAGTGGGAAGGAGGCGACTGAGGCCTCAATTAATGTACAGCCCCAGCATTTGCCTGGTGCGAAAATGGGATTTGAAACCACTATCTCGCGATTGCAAGCTGATAGCTACATCTGTCCCGTAGCCCTAAAAGAGCTTACAAGAACATAAAAATGTCAGATTTCATCACAATTGAAAATATGCACTGGTTCTTACTTCATGCAATGAGACATTTAAATAATTATGTCTTCACGTACATGTTTGTTGTATGAATTACGATACCGTAAAACAGGGTAACTTCAGCCACTTTCTTGTATATTTTTAAAATTAAAATGTGAAATATTCCCTCTAATTTTCTGAAAAAAATAATATAAGTTCTGCCATGTTTGTTCTTCATTACTAAATAAGAACATAATTCAAATTATTATTCAGTAATGAATTATGATTATCAAAAGAGTGGCCGGAGTTAATGTTCTGGGCTAACTTCGGCTGCCATAAAAATAACTCAAGAAACAAAGTTTTCTTCGATGTAGTGTTACTTTGGCCACTGTAAATGTTTTTTTAAAACCTGCAGAACACCCAGTATCAACAATCACAAACAAATTAAAACGATTTGTGGAGAAACGGAAGTATAGTGATCAAATTCACATTTTCCTCAAAGAAGAAACTAGTTTATTTAGCCTAAGTGTACAAGCATTGTATGATATTATAAATTACATGTTGCATTGCATAAATATTCGTAATGGAACAAAAGATAAATAAAAGGTATAAAAATCATAAAGCCCAACTGCATGGAGAGAAAAGGAGATTGGAAAAGAAGCAATCTTGTAGACTGTTTTCATAATACACTCTCTTCTAAGTTAGAAAATATCTGAGCCATCAATCAAGTTCTTAAATGTGCATCGTCCATGTCAACAGATATCCGTCTATTTATCATTGAAAAATGGGAACAGTCTTTTCCCTCCCTGTCGGGATAAACTTCCCCGTTTATTGTTATTGTGGCTATTAATCTCTTCTAAAGCATTCTTGAAGTAAACAGGATTGTAATTACAATACCCGTGTCCGCGTAATGTTTTCCTGTATGTTCTTGACATGGCTGAAGTTACCCTGGAAGAGGACAACTTTTATCACAAAACTATTCCCTGAAAAACCTATTTGAATAAAATGCATCAAACTGGGTTGATCAGTTACCAGACATACTTACATTTTGACCCCATAAACCAGTGGAATGGAGAATCAAATGCTGGGGCTAGAGAACAGTTTGTTTTGAGTCAATTTTTTTTATTATTTTATGACTTGTGAGGTGTGGCTATATACACTGGTATTTCAATTCATGAAGTTGTTTACGTCTATATTATTATTATTATTATTATTATTATTATTATTATTAATGTAGTTATGTACGAGATGTTGTCAGTACAGACTTTATTTGGTATAAATTGTGGTTGTATCATTTATTATGTGTGTGTTGTATGATATGTCTTGTGTAACAGAACATGTGAAGTTATGTCACAATACATCTGGTGTATGTATATTAATACGACTTTATTTAATGTAAGATAATAGTACATCATTTATTATTATCAGTAAATGTGATGTATAAAGCCGATTTAATGTTGTGCAAATCAATGCATCTTTGTCACTGTAGTTTTCCAGAATGTTCTCTTCATCTGTATATAAGTTATTGGAGACTCGAGAAGATACGAGAAAGCATGTTGTGTCAAACTTTTCTGGAAGCCTGGCCAGGCAAGGTATATAAAAGGACAGTCTTGGGTTGTTTAGTTAAGTATGTGAACTCGTGCTGTGGTTTTGCCGTTAAAGTGGTTATGTTGTGTTGGTACCACATTTGATGTGAAGTGTTCCGTAGTTGGTTGACATGCTAATGCGGCAGTCGATTGAGTTCAAGATGGTGGTTCATTTGATGTGCAACGATTAATGTGTATATAACTTGTAAATAAAACAGTGTACACAAGTGACAGCATCTTGTGTGTGCGTCTTTGTGAATATGATAACTTCACGCACTGGAGTCTCATTGCTGAATCCTTGTGAATAGAAAGGAACAAATTCTGGGAAACTTTGACAAATTCCCAAACAAGATTAATTCCATTCACTCTCTAGCATAAGAAAAATCATTATGTACTGCACCTCTAGGGCTTATAGAGGATTCAACTTGCTTACAAAATACATGAATGGACATTAGGCGAATGTTGATTTGATATCAATGAATTTCCACAAGAAAATTTAGTTTATATATCCATCCGTTTACAGGAAGACAACAGAGAAGGCCGAGAACGAGATGGATGGATAGGGTGAAGGAGAGCATAGAGAAGGGAGGAGTAAAAGTAGGAGGAGGAAGGAAGGGAGTGCTGGAGAGAGAGAGAAATTTGTGGAGGTCCTTGATTCACAACCTGACCCAGAAGACTGGAAGGGGGAAAAGAAGAATACATCCACCTGTTCAATATTGTACAACTATTCATTTATAATACAGTGTAACCTCGATTTAGCGTAAACCCGCATTTAACGGAAGAAATTTCTAGTCCCGAAAAATATCCATAAGAGCAATAAAATTTTATATTTGATTTAACATAATTTGCTATAGGGCAAAACCCGCATTATGCGTTAAGAAAATGTTAAAATTCTCAAACATTTATTTCAACTCGTTTTGGTTATGGGACATTAAAAACCTATGATAAAGACATCATAGGATTTTTAAGGGTGATTCAAGGTGAAAGTTCCTGTTGGGGATCATTTTAAGTATCTAGGTGTTAATATGATGAAAGACCTTCATTGGGGTAATCACATAAATGGGATTGTAAATAAAGGGTACAGATCTCTGCACATGGTTATGAGGGTGTTTAGGGGTTGTAGTAAGGATGTAAAGGAGAGGGCATATAAGTCTCTGGTAAGACCCCAACTAGAGTATGGTTCCAGTGTATGGGACCCTCACCAGTATTACCTGATTCAAGAATTGGAAAAAATCCAAAGAAAAGCAGCTCGATTTGTTCTGGGCGATTTCCGACAAAAGGGTAGCGTTACAAAAATGTTGCAAAGTTTGGGTTGGGAAGAATTGAGAGAAAGAAGAAGAGCTGCTCGACTAAGTGGCATGTTCCTAGCTGTCAGCGGAGAGATGGCGTGGAATGACATTAGTAGACGAATAAGTTTGAGTGGCGTTTATAAAAGTAGGAAAGATCACAATATGAAGATAAAGTTGGAATTCAAGAGGACAAACTGGGGTAAATATTCATTTATAGGAAGGGGAGTTAGGGATTGGAATAACTTACCAAGGGAGACGTTTAATAAATTTCCAATTTCTTTGAAATCATTTAGGAAAAGGCTAGGAAAACAACAGATAGGGGATCTGCCACCTGGGCAACTGCCCTAAATGCAGATCAGTATTGATTGATTGAAGGCAGAAGAGGAATTTAGAGCTTGGGAACTTAGGCTGAAGTGAGATGTCGGGCTTGATACACATCCGACCGGGGCCGCTGTAATAGAAGAGAACCCACGTTTTAATGGCAATGTTGTTATTTTTCTTCAGCCAAAATGAAAGAGACAAGTTAAAATTAAAAGAGTAGAAAGACACTTAAATCAAAAATAAAACACATGAACACATCTTATTACAATAATTGAAGTTTGGATCTAAAACATTAAAAACAACCAGTTCCTTTGGTGTTCTTTGAAGCCAAAATGTTCCTTCACTTTCTTCTTACGTAGATTCTACTGCTTTAGAGAACACCAAAAGTATCGGCTTTTAGTCTTCTTTTTTTTTCTTTTTTTTTAGAAGAAAAACAGTTAAGTATTTTATGTTTTAAATATGTCCGTATGTTTAATTTTTAATTTACCAGTCTTTTTAGTATACTTTGTCAATTTTGCTTTTCAAAGAACACCAATTTTTTTTTTTACTCAAGGCCGAATTTCAACTTCCTTGTCCAGAGACCCTGGGTTCAATTCCTGGCCAGGTCAGGGATTTTAACCTGGAATTCAAGGTCTACTCAGCCTACACGATTACAATTTAGAAGCTATACGACAGTGAGATAGCATTCCCGGTCTAGAAAGTCAAGAGTAACAGCCGAGAGGATTAGTCATATGGACCACACGACACCTCGTAAACTCCAGGCCTTCGGGCTGAGCAGCGGTCTCTGCAAAGGCCCTTCGGGACTGTTGCCCCATGGGCTTTGGTTTGGAATTTCAACTTCATTTTTCTCAAATATAACTTTGCAGTGCTCGTTTCAGTATGGTTTTACATCGGCCAAAAGTTTGATACGTTCTTCTATTCTGTTAAGGTGGTGGTAAAAATGTTGTGGGACAACTTGTTGGAATACAAACCTACCTAGCAATCTCCTGTACTAGAAGAGTGACTTCAGGCTCCTGTAATACTGACGGGTCACACTCCACAGGAAGTACAGCTCGGCAGTTCTTCTCCAGACTCCACAATCGACAGTGAGTGTACTGGAGTCTCACTCCAGTGTCACCTTGTACCTACAGAACGAGATGATTCGAACTACAATTTATTTAATATGATAGCTGATATAAAAAATGCAATAAATGAAATGAAATTTTAATACATATATACAACTATTATTATAGAACAGCATTACCTTTTTCAACATGCAACACACTAGAGGAGTAATTCTAAATCCCATAGCACACTCATATGATTTTACATATTATTCTCAAATAAAGTAACATTTTTATTTAAGTTTAAGACAGAAATGTAATTAGAGAAAATTATTAAAATGTAATATAGTATAATCATTCATATACCATCATTTACTGTGGATCATACTTTACACAGACTATACTGCTTTGACTGGTATGTCGTGTCAGGAGGTCGACCAAGTCTTGCAACTTTTTTTTTTTTT
Organism: Anabrus simplex; assembly: GCF_040414725.1. Lineage (NCBI taxonomy): Eukaryota > Metazoa > Arthropoda > Insecta > Orthoptera > Tettigoniidae > Anabrus > Anabrus simplex. The sequence continues at coordinate 100,030,588 of NC_090277.1, read as the reverse complement.
TTTTTTTTTTTTTAACAAGTTGCTTTTACTTTCATAAGTGTTAAGAATTTCATTATGGTCCGTAATGACAATTGATCACCATCAAAGGGTAGAGAAGGGTCCATCTATTCAACACTATTAGTTTAATATAGTGTCCTATATATAGTGTATAGTCCACTATATTATATTAAACACTATATTAAACTAATAGTACTGAATAGGTGGAGCCTTCTCTACCCTTTGATAAGTTGCTTTTACGTTGCACCAGCACAGATAGCTATCTGCAACTGTGAGCTTACATTCGGGAGATAGTGGGTTTGAACCCCACTGTCGGTAGCCCCGAAGATGGTTTTCAGTGGTTTCCCATTTTCACACCAGGCTGTACCTTAATTAAGGCCACGTTTTCTTCCTTCGCACTCCTAGCCTATTCCTATCCCATCATTGCTATAATACCTATCTGTGTCTATGCGAAGTAAAGCCAACTGTAATAAAACAGAGTAGAAAGAATACTACACTTTTATATAAATACCAGTTATTACCTGTGTAGCCTTGTTCCAATCAAACTCATAATCTCTCTGTCTTCTCTGCTTTAAATCATTAATTATGATGGCAGATATCCCCAAAACATCAGATGTTGATTCCAGGAGGTTGGTTTTTGTTGCTGCAAGCATCAATAAGTAACAATATAGGAAAAATCAGATACTTAAAAAAATAAATCTATATGTTCTGTACAGCATGTTATTGTCTGTGTCAAATAGGGAGCTGTTTCCTTTGAGGCTGTTTGTATGACATTAAAATATTTTGGCCTGGCATAAGTAATATTTAAAGCAGATTACCTATCCATAGTGGGACAGAAAACACAATATAGCAGTTGCTTGGTTGGGCAATTTTGCGTAGCCTCTCTGGGACAAAATGCTTACCATTTAACACAGACTATAATACAATAGCTGCAGAATATATGTAAACATCAGCAGAAAAACAAAAACAGTTGCTTCCAAAGAAAAAGAACCAGTTTCCTGTAAAATTCTACCGAATAATAAGCCAGTAGAACAAACTAATTCCTTCAACTAACTTTCCTACCCCGTAACATTTGATAGGATATTGATAACATTGCAAAATAATAATACCTGCTATGGGGTCAAGTAGACCGTACAGGCAGCGGCTCAATGTTGAGTGTTGGGTGGCAGTAAATAACCTGAATATCGAAAGGGGCAGAGGAGCCAGCAGCCAGAGAGTGTTCTCCAGATTAGGGGTGGCCTCATTGAAACCTGGCAGTCAGGTATAAAATGCCTTCAGGTGTGGCGAGCCCACCGTAATAACAGTCTGCACGAAGCATCAAAACGGATCAGAACAAAGATATAAGGAGTACCTTAGAAGTGAAGCACATATCCCGTACCTCTAGGTAGATGTAAGAAGTGAATGCAGGTCAATGATCCACAGCCTGACACAGGTGTTTCCTGAATATGTCTGACAGAATAATATAGCAGATTCCCACTAACTCGACATTCCATACAATCCGACAATTTGACAGGCAATATATATTTTGAATCAATAAATGACTTTCACTTGTCAAGATATAACAGCCATGTTTCTCCCTCCTAACATGACTGGTGTGTCATCCAATGAAACAGGGGATTTTGGAAATAAATAATAATAACAATAGTAATAATAATAATAATAATAATAATAATAATAATAATAATAATATTGGCTTTACATCCCACTAACTACTTTTACGATTTTCGGAGACGCCAAGGTGCCAGAATTTAGTCTCAGAGGAGTTCGTTAACGTGCCAGTAAATCTGTCAACACAAGAATTATTTATTAGAGCACCTTCAAATACCACCAGACTGAGCCAGGATTGAACTCACCAAGTTGGGGTTAGAAGACCAGCACCTCAACCATCTGAACCACTCAGCCCTGCAATTTTTCCTTTTTTTGAAGCAGTGAAGAAGAAATACAGATGTAAACTTCTATCTTCTCTTGTATTAGCCGTGGAGGAAGGGTTTGATATGATTGATAAACTAAAGAAATTAGACATGCTGGCCGTAGTGGGGTGGATATTTGAATCTTGTAATGAAATTGAGTATATAAGCCTCGTTCATTCCTGGAGAAAGATGCTGGACCATTCAGGAAATGTGTTTCAAGAAAGCAGGGAGAAGACAGGAAATGGTGAAACAGTGGACTTAATGAAGAAAATTCCAGGCTGCAAAGATGTTACTGGTGGTGATGTTTGTGAATGAACGGGACAGGATGAATGAACAAACATGGACTGAGAGGGTGTCGAGTTTACAAAATGTCGCGTTTTACGGAATAATGGGTGGGTTATTCACAACAAACTAAAATAGAAATGGAGATGAATCAGAAGACAAGGGGAAAGTTAAAAAAGATAACTAACTGTGAAGGACTACAGGCCACTCAAGGTGCATCTACTATGGAAGGCTTGTTTCTCGTCACCTACACGACGAAGCTAGCCAGCCCCGAGGTGAGGGGTAGCGTGCTTGCCTCTTACCCAGAGACCCCGGGTTCGATTCCCGGCCAGGTCAGGGATTTTTACCTGGACCTGAGGGCTGGTTCGAGGTCCACTCAGCCTACGAGATTAGAATTGAGAAGCTATCTGATGGTGAGATAGCGGCCCCGGTCTAGAAAGCCAAGATTAACGACCGAGAGGATTTGTCGTGCTGACCACACACGACACCTCGTAATCTGTACGCCTTCGGGCTGAGCAGCGGTCGCTTGGTAGGCCAAGGCCCTTCAAGGGCTGTAGTGCCATGGGGTTTGCTTTGGTTTACACAATGAAGCTGCATGGTATGAAATGCGTGCGAGAGACAGTCAAGCATCGAGATATATTTTCCTACAAAGAACTGATCATTTCTTCAATTTTGTAATTTTCTTTTTAATTGTAATTCTTGACAATTTTAGGGTATGTTATACTTTTCTGTGTCCTGTATTATGGTAGTACTTTCATTAAAGTAACATGTAGTAAACCATCATGAGTTGTGAATAACCCACCCCTTATTCCATTAACCTTGACACCCTTTTGTCCACATTAGATTGAGTTTGTGGGACTCTACTATAGTAATAACAATTGTATCTGTAATTTTTGAAAATAGCCCCTTAACCCCAAAACTGTAATTAAGTAATAGTGGCATTCATGTTTATTTAATGGCATCCTTGTTTAATTTTAATTTTAGCAGTATTTATTCTGTACAGTCGCTATTAAATAGGTTCTCTAGCAGCTGAAGATGACCTATTTACAGGTCAAAACCAGTACTGTCTTTTTATGTAAATAATATTGACACTACGTAAAATAAAGTATTGATTAGGTGGAGAACTCATCCATCATACTTGTACTATTTTAAACTCCCAAGAATTTTGTCTCCTACAGTTAGATGACTCTCCCATTGATTTGTTTGCTCCCTCTACTGGACTAAAAAACCAACAATTGGTAAACCTTTTTCTGAGGATTTTTTTAATGTACCGAAGTTGTCAATACTTCGGCTGGTTCCTTCTCGACTGTAATCTACCTATCAGAGGCTTGTAAATATGTTCTCTAGCCTATCAAAACCAAGGGTATGTGTAGCCTATCAGCAAAGAGTTCTGGAAGCTTTCCCTTATTGAACTATAAGATAGGGCCGTCTTGTCTGAATTGCTCCAGTGCTTGGAAGTGCGACTTGACAGAAGCCCAGGAGGCAGGGGCGAGGCCTGCTTGAAGAAGATCCAGCGACACAAGGTAATGGCACAACTTACCTAGATATATGATAGCGCCTGCGGGTAGTTGGAGGGGCAGGCTTCAACCTTTCTTCTTTTAATGTAATACTGTAAACTGGTGGTTTCAATGTAGGATTATCGGCAAAGTGTGAGGACTCTGTTTCTATTCCCTACGGGGAAATATGTAATGTAAGAGAACAAAGACTGATGAGCCTCTGTTTCCCATTCAATCTTGCACTGGGTGACTTACGTTTTTAACCTGAAAATTCTGTAAATCTTGTCTCGGCTTTCAATGTTCCTCATTTAGTCACACCCTGTAGTATAGAATTAGCCTCTATATCATTGGGCCATAATTTCTATAAGGAGTGCAGGTGTTTTGCCTCCTTGCCTTTTGTTCATGACTGGTATGTGCCACCCTTTTCTTTTTACTATTGTAGTATGTAGTATGGACAATCATGCCCCTGTTTATTGTGTAACTGTTTCTGCATTTTGGTTCCCTTTAGGAACAGTGCTTAATGTTACTGTTATTGTGGAGCAATTGATGAACACACTAAAGCGGGGTCACCCGATGGGTTGCTTAGTGTAATTGCAGTGCATCAAAAGAAACCCGAGTGCCTCTGCGAGGCTAGACTAGGGTATTTTGGAGCTCAGACTCCTGTGTAATCTAACTACGAGGAGCAAATTTTGCTGTTGTAAAATATTCTAACTGTTAAGAGCAATTATGCTCTTGTCTATGAAAATTTAACAACTTGTAAATACCTTAAGTTTTGATACCTGATGTTCGGACTTCGAAGTCCCCGATATTGTTAGAGCTGACGAGCTTGTTAATAACCTGTTCTATTGATTGTTATTCATTCAGATTTTCTATCTCTCAATTTTAAAAAAGGAAAGAAATAAAATTTCCAAATTTATGTTAAATGCTGTTCTAAGTAATTCCTTGTCTAACCATTTAACCCAGGCACTTCCTATTCCTCTGTGAGCCACGGAAACCCTGGAACAACAACAACAACAACAATAATAATATGGTCTTGGGTACCGTGTGAAGGTATATTAATCCGAAGCCATCTAGGATTCCTGTGGTCAATTTCGATGTTCTTTTTACACCAAAGTAGTCTTGGGCAGCAAATGGCAAATGAATTTTGTTGAGAAAACACCAACAGTGTCACCAGAGAGCAATTTGCTTCCAAAGAACCTGGAAACTTCTCGCAGTTACATTTGTTTGAATGCAAGGTTCAGCCTTGAGGCCACCAAACACGTCGACAGCACACAGAATCTGTAGCTGTGGGAAGGGCCCAAATTTATATCTCTTTAACTATAACTGTATGTTAAAATTAGTTTTTACTTGTGTCAATATTATCCTCAAAAATTTTGAGAAAAATCTGGTAACCTTAAACTAGATGTATCGGCAAAATTCCATACTCCTGATGGTACGTTTACTAATTTTTACGATTTTTATTTTCAGATGCAAAAATAAATCACAGACAGGATAAGCAACACACGAATAATCGGGTTCTGGTTTAGTTCCCTGTTTTCTTAACAACACACTCAGCAATTAGTAATAAGAAAATAAAAACTTACATACTAGGTGATTCCTGTTGCTTCCTCTTCATAATACTCCTAGTTTCATCCAAGATATCTTTCAGAAACACAACGTTCCCTTTGCGAGTGCTCATTCCTCGCACTCTTCCGAACTTGATATGTTTGAGGGAGTTGGCCCACGGCACTGCCATTTTCCTGAGGACGCCAAACAAGGCCACGAAGTGATCGCTCTGGGCATTATCGACGATGTACAACATCTCGTCAAACTCCAGCTTCTCGTACCGGTCTATGGCAGCGGCGATATCTCTGACTAGGTACAACGTGGAACCGTCGCTCTTCATCACCGGGACCTGAAGCTTGTCGCTCAACTCTACCACCTGCTTACCGTCTGCCTTTTGCTTTAAGATGTTACTGCCCTGCAGGAGATTTAATACTGACTTGACGTCATTAGCACCGTACATAGATTCCCAGTCATACTGGGTGAACTCTACTCCTAACCTCCTGTACAGATTTTGCAATTCGTTCACTGTATATCCTCTGTATGCCTGCCATTTTTCCATGTCACCCAAGCTACCCTGCTCCATTTGCTGGAATATCCTTCTAGCCCGAGCACTAATCTCAGGATCTGTTTCGGCAGCTTTGTTAGCCTTAACATAGGCTTCGAACAGAAGTTGGATGGGGTTCTGCCTGATCATCTCCTCTGTGTAGTTCGATATGTCTAAGCCAACTTTGAGCATTCCAAACTGAGTTCCCCAATCTCCAAGATAATTAATTTTTGTCACACTGCAAGACAGATATTCGTGAAGTTTAGCAATGAAGTTTCCAATTATTGTAGATCTCAAGTGGCCAACATGAAAGGGTTTTGCTATGTTTGGAGAACTGAAAAGAAAGAAAAAGTTATTTTAATTTAAAAAATGCCAAAATGTGAGAAAGCTAACACGGGTGAAATTTGAAGTATAGTAATCAGATGGGGAACAGTGACTTACCAAGTAAGGTATTAATGAACTTGACCATTTTTAGTTTTTATTGGATCGGTATTGGCTACTAATGATTGAACAACCTGTGAGAAAACAGGGCTATTAAGGGTCCATCTGTCAATACAATTTTTTACAATTAGTATATGGTGATTACTAGAGTTCAGGTGTTTAGGAAATGTCACTCTTTTCAAGTCTTCCCATTTGGCAATTTGTTGGAACTAAGTGTGAATTTGACATTTGAGCAAATTTAGCCTTACTTTATAGGGCATATAAATTCATATTTTACCAATTTAAAAAAACGTTTTGTCCATATTTAAGTAATTTTAGTTGCTTAAGGTCATGTTTTGGTTATATATTTAACGGAAAAATGTACTGTACTTTGAATGTGATGTCCAATGTTAGCTGTGTAAATGTGTTTACAGCATTGTGACGGAATTTGAAGCTCGGGTCTCGAAGCTGAAGAATTGACGTTTATTGTATCTCGTCTGAGTTTACATTGCTAGTTTTCAAACAACTTCCATCAGAGTAAAACTTGTAGTGCAGACATTTGCGTCTGCTGGAATGACACCCTTGTTAAGATGATACAGATGTTGATTCCCATAGGGAACATGAAATACCCATCCCGAATGAGCAAATTTATAACACCAACTAGCTGGTGTACCCGTGCTTCGCTACGGGATTCTCAGAATGACTGACTTTGTGATTTTCTTAACCTGAAATCAACATAGGTCATTACAAAAACGTAAGTATGAATGTAGCTATTAAAAGCAATGCTGTCATATAAAATACTCGATCAAATGGAAAGCCGCACGTTTTATCACTTTTAACGAACAGTGCTGCGGTTAGATTGCGGTGCCAATCTAATAGTCCAAAGTTCCAGAGCTGGGATGACCAGGCCGCAGATTGCCACGAACACTCATCTGCCATTATTCCGCTAAATATGCATACTGTTCATTCCAATCAGTGCCTCAGAGTAGGGATTGAGTAGCCCGAATGCTATGATGATCAGTGTGTTACGTACCAGTAGTATCAGAAAATTTATAAACCAGGGGAATGTCATGCTAAAGAAGAAAGTTCTCTAACTCCCCAGCTACTTCCCATCAATATTCAAGCAGGCTGTTACACTCTGTACGACTGGGCGAGTTGACCGTGTGGTTAGCGGTGCGCAGCTCTGAGCTTGCATTCGAGAGATAGTGGATTCGAACCCCATTGTCGGCAGCGCTGATGATGGTATTCCGTGGTTTCCCACTTTCACACCATTCAAATGCTGGGCCTGTACCTTAATTGAGGTGTAAGGCACTCCTAGCCCTTTCCTATCCCATCGTCGCCATAAAACCTATCTATGTCGGTGCGACGTAAATCAAATAAAAAATACTCTGTACGCAGCAGTAATCCTATCTACCGGAGATGAAGGGCAACAGATGACACAAAGCATATCACGACAAACAATGGTCAATGTAATGTTATTGTTGATCAATGTTATGAGCTTTCTATATTGTAGGCCTTCACATTTAGTTTTCTTTCGACTCTGTGGTTTGTAAAATATTTTATACCATAAACTGTAGTTTCTTATTCTCCGACTTTACATACCGATTTTCATTAAATACTGTTTACCCATTTCTGGTTACTCGGCGCTGATATGGACTTAGTAACAAAAATCCAAAATCATGAATATCTTTGTGATCATAGCCGTACGGTAACAATGTATAAGACATGAATAATAGGAAATTTAATACTATATAACCCTAGTTATGTAGCATTCATCGATTACACCTCTTAATAAGAAATATTTGAAAATTACATTTTAGGCATTCCCCTAAACTACCATTTCACTCAGCGTGAATAAAATTATTTACAGCCTAGACTATAGCGACTTATTTCCTGACTTTGCATACCGATTTTCATCAAGATAGGACTACTAATAACAACAATATTTGAGAATTATATTTTAGGCCTTCCCCTAAACTACCATTTTTCTCAGCGTGAATACAATTATTGATAGCCTAGATTGTAGCAACTTATTCCCCAACTTTGCATACCCATTTTCTTTAAAATACGACCACTAATAACAAATAGTTGCGAATTCAATTTTAGGCCTTCCCCTAAACTACCATTTCACTCAGCATGAGTAAAATGATTTATAGCCTAGATTGTAGAGGCTCATCCCCTGACTTCACATACCGATTTTCATTAAATTCTCTTCAACCGTTTTCTCGTGATGCGTGTACATACATACATACATACAGACAGACAGACAGACAGACAGACAGACAGACAGAAATTACGGAAAAGTAAAAAGTGCATTTTCTTGTTGCTATGGACATGAACGATACAGAAATACCATTATTTTCAAATTCTGAGCAATGTACAGACAAAACTCTTATTTTATATATATAGATACAATGGTCCGCCATTGGACCCTTGTTAAGAGACAAGGAAATACCACACACTATACTAGAATAACAGTTCAGCTTCATAAAAGGGAAATCGATGATTCAGGCAGTGAAATGCATACAAGATGACTTTGAAACAGCTCTAGAACACCCAAGAGGAAAACTGCATCCATCTTCATAGATTACACTATGGCGTTCGACCTTCTAAACAGGCAAGAGTGATAAGAAGAATAGAAGAAATCACATGAAGAAATCAAGAAACCGGACACATACAAAGCATCCTATCCAAAAACCAAATAGAAATAGACCAGGTCTCAAGAACAGAGATGACAGAGCGAACGAACGGTGTTCTTCAAGGTGACCCTTTGAGCCCTCTGCTCTTCATAATAGCCACTGCAGCAGTCCCAGAAGAAATAGCAACAGAAAATGTCAACCTACGCAGATGACATGGTAATTGTATCACAAAAACTTCAAAATGCCCAAGATGCCTTCAACAACATGTAGCATGGGCAGAAAAAAAGACTTGAATCTAAATGAGAAGAAAATAGTGAAAATGACATTTAGAAGGGACGGAAGACTGGCAGCGAATGACTATGTCTTGTATAAAGGAAATCCACTGCGAAACTATCAAACTTCAAATACCTAGGAATCACGTTGCAAAGCCGAGAGGACACATACGACCTACACATCAAACAGCCAGGATGGCAGCAAATAGTATAAAGAAACTGAGAAAACTATCTTTGGAAACGGCGATGACCATATTCCGACTGAAGATGGCACCAATTATGACTTTACAATAAACCTAATCACTTAATCACCTTGATATTAGTAAACTACTTATTTCTTACTTTAATTGTAATTGTAAAAATCACAAACATCCTCCAAGGCCCTTTACGACATAAATTTTAATGGCCAAACCTATACGAGTGTCACACCCTTTATTTAAAATTGCTAATAATGCCTTAGAAGATGTTCCAGCACCTCCCAAAATTTCCGCTTGATGAAATTTTGGTTCCCTCCTCGGTCTTTGCTACGGATTAGAGGTGATATGGAAGAACCGAAACAATAAAAATATAGAAGACAGAAAAAGTCGAAGCTCACTTCCTGGAAAGAGTTCTAAGTCTATCAAAGTACTCAACCTCACGCCTCACCTAGGTGCTAACAAAGGAACAGTTCTTCACAGAAGAGGTGGTGGTGATTATTGTTTTAAGAGGAAGTACAACTAGGCAACCATCCTCTATATAACACTAATCAGAGAGAAAAATGGAAGGGATCCGACCTTCGAAAAATGAAGATATCGGCCAAAGAAAGACAAGGGCCACGAAGGGCGTGAAAATGAAAGACTCCCTAGCCCTCGCAAACCTAATAGCGTCGGGGTCGGAAAAGAACAAGTGTTGACCAAGGGAGGTCAGAAAGGATAGATGAAAGTGAGGAACCTGACACAAGTAAGTGGAAGCAATGTCAGGACTCAGCTAAGAGCCCCGTGGTCGCCAACCCACGCTCCAAAGTTCAGAGCTCCTGGAGCCTCTTTTAGTCGCCTCTTACGACAGGCAGAGGACACCGCGGGTGTTATTCTACCGCGTTTTGTTGGAGGTTAGCTGTCGATATGAATACATCGTGATCATTTGTATAGAATAACAGAAGAACTTCACCTAGACTTTCACCTGCCAGCCACCGAAGCCTACTAAGATCTAATAAGAGAACTCGCCAAGAAGAAACAAGAGATATGACGGAGTTCTTCGCCACGGATGCAATGATCTACAGGGACTGGACTGAAGCGAGATATGACCTACAACACATCATGAAGAGAGTAGCGGTCCATGGGTTTCACCATGGAATATGCACAACACAGAAATACTATAACCCAGAAGACAAATGCAAGTGGGTCAAATTGTGACTGATACAATGTAATGTGGTGCAAAAACAGAGGAACCTCACTAACAAACTTCTGTAAGACAAAAACGGACTACATATACAAACACAATTCACTCAGTATTACCTCTCGTAACATGATCTTGCATCTGTATCGTCACTGGCTGCAATTAAAATCTCTTATTAAATACCATAAGGACTTATCTGTCTTTGAGCATATGGCTCTTGACCTCTTCAGGTAGCACCTGAGTTACATTCTTCTCCCCTCACCTTTCTTAAACAATTCAACAGAAGCATTTTGCAGGACTCAGAGTTAACAGTGATATAGCTGACATTAGAATACCTAAAGAAAGTGTTAAATACAGAAACTGCGTTTAAGAGTTTGGAGAGGAATGCTCCGGTAACGAAAGAAAAATGTTCTTCTACAAAGTGTGCAAAGTCAAGTGCTAAAGCGTTTTAATGTCCACCGACAATGGTAGACACAAATTTTCAGATGAATGTAGAATATCTGGTATCCACGGTAACTGTTGGTGCATTCTTAATTCCAATAACAAATACAAATTTAATTGGTTTGCGGGAGCAGCTGTACGGTCTCTGTCACCACTGTATAAGACAGCAGTATTACTTAAGCAATCCTTATCAAGTGTTGCATCTTTACAATACAATTTTGTGTCTTTATTAATAAACTACGTTAAAATCGGTACATGGTTCATCCCTAGAGAGACATCAGTCGACACAAAAATTTTAAAAAACTTGTAAAAATTGCCACACGGATGTTAGCACATTGGTACATGCACAGTGAAAAACATGTTCATTTGTAGATAAAAATTACACGATGTCTTGTCCTTAAAAATCAAATGCAAGTGCAACATTTTTGTTGTGAAAATCTTGAGGAGTCTGACAGTAGGTTGAACATAATTGATGTTGGTGGACTGAGTAGTCCAGAAACAGAACATTTGACTAAGACTGCATAGTTGATGATGAAGTACTGCATAAGTAATCCACTAGCCTAAAAATAGAAAAGTACTGTGATAGAAATATTTAGATAGTATTAAGTAATATCATCTTCAGTACTGATCACAGTTTAATGATAATGAATTTGTGGTAGAGACTAGTGAAATTAAATTAAAAGAACTAGTAAAGAAAGTAACTGAAGCAGTGCAACAAGACTATCAATTTTGCTTTACGTCGCACCGACACAGAGAGGTCTTATGGCGACGATGGGAAAGGAAAGGGCTAGGAGTGGGAAGGAAGTGGCAGTGGCCTTAAGGTACAGCCTGGTGTAAAAATGGGAAACCACGGAAAACCATCTCCAGGGCTGCCGACAGTGGGGGTCGAACCCATAAGACTGTATAAAAATATTGCATAATTAACATGAAAGAACTAATGGGAAAAAATAATTCGTTAGAAGTACATACGTATGGTCATATTTTCTGTTTTAGGGTCATGTTTATCTATTTTTAAGGGCATATTTTGTACTTCTTTAGGTCATAAATTTCCAAACCCTACTGATTACTAATTTAATTAATTTCATCATCATTGTACATGTTTCGAGAAAAATGATCATTTCTCTACAACAATAATAGAAAAAACCAGCCAAAATCTCCAAGGAGGTGCTTAAAATTACAATACATAAGACCTCACCATAAAATACACAAAATAAAAAACACGTTAAAATCTACCAAAATTCTGTTTCATTTCGCTATCCAAAACCAATCTTATATTCTTCTTCTTGACTTTGAATCACGCATTTTTGGGGTACGTCAAATCAATCGCTTCTTAGATGCTTGTGTCCTTTTTTTCTCCCAATAGTTCTTCATTCTGTCTTATTTCCTCCTCCTTTCCTCCTCTGATATCTGAATTGGTTTTCTGGTGTTGATCTTAACTTGGAACCCCTTAGTTTTGTCTTTGGTCATGGTCTTGGCTGTACCATTCTTTAACATGACTTTGGTAATCTTAAGATCTCTCAGATCCTTTTCCACTTCCTTAAACCAATTGGGTTTAGTCTTCTTTTTTGTAAAAGAAGTCAAAGATCTGTTTATTTAAACTGTCAGGATTCATTCGGAAAATGTGTCCATAGAAATCAATCCTCCTTTTCTTCATGGTATCCGAGAGTCTCTCCAACTTTACATAGAGGTTTTCGTTTTTACAGAAAACTTGTTTGTTATTTTGGAATTTGGGACCCATGATCTTCCTCAAAATTTTCCTCTCCTTGATTTCCAATTTCTCCATTTGCCCTTTCCTCCCCATGACTAGTGTCTCTGCTGCATAGAGTGCTTCCAGCTTAATTACTGTGTTACAATGCCTTATGTTCCAAGACAGGACTTTCTTATTGTACATGCTATTGGTTTTCTGGAAAGCTACTTCCATTTTGGTCCTTCTCACTTTCAAAGTGGTTTCATTCAATCCATTCCCCTAGGTACTTGAAACTTCTTTTTTACGTCCCACTAACTACTTTTGACTGTTTTTCTGAGATGCCAGAATATTGTCCTGCAGGAGTTCTTTCACATGCTGGTACATTTAACAACACAAGGCCAATGTATCCGAGCACCTTCAAATACCACTGGACTGAGCTAGGATTGAACCTCCCAAGTTGGGGTCAGAAGGCCAGTGCCTCAACCATCTGAGCCACTCAGCCCAACTATCCTCTCTTGAGGAAAAATATTAAAATCTTGTCACATTGTGAAAACTGAGTGCACCGAGCTCAATAGCTGCAGTCGCTTAAGTGCGGCCAGTATCCAGTATTCGGGAGATAGCAGGTTCGAACCCCACTGTCGGCAGCCCTGAAAATGGTTTTCCGTGGTTTCCCATTTTCACACCTTAATTAAGGCCACGGCCGCTTCCTTCCCACTCCTAGGCATTTCCTGTCCCATCGTCGCCATAAGACCTATCTGTGTCGGTGCAACGTAAAGCAAGTAGCAAACAAAAAAAAAAAAACCGAGTGCAGTCTGTTGAGTGTATCATTCCAATTTTTGAACTGTATTGAATGTATTATTCTAAAAGTATCGGTTGATGCATTTAAATTTAGCCAAAAGCAGATATATTTTGCTTGGCACATGGAAACCTTCTTATTTAAGGAAATCGACACAGTGAAGTTCAATCCTATGTTTTGCCAGCCCCAAAGAATCTTCTTATCCTACAACGAAAAACCTAACATTAAAAATTCCATCCTTGAAGATTTTGACTTTTTTTTCTTTCTATTATCACTGAAGAAGAGAAACAATCCTTTTCCCAAAACATGTACGACAACGATGATGAAATGAATTAAATTAGTAATCACCATATAATAATTGAAATCAAATCCCTGTTGCTGCCACTCTGTTTGAAGGGCAACAACGCAGATGTGAAGAGGCCAGGAGAGAAGCACGTAAACTCTGTGCAGCACCACGCCCTTCTCCAACAATTCTGTGCAAATCTGTGTGGACGCTTATTCCATGCTAGGACTGGTCTGATCAACCACTGAAAGTACATCCATAGACAGAAGTGAATTTACTGGAAGAATTTAATTACTTGGAAAAGAATTAAAGCCGCCGAAGACAAAATCAATTGTGTTGTCGAGCGGACCCTTATTGGCCCCGTTCTCTCACAGGTTGCTAAATCATTACCAAGTCAGTTACACACACAAGAAGCCCATAAAAGTTCAAAATTTCCAGCTGCAGCTTTCATCAGTGGTGGATAGACCAGAACAGAACAGTGGACACAGCTGCAGCGAGGTCCTCATCATCTCACATTCCAGCACTTCAGAGATTCTAGCATTAACTGTAGCTCTAGTCTACGGAAGCACTCTGCCTTAACATAAAATAATCATTCCATTTTTTCCATTCTCTTGTATATCTCGCCGCAGAAGTCTTATTCTAATCCTCCACTTACAAAGTCTGCAGCCAAAAATTTTGGATTTTGGTTTTAGAATATGTCTATTTAGGACACAAGCGGTGTACTTTTCAGAAAAGGCTGGATAAAGAGATCTGGAGAAGAATATAAATTTCTTAGCTTCCTTCTCAAGATCGATTATCCAGGCTTAACATTAAGACAGTCCGACTCCTTGGCTGAATGGTCAGCGTACTGGCCTTCGGTTCAGAGAGTCCCGGGTTCGATTCCTGGCCAGGTCAGCGATTTTAACCTTCATTGGTTAATTCCAATGGCCTGGGGACTGGGTGTTTGTGCTGTCCCCAACATCCCTGCAACTCGCACACCACACACAACACTATCCTCCATCACAATAACACGCAGTTACCTACACACGGCAGATGCCGCCCACCCTCATCGGAAGGTCTGCCTTACAAGGGCTGCACTCTGCTAGAAATAGCCACACAAAATTATTATTAACATTAAGAGAAAATTAATGGACGCTTATTTTGCCTGTTCTCACTTATGGAGCTGAGACGAGGACTGCAACTAAAAAACAGGCCTTCTGATCTGGTATACCAGTGTGTGGATTACTCCACCAGATAAGAAGGCCACATATTCATACAACATAAATGGTAGTTTGCATGTTCTTATCAATAATTACAACTTGAGGACCAAAGGTGTTCAAGTATAGGTCAACTTTTTAATACCAACACTAATGCAAGGTTATAACCACATCAAAGGACACAAGAAATAAATTTCATAATTAATCTGTATTATCAAACTCAACAAGATAGGGGCCGATGACCTTCGATGTTAGGCCCCTTAAAACAACAAACATCATCAACAAGATAGAAGGTCTTAATAATTGAGTAACTCCATCTTTACAATACTGTTCAATACTATTTATTTTAATTTTATTTTAAATAGGGGCATGTTTTGCCTCTTCCTTGTGAGACATCTTCAACCAAAAAATAATTGTGACTCAGCCTATCACATTATGTCAACACAGTTAAAACACAGCTCATGGAGTTGAAATGTTTTGTCATTTTGACTCTTAAGCAATTTACGGATACGTCATTGTTTTTAGCGTTATCAAGAATACCATGAGTTTCTCATTACAATTAGTTTTAGGCTGAAGATGTTCTTATTCTGTCTGGGGTGAGGTAGAATAAAAAGAATCCATAACTTCTTAAGAATTTGTATGCATGGGAAGATATGAAAAACTGAAGATGGAAATATCAATACTTTCAAGTCAAAGCTATGTCTTTCAGGTTGTGTAACACATAATTGAAGTTGTGATTTTAAGAATACCCTTGTTTACATTATTGTGAATTGGATTTTGTGTGCAAGTTGCTTTACGTCGCACTGACACAGATAGGTCT
The DNA here is from genome assembly GCF_040414725.1 of Anabrus simplex. NCBI lineage: Eukaryota > Metazoa > Arthropoda > Insecta > Orthoptera > Tettigoniidae > Anabrus > Anabrus simplex. The sequence goes on along the minus strand of NC_090277.1, from coordinate 100,014,886 downwards.
TATGGCAACGATGGGACAAGAAAGGACTAGGAGTGGGAAGGAATCGTCCGTGGCCTTAATTAAGTTACAGCCTCAGCATTTGCTTGGTGTGAAAATGGGAAACCACGGAAAACCATCTTCAGGGCTGCCGACAGTGTGATTCGAACCCACTATCTCCCGAATACTGGATACTGGCCGCACTTAAGCGACTGCAGCCATCGAGCTCGGTGAATTGGATTTCAATCAGAAACGATTTCAAAGGACATCATAACAAATACGTAAATTAAAGAAACATTTTTAATGTGTTATTTTAACCTCCCCCGTTTTAACTGTGCAGTGTGTACATATAACGTACCGTTTTAGATCAATACCACATTTTTCTTACAAGGACAAGTGACCCCAATCAATTTTAGATGCATGTGCAAGCAACATCTATTTGAATAGACTCATATGTAGCCACAAACATATTATGTCACTAAGTCAAGACATACCGACTGTACCATATTATGTTATTGGTGATTGTAATTTGCATGTAATATCCCTTCTATTTATCAATTAAGGCTTAAAACGACCCAATACAACAGGGTCAAAACTTGTCCCGATACATAATAAATAATAATAATAATAATAATAATAATATCAAAATAACGGCATTAAATAGGTGGACCTTCCCATACTTGTTGATAGTGATCAATTTCAATACAAACCAAAATGAAAAGAAACATATATATTTGCCTGCAGTGCCACATTGCACAGAAAAATACCAGCTAGAGGATATTCAAGTGTTGGCGTCAGCGGGACGATTCCCAAAAAGGTGGTGGAAATCATGAGAGTCTTCGGAATCAGCACTGATGAACTCGTGGACTGGCGGCTAAAAACTTTCAGGGGGTCAATCCTAATTTTGAGACGTTTATACCCATCGGAATAAGATCAACCGACCTCAAGTCCGAATCATATTTTAAGTCTGGTAGAACCATGGTATTTCTCATGTAGCAGTACTAATAAAAAGTAGCGTAGAGTCACGGTGTTCCACAAATTATGGTACTACTCATAAGTATTGTACAGCACAGGTAACGAAGACCTATGTTTCTCACATAATGACACCACTCACAGGCAACGCAAACCCACGGTGTTCCTCACCTAGACGTACTAATCGCAGGGACCCGAATTATCACATAATGGGTACTAATCACAAGCAACGCAGACTCACGGTGTCGCTCATATACAGTAGTGGTACTAATCACAGGTACTGTAAACACAAAGTGAACCACTCTCTGCTGCTACTAATCACACACCTATTGGTTGCCTAACGTAGTGGTACTACTTGCAAGTAAAGTCGACCCATAGTGTTCCCCGCATGATGGTACTAATCACAAGTAGTCTCATGGTTCTTAATCATCCCTTGGTCGCCCCTTGTAGTCGCCTCTTACAACATGCAGGGGATACCACAGGTGTATTCTTCGTCTGTGTCCCCCACCCGCAGGGGATACACTACTGTTGGCTGATATGAATTCAGCATAGTGTCGCTCCTGGAATTCGACATAGATATATTCCATTATCAACTGTGAAGCAATGAAAAGTCGTAACAAAAAAAAAAAAAAAAAAAAAAAAAAAAAAAAAAAAAAAAAAAAAAAAAACCAAACCTTACGAATGACTAAGTTATATGCTATTTTTAGACATATATCATCAATATAGACTGTGATGCCTTTCATCATTCACTCAGCAAGCCTCTGTGAATGAACTAATTGCCTCTACAATCCTCTATTTCCGACTAGCTTTGTGGTCTAATTTAGTTTCATACATCTCACATTAGGAATGAGAAAATTAGAGAAGAAGTAGGAATAGATGATTCTCTCCTCAATAAGATTCAGATACCAAGACTGAAGTGGTTTGGTCACATGAAGAGGATGCCAGTAAACAGAACTGCAAGGAAGGAATTTGACAGAAAAGTAGAAGGAAGACGACCCGTGGGAAGGCCACGAAGGAAATGGATAGATTTAGTTAAGAATGATGTACTGCTGAGGTCATGATTGGGACAAGTTGGTGGAGGAAGAATGGTACAAGACAGGATGAGATGGAGGAGGCTCATACACCACACCCGGGAAACTGGAGATGGTTCAGGATGGTGATGATGATATCTTAAATTTAAATAATTAGAAACAGAGTCTAACTACTGTCACCTTATTCCCCCTCTACTCTTCTAGATAACCTATCCTCCTCCATTCACCTTACATGACCCCATTACAAAAGCCAGTTTATACACAAAGCTTCATCCATAGAGTTCAATCATAAATTAGGCTTTATCTCCTCATTCCAAGAACCCTCCCACTTGTGGTTGGGGGCGGTATAACAACCACGGTATCCCCTGCCTGTCGTAAGAGGCAACTAATAGGGCTCTGAAGATGGGAGCGTGGGTTGGCGACCACAGGGCCCATAGCTGAGTCCTGGCATTGCTTCCACTTGTGCCTGGCTCCTCACTTTCATCTATCCTATCCGACTTCCATTGGTCAACTCGTGTTCTTTTCCGACCCTGACGGTATTAGAGCGTTCGAGGCTTAGGGAGTCCTTCATTTCCATGCCCTTCATGGCCCTTGTCTTTCTTTGGTCAAACACCTTCATTTTTCGAAGTGTTGGATCCCTTCCGTTTTTTCTCTCTGATTAGTGTTAATAGAGGATGGTTGCCTAGTTGTACTTCCTCTTAAAACAGTAATCACCACCACCACGACCACCATCAAGAATAAAAAAATATTTCATGAAGTTATTGTTCGACTCGTTAGCTGAATGGTCAGCGTACTGGCCTTCGGTTCAGAGGGTCCCGGGTTTGATTCCCGGCCGGGTCGGGGATTTTAACCTTTATTTGGTTATTTCTGATGGTCTGGGGGCTGGGTGTTTGTGCTGTCCCCAACATCCCTGCAACTCACACCACACATAACACTATCCTCCACCACAATAACACGCAGTTACCTACCCATGGCAGATGCCACCCAGCCTCATCCGAGGGTCTGCCTTACAAGGACTGCACTCGGCTAGAAACAGCCACACGAAATTATTTTATGAAGTTATTTTCAAGTAGTCAATATTTTCATTAATTTTCATTTGAAATTTTTTTTAAAACTTAATCTATGGTTCATGGTGTGGGTTACTGTAGTCACGTCCTAGTTCGTGAACCATGGGCAACGACTGAGTGGCCTAGTAAGTGGTCCTGAGAGTGTCAGGATACCAGTCGCTATGGAATGGGAGTGGGCATCTCGAACATATTCTGAGTTGTGGCCCTCCTTGTGCTCAGACGACTAGGACTATACAATCCACAGGTCGTCCCTAACCCGTTAGAGGAGAGATCCTCACTTGGACTATGTGCAAGTAGTGTAGCATCCTGCTTCATGAATTTACCGAGCTCAGAATATTTTAAGCAAGCCTCAGACCTATGGGAGTAATGGAGTCCCACTCTCATTTGACAGGCGAGTGACACCTTGGAAACAACTTGGTGAAGGAAATGGAATTCGATGGGGAGCTATCAATATTAATGGAGCTTATGGAAGAAAGAAGGTAGAACTGGCTGAGTCAGCAAAGAGGATACATCTGGATGTGCTAGGAGTAAGTGATATACAGGTAAGCGGATATAACGAGGAAGAGATAGGAGATTATACAGTATACTTGACGGGTGTTAGAAAGGGAAGGGCAGAGTGTGGGGTAAGGCTGTTTATCAGGAAAACCACTGCACGCAACAGTTTCTGTTAGGCACATAAATGAGCGAATGATGTGGGTAGATTTGGCAGTTGGAGGAATTAGGATGAGAACTGCCTTGGTGTATTCACCATGTGGGGTGCAGATGAGGATGAAGTTGACAAGTTTTATGAAGCATTGAGTGACGTCGTAGTCAGGGTAAAAAGCAAGGGCAGGATAGTGCTAATGGGCGATTTCAATGCAGGAGTTGGAAATAGAACTGAAGGATATGAAAGGGTGATTGGCAAATGCGGGGAAGATATAGAAGCTAATGGGAATGGGAAGCGTTTGCTGAAGTTCTGTGCTAGCATGGGTTTAACAGTTACCAAGAAATTCTTCAAGCATAAGGCTATTCACCGCTACACATGGGAGGCTAGGGGTACCAGATCCATAATAGACTATATCTTAACCGACTTCGAATTCAGGAAGTCTGTTAGGAATGTACGGGTTTTTCGGGGATTTTTCAATGATAAAGACCACAATCTGATCTGTAGTGAACTAAGTATCTCTAGGTCTAGGGTAGAGAAAGTGAAATCTGCCTGCAAACAAATAAGGGTAGAAAATCTCCAGGATGAGGAAATTAGACAGAAGTACATGGATATGATTAGTGAGAAGTTTCAAACAGTGGACAGCAAGCAGGTTAAGGATATAGAAAAAGCAAGGGAATGCCTAGGAACGACTGTGTGTACAGACGGGAAAAAGCGAACATCTTGGTGGAATGATGAAGTAAGAGCAGCTTGTAAATGTAAAAAGAAGACTTATCGGAAATGGCTCCAAACAAGGGCCGATGCAAACAGGGAATTGTACGTAAATGAAAGAAACAGAGTGAAACAAATAGTTGTTGAATCCAAAAAAGAAGTCATGGAAAGATTTTGGTAATAACCTGGAAAGGCTAGGTCAAGCAGCAGGGAAACCTTTCTGGACAGTAGTAAAGAATCTTAAGAAGGGAGGGGAGAAAGGAAATGAACAGTGTTCTGAGTAATAATAATAATAATAATAATAATAATAATAATAATAATAATAATAATAATAATAATAATCGTATGGCCTCAGCTACCGTGTGCAGACGATTCGACGCCATCTGGCTGTCTGCTCGTCAATTTCGACGTTCCATTTTACTCTAGGCCCACTAGATGGCAGACCGAGTAAACCAAAACTCTCTTGGGCGTCTATGGCTGAGATTTAATGAATTTTGTCGGGTAAACACCAAATATTTCACCAGAGATCTTTTACATGCCGACATCGTACAACATGGAGTATCGAATGGACTTTTTTCCGCCCTTCAAAAATCCGACTACCTCTGCCGGGTTTGAACCCGCTATCTTGGGATCCGGAGGCCAACACTCTACCACGGATCCACGGAGGCAGCTAGTGTTCTGAGTAATTCAGGTCAACTCATAACAGATCCCAGGGAATCACTGGACAGGTAGAGGGAATACTTTGAAAATCTTCTCAACGTAAAATGAAATCTTCATGGTGGTGTCGTGAACAACCAAGTTCATAGGGAGGAAGAAAATGATGTTGGTGAAATTTCGCTTGAGGAAGTGGAAAGTATGGTAAATAAACTCCAATGTCATAAAGCAGCAAGAATAGATGAAATTAGACCTGAAATGGTGAAGTATAGTGGGAAGGCAGGGATGAAATGGCTTCATTGAGTATTAAGATTAGCATGGAGTGTTGGTAAGGTTCCTTCTGATTGGACAAAAGCAGTAATTGCACCTATCTACAAGCAAGGGAACAGGAAGGATTGCAACAATTATCGAGGTATCTCATTGATTGGTATACCAGGCAAAGTATTCACTGGCATCTTGGAAGGGAGGGTGCGATCAGTGATTGAGAGGAAGCTGGATGAAAACCAGTGTGATTTCAGACCACAGAGGGGCTGTCAGGATCAGATTTTCAGTATGCGCCAGATAATTGAAAAATGTTACGAGAGGAATAGACAGTTGTGAAAGCATATGACAGGGTACCTAGTGAAAAGATGTTCGCCATACTGGGGGACTATGGAATTAAGGGTAGATTACTGAAAAAATCGAAGGCATTTATGTTGATAATTGGGCTTTGGTGAGAATTGATGGTAGAATGAGTTCTAAGTTCAGGGTACTTAAAGGGCTTAGACAAGCTTGTAATCTTTCACCTTTGCTGTTCATAGTTTACATGGATCATCTGCTGAAAGGTATAAAGTGGCAGGGAGGAATTCAGTTAGATGGAAATGTAGTAAGCAGTCTGGCCTATGCTGACTTGGTTTTAATGGCAGATTGTGCCGAAAGCCTGCAGTCTAATATCTTGGAACTTGAAAATAGGTGCAATGAGTATGGTATGAAAATTAGCCTCTCGAAGACTAAATTGATGTCAGTAGGTAAGAAATTCAACAGAATTGAATGGCAGATTGGTGATACAAAGCTGGAAAAGGTAGAAAATTTTAAGTATTTAGGTTGTGTGTTCTCCCAGGATGGTAATATAGTGAGATTGAATCAAGGTGTAGTAAAGCTAATGCAGTGAGCTTGCAGTTGTGAACAACAGTGTTCTGTAAGAAGGAAGTCAGCTCCCGCATGAAACTATCTTTACATCGGTCTGTTTTCAGACCAACTTTGCTTTATTAGAGCGAAAGCTGGGTTAACTCAGGATATCTTATTCATAAGTTAGAAGTAACAGACATGAATGTGACGAGAATAATTGCTGGTACAAACAGGTTGGGACAATGGCTGAAGGGTGCTCGGAACAAGGAGATAAAGGCTGCTAGGAATGAACTCTATGGATGAAGCTGTACGCATAAACCGGCTTCGGTGGTGGGGTCATGCGAGACGAATGGAGGGGGATAGGTTACCTAGGAGAATAATGGACTCTGTCATGGAGGGTAAGAGGAGTAGAGGGAGACTGAGACGATGATGGTTAGACTCAGTTTCTAACTATTTAAAGATAAGAGGTATAAAACCAAATGAGGTCACAGCACTAGTTGCAAATAGAGGATTGTGGCAACATTTAGTAAATTCACAGGCTTGCAGACTGAACGCTGAAAGGCATAATGGTCTATAATGATAATGTATGTATGTATGTATGTATGTAAGAAGCTCGTTCAATAATTCTAGTATATCTTCTTCTCTATGAATAATACATGCAAGCGAAATTTCATCTTAATATCTTAAAATCTTTCAGAGTTATCAGGGAAACAGGTCTGAAAAATAAAAGTTACGGGAAACGAGCAACAAACTTACCGATAAAGGGCTTGCTTAGGTGAAAGAGCTTCATGTTTTTGGTCATAACTCCGAAAGTAGTGGGGATATTAACAAAAAAATTTCACTGTTATAAAGAGATAAGTTATATAAGCCTCCAAGGCTCAGGTGGCAGCGCGCCGGCCTCTCACTGCTGGATTCCGTGGTTCAAATCCTGGTCACTCCATGTGAGATTTGTGCTGGACAAAGCAGAGGCGGGACAGGTTTTTCTCCGGGTACTCCGATTTTCCCTGTCATATATATCATTCGAACAATACACTCCAATATCATATCATTTCATTTCATCTGTCAGTGTGGGCTTCAGTCATTCCATTCCTGACCCTTCGAATGACTGGAAATAGGCTGTGGATTTTCATTTTCATAAGGAGATAAGTTCAATTTTAAATTAAATGGAAAAATTGCATTATTTGCTCGGTCAAAGGTGTTGGTCCCACCGTAAATGAAATAGCTCACCACCCCTTGGAAACAACTGTGTATCAGGTAGAACAACAATTGAGGGGCTCGGGAGTAAATAATGGTAAGGTACATGGTATGTTTAATAGCATCTACAAACTTGTCACTTGTCGTTGCTATTAAATAAATTAGTAAATAATAGTAATAAGAATCCTATCCCACACTCTAACTTTCCCTTTTTAACACCTGTTCACTTTATAAGCTCCTATCTCCCCTTTCAGTAACCAAATATCATCCACTCCTAACATGTCCAAACACATTCTCTTTGCTGATTCTTTCTTCCACAAGCCCCATTAATATTGATAGCTCGCTGTCGAATTCCATTTTGTTCTCAAAGTTGTTTCTAGGGAGTTCCTTACCTGTCAAATGGAAGTGGGACTCTGTTGCTCCTATAGGTCTAAGGCTTGCTTAAAATATTCTGGGCTTGGTGGATAGTAATGTCCTAGTTCAGAAACCATGCGCAACGGCTCAGTGGCCAAACAAGTACTCCTGGGAGTTGGGATACCAGTTACTATAGAAGAGGAGTGGGCACCTCAGATACAATCCCAAGTCGTGACCCTCCTTGGGCTCAGGTAGCTGGGACTACACAATCCACCGTAGTCCCAAAAACCATTAGAGGAAAGATTCACAACTGGGACTAAGTGTAAGTAGGGTAACATCCTGCTTCACACAATTTACTGCTATACTATTATTAATAATTAGATGAATGGTCTGTTATGAAATAGTGGCCATGCACTTTAAAGTTCTTTAATAAGCACCCCCGACATGTGCAGACCAATCACAATCATCTATCTCCTGAGATTTACCTGAACATGTAGTAGCAATGTTGACATGATATCAAGGTTTTGGGCTTTTGTTGTCTCAAGAAAACAAGGTGAAATTCTTTACGTTTTGCAGAGAACTTTGCTCTGCGTCTTTAGAAGAAACTCAACTGTTCATGAAGAAGACTTCTCAAAATATGTAATAACAGTGTCCAAGCAAGTGACACAGCCACTAACAACAGAGGGAGACAGCATCAAAAGAAGAACTCTGCAACACTATTTTATATTTTGTCCAATACTGGGTAGCCCAGTGATCCTCAAGATTTAGTTCAATATTTCTAGAGTTCCTTGAAACAAAACAAAACTGGAACACATTATTTCAGGTGTAGTGACAACTGTCGATTTATGGGGCAAAAGAACAACATTTTCAGCTAAGTTATGGAAGATTAGTCCATATTCCTTGAAAAAATAAGTGATAATACCAGGTATACAAATGGAAAACTCAAAAAGCAAGAAAATGAAAAGCACACCAGATCTTGATACCTCAACATCACAGAGTCTTAAAGAGAACAAGAAATGAACACTCTAGAGTTTTCCGATTAATAAATTGAAAAACTGCAACATACTAAGAAATATTAGATGCTGAAGGAAAACTTTACCTATATTCAACCACTACTTTTTTCCCCAGTGGATGTGAAACAACATCAAACAATTTTCCATATGCATTGGGTTTGTGTATCATATCATTCAGCACCTCTTTTACGAAAATATCCCTGTTAATGGTAAATATTACATTCTCTTTGTGTTTATCAACATGTTGTTGGATGCTCGAAATGGTTTCATCAGTGGGTATATTCTCGAAGGTAGCCAAAGTGATGTCGTTGGCATTATTACATAAAACAGTTTCATTTCTTTGGATATTTTTCACCGGTATAAGCAGTTCGATATTCCTACCCTCTTTACTATTCCCTATCACTATTTCCTTCGGTAAACTGATGTGAGCCCGTTCACTGACTTGTCCAACTTTCTTCAAGCTATCTAGTATCTGTGAACAGAAAAAATCCGTCAAATAATATACTAACAGTAATTTATACGTTTATCAAAATAAGGGTAGATCATTCATTGAGGTTGATACAGGTTAGGTGAATGGTTATCGAAGTAGATTTGGCATTTTATGCAACTTACCCGTAAGCTAACATGATGTTTGAATTTCGATGCCATTATATGTAAACACAATATTACAACCCATTAAGGAAAGTGTAATTAAAATATCATACTGTCACACACTGTTCTTTAGAGGTTAATCATATAGGAACAAATACCACTGACCACTGCCATGGCCATCTAAGATTAAAATTCCATTTGTGAATGTAAATAAGGTATTCAGTATTCACTTGTTTTCACAGAATGTGTATAGGAAGTTTCGTAATCGTAACTATTTCAGTAACAATCGATATGGATGACAATCGATAAAATGTGAAATGACACTAGACAGAAGTCAAATGTACAACGATATCATAGGACTTTGAAGGGAAATATTACTTTTTGAAACAAATTTAAGATTTTAAAATACTATATATGTATAAATAGCATTCTATTTTAATATATTTTTGATTCATAAATTTTATTTTGAGTAAAATTCGCTACTGACGTCACTATCTATCTTGCAGTCGCCATTTTATCATGTTGTAGTGTCGGTGGTACAGCTGACCTGTCATTGTGAAGTGGAATTTCAGTGGTGAACAGTGCGGGAATTGGGGGTGTCGTAACCCCGTAGTGTATATAATTGTATTTATTTAATCATGAGTGTCAAAATGGCAGGACAGACAATAAATGATCGGTTACTTGCCGCAAGGCATAGTATAGCCGGCCAAGGATTGGCTAAATCGGTATGCAAGGCAACGACGGAAGAAATGATAGGCCCCAAAAAGAAACATTTAGATTGTGAGTATCATAATTTACTTTAAGAATACGCCCCTCTTATTAATGTATATATCCACCTGTTAATATTCTTAATAATTGCAATTATACCCCTATCTGAGTCTGCCATGCTGTTCATAGTACGTCTGTTCTCCAGTAATTCAATCGATATCATGAGTAGAATGTTAAATGAAAACTATAAGAAATCATCTTCTATATATGTTTCTGTTTATACATTCTCTGTACAGACTTTCGTGTTCTGGAAAGCAGTTGATTTGCACTACTCGACAGGATCTCTTGAATTGATTATGGAATATGGGCTTTATTTTGTGGTGCCGTAACCAGTCAGGATGTTGAAGGAAGAAATCGACAATAAAATAAATTACAAAGGTATTTCACCAGCTTAAGACGATGTACAGAGAGTTTTTCTTTAGGAATTGCTTTTGAAGCCCGCATTTTACTATTGAACAGGTGTCCTCAGGACATGGCTTTTGTCAGTAGCGGGTGGGAACGTCACCTTAAAAATATATCGGATTAAAGTTTGTAAGGAATTGAAAATATATTTAGGTCACGTCCTCGCCAAGTACATGATCATGTTGTAAGTTGCTCTACAATAATTGGACTTTACGGTTGTGGCCTTGTTAACGTCTGTACACAATGGGTAAACCAGTAGGGAATGATTTTGCGCTTGGATCGATGCCCCGAGGCAAGACGGGTCGGTCGTGTGTTCAGTCGTATGCATTTGCTGTTAGCGCGGCTTAGCACCAAAAGAAGTGAACATCCCTTCTCAGGACTGCCTCTCTGGCCGCCGTAGTAGAATAGTGTGTGGTGCTCAGAGGCACGTAATGAAATTGGAGTGTCCAACTGAAAGCATGAAAGAAACGTATGCCTTTAGTTTCGATGGTTATTTGGATGCGTAGAAATGATTCTTAGAAGTTGAAATATAGTCCTTATCTTGGGCCTCTCTTCCTCTTTCGTTGTTCATGTATGTATGTATATATGATTTCTGTCCGGCTCCATGGCTAAATGTTTAGCGTGCTGGCCTTTGCTTACAGGGGTCTCGGGTTCGATTCCCGGCAGCGGTGGAAATTTTAATCATCAATGGTTAATTTTGCTGGCACGGGGCTGAGTGTCTCTTCATTTCATCACGACGCGCAGGTCGTGTATTATACGGGTGTCGATTCAAAAGACCTGCACATGGCGAGCCGAACATGTCCTCGGACACTCCCGGCACTAAAAGCCATACGCCATTTCATTTTCATTTGCGATTTCTAGTGTAATTTTGTACATGAGATGGAATGGATAACCTTTTACAGGCACTTAATGAATTCGGAAAATCCTATTCCAACATTTGTAAAGAGTAGGTCTATGGCCTTCACATCGTTGGCTATTTGGACGCTTATTTCCAGATCTTGAAATATTTGTGGTTTTAGCTTTTTTTAATAGGCAGACGTAATTTTTGTACACGGGAGATGATGATTAGCTATAGGATGAATATGCTTTGATATTTCTTTACGTCAATTTTGGCTTTCTTTGGTTCTGTTTCCCCCGGAAGGAACCAATGCAAATCTGCACGACTTGGATGCCGTCAGTGGAAATATTAAGCCTTACGGTCCCGTTTGGTTTGGATTCTGTGTATTAAAAAAGCTTACTACAGTAGTTTGCATATAGGCTAGTTTGGTTAATTTTTGGCGTGTACTTATCCAAAAAATGAAGGAATTTCAATTTACTTTATTTCTTCGTGTCGATCGATAGTCCTTCTATAAGGACATTCGGAGCTATGAAGTATGACTATATTTACTTCCTTCAGCTTATCCAATTTTCTTTCTGGGGCCAGCCAGGATCGACTGGGATTCCAACTTCAGCCTTCCGGGTGGGAAGCCAGTAACTTACTCTCCCTGCAGTAGCTAAGCAGCTGAACTAATCACGCCCACCTGTGAATATCAGAAGTGGTAACATTTTAACAGCGGTGAAGTATTGAAAAACATACCCGAATCTAATAGTGCAACAATCTCTATTGGTCTTAAATACTCGTATAGCATTTCAAGGTCAAATTCACTGTCTAGTGGATTGCGATAAGATGTCTGATTAGATATAGCGAGAGATTTCTTCCACTTGCTGAAGTTGGACGATCAGTTTCTTTTCAAATGTTGTGTACTGTAATTCTTTAAAACTGTATGTAATTTATTCCGAGGGCCGCAAGTGCTGAATTCAAATTATAAAACCGTGATTTAGTGATCGCTGGGGCCTATTAATACACGATGGTCCCATAACGAAGTTCCATTTATGAGATTGTAGTCTTGCAACGTTTGTCGTGTATCCGTGGAATCTGCTTTTAACATGGCATTGCTAGTCTAGGGCTTTGCCTCTAGTATATCAGTACTGCTTTTTCCTAGTTGAAATGATAAATTGGTACAAAGAAAATGCTATATTTGCCTTTAAACTTATACTTTATAAACTCCATACTTTGTCAACTCGAAAATAAAAGCCCGGATGGTATTTCATCATTGTGAAGCTCAAATGGAGTTTAATAGAATGGAAAATGTACTGGTGTACAGTAAGACCATACCATGTGTTAGAAATCGGTGGAAATAACGTTTTTGGTTTTATGACCCACGACTGTAATTTTAGTTTTCTGGGACTCCGTGGTGCCGGAATTTTGCCCCGCAGATGTTTTACGAGCCAATATATCTACCGACACGAGCCTCACGTATTTGAGCACTTTGAAATACTACCGGACTGTGCCGGGATCGAACCTGCCAACTTGGGTCAGAAGGCCAGCGTACTACCGTCTAAGCTATTCTGCCGGCGTTTAGAAAGAAAGAGAGAGAAAAGAAGGTAAGTTTCAAAGTGAATATGAACGTGTTGCGTGTGAGAATACTGAAATGCATACATGACTACATTTTCATTAGAGGTTTTTCAGCGTTCACCAGTCGGCAAGTCTCTGAATACATTGGATATTTCCATAATGCTCTGTTTAACTAGCGTAGTTTATTCTGCAGCTTTCAAATTCGAGTGGTCAGCATCGTCCCCGCCCTGGCTTCTTACCTACCCTTCACGGCCGAGTCCATTATTCTCGCAGGTAATCTGTCCATTTGCCTCTCATCATACCACTGCTGAAGACTCCCCACTAAAATATACTACGATATCTCCCGCCTGTTCCTACCAGCAGTCATACTATCTGGTCCTGGTATCTCCAGCTTACGGGCGAGGATTAGCTGAACGAACGATATAAGGATAGTTACGTCTGCGAACTCTTCTCCTTCGTACAAAATACCGTTGATTAAAAGTGCACATTTCTACGTTAGTTTTGCTACAGTGTGATTGGATTTCTCGCTACATTCCAATATAACTTAATGGGAATAAGCACGTTTTTCATATGCATGGCATAGGTCCATCTACTGTGCTGAATTGGTCGGCGTATTAGAACACGAGTTTCCGTACAATATCAGACTTAGGGTATATAACATGAGCTGCCCCACGATCTGTTTGAATGTTTTTGGTATTGCTGATAGAGGCGTGATGGCCAAGTGGGTCACTTGTCGTAACCCGTTCATTCATGGGCACTCATGTGACTGTTTGTAGCGGGGGGGGGGGCTAGACCTGGGGGTATGGAGTATTTTTAATAATTTGGAAGATGAATGGCGACTTGTATTCCGCAGTAGAGTAACACACACGGTATCCCCTGCCTGTTGGTGGGGGGTGGTACTACCACTACTACGTAATACAGACTTTTAAATCATTTTCTTGAAAGAAAAACACCTGACTACATTAGATGTTTGCCTTTCCCTGAGAGCTAGCGGGTGCGGCCCCCCTTGCCTCCTCCCCCCAGGGCATGGGCGCCCTTGCGTTCATTGCATGTGAGCTTTTGAGATCGAAAGTCGCATCTAGTGGTCTGGATTCCAAGTGTACTCTTGCTATGACCACAATGTCACTGTTCACGTAAAACTAAAAGTATGCCTACGTTTTTCGATTTGTCTACGCCCCATGTATGTGTCCACAGTCCCTACCATCTGATTTCGTCGCCATATGGCCTATCTGTGTCGGTGCGACGTAAAGCCAATAGCAAAAAAAAAGATTCTGTGGTGCCTTGTAGGGTCATGTACTTTTTTCCTTTGTGGTTTTTTTATGAGCCTCCGTGGCTAAGGCGGCAGCTTCGTTACGTGGTTCAAATCTCGATCACTCAATGTGAGATTTGTGCTAGACGAAGCGGAGGCGGGACAGGTTTTTCTCAGAGTACTCCGGTTTTCCCTGTCATCTTTTATTCCAGCAACACTCTAATTTGATTTCATCTGTCGGTCATTAATCATTGCCCCAGAGGAATGCGACAGGCTTCGGCAGCCTATCCTCCCCACTAGATGGGGGCTTAATTCCTTAAATCCCTGACCGGGTCGAATGACTGGAAGCGGGCTGTGGATTTTCATTGTGTTCTTTTCTAATCATATTTCGAATAAATCTCATCCTAAGAACCTCCGGTTTCATATCCACTTTCATCCCAGCTGAAATCTCTTTAGGCTTGGAAACTGATTTCTAGATTATATTCCCTTAATTTGTTTCACAAGTTTCCCCACTTAAAGCTTTGGACCAGTTAGTTTCTTGCCTTGCTTTGTCCTCGCGCAGTTTGTTTTGTGGCAGTATGTACCTCATCCTGATGAGGATTACGAAAGGGTGGACGGGGGTCAGCGCTAATTACTGTCAGATGTGCAATGCCTAGTTGATCCACGCATGGAAAGATTTGACGACCGTGTCGTTATGACGGGTAATGGAGCGACAGCCACTAGCGTGTGGTTGTTTTAAGAAATAAATTCGATAAGTTTCTCTAACAAAGGAGCTGCCTAATTTCGTTTGAGATGGGTCATTAATCTTATGCTCCCAAATGATCATATTGACAGTTACTACTTTTAGAATTCTTCTTGTAGAGTACACTCAACTCTAGTAGTCTCTATCTACAGATTTTCTCATTTCGATGCTGAAGTTCTGTGTGTACGCACGCAGTTCTGTTGTATTTTATTACATATTGCAGCGATGTTTTTATCTGAAAGGAGAAATCCAGTGTTTTAAGGAGACCGTGGTGATCATAAGGGGTGCGACCGAAAAATGAATGTATCTGCTGAAGAATGGGATATGAACTAATTCATTGGTTTTACGTCCTACTACTACCACCGCTGCGGTTTTCGGGGACTCCGAAGTGCCGCAGGAGTTCTTTGCATGCCGTACTGGCACGGGGCTGCCATATTATTTGAATCTTCAAAAACCTCCGGACTGAGCCGGCATCGAACCCACTAACTTGGACTCGGAAAGCCAACACACTAACCCTCCGAGCCAGTCAGCCCGGCTGGGTTTTGGAAGCTGTGAAAATGGCTCCCTGTGCTTGAAAACCTACAGTCTGATATTATGGATGGATGTGAAAAACTTTGCCAGTGTAGGCCGTCTTTCTCAGCTAGTGGCCGCATGGTTGCCAACTTACTCTCCACACTTGAGCTGCTGTGGAAGAGGTCAGTATGTGGGGTTCAGTCCCGGCGTAGTCCTGTTATTTGAAGTGCTTTAATGCGGTAGCCTAGTGTCGATAGATTTACTGGCACGTTTGTAAAAGGTCCTGCAGGTCATGTTTTCAGACATCTGTGCCGGAAAATTATTATAGTAGTTTGTGTGCAGTATCATTCTTCTTTTTCAATCCAAAGATTGGTTGGCAGCAGTTCTTCTCCATTCCTGTGTCTTGATAGAATTATTCTTGTGAGCCTCCTCTTATCTGTCATGTCTTCTTCCTGCCTTGTATCATTCTTCCACTATTATTTATAACACTATTGTGGCAGTAGAGATGGCCAATTTAGTCTAATTTTCCCTTTTGTTGGTTGTAGAGACTTTCTTACATCTATTATTATAAGAATCTTATTTGTCAGCCTTGCTCATCACGAAATGTTCTCCATTCTCCTCCAGACGTATTCTATCGCATGTCCCAATAGTGCTAGTTTGACCCACCACCGGTGTAGCCAAGAGGGTGGAGGAGAAAGGTGTTATTGGGGGTTAAAACCCAGTCTAGCATTTTTACACAAAGAAAAACTGATAAAACAAGGTCAATAAACTTTTTTTTTACATTAGCAATCGTGCCGAAGTCACAAACTGTTTCAGTATGGAAAATCGGTATTATGATTCATCTTGATATTGATATGTTGTTCTTGCTCCGTATTTGAATGTAAAATTGTGTAAGTGTACTGCAATTTGTACGTTACATGGATATAAGCTTCTCTTGTATTGATGTCTTCATGACGACACACATGCATGCATAAAGCACGCAAAAGCACTTTCATTATGTTCTGAGGTATCTCGATTCCGTCTCTACATTTAGATTCCCTGTTGCAAGCAGCACCCTGTTCTTGTAAAAGGCTAACTTCAACTGGAATTGTGATGGTCAGATTTTTTCCTTATGACCTTCGTCCATAGGACGTTTGGCTATGAATAATGTACAATGATAAAAACTGTTACAGAAAATAGAAAGAAAAAGGTACAGCAAGTTAAGACACTTACAAAATAAGAGAAATGACAGAACAGAGAGAAGAAAAAAACCCTTGAAATAAAGACACTTGTTCTTTAGATATTAACACCAGTTTTCGTCAAGTATATTGCAATAATTGCACTGTACACACGTAAGTATCCAGTTGCCAGTAATGGCGGAATGTGTGAGTAAGGAAACCCGAAGGATGCAGTTCTATTGCACTCGAAGATAATCTGGTTTACATCTCCTGTGTTTCTTGCGCTACACGGACTTTGTGCTGTTTGGAGGACTCCAATCCTGTTGAGGTGTGCGGGAAATGAAGCATGGTTAAACCTCATCCGAATGATGGTCGTTCTTGGCCTCTGGCCCATCTGACGTCTTGATACCATGGTTTGTGCGGGATAGCTGATTGAATGCAGGCATAGTATCTTCCTTTGTGTCGAGTAGTCCTGTTCCACAGAGCTGTCCATTCAGCATAAGTTTTCCTTCTGCTAGTTACATAAAAATCAGTACAGGGGAGGCGTAATGAAGGGAATTAGCCAGGGCGTACGCCTTGTTTGGCCAGACTGTCGACCAGATCATAGTATGGAAGTCCTGAGTGTCCTTTCACCCATAAAAATAATACATTTCCGCGCGATTTCATGACAAGCGATAAATCTAATATTTCATCGATGTAGGAGTGTTCGTATGTGTCTTCGAGGATGTTCCAATTTCCTAATAGCACTTTGAGAATCTGAAAATAAGTTCTCTCGTTTAGGGCCTTTCTGGAAGCCTTTTTTGTAGCCCAAAAGCGTTGCATTCTTTCTCTGGCCGCCTGTCTTCTCTCCTATCCAGCCACTGTTCTGCTTTTGCTCATCGTGAAAGCCCTTACAATTGTTGATTTCTAACCGATCAAAATACAGATCAGTGATGTCCTCATTATGTATTTCTCGCTAATTGGCCAGCTAGAGACCACGATAAGTTTCATTATACATTCTGGCGTTTACTCAGTTTTCGGTTCATCCAGTAAGTTTTCATTAGCTCGCTGTGTCGACCACTTTGCACCATTTGGCCACTTCACATCCCGGAAAGTCCCAAAAGTCACATTGCTTGTTCTGAAAGGGTCTCGTTTTTGCGCGTCATCTGGTCGTAGACCCATTTCTTGGAGGTAATTTTTGACGTTAACGTACCAGGGAATTGTTGCCATTGATGCTTTCACGGCCCGTACTTAGACATGATACTGTATAGGCTTTTGGGCTTATGCCGTGTTCCCCCTGTGGGTGGGGGCGGTAGTAGAACACCCAAGGTATTCCCTGCCTGTCGTAAGAGGCGACTAAAAGGGGGCTCTGAACTTTCGAGCGTGGGTTGGCGACCACGGGGCCCTCAGCGGAGTCCTGGCATTACTTCCACTTGTGCCAGGCTTCTCACTTTCATCTGTCCTATCCGACCTTCCTTGGTCAACTCTTGTTCTTTTCCGACCCCGACGCTATTAGGTTTGCGAGGGGTAGGGAGTCTTTCATTTTCACGCCCTTCGTGGCCCTTGACCTTCTTTAGCCGATAACTTTATTTTTCGAAGTGTCGGACCCCTTCCATTTTTCTCTCTGATTAGTGTTATAGTCTATAGAGGATGGTTGCCTAGTTGTACATCCTCTTAAAACAATCACCACCACCACCACCACCTTATGCCGTGTCATAAAAGGTGAAATTCTTTGTTTCTCGTGGACAGTAGAGATGTTCTTCTGACGCAGAGCACCGTTCTGCGAAACGTAAAGAATTTCACCTTTTCTTGACACGGCATAAGCCCAAAAGCCTATACAGTATCGTACCAGGGAATTGTTTGGTTTTGAGTCGAAATTGTTAAAAATGAGTTGTTTTTTCCATCGAGTCGTCCATCCTTGTGACCGTAGAAGCAAGCCCTGCGTTTGCACAGTGTGTCCGTGATCTTCTCCATCTTAGAGTATACTGACTGATGTACCCGTGCTTCTCTACGGAATTCTACATAGTATATGGTACATAATTCTAGGTTAGGTACTGTACACGCTGTGAGCAAGATTGTATTAAATTGCACAGCTATTAACGTTACGCTAGAAACACTACGGGGAAGTCGCCAAACGTCTTTTCTCATATGAAGACTGGGTTAGGGAATTTTCATTGTAATGGAAGGGGGGTCGAATAGTGCAAAAACTATGTCCTTTTAATAATATATTTCCTAGGAGTGCCCGATGAGTCGTAAAATCTCAATTCAGTAGACTGACGGCGGAATGGAGGAAAAATGTGCCTCCAAGCCAGAGAAGAAACACTCTATTCACTGCTACTGTAATTTGTAATAAAATGAATGTAGAACTTAATAAAAATGGAGAGGAAGAAGTTTTTCTTAAGAAACGGCTCTTTTCAGGGTAGAATTTGGAGTTATTTAGTGAATTCTGGTGCTATAATTTGGAATAGGCCTGAATTATATAGACCAGGTCATACTACTGTTACTAAGTGAGCCTTTGTCTTAAGTGTGCACACTGCTCATTCAAAACAGCGCGTCATAGTAGGGATCGAATAGCTGGAATACTATGATGTACCAGTGTTACGTTCTAGCAGTGTCAGAAAATGTATGACCCAGAGGAATGGAATGCTAAAGCAGAAAGTTTTCTAACTCCCCAGCTATTTCCCGCCAGTATTCAGTCAGGCTGTTCTACTCGGTACGCAGCAGTAATCCCATCTATCGGAGGTGAGTGGCAGCATAAGGGACAAAGAACATCGATATTGTAGGCCTTCACATCTAGTTTACTTCCGACTCTGAAATACCACTCTTATCAGTTGGTACAGTGAAACTGAATAAAAAGTGAATGATCGGAAATTATATTCTCTAACTTATGTTATAGCAAATACAGTAGAGACAATACACGACACTGAGCGAGATATCGAGGGACAGCTATTGGAGCTCACTCTAGCGGATAGACCTGAACGGTACTGATTCTATCATAAGAGCACGTGTATTTTTGTGTGAAGTTTTTGGTGTTATTTATGCGTTTTCAGTGAGTTGACATAATTAAATAGTAGCGTGTGTCATTCCTTGATATCTCCTCTCAACATGAGGGGAAAGGTATGTGCTGTGTTTGGCTGCAGTAATTACGAAGTAGGGGTAAATGCGCGCTCGTTCTTCAGGTTCCCTCGTGACAAGAACATGTAAGTAATATTGTGTTTGCATATATATTCTTCCAGTGACAGAGATTTTAATAGTACTTCATAATCTTCTGACCTGCTCGACCCATGTTTTAACGGGCTTAAAATATAATACGCATATTTTATTGTATAGTGCAGCAGTTAACCTTCAATACCGATGTGTTGTTGTAGGTGTGATCTGTGGGTTTTGAAATGTCACAGAAGCGATTTGGGTAAAGTGTACAAGAAAGAAGGGACGTTACGCTTGTATAAGAATTATAAGATCTGTTCAGATCATTTCCAGGCCAGCGACTTTAAAAATCCTCGACTATACAGCCAAGGGTATGTTACATTTTTACTCTAATTGTACGTAAATATTCCTCAAAGCATCACTATCGACAACATTTTCAAACTTTTCTTTCTTTTATCCCTCTTCTCAGATTAAAGCCGGGATTTTATAGATTTTCTTTCTGTTAGTAGGCTTCATGTTAAGAGGAAAATTGTCCAGCTATTAAATGTTAATTCATTGCATCATATGTGTAAGGAATGTGCCGATATTTTTATTGACAAATGTCTTAATGTGATGATACATTGATTTTAAATGAGGAAAAAAGACAAATCCAACCGTAAGATTTCAGGCAGGTATGCTAAAGCTAAAAAAGTAATGCATAAATGAAAGATCAAGCCATTTCACAGCAGTCCATTTCACACCTTGTTTATATGTCTAATTTCAGTCCTTGAATAATAACCTTTTAAATAATTCTTCATTCATTTATCCAGAATTGCTTTAGCAACTTCGAAGTTAATATCTCAATACCACTGTCTTTCTAGACGTAATTTATTTATCCATTTCCGTATATACATTTCCATTGATATTTGAATTTAGCGCGATTTGTTCAGGTCAAGTCACTAGGAGCGCCACCGTCGAATTGTCTCCCATTTTAGCAAGGCGAAATCCGTAAGTGTTGTGTATTGTCTCTACTGTATTTGGTTATAGGCTATAGTACTTTTCGATAGGATCAATACCATAGGTATTTGAAAAATTAAATTTTATGTGCCTTCCTCTAAACTACTATTTCATCCAGAGTGAATAAAATTGTTTATAGCTTAGACTTTAGTTTCTTATTCCTCCACTCTATATACCGATTTTCATTAAATTCTGTTAACCCATTTTCTCGTGGCTCGACGTTGATATGGACTTAGCAACAAAAATGCAAATCCGTGAATATCTCTTATCATAGCCGGTACGGTAAAAATGTAAGTCATAAATGATCGGAAATTTAATTCTATATAACTTAAGTTATGCAGTATTTATGGATAGGACCACTAATATATTTGAGAATTAAATTTTAGGTATTCCCCTAAACTACCATTTCACTCGGCGTGTATAAAGTGATTTATAGCCTAGATTGTAGTGGCTCATCCCCCGACTTTGACATACCGATTTTCATTAAATTATCTTCAGCCGATTTCTCGTGATGCGTGTACATACATACAGACGGAAATTAGGAAAAGTAAAAAAGTGCATTTCCTTGTTACTGTAGACACGAACGATACAGAAATACCATTCTTTTCAAATTCTGAGCAATGTACAGATAACTCTTATTTTATATACCTATATATAAAGATTTCTTGTCTGGCGTTTCTTATGTACATATCGTTTTTGTAGTTTGGGCCAATAATCTTAAGAATCTCTCTTTGCTCTTACTTAGCGAGCGCTCATTTGTAAGAGGGTGAGTCATTCTACGTTGAAATGAAAATGAAATGTCGTATGGCTTTTAGTGCCGGGATATCCCAGGAAGGGTTCGGCACGCCAGATGCAGGTCTTTTGATTTGACACCCGTAGGCGACTCACGCGTCGTGGTGAGGATGAAGTGATGAAAACACATACTAGTCCTCGTGTCAGCGAAATTGACCAACCATGGGTTAAAATTCCCGACCCTGCCGGGTATCGACCCCTGTGACCTCCGACAGCATGCTGACCATTTAGCCATGGTACCGGACATTATTATTATTATTATTATTATTATTATTATTATTATTATTATTATAGGAGAAATGTTTAACGAGGAGGCAAGGCTCGCAATATCAACAGCAGTAGGACAGCCCGTTTAGTCTTCGTTCATCTGTTGCCCTGTTGAGGTCGATGGTACTTAGTGTTAAAATGCAACAGTACTGTGTCTTTGGTTTTGGGCTAGTTGAACTGCCGCAGGATGGAAAAAAAATTAAATTCTCTCTGAAACGGTATATAAGTTATACGGAGACTTAATACAAATAACAATACAGTATTAAAAGGCTCTTAAATGTGCTTAGGAGATTCCAGTCTTGTAATGTGTCAACTAGTTAACTGTTGAGCTGAAGGTGTTTGTCTAGTGATACTTCCCAACTGTCAACTTCTTGTACCTCTTTTTCTCCTTGTCTCGCCTCACAAGATTCATGAATGAGTAAAGGGCGACAGTTGACCAACTTAACTGCGGATAGGTATTTCGTTGTTGGATATTTTGGTTCAATATTATGCAATAAAACGTTCACCAAAGAAAAAAATAAACACGAGCGCAACTAAGGTTTTATGCCATCAGATACTAATCACGTTTCTGCACGCTGCTGCGCGAGTCTCCACTACTTGCTGTGGCGCTAAAAAATCTGTTAGCTGTCTCGAACGACATTTTGTGCGTATTTCCGCTATTTTTTATTTTTTTATGTTCGCCTCTGTGGTGTAGTGGTTAGTGTGATTAGCTGCCACCCCTGGAGGTCCGGGAGCGATTTCCGGCTTTGCCACGAAATTTGAAAAGTGTTACGAGGGCTGGAACGGGGTCCACTCAGCCTCGGGTGGTCAACTGAGTAGAGGGGGTTCGATTCCCACCTCAACCATCCTCGAAGTGGTTTTACGTGGTTTCCCACTTCAAGTAAATGCCGGGATGGCACCTAACTTAGCCCTTAAATGCACAGCACTGCATATGTGCAATGGAGAATTTACTTTTATCACTGCTTTACGATTTTACAAGTGTGCATTCACTTCTACCTTGATAACGAACCCGCTAGGGGGTCACTAGTATATGAAAAATGAACAATCTTAAGAGTTTTCTTGATAATCAACTGGAGTGAAGTGTAAACTTTAAACAATTAAGGTAAAACAAAAGGTTTTCCTCAAAGAATTTGTGAGTAAGGATATCCCTAAGACGGAAGTGTGGTAGTACAGTCATCGTACAGCTTTGCATATACCGGTATGTAAAACAATCACCTCGTCTTTTCGAACAGGCTAGCCAGTGTTGCGCCGTCTGTCGCAGGAGGAGCTGAAAAGAGAAGTGTAAAGAATATATGCCGGCAGTCTAAATTCCATCGTAACTTCTCGCTTGGTGACAGGAGTGCAAGAGCAGTCGATAACTAACGGGTCAATCTTCGGTGATAAGCATAAATGGCATACTCTGTAAAAAAAAAAAAAATAAATAAATAAATAAATAAATAAAAACAGGGGTGGAAAAAGTTTAAAGTCGATCTCCGTGGTCTTCTGGATAGTCTGTTATCTTCCTGTTCGGGCTTGAAGATCGACAGTTGAGAATTGGTTTCCCTGCTTCAGTTCCAGATAAGCCCGTCTTGTGGCCATGATCAAGGCATCCAGTTTGTATGGTCTCACGCCGTGGTTAGCCGGTTCAAATCCTGTTGGTGGAAAACAAATTCACGATCAGAATTTTGGCCGGTAGGGTAGATTGTATTTCCCCCTCTAATCACTAGATTCCAAACCTCCCCGCAATGTTAAGATGGAGTGAAGGCCGTCATGTGGAGACGTTAAACCTTGAGCAGAGGGACCGTGCGTATAGCGACTGCTGCCATCTGGTGGCTTAATCTGAAGTAACTGGTAGGAGCGGTAGGAGCATTTTTCCCATCGAGTTAGTGAATAGTTTTTTTTTTCTTACTAGCTGTAAGTCTTTGACTGTTCACATGCTTACTGAGGTAGCCTACGTTTTGATTAGGTTCTTTCAGCATATTCTCTAAGCATGAACGAAACTCATAGAACCAGTAAATGCAGTAAATGTCACGTGAACTGTTCCGTGTACGGTTGTAATTACACCTACTAAAACAGCCCACCAGGAACGAATTATTTTTCGTTTTTCCAGCCGCAGCTGCCCATAAGAAGGGAAGCATGGATAACATCTTTAAAACGTTCAACACTTGATGGAAAACCGTGGGTTCCTGCCAAGAATTCAGAATCTGCATCCGACACTTCATTGATGGAACACCTACCAGAGACCCTGATAGCCCTGGATATAAGCCTACTTTGCATATATTACCAGGAAGAACTAATGAGGACGAAATACGGAGGAAACTGACAGTCAGGTACAAGAGGAGGAAAGGGAGACAAAGTGAAATGCAAGAACACACAATTGTTCCTGAATCACCATCTCCCCAAACTTTGTAGTATAGGTATTCAGACTGATTATTTACCATTTTCACATGGCCAGGGAAATGTAAATGTACTATTTTGTCATTTATAATTGCCCAGTGATAATTCAAAATGTGATTCAAAAACTGACAATTTTACACACGAAAGTGTTAAACAAAACGCGTACGGAAGCGCTGCGACGTAGCAGAATAAATAGTTGTAAGGTACAGTAGTAAAGTATGTATCCATATTATTCACTACAAGTAAAATATTTCTTACTTTTTCTTAATTTACCGCAGATTTAACACTTTATTTGAGCAAAAACAATTATCTTCCATTTGGGACAAATAATAGAGACATTTCGTGGATCGGATTCGTTCACGTAACCGGAAAACTTGAACTGAACATTAAGGTTATATGTTTAACAATGTTAAATCTAAGATTATTACAAATTTATAAAACATTAAAAGGATCTAAATTAAGAATTTTTAAAAAATTCTAACCTTGATGTTAATGTTATATGGGGGTTTGACTAACATTTGTCTCTCTCAAACATAAACCAGATACTTCCTTTTAAAGTTTTTCTTCCACCTGATATATGTGATGGCTATCATTAAGCTCTCTTCCTTTCCTCAAAGTAATTTCCTAAAATACTTAGAACTCCACATAATTTTCTGAAAACCTACAAGAATAACAGCATTCGACATAGCTGATTAATTCAAATTATACGTATTCACAACATATTTCAATAAGTAAACAACGACAGCTGATGTTATTCTGGTGTTTCTCCTACCGATAAATAATCGTCTCTTCCGCTAGGGGCGCTGCGGTCGAAAATTTGTTGTTACGCACGGTCCCTTGCCGACGTGCAGGTTGAAATACAGATCCCATCTCACTGACATAAACCTATCATCGGCGAGCACGTCAGCTTATAACTTACGTAACTACGAACACACGCGATGCAGCTTCCCTTTAAGTAATTTGTTTACTGTAATCATTTCGGTAGACAACTGTAGCGAGGTGATAAATTGAGTAAAATTACTATCAATCACACTGCCCTTCCTTTATGTATGATTTTAAATGATTTGTTTGTTCTGACCTTGGATTTGAGTTTACGAGCGTACGTCTGCCAATTTAAACTCAATATTATTTGAACCTGTGCCACAAGGTCTGTCCTCTTGTGCCTGTACAGTGATAAATTCAGATCTCGGACATTTCCTGCTTGAAGTTCCTTGTCCTGTGGAGTTTAGTCACCGCATCCCACCTAAAGGTCTTGGATATTTCAAGCGCGATGCTAGTTGATCGTTAAGAAACCGAAAAGAAAAAGAACGTCTCCAAGGTCGTAGCGCTCCATCAGCGACTGTGTAGCAATACTATGGAACGTGTTAGCCGGCTTTCTGTTTGTACTGTCAGAGCGTCGCCTTAAGGTCTGAATTGAATCCAATGGAATGCATTTCCATGCCGTTGCTAGCATCTTCTACGTATAATTGTGTCGATTAGAAAATATTTTCTACGCGAATAAATGTATAATTGTAATCTTTCGGAGAAGAACCATGCAAATGCAGAAAGAATGGCACTGCTCGGGTCTGGTAAATTACTACAAAAATTACTTGAAAACCTAACTTGGCAACTTTAAGGGGATAATGTAAACTCCTAGATTTATTCTGGAATTCCTAGTGTAATCTCCGAGAAGGACAACAGAAGCTGAATGACTGGAATGCTATATCCAAGCAATTCGGTCTCAAGATAGTCCAAAACGGCACTGCCTGTTAATCGACACATCATTCGTACGAACATCACTCTAGATAGATCAGAGCACGATAGCTGTAGTCGCGGCCAGTATCCAGTATTCAAGAGATAGTGGGTTCGAACCCCACTGTCGGTAGCCCTGAAGATGGTTTTCCGTTTTCACACCAGGCAAATGCTGGGGCTGTACCTCAAGGCCACGGCTGCTTCCTTATCCCTTCGTCGCTGTAAGAGCTATCTGTAACGGTGCAACGTAAAGCAACTTGTAAAAAAAGTCAAAGTTGTACAGTACATCAGTTCTGTTATCTTGGCAGTGTAGTAACAACAGATAGCCGACCATTTGCAGAAATCACTAATAGAGCAGTTTTATCATCTTGTGATAACACTTCTTTGGGACAAGCAAGTTCCATTAGTCATTTCCCAACTCCAGTTTCCCGAGTGTGGAGTACATCTTACATCTTCTGCTCCAGTACACCTCCCATTTGTATCCTCTCTCCTCCACATCTGATCTTAGTCTCTATCCAACGTTTTCTTGGTCTTCCCTGTGGTCTTCTTCCTACGAGATTAAGGTCAATATTTTCTGGCAGGTCTTTCCCTGTTCATTGTCATGATGTGCCCATACCACTGAAGTCGGCGTTTCTTTGACACTGGTAATAGGAACCTCAATACCAGCTACTTTCCTATTAACTTAATTTCTGATCTTGTCCTTTCTGGTAGTTCGGTTCATGGTTCTAAATTAATGCTCTACATGAGCTTCCTTGTACCAGTTCCCACATGCATCCAAACCAACAGAAATTAAATTAAGAACTATGATTCAGAAAACGAGGAGGGACAAAATAAGAAACGTTGAGATACGCCGTCTTGTCTAAAGTGAAAAAAAAAAAAACAACCTTAGTGAGATCTGTGTCGAAGCCAGGTTGAAATGGTCTAGTCACCTCCAAGAAATGACGCACAAAGAACAGCTAGTGTGGTTTATAAAAAGAACTTGAAGGCAAAAAATCAAGACGTAGGCGAAGGAAGAGATCGATAGATCAGATTAGAAATGTGGCTTGATTTGCACCAGGTTATGTACGAAGACATCTACTGTACATGGACAGAAGTAAATGGAGAGCGTTCATTCACAGCACCTGGGGAAACGAGCTGATTAAAGATGAATCTCAAAGTATTGTGAAAATTTCTCTACCATAATAACTTTCACTGAAGTTTACCAGCGCACAATGTTCTTTAACAACTTTATCAGAGTAAACACTGCCAGCGTTGGTGCTATGTTTTTTATACGTGCAGTCATTTCTTAGAAATATGATGAACTGGTCAGTTAACACCTTTTGTAAAACACTGGCACGGTTAGAAAAGTTTCTGCCATCGTAATCGGCATTTTCCAACTTAATTTTCACACGTGTTGTGTAAAAACGTTCGCAATCTCATCTCGTCTTCATTATTCGAGGACATCTTCCTGTCTGAGACCTCTCCTCTACATCATATTTTTGTCTCTATCCAGCTTTTCTTTGGCCTTCCCCTTGGTCTTTTACCTTGGAAAGTAAGGTCAGTATTTTCTGGCAGGCCTTTCTGTTCATTCTTATGTGCCCTTAACATTGAAACCTGCCCGTCGTTCCTGATTTTTTTTCTATAGATTCAGTTCTAATGCATCTTTTTCCTATACACTATAGCCTAAATTTTGATGTAGTCGTCGTTCAGCAGAGTACATGCCTCTAATTCATATGTAGAATTGGTACGAAGTGATAAGTTATGACTTGTCCTTTTTGTGGACTTTGCAGTCCGAAAGTAGGTCTACGACTTGATTGTAAAAGCTTTTCCTTTCTGTATTCTAAGAATTTCCTCCTTGACAGTGTTATCTATCAAGATTGTGCTGCTGAGGTACTTTAAGGTGAGAAACTGATCTTAATTTGGTTCTTTCCAAAACTGTTTGTTCCTTCCCTGATGATGGCCGTGTCTGTCTGTCATCTGCAGGTGAACATATTGTTCCATTCATTCAGTTTCTTCCCATATCAGCACATTATCGTCAAATACCGAGGACATTTTGGTTCATTGGCCATTTCCTTGATATCGTCCAATACTGTTATGAACAAGTGGTGATAGGGCATTTCCTTGAACACCTTTGTCTCAAACCGTTTTAATCGTCCACTGCCTATCTGAACACAGCTGTAACAATTCTAGTTCAGCATTTTAACTTTCAGTTGGGTACTTTGGCACCTTGAAGTCTTCCAGACATAGCCAGATCTTGTTGCGATTAAGGCTGTCGTAGTCCTTTCCAATGCTCAAAAATATAATCGCAATATTCTTTCAGTGTTCCCAGTACTTTCCCGTGAGCATTCTTATGGTAGACATGAGACCCATTTGTACTTCGATCTTGCCCGAATCTGTTCTTCTGTCGTCATAAGATAAAATTCAAATGCAATTTCAAATCGGGTTTCTTTGCTTACTGAAATAAGATATTCTTTCCGATATGCGTGAAAGAACTGTATAATTTAATTTCACGTGCGTTCTTCCTAGGAGGGGAGGGTCCGATGATTCCATTGTTTTCCTTGAAATAAAACCACCCCCTCTACTTCATGTAATTCCAAACTCCTAGAATGTGCTTGGCTACTACTGGACTCCCAGCATATACTTGGGCTAGGCTTTTCCTGGTGGCTATTCTCTCTTCTTCCTCGGTGAACTTTGAACTTTGTTTCCTTCCGACTTCTGCGGCATTACGTCATGATTTCTTACATCGAGGCTTTCATCTCTAATTGCAGCACAATATTTTAGATTTCAGTGGAAAACCCTACCCGTGGGAGAAAGTCTTAACCATCAAAAGACAGAAATTCTTAGTTTTTTTATTAGTGTTAAAGAGGGTGGTTCCTAAGTTATGCCTTTCCATAAAACTATAACCACCACCACGATTGTAACTCAAATTAGCCGTCTCGGCTATCAGGGTTTGTCAAATTCATAATCCCATGTCTCAGAAGGACAAGGTAGTAAATTTTTAAGAAGTGGATGACTTTTGTCACGTTATAAAAGTTCGTAGTGGGCTTGGCCATGCCTTGTGCCATAGCTTAGGTGTTTGTTTCGTGACATTTGTTGGTAGCAGTGATGGGAGTTTGACGGCATCATTAATACAGGGTCATTACATAAGTTTATTGCTTCGAGGCTGCCAATGAATGTTGTTCAGTCGGCACAGCGTAGTATGGTACTTAAAAGAGAAATTGCTGTTGTACCTAACGTTATCTTCAATAGTAGATTCTCAATGCCTGATCATTCAGACCTAAGAAGGGATGCTCGATCGCATACACTGCTTGGTTACAGTTCCTGTCTCACACGGCTCTCCAGCTGCCTGTCCACTCCTCCAGAAACTGAGTTCTGTGCTATAAACCCAGAAAACATGAAATACAGGTACGGGGGGGGGGTCAAAGTAAAAAAAAAAAAGGCGTACTGGAACTCCCAAATTAGTAAGTAAAAAACAAAGTAATAGAAAATACACATTTGTTTTCGCTTCACTTTGATGGGTAAGAGTTAAGGGGTTTGTTATTTTGCATGGTCATTAATAGAATTGCAAACAAATCTGTATATTTTCGTTATAGTTCATTGGTGTTCTTAACTGAAACATTTATACTTTCAGTTTATGAAATTTAAAAATTAGTTCGTACATTTAATGGTGAAAAGAAATGGAATATGATTCCAAGCTACCTCAGCTAATATTTTGCGTACGAAATTTCATTGTATATTTAAAAGAATTAAACATAATATTCCCAGTTATGTTCCAAACGAATAAGGGTAGAAAATCTCCAGGACGAGGAAATTAGACAGAAGTACATGGATATGATTAGTGAGAAATTTCGAACAGTAGACAGTAAGCAGGTTCAGGATATAGAAAGTGAATGGGTGGCATACAGGGATGTTGTAGTAGAAACAGCAAGGGAATGCCTAGGAACAGCTGTGTGTAAAGATGGGAAAAGGCGAGCATCTTGGTGGAATGATGAAGTGAGAGCAGCCTGTAAACGTAAAAAGGCTTATCAGAAATGGCTCCAAACAAGGGCCGAGGCAGACAGGGATTTGTACGTAGATGAAAGAAACAGAGCGAAACAAATAGTTGTTGAATCCAAAAAGAAGTCGTGGGAAGATTTTGGTAATAACCTGGAAAGGCTAGGTCAAACAGCAGGGAAACCTTTCTGGACAGTAATACAGAATCTTAGGGAGGGAAAAAGGAAATTAAGTGTTTTGAGTAATTCAGGTGAACTCATAATAGATCCCAGGGAATCACTGGAGAGGTGGAGGGAATATTTGGAACATCTTCTCAATGTAAAAGGAAATCATGGTGGTGTTGCAAACAGCCAAGCTCATGGGGAGGAGGAAAATGTTGGTGAAATTATGCTTGAGGAAGTGGAAAGGGTAGTAAATAGACTCCATTGTCATAAGGCAGCAGGAATAGATGAAATTAGACCTGAAATGGTGAAGTATAGTGGGAAGGCAGGGATGAAATGGCTTCATAGAGTAGTAAAATTAGCGTGGAGTGTTGGTAAGGTACCTTCAGATTGGACAAAAGCAGTAATTGCACCTATCTAAGCAAGGGAACAGGAAGGATTGCAATAACTATCGAGGTATCTCATTGATTAGTATACCAGGCAAAGTATTCACTGGCATCTTGGAAGGGAGGGTGCGATCAGTCGTTGAGAGGAAGTTGGATGAAAACCAGCGTGGTTTCAGACCACAGAGAGGCTGTCAGGATCAGATTTTCAGTATGCGCCAGGTAATTGAAAAATGCTACGAGAGGAATAGGCAGTTGTGTTTGTTTCGTAGATCTAGAGAAAGCATAATTACAGGGTACCGAGGGAAAAGATGTTCGCTATACTTGGGGGACTATGGAATTAAAGGTTGATTATTAAAATCAAAGGCATTTGTGTTGACAATTGGGCTTCAGTGAGAATTGATGGTAGAATGAGTTCTTGGTTCAGGGTACTTACAGGAGTTAGACAAGGCTGTAATCTTTTGCTGTTTGTAGTTTACATGGATCATATGCTGAAAGGTATAAAATGGCAGGGAGGGATTCAGTTAGGTGGAAATGTAGTAAATAGTTTGGCCTATGCTGACGACTTGGTCTTAATGGCAGACTGTGCCGAAAGCCTGCAGTCCCCTACCATACACGGACTTCCAAAGCCACATTAACATCTTAGAACTTGAAAATAGGTGCAATGAGTATGGTATGAAAATTAGCCTCTCGAAGACTAAATTGATGTCAGTAGGTAAGAAATTCAACAGAATTGAATGTCAGATTGGTGATACAAAGCTAGAACAGGTCGATAATTTCAAGTATTTAGGTTGTGTTTTTTCCCCAGGATGGTAATATAGTAAGCGAGATTGAATCAAGGTGTAGTAAAGCTAATGCAGTGAGCTCGCAGTTGCGATCAGCAGTATTCTGTAAGAAGGAAGTCAGCTCCCAGACGAAACTATCTTTACATCGGTCTGTTTTCAGATCAACTTTGCTTTACGGGAGCGAAAGCTGGTTGGACTCAGGATATCTTATTCATAAGTTAGAAGTAACAGACGTGAAAGTAGCAAGAATGATTGCTGGTACAAACAGGTGGGAACAATGGCAGGAGGGGACTCGGAATGAGGAGATAAAAGCTAATTTACGAATGGACTCGATGGATGAAGCTGTACGCATAAACCGGCTTTGGTGGTGGGGTCATGTGAGGCGAATGGAGGATAGGTTATCTAGGAGAATAATGGACTCCGTTATGGAGGGTAAGAGAAGTAGAGGGAGACCAGGACGACGATGGTTAGACTCTGTTTCTAACAATTTAAAGATAAGAGGTATAGAACTAAATGAGGCCACAGCACTAGTTGCAAATCGAGGATTGTGGCGACGTTTAGTAAATTCTCAGAGGCTTGCAGACTGAACGCTGAAAGGCATAACAGTCTATAATGATTATGCATGTTCCAAAACTCAAACCAACCCTGCCACTGTACGTGAATAACACTGGGTATATGTTAATTTCAAATCTCATGTTGCACAATGTTAAGTTTTCTGTTTTGTACTTCAGCTTTGTTTCTTTGTTAATCTTGTGTAGCAGATTCCTCTTCGTCTGAGGAAATGGAATCGGTGAGCTCCTGGTACTAAGTTACGCATCCAGAGGCAGTGTGTGATAGGATATCTTTGTTGCCACTGAAGGTAACTCATCCTACCGGCTCCATCCAATAACCCCCTCCCTGAATGACCGGAAACTGTTATTCTACGGTCTATATTAACAGTATAATAATCTAATTTTGTATGCAAATAGTTGAGGATAAGAGGACGACGGTGACGAAAGAAAAAAGTGTTACAGGGAATTCATAATTCAAGAAATCAATTTCAAACACTATCGGTTTGCATAAAATTATGAATTCGACACGCTCCTGTTGCTCCGTGTTGACACAGTAATTGTTTCCTTCTCGAGAAGAACTCCAGATTCAAGATCGTTGGAGATTGCAGGGACTTGTACGTGATATAATCGTAATTCGGTAATTAATAAACTTGTTTCAGTTTACTTCTTGGATACATTTCTCTTCCTAAACTGTCGTGATCCATTCTGTTTTCTGGAAGTGCGGCTGCTGGACTCTAAATGTCAACGTTACTTTTACCAGATCATGTTAAAAAGTAATTCCGTTTGGCTACGGCTAACCTGGAGCAGCCATTGCGCATTTTAAGGTATATCCTCCGTGTACGGGAAACAGCGTGTTACGGTGGAGGTTATTAGTGGTGTGCAGAACCATCTATAGCTTCGTTCAAACTCCTTTATAAGAGAAGGGTCTCGTCCAAAGCTTCTTGCTCGGTAACTCTGGTCAATGAGTGTTTGAAAGAAAAACTCGAAAAGACTCAGCTTCACAGAACAGATGAGTCTACCGAAGTGTCCTGTCTAGTCACAATGAGCTGTCGGGGCGAGGAATGAAAGCAATTAAAAAAATAGAGCTGCTCGGAAATTCGAAAGTTTAGGGTCCTCATTCAGTGGTACACTGTTGCCACATGCGTTGGTCCCCGCACATCTTTATTGTACAGCCTTCCTCTTTGCGGCATCATTGCATATAACACCCCGTAGCACGCACACGTGAAGCAGAAATAATGCAGCTGGCTCACACGCACTCCGCAACTAGCAGCAGACCTGTAATTTTTATTTTGGCCACTTTCCGCAATATGTCGGTTAGCCATATAACGAGCTTCAATTGCAAGTACGCCGAAGATATTTTTAAGCTAACGATAGCATTTAACGAATCTCCTGTGGGTGGGGACGCAGACGAATACATCCACAGTATCCCCTGCCTGCCATACGAGGCAACTAAAAGGTGCGTTCAAGGGACGATGACTTTAGATCATGAGATTACTTGGAATTAACGCCATAACGTTCGGAACAGCATGGGGCTGAGTTACATAGCAGTACCATTATGCGAGGAACACTAAGAGTCTGGGCGTTGCTTGCGATGTCATCGTCTGCATTCCATCGGTCGGTTCGACTGCCTTCAGAATGGGCCTGCGTTACGTATTAGTACACATGGGTCTATGTTGCCTGTGATTAGTAATCACTGTGTGAGAAATGCCACGGGTTTTGCTTTCGCCCGTGATTAGTACCACTATTTTGTCATTGTGATGAGTTTTAAGCCAGGAGATCACTAGGATTATCTGGCTGTCGTATCAGGACAGGCCATGGAAAGTGCGCTGACTTGTAAGTACCCTTATGTGCGAAACACCATGGGTTTGTTACATGTGAGTGGTGACATGCCATGGATCTAAATCACTTGGGATTAGTACCACTATAGAAGGTCCTGCTTTACCTGTGATTAGTTATGAGGGGCCGTTGACCTGGATTTTGGACCCCTTTGGACAAGAATCATCTCTCGAAATAAGGAATTATGAATTGGATCCAGCGACTGTTGTGGATTCATCGTTTTTTATCATTCTTTTTTAGGTTTTAGACAGTAATAAACAGTTATATGCCCATCTCTCATATACCCATTCCAAACTATCAAGCAAGAGAAGATTCCGAAAAAGTTCCTTGCTGATAGACATACTAATTCGAAGTGCTCTTAAGGAAATTCTTCAAATACCTGCAGACATTCCTAATGGAATGGTCTACACTGAGAAAAAATATAAGGGGTTGGGACTCTTCTGCGCCACTTGGGAAGCTCATCTTCAGCACATTAACATATGTAAGGTACTATTAAGCTCAGGTGACGAATACATCCGTGCTACAAGAAATCTGAAAGAAAAAATAACTCTCACTACAATCCCTCTATGTCCCTCCATCTGACAATTTGCTGCATCCACGCCTAGAAATAAGATGCCAGGACAGTGAGAAGAGTACTGAGAGAAAGGGCATTCAGTGAGTGGTGTAACTTGCAGCGGAAATGAAGATGTGTATGTTTGTACAATGAATATACTCCTGCCAACTCCTGGGTTCGAGACCATCAAGACCTATCATGTAGTGAATGGCGTGAAGCAATTAAGATGACAGCAAACATTTCAGCAGTTAGATCGGTACCAGGAAGATCTCAGAACGATTCCCTTTGTAGGCGCTGCCTCAAGGAGATTGAAACTCTTGCGCATGTTCTGGGATCTTGTCCTCATGGTGAACTTTTAGGAAAATACGCGTCATCATAACATTCGCTCGTTAATTGCGGCAACGCTAAAAGACCATGGTTTCCAGGTATTTGAAGAGGTTCATGGCTTGGCGGACAACGGAAGCCACAGAAGGATTGACATCATTGCTTTCAAGAATAAGAGGAGGTTACATCATCGACCCCACAATTCGCCTTTGAAAGCCATAAGTCGCAGCCCTCAGATGTTAACCTAGAGAAAAGGAATATTTACTAACCAACAATTCCTTACTACTAGGAGAAATACCAGATAGAGGAAATCGACATAGTAGGTCTGATGATTGGAGCAAGGGGAACGATTCCCGCTTTTGCCGCTAATTTCTGGAAACAGATGTCTCTGCCAGTTACAGCGTGACGGGAGATTGCCATCATAGCGTTAAGGGGCTCACTGATAATTCTAAGAAATCACTGTTACAATTAGGTTACCTTCAACATTTATCAAGTACAGTATATCTATTTATCTTCTAAAAATAAATGTAAAAGTATACTTTGTCGCAAGGCAGCCTCTGCATGAGAGGAGGTATTTCATAAAATAAAATAACATTGTCCGGCTCCATGGCTAAATGGTTAGCGCGCTGACCTTTGGTCACAGGGATTCCGGATTCGATTCACGGCAAGGTCGGGAATTTTGACCTCATTGGTTAATTTCGCTGGCACGGTTGCTGCATGTATGTCTTCTTCATAGTCATTCCATCCTCATCACGACGCGCAGGTCGCCTACGGATGTCAAATCGAAAGACCTGCACCTGGCGAGCCGAACATGTCCTCGGACACCCCCGGCACTAAAAGCTATATGCCATTTCATTTCAGTGGATACATTTTGAAGTTTTAATTATAGTTTCATTTCGTTGCACCTCGTACCATTAGAGGTCGACGACGTAGCTGTTAGGCCCCTTTAAACAAGCATTACATTTAACGATTTCGTTAAAGTATTGAGTCCAAAGACTGTTCTATTTTGTCACGAAATGATTCCGCTTCTCACAGTCACTGCTAATACTCTTCATTGCAACATAGCTTTCTCCAGAGCTCTGTAACACCCGATGATAGATAGCATTGGTCTTGCGTGAGACAGTTTAGACACACAAACCTCAGCAATAGTTGCTTGGGTTCAATCTTCCTTGCTCCACCTCGACTACACTCCAGAGGGATACCCTGCGGAGTCTGAAGAAGTGCTTCTGCTCTGCGTCCGTGGGGCTGGAAAGATTCTCCAGCTTGTAACTGTCGTACTGAAGTGCAAACCATCGTCCACGTTCTGAAGGACTGCCCTATGCGAGCTTTTCCTGGCTCCATCGAGGACATACTCTACATCGAGTGATCCCTGACGCACTCTTGGCTGGAAGAGCTGGACATTCTTCTGTAAGAGACTGAAGGACTTCCACATTAACTTTTTAAATGTGGACGTGGTATATAGCATATGCATATATATATAGTCAATTGTATTTTTTTTGCGCATGTGAAGAACTTGTACATAGTCGATTGTCAACGGTAGCATCATGCGCTAAATAATAAAGCAATAGTTTTCACTATCTGGAAATAGGGCAAAGTAGGGCCGCACCGATTAAGAAGTCTTCGTATTAATTTCATCTTAAATCTACTTTGGTTTACTCCAAGTTTATCTCCCAGTCTAGAACTGACAAGATGATTCGTCATGCCGACCACACGACACCTCGTAATCTGTAGGTTTGAGCAGAAGCCGCTTGATAGGCCATGGCTCTTCGGAGCTGTTGTGTCATGGTTTTTTTTTTTTAGCAATGTCTGCCCGAATACACATTTTCCTACGCATCATTCTTGCTCCGCGGTTTGCATTACAGCTTGACAATAAAACCTTTTTTTTTACCAGATATTCTTATTCCCGCGCTATAGTTCGGTCGTGACCGTTTTTACAGTGTGGATGTGTGCGTGTTGTTCTTTAGAATCATTGGCTCTTGGTCCTCTTGGCATTGTGTGCCCGCATTGCAAAACGGCTGCACTTAAAATACTCCTCCTGATGGTAAAATTGTACGTGGCAGCGATAAATATCTGATTTCCTGCTCCCCATGTGGGTCATGGCAGAAGTGGAAGTGCTATTGTGAAACGAGGAACGTTTATTTGTGTTTGTGTATGCTTTCTGATGTTCACACCGATCTGCGCAGCTCTGTCTGTACCCATGGATTTACAAGGCAAATGTCGAAATTCACTAATAAATGTATGAAGATCTTGTCTGATAATGGATAAAATGAAGGAATAAGACAATACTTTTCATTATAGACAATTAAACTCTAAACTTCCTGTCTGAGCAAATAACCTATTCTACGATCCTCGGTTCTCGGCTAATCCGGAGGTCGTATTTTGCTTCTGTGCCACCTGTCTGTCATTAAAATGTAGTTTTCAGTGAGTTTCCCTCTGCTGTAGTCTTTGCATTTTAATTGATTTATTTAACAATTTAGTCAAACTGAAATTTCACGTACACGTTCATTCCAGTTTATTGTACTTACTAGAAGATCCCATTTCCTGTAGATGTTTGGGCTTGATTATAGGATATTTACAAAAAGATGCAGGAGGAAAGAACTTCAGAAGGGCAAGATAGCTTAGTGACTTAGTTGTAATTGCGGTCCAAATTTCGGCCATTAAAAAAATGGGAAATCACGTCCCAGTGCTTCGAAAAATGATGTCGTGCTGCTATGATCATTTAAACGAAAAATTAAGTTTGCTTGAGAATCATTTACATTTTCAAGTCGTAATTGGGATGTTCACATTATTTTATCCTAGGTATTTATCAACCACATAGGAGCCAAGAATTCATGCTTGTAGGATTTGGGGGTTTCTTGTGATAGCGCCATCTAAAAACACGAAGTATAAAAGTTACGATAAAAGTTTTTTTCAGTAATCTGGCCTTTTCTAGCCTAGATCTCAAGACATCACTACTGTTCCAAACACCCTCTCCTCCAGTTTCAAATATCCTCCTAGGTAATGCAGCACATGGCCCTACCATTCTAAGGAGATTGAAGCGGATTCTGTCAGCTTCCCAATCTGACCATGGCTTTTATATTTCTGTCTTGAATCTTAGATACCGAATCTACCCACCTTTCGCTCCCGCAAAAAGTATTTCTGAAGTGTAATTTGGTTTTTTGAAGTTACGACTTTTTATAATATGCCTTAGCTAGCCATTTTTTTCTCATTCAGCCGGTTTTTCTTTCTGTATTATCAAATGTGCAATGCATCTTGGTAACTGGTTTCATGCAATCATTTCTCAGGGTCCCTTAGTCACAAAAAGAAATTCGGAAGGGTTTTGAAGGAGTGACGAACTTTGTTTTATTAGACTCAGGCCTGTCAGTTTTAAAGAAATGCTCTGTATGAAACAGATTTGTTGTAACTAAACATTCACTTTTCCAAATCGTCTCGGTAGCTGAACAAAACAAAAAACAAAAAAAAAACGGTATATTTATAGTCATGTTTTTCTTTCGTCTTAACACTCTGCTTGTTAGCCTAAACATTTAATATCAGCCGTGAATTGAGCGTGAATTCTAGTTGGGTAACGCTTCAGTCATTGAACTTCTGGACTAGTTCTTTCTAACGTTTATCACGTTTCCGGGTTTGGTGTTTGTCAGAAATGCTTCAAGGATTCCCATGATTCCCTGTTGTATTGATTAGTCTTCGTTGCTGTTTTTTTTTTCCATGAAGGACTTATACTGCACTGTACAGTATACGTAGACAAAACTCGTATTCTGACGAAGATGTCGATTTCTATCTCCCGTCTCCAGCCTACGCACGTGTCGTGTCTACTTTCACTAGTGTGACTTGAGCGGTTTTCACTTTACACCCCCACCCATCTCTCAGGAGAGCTTAAACTGTCGTCACGTGTACGTATACACAGGTACTGCTCGCATCTGAACGAACAGTAGTTCATGGTGTGGCGAACGCTGATTTATCTAGATGAACCCTCAACTCATTGACGGCGATTTTTTTTTCTAGGGGCTTTACCTCGCACCGATACACATAGGTCTTATGGCGACGATGGGATAGGAAAAGCCTAGGAGTTGGAAGGAAGCGGCCGTGGCCTTAATTAAGGTACAGCCCCAGCATTTGCCTGGTGTGAAAATGGGGAAACCACGGAAAACCAGGGCTGCCGACAGTGGGATTCGAACTCGCGATCTCCCGGATGCAAGCTCACAGCTGCGCGCTCCTAACCGCACGGCCAACTCGCCCGGTCCTATTAAGTTGAGAAGCTATTGAGGATGAATGATTGTGAACGAAACTGGGTAAGAGGCTGTGGCCTATGATTAGGAGCTGGCCGGGCATTTGCCTGGAAGTGAAAATGGGAATCCACACAAAACCATTCTCAGGACAGCCGACGGTGGGCTTAGAACCCATTCGTCTCCCGAAAGCGGAGCTTACTTCCTTTTACTCCGCTCGGCAGCAGTTACCGTAACTGTTTTACTGTGCACCAAATTATTCAAAAATAATTACAGCAATGGAAATTGATACTAAGATATCACATTTTAGTTAGAAAATGATACTTTCTTGGTGTGTAGTGTACCTGATCGTATTATGCACATAATTTGCTTATCTGACTTCTTTCGCACCTTTATTCAACAAAAATGTAAAATTCCAACTAACTTGATGTAGTAAGTCAACTCAGTTTCGAACGAGCTCTCTTTGCGCGAAGGTAAATAACATGATGTACGTACACCAGGATTGAGTTGGGTGGTTCGATATTTTTCAAACTTTATTTGAACAGTTTTTGATGTAATTTTGTTCATAGATATTTCTGGGTTGTAATAGAACAAATTATGACTGTGACTTCAGTATCAGAGTGGTTCTGTAGTTATTGAAAAATGAAACCAATTTTAAATAGGAATATCAAAGTGGTGTACGGTTCCGTTAGCAGTTCAGCAGCTTAGCTGTTAAACCACGGAGATAGTCAAATCCAACCTATTAAAACATAATTATTTTTAAAATGTTACCATAATGAATAATCCCTTTGTTCATATAATCTGACAATATATTGTATGAAAGTAGCTAGTGGGACGTAAAATGAAAGTAACATTAGTGTTACGAATAAAACTCCATGCGTTTGATTACTCTTATTTCAGGATGGCGTAGTGCACATACACATAATTAAACACGAACAATTATTCTAACCAGTTAGGAATGGCCACACACTAATTACCAGTCTATTCACAAATCTCTCTTCAGTACACACACCCTGCAGTCCCGGCCGGTTGCTACCTGGGAATGTCTATAATCCTTACATTCACTTTCCCCCAAGTCCAGTCAGCTCCTACAGCCACTGTGCGTAGACAGCTGGATTTGAACAGTGCCTCTGGCTGTACAACACACGACGACTGTTCGTCGGTTAGACTCCAATTATACTCCGGTACTTCAGACAAGCACAGAAGTGAACAATTAGCAACAGCTCAACAGTATCCAACAGCAGGACGATACTCACAACAGCGAATATTAACACACGTCCAATTATCCTCACACTCAAGATAACTGCTTCAATCGCTGATTCACGGCGGTCCTAAATCCACAGCACGCACACACACACACACAGTACTCCTAAGGCAGTAGTCTTCCGTTCTGTCGCTTCCATTTACACACTCTCTGGTCTTTTCGACAAAACTACTCCTGGTGCAAACCTCTGTGGTATACTGTCGCCCTCAGCCCAACCAACGAACCCCAACTCACTGTCACACTGGTTTCACCTCTGAGCCCAACTGTCGCTCACTCCATCGCTGACTCCCACACGGAGTCCAACTCTGACTCTCCGGGGCTCGTCTTCCTTTTTATAGCTCGCGTAATTTGATCGAGAAATATCACGATGTCACTGGAGGCAGAAAATTCCCCTCAATCTCAAAGAAACTGAAATGTAAGCCGGCCGCCCAGAACAATACACAGGAAGGCCGGCTGGGAGATTCCAGGTCGTCTGAGTCACCAGCCCCTTCCTGGAAATAACTAAAGGAGCTACCTCGGGGCTGACACGTAATTATTAATATATTGCGTCAGTTCTTCATAAGTTTTCTTTCATTTGAAGGGGGGCTCGAATTGTTCTTTTCTCAGACGGGTACGTATCACATTCGTTACGCCCCTGAGAACGGCATTCGGCCGTAAACATATCCATCAACCCATTAATTGATGGGGAGAAAGTTCCTTATGGAGATCACCATAAGTATCTAGGTGTTAATATAAGGAAAGAACTTCATTGGGGGTAATCATATAAATGGGATTGTAAATGAAGGATACTGATCTCTGCACATGGTTATGAGGGTATTTAGGGGTCGTAGTAAAGATGTAAAGGAAAGGGCAAATGTCTCTGGTACGACCGCCAACTAGAGAATAGTTCCAGTGTATAGGGCCCTCACCAGGATTACTTGATTCAAGAACTGGAAAAATCCAAAGAAAAGCAGCTCGATTTGTTCTGGGTGATTTCCGACAAGAGTAGCGTTACAGAAATGTTTCCAAGTTTGGATTGGGAAGACTTGAAAAGAATGAAGACGAGGTGCTCGTCTTAGTGGTATGTTCCGAGCTGTCAGTGGAGAGATGGCGTGGAATGACGTCAGTAGACGAATATGTTTGAGTGATGTCTTTAAAAGCAGGAAAGATCACAATATGAAGATAGTTGGAATTCAAGTGGATAAATTGGGGCAAATATTCGTTTATTGGAAGGGGAGTTAGGGAATGGAATAATTTACCAAGGGAGATGTTCGATAATTATCCAATTTCTTTGAAATCATTCAAGAAAAGGCTAGGAAAACAGATACGGAATCTGCCACATGGGCGACTGTCCTAAATGCAGACCAGTATTGATTGATTAAAATATCTCGCCTCATCCTCGACCCTTTATCTGGAAAATGGGACGTAGACATACGCTACATTGAAGACAGGAGTGTGGGTGTCCATGATGCTCATCGACGAAGACGAACAAAATGAAAGGGTAAAAGTTTCTGTAGGCTTTTATTTTTTCCATTGAGAGCCTTGCTGCCCATGCATGACGTATCAGTTCTATGCGATCTGGGTCTGGCCACGGAACTAATCGATGCCCCGAGCTATGCGCTGAGTGCTCTCGGTCTGACACGAACACAGGGTTTGTCTTGCGTTGTATAAATTCAGATGGGCCGAAGTTATTTTTAGGTGAAATAGT
The DNA here is from genome assembly GCF_040414725.1 of Anabrus simplex. Classification (NCBI taxonomy): domain Eukaryota; kingdom Metazoa; phylum Arthropoda; class Insecta; order Orthoptera; family Tettigoniidae; genus Anabrus; species Anabrus simplex. The sequence goes on along the minus strand of NC_090277.1, from coordinate 99,973,320 downwards.
ACCTAGACTGCTTTGAAAAACCCTCCATGACAAAGTACCCTTTAGGTGGTTGAGGCGCTGCCCTCCTTAGCCCAATTTGGCAGATTCGATCCTGGCTCAGTGCGGTGATATTTGAAGCTGCTCAAATACGTCAGCCTTGTGTCAGTAGAGTTACTGGTACGTAAAAGCGTTGGGGGACACAATTCCGACACCTCGACGTCTCCGAAAACCTTACAAGTAGTTAGTGGGACGTAGTTAACATTAAGTACCCTGCACGAAACATCATCTCTATGAAACTACTGCATTGAATGAATAGCTTCATTAAACGCACTGTTGCAGTCTACATGGGTGAGGGCAGTAGAATACGCCCACGGTATCGCCTGGCAGTAGTAAAAACTAAAGGGGGGGGGGGATCCCTTGAGGTTCTGAGATAGGGAGTATGAGTTGACGACCATGGTTCCCCTACCCGAGCTCACTTTAATCTACCCTATCCGGCCTCCCTTGGTCAACTCTTGTTCTTTTCCGGCCCCGGCGGTCTTAGAGCACTTGAGGCCTAGATCTTTCTCGTTTTCACGCTCTAAGCGGCCCTTGTCTTTGGCCGATACCTTCATTTTTCGAAGTGTCTGATCCCTCCCATTTTTTCTGATTCATCTTATATAGAAGATGGTTGTACTTCCCGTTAAAACAATCGCCACTCCCCCTATCTGAGTCTGCATTACTTCCACTTGTGCCTGCACCCTTGCTTTCATATCCCCTTTCTGATCTTCCATGGTGACCTCTTGTTCGCTTCCAACCCCGACAGTATTATTTTGAGAGGCCTAGGGAATCTCTAATTTTCACGTCCTTCGTAGCCCTTCTATTTCTTCAGCACCAAACAAGTTGGCCGTGTGGTTAGGGTCGCGCAGATGTGAGCTTGCATTCGGGAGATAGTGGGTTCGAACCCCACTGTCGGCAGCCCTGAAAATGGTTTTTCTGCGGTTTCCCATTTTTCACACCAGACAGATGCTGGGGCTGAACCTTACTGAAGGCCACGGTCGCTTCCTTCCCACTCCTAGTCCTTTGTTACACCATCATCGCCGTAAGACCTGTGTCGGTGTGACGTAAAGCTAATTGTAAATAAAAAATTTAAAAAGCTAAACTTCCAACCGTATGGTGTGCCGGAGTTAAATCTTATTGTAAGTTTTTCTATTAAAGGGATTGCATTAAAGTTTCTGCTGCAGTAACATTTGTTTTATAGATAAGTTACACGTATTTTCTTTGAGGAGGCCCAATTTTTTATGCGGTCGTTACGTTATATTAGTTCCGAATCTGTTTGTCTGAAGGTGTATTTGGGAAGGATAGGCACGGCGGTGTTCTGCATAGACTATCTAACCTAACTTAACCGTAGAGTGTAATTTTGATTTAAGTAGAGTTCGTGAAAGAACATTCATATCTCCTGGAGATAAGACTACTCGCCGTTTGCACCTATTGCGGTAAGTTAACCGTGACCCACTTTTTAACTGAATGTACGAACCTTCTCTGTGCATACAGTATGCTTCAAATTCATCGTGTTTAACGCGCTACTTAAGGGGGGCACTACTGAGATTTTTGGTACTACTAGACCCGCCAGCCTCCACTCAAATGCTATGTGATGTTACAAATGTGCCTTGCCGCCCGATATTCTGGAGCGGGCGCCGTGCTGACTATTTACCTAGGCGGTGCCGGCCCATTGCATTTTGTGATGATTGCCATTTACATACGTAAATTAACCTTACTCATTTGATATACCATGAGTTTATTTCAAAGATCTTATTTTGTTTTCTTGGTTCTTAAGCTAAAGTAGGTTTATTTGGAGGCGTTGCATAAAACTGATCAATCGTTTCGGAATTTCTCCTCGAAAACTAAATGGACGTGCTTTTCCTCAGTGAAAAATGAAAATCCTCAGCCTGTTTCCAGTTATTGGACCGGATCAGGAATGGGATGAGTGAAGCCCTCATCTAGCGGCGAGGACAGGAATTGTGACGGCTGCCGAAGCCTGTCGCATTCCTCCGGGGCAATGATTGACAGGTGAAATGAAATGATATTGGAGTGTGTTGCTGAAATTAAAGGTGAGAGGAAAAAACGGTGTGCCCGAAGAAAAACCTGTCCCGCCTCCGCTTTGTCGAGCATAAATCTCACCTCGAGTGACCGGGATTTGAATCACGGAACCCAGCGGTGAGAGGCAGGTGCGCTACCGCCTGAGCCACGGAGGCTACGCTTCTCTTAAAAAAAGAGAAGAGTGAAATTATTCAACGAACGGTATGTTACAGGTATACGTACTAGCTTCAAAAAGTTGTACGAAAAAACAAAACAAATCTGATGTACAAATTTGGCCAGTACGATGAAATTCATTTTCAAACCACACACGGCAGTTCCGGTGGCAGCCCACGTAGTACGCATTCCCAAACAAATGTCTTACTCTTGAGTTAGTGGATAAACGTTGTGTTGGTCAGAGTAACTGATGTAAGGATGTGCAACACTGATATTGATCATTGGGAGACTTGACCTATCGTTCGTCCTGTACGTCTTTAGTCCTCCTTGGTACGTTGCGTTGTGAAGAAAACCGCCGACTAACAGCAAGTATCAAGAGGCAGCGTAGAAAAAACAGCTGTGTAAAATGAAAAAATGAAAAAACAAAAAACAAACAAACTGGCCTTTGGAATGCCTGTCATCACTGCGCCAAATATGCCTCCCGCATTTTGCTGTAGCCTTGTCACCTCGCTCGCAGATCGAGGGGATGCTCTGTTTGTAAAACCATACCTACTGGAATTCGAGCGTCTGCAATCATCGTGCCTTACACTCAACATTTAATACACCGTGAGTTTATTTTAAAGATATTTTATTTTTTCTTGTTTCTAATTAAGGGAAAACCGGTTTATTTAGGGGTGTTACATATCACATCAATGGTTTTGGAATGTCCCCTCGAAAACTAAATGGATGTGCTTTTCCTTAGTGAAAAAGACTTTAGTGAAGGATTGTCATATTGGATATTTTCTTCGATTGGGATCTTCTATACCAAGAACTTATTCCTTAGTGGCGCACTGTAAGCAGTAGACACCCATCGCCTCAGGGACGCAGTAAGAAAGAAACTTCCAGAAAAGTGGATGGAAAGCAGCTAGTATTGCCTGACGATGTAACCTGCATATCGGTCAGTCGTGGTAAAAAAAAAAATGCCAGCAACGTGACTTTTTTGGAACATCCTCCATATTTTCCAGATCTGTCAGCACCTGGCATCTTTCCGTGGCTCAAGCGTCATCTGAAGGAACGATTCGCGAGCGCTGAAGAAGCCACAGCTAGAGTGGAGAGATCTCAAGAGTGCATTCACAAAATGGTTTTCAGCAATACTTCCAAACACTTTACAGGCGTTGTCAGTCTACTTCCTCTATGGCACTACTATCTTGCATGAAATATGGTCTAAAATGAGTCTAGTTGGAATATTTTAGTTACAAATTGTACCTGTTTTTGACATACTGTACCGTAAACCGGGGTTACTTTGTGACTGCAGGGGTTACTTTGTGACAGGTGCGCGCCAAATCATAATTTCATATTTCGCGGGATATGCATTGATGGTCTGACAATGAACACTATGTTTTCACTCCTCAATAATGCTGCTATCTGTGTGTACAATGATAATGACCTAAGTGTTGGATTGTTGGCAACAGAGATCCTTTTGTTGTATTGTACTGAGCACGTGATTTTGTGAACAGCGGGAAACTTTTGTCAGCGACAGAAAACGTTAATGAGGTACACACATCAAAGTAAGTGGAAATCTTAATTTCATGTTTCCTGATAAAAATGCACGATTCGCATGACACTTTGAGTTTTCTTTCAGTTATTTATGTTAAAATAAAATAAAGAGAAGTTTAAGGGGTAACTTTGTGACAACAATGACTCTGCCACAAAGTAACCCCAGTGTTCTAAAATTGCCTTTTTTAGTAATGTGGAGTCTGAAAACGATATTCCACTGTACTGAAGCAAGAATGTCCATCTCTTGTTAAGATCTAATTGAGAAATAGTTAAAAATGGTCTGAATAATCTACGTTCTTGATGCAGGAAATATAGTATTTGCCCTCTAAGCCAGGAAGAAGTGCTGAAGCACATGTATAACAGGGCAATGGATGTAGGTGATGCTGTGAAACAAGCTGTAAGTTTCATTGAACACTTGAATCTCAAAGGGGGTAAGGTAACAAATAATGGGTGAAGAAAGGGGAGATGTATAGATGTGCCACCTGGAAGAGGTATGACAGCTTCAGATTTTGACACTGTAGATGAGATTCCTAGCTGTAGTGGCACCGACGGGAACTGTCCCTCAAAGAATATTAACGACACCCGAAACGAGAATTAAAGTAAAAATGACAATGATGACATCTGTACTGAGTCAAAAGACAACTCGTTGCATGAAGAATTTAATTCTGACTCTGAAGAACTTCCTATTCGTGAAAATCGTATCTTGGAATCAGATTATAAGATTGTTGGGACACGCATAACTGTACTGTCCAAGAATCGTAACAAAAGTATACAAACAAGGTGCAGTTGTCAGTGCTATGGATAGCACCATGAAGCGGGCGGTTATCAAGGATGAAATATAGTATGCAGATGACACAATATGGTGTAAAATTAGTCCAACCATACAAAGGAGAAAACTTGAAATCTGACATTCCAGAACTCACAAAACACAGCAAAAAGTAAACAGTTTGTAAACTATTCACTCTTTAATGATGCAGATATTTCAAGTGGTTATCTCAGGTTTTAAAAAATATACAGTGTGTTGTATTATCATGGTTATGAAAGAAATTCTTTTATATTTAGCCAGAGGCTTAAGTAATGACTTAATGGGGGTAACTTTGTGACATCTGCACCAAACATGGAAATACAATGGTAAAAAGATTGTCACAAAGTAACCCCACCTAACGGGGTAACATTGTGACAAGTTCTTCTTGAAATATTAAGTGATTAAATGTAAATACACATATAAAAATTATTTCAAAACATGAATAAAGGATGGAAGAATACGACAATATAGAAAAATCTTAATACATACATACATACATACATACATACATTATCATTATAGACTGTTATGCCTTTCAGCGTTCAGTCTGCAAGCCTCTGTGAATTTACTAAACGTCGCCACAATCCTCGATTTGCAACTAGTGTTGTGGCCTCATTTAGTTCTATACCTCTTATCTTTAAATCGTTAGAAACCGAGTCTAACCATCGTCGTCTTGGTCTACCTCTACTTCTCTTACCCTCCATAGCAGAGTCCATTATTCTCCTAGGTAACCTGTCCTCCATTCGCCTCACATGACCCCACCACCGAAGCCGGTTTATGAGTACAGCTTCATCCATAGAGTTCATTCCTAAATTAGCCTTTATTTCTTCATTCCGAGTGCCCTCCTGCCATTGTTCCCACCTGTTTGTACCAGCAATCATTCTTGCTACTTTCATGTCTGTTACTTCTAACTTATGAATAAGATATCCTGAGTCCACCCAGCTTTCGCTCCCGTAAAGCAAAGTTGGTCTGAAAACAGACCGATGTAAAGATTCGTCTGGGAGCCGACTTCCTTCTTACAGAATACAGTCGATCGCAGCTGCGAGCTCACTGTATTAGCTTTACGGCACCTTGATTCAATCTCACTATATTACCATCCTGGGAGAAGACACAACCTAAATACTTGAAATTATCGACCTGTTCTAGCTTTGTATCACCAATCTGACATTCAGTTCTGTTGAATTTCTTACCTACTGACATCAATTTAGTCTTCGAGAGGCTAATTTTCATACCATACTCATTGCACCTATTTTCAAGTTCCACGATATTAGACTGTAGGCTTTCGGCACAATCTGCCATTAAGACCAAGTCGTCAGCATAGGCCAGACTGCTTACTACATTTCCACCTAATTGAATCCCTCCCTGCTATTTTATACCTTTCAGCAGATGATCCATGTAAACTACAAACAGCAAAGGTGAAAGATTGCAGCCTTGTCTAACCCCTGTAAGTACCCTGAACCAAGAACTCATTCTGCCATCAATTCTCACTGAAGCCCAATTGTCAACATAAATGCCTTTGATTGCTTTTAATAATCTGCCTTTAATTCCATAGTCCCCCAGTATGGCGAACATCTTTTCCCTCGGTATCCTGTCATATGCTTTCTCTAGATCTACGAAACATAAACACAACTGCCTATTCCTCTCGTAGCATTTTTCAATTACCTGGCGCATACTGAAAATCTGATCCTGACAGCCTCTCTGTGGTCTGAAACAACACTGGTTTTCATCCAACTTCCTCTCAACGACTGATCGCACCCTCCCTTCCAAGATGCCAGTGAATACTTTGCCTGGTATACTAATCAGTGAGATACCTCGATAGTTGTTGCAATCCTTCCTGTTCCCTTGCTTATAGATAGGGGCAATTACTGCTTTTGCCCAATCTGAAGGTACCTTACCAACACTCCACGCTAATTTTACTACTCTATGAAGCCATTTCATCCCTGCCTTCCCACTATACTTCACCATTTCAGGTCTAATTTCATCTATTCCTGCTGCTTTATGACAATGGAGTTTATTTACCATCCTTTCCACTTCCTCAAGCATAATTTCACCAACATCATTTTCCTCCTCCCCTTGAGCTTCGCTGTTCACAACACCACCAGGATGATTTCCTTTTACATTGAGAAGATGTTCAAAATATTCCCTCCACCTCTCCAGTGATTCCCTGGGATCTATTGAGTTCACCTGTATTACTCAGAACACTGTTCATTTCCTTTTTCCCTCCCTTCCTAAGATTCTTTATTACTGTCCAGAAAGGTTTCCCTGCTGCTTGACCTAGCCTTTCCAGGTTGTTACCAAAATCTTCCCACGACTTCTTTTTGGATTCAACAATTATTTGTTTCGCTCTGTTTCTTTCATCTACATAAAACTCCCTATCTGCCTCGGCCCTTGTTTGGAGCCATTTCTTATAAGCCTTCTTTTTACGTTTACAAGCTGCTCTCATTTCATCATTCCACCAAGATGTTCGCCTTTTCCCGTCTTTACACACAGTTGTTCCAAGGCATTCCCTGGCTGTTTCTACTACAGAATGGTTCATGTTTGTGGGTTACTGTAGTCACGTCCTAGTTCGTGAACCATGGGCAACGGCTGAGTGGCCTAGTAAGTGGTCCTGAGAGTCGGGATACCAGTTGCTATGGAATGGGAGTGGGCATCTCGGACATATTCTGAGTCGTGGTCCTCCTTGTGCTCAGGCGCCTAGGACTATACAATCCACCGGTGGTCCATAACCCGTTAGAGGAGAGATCCTCACTTGGACTATGTGCAAGTAGGGCAGCATCCTGCTTCATGAATCGACCGAGCTCAGAACATTTTAAGCAAGCCTCGGACCTATGGGAGTAACGGAGTCCCACTCCCATTTGACAGGCGAGGGACTCCTTGGAATCTTAATACATAATGATATTATTCTTATTGTCCTGAAGAAATCGCCAAAACTGTCACAAAGTAACCCCACTTTACCGTACTGTATACAGTAAGTTCGCTATACCAGAATGAAGCGACCGTGATTTGAATATAGTTGTAATGAAACAAACCTTTGAGAGGAACAAATAATATGCAAGAGCGTCTAATTCAGTCAGTGGTAAGATCTTAGTTGTGATTTTGGTTCAGTGCTCCCTTTTAGTGGTTTTAAAACCTTGACAATTAGTACGGCATATTAGTACGTAATAGTACAGTACATTAAAACTACGAAATACAAAAGTTACCATCAAAGTACCGGGAGAGTTGGCCATGCGGTTAGGGGCGCACAGCTGTGAGCTTGCATCCGGGAGATAGTGGGTTCCAACCCCACTGTTGGTGGCCCTGAAAATGGTTTTCCATGGTTTCTCACTTTCACACCAGGCAAATGCTGGGGCTGTACCTTAAGGCCACGGCCGTTTCCTTCCCACTCCTGGGCCTTCCTGTCCCATCGTCCCTGTAAGACCTTTCTGTATCGGTGCGACGTAAAGCAACTTGTAAAAATAAATAACCCATCAAAGTAACGCATTATGGAGGCTGTGGTTACGCAATAAGACACCGAATTGCAAACCAAACACCTGGAGTCCTATTTTTTTGACGATGCTAGCAGTGGCGCAGTTTGGGGGGAGGGGAATCTCTCGGTAGGCTTTTTTTTTCTCTTGAAATATCTTGATGGGCAGAGTAAATTTGCGCTCCTCGCCCTTATTCCATTTCTGTGTGATTCTTGTGTAAGCGTCAACTGATTGTTTATTGCACTGCAAATAGCTGTTATGTTTCATAGGAATAATGCTAATAATGTAATAAACAGAGGTCTTTGTCTAATTTTAAAAGACGTAATACCTACTTGCGTTCAGATATGGGACAGGAGAGACGACATTCTTTGAGCATCTTATATCTACAAGGAGGTTGCTGTAGACGTCAGACGAGTTCATATCAAGAAATGAACAACAAAATATCAATTTTAGAAAATATTTGGAAGAATGTTTTGTATTCTGCTAGGCCTAAATGTGAATGTTTTAAAAATCGATAGCAATATATGCTTCGTTTACAATTTTCTGCCCGCGAATTCCAGTGCTCTCGTCAAGCATGCCTTATGCCGCCCCCTTTCCAAAGTAATTTTAAGTCGGCGCCACCAACTGCTTCCAACGGGAAAAAAATGTATAGTAACAGTTTATACTGATTAATGGAAATAGCAGCCCTGTGTTACTTTGTTTTGGAAATCGAAAGGTTTCGAGAGAATTGTGATAAAATGGAGCTAGTTTATAACTTTAAAAAAGTCAGAACATGTTTTCGAAATGTGTTTCTTAATAAAATGGTAAATCAATTTTTTGAAAATTTTAATAAATTATAGGTTGAAAATTAAGATGTCCAAATTTTCTATTACTGTTGCGGAATCTGAATCCGGTCCGCGAGGAGTGTAATACACTGTTCGGAACAAGCTTGATCTGACGAGCGGGGACATGAAACTCCACGCGATTTTATCCCCAAGTTGCTTAATGGAACTTGCACAGTCACAAGGCCATACCATCTTGTTGCATTCCGTTGATTGACTCTGCTACTATTAGCAGTTACACCATACAAGTCGGTACTTTTGTACTTCGAAGTTGACCTCGGAGGAATGTAATTTTGTGGCATTTAAGCATGACTCTGACGATTACAAGAACTCTTCCTTAGATTTCTCGGATCATATGTCGTGGCTAGCTGATTAGATAAATCCGCTCCATGGGATGCGGTTTTGTATGTGCTCTTAGTTTCTGTCTGCTTGCTTCCTGTTTGTTTGGAGAGTTCAGCATATGGCTAGAGCCATATACAAAATAATGTCCGCATCCGCAAAATGGTTATCCGCGGATAATTTAGATATTTAACTACAGTATGTCACACCCACTATACAGAAACAGATCTGTTATCATTCAATAGGCACCTGGCACCAGATCTCCCACAGTCGCAGGTTTATGGAGGATTTTGTCAGCGGCAACTGCCGACCTATTGAACTTTGTTCCTTCCTTCCATTAATTGCGGGCAGGAGCCAGTTAGGCTTAGGTCAGATTTACGTCTTCGTGATCTCAACTCTTTATATATCACTATTCTCCTATACCAATGTCAAGGGTCTCCGAACCACAAGCAAAAACAAGAGTATGCCTGAGTGAAAATCAATAAGTCATTATTTAGAAATTATCAGCAAAATTATCCGCACTACCGTACAGTTTGTATCCGCCAAGACACTAACTTACCGGATATCCGCATCCGTGCAGGGCTCTACATATGGCTTCGATGCATCTTCGCGGTGAGATATTATAATTGTCCATTAATTCGTCTGTTGGGCAATCTTGTTCGCTCCAATTCTTCCAGATCTCGATGCTATTACTGTTAATAATCTAGTGTGAAATTCGTCTTGTTTATAAATAATGCGTTAACCTATACTTTATTGCTACCAATGTTGAGCTTGGACTTAATCACCACCACCATCTCCAAACCTACTGCACGTCTGCAGGCGTTAGGAGAGCAGCATGTCGTCTTCAAATTCTATGGCTAGGTAACGGTGAGATTGTGTTAATGAAGCCCATTTTTCTCTCAAGATGTTTACTCCCTAGGTTCTCCTCGGATAGTCTCTTCACAGATAAAGCCTAACAATTTTGAAAATTATTAATTTCTTCTTGCAAGTCCAGTATTGTATTAATCCCTTAACACCACTATTGACGCCTCATTGCGTTCTTTGAATGTTTTTAGTTTTCACTTTTACAGGTATTTTTCATCTTTAGCACAGACCAAACTTATTTTAATCTGCCTGATATTACAGGTGTCCACAAGGTCTAGAATAAATAAAATGTATAAATCTGTATCTTAGAGCAGTTACAACCTTTGCGGCTCATTGTGTGCGTTAGCACGATTATGAATGTAAATAGTGCCTCAGTATACTCATGAATCTACATTTACATTCATTGAACCCAAACAGGCCTTCGCCCAATAGAGTTCATTGCATCATAGCCTGAGCCACCAACACCGTATAAGAATTGAATGAAAAAAGGATTGTAATACATTGGAAATAAATGGCCAACGGCCAAGACACTACCGGAGTGCCGCTGGCCCTGTGAGTAAAACACATCTACCAATATGATTACTGTAAAACTATGATCAGATTGTGTACCCCTCACACAGTGATCATTACCCGGCAGGGCCTGGTACGGCAAGGCTACTTCCCGTAATACCATAGGTCAACCAGGAAATGCCCACTGCTCGCATGAATCTGTACGTGATACCAGTATCCTAATGAATCCCTTCAGTGCTGTAAGGGGAATTGCAGAAGTTGATGAAGAATTAATCGTGGTTTAGGCTTAGACTGTTAGTCCCTCGACTTCAAGGTTTTGAGGTTATATTTTAGATGGATGCTCGAGTTGTATCAATCTTTTCTGGAGGTGGAGATACCTTGAACTTCCTGGACGACCGTGCCGGAATCTTTCCAGTTTTTGGTCAGAATTGGACATGCAGTGACCACAGGAGCGAGGAATGATTTTTATTTTTCTGACAACTGTTCCTGTCTTGTCTGGAATAACTCGTACTGCTGCTACATTGCTGCTAACCTTTGAGAGACCATCTCACCACTCGCTGCTAGATATTGAAATTACAATAACTTCTCAGAAATATTTTCCTACTCTGCTCAGCCATGCGGAGAACTGTATGTGATAAAACTTCCTTACTGACCCATGAAACAGTCTTCATGTTGGGCATTTTGTAGCCATCTGCTGAAGGCGAAGATGCCAGTCATTCACCCTAATGAAGGTACTGGCAAATAACGTATAAATGTTTCAAATGGAAATTCCTTCTTGTAGTTCCTTTTCTTGCAATTACTGTCTTGTGTAGAGAACGTGCCCGGAAGTGTTGATTATCGCGCTGAAACGAATTCTGGAGAGAAAGGCAGATAGCTGTCTAGGCCTCTTGAGTTTAATGGGAGCATGTCTATTGCTCTCACTAGTCTCGTGACATTTATTAGGACGATAATCGCACATGTATAATAGCAGAAGACGGGAGTTCAATAAAAATGGTGACCAACAGAGATAGACTTGGATAGGACATAATCATGAGAGGACCTCTAGGAAGGAATTGAGGGAGAGAAGAAACTAGGATGGAGGTCAGAATTCATAGATGATCTGAAAGTAGTTCGAAACAGACTTGGTGGTCGGGCGGTTTGGTTCACTATTCGGGAGATAGTGGGTTCGAACCCCACTGTCAGCAGACTTAAAGATATTTTTTCGTGGCTTCCTATTTTCACACCAGACAAATGCTTGGGCTGTACATTAATGAAGGCCACGTTCGCTTCCTTCCCATTCTTAGCCCATTCGTATCCCATCGTCGCCAGACCTACTTGTACCGGTAAGTTTTGGCAACAGAGACTCGAAAATTGTGTTCTTCGAAGATCACATTAAAATGAGAATTGCAACATTTTTGAACATGTATAGCACATAATTGAATTGTGTATCTACGGGCTTATACTGAATACATTTTTAAGTATTTAAAAATATACAAACTATTTTACTGCATCACTTTAATTATAACCCTCATTATAGCAACTTTGTAAAAGATAGGATACAGTAGTGAAACAAACATACCTTGGTTAACACTAGTTAGGGGGTTCTTGAGCACGAATGCGATATGTTGAGGGGGACCTCAGGCACGGTTTGGGAAACCTTGTTCTAGGACAAAATGTTCAGTGTAGTAATAGTCAAACAATTTTAAAAATGTATGAATGTATCGAATTTAATGGATTGCAATAAATGAATGCTACCGGGCGAGTTGGCCGCGCGGTTAGGGGCGCGCAGCTGTGAGATTGCATCCGGGAGATAGTGGGTTCGAACCCCACTGTCGGCAGCCCTGGAGGTGGTTTTCCGTAGTTTCCCATTTTCACACGAAGCAGATGCTGGGGGCTGTACCTGAAGGCCACGGCCGCTTCCTTCCTAGTCCTAGCTAGCTCTTCCCTATCCCATCGTCGCCAGAAGACCTATATGTGTCGGTGCGATGTAAAGCATCTAGCAAATTTAAAAAAAATCTGTCCCAAATTCAAGACGATCTGGAACTAGGGGTTGGAGCATTCTATTATAATAATCACCGGCCGCTACTAGTGTGGAGTAGGAATGAATAGTATGAGTTACTTCATTCTTGACTGGGACGCTGACATTCTTCCAGTACCTCGCTAGACAGTGGAGTAACAGGAACGGGAGCACACAAGTGCCAGTTCTATCCACGAGTGTTCCTGCAGGCAGTGCGGTCGTTATCCGTATACCTGATAAGTGCATTGGCGGATGGGACCGTGACCCAGCTCAAGGTCCCAGCATGCTTTGCATGAGGAGGCGTAGGACGTTGCCCTGCCGCTTGACTTTCATCCTCCCTCACAAGTAGCTCGCCGTAGCAGTCCGCAGGGAAATTAACTCCGGAGAAAGTGAAAGTTATCGATGGATGCTCTCGGCTTGATCTACATACACACCACCTCACCTTATTCAACACTCTCATTATTCTAGACAGGTTTTCTCTTTAATTTTCTGTTAAGCATACCTCTACTCTTTTCATATCGCAACAGCCAATGTCCAATGCATCGTGACTGAACCATTGCACAATACAGTGGCTTTCGGATTAGTTGGCATTTGTTTGGTCGGGTCAGGTGTGGAATATAATCCCCTAGATTTAGACACGGTGGTTATCAGGGAACGTATTTCTATGTAAATACATACGTATTTAGGAAACTAAAACGAATTGTATTCTGTATTATCATGACGTCTCCTCTGTGGTGTAGCTGCCACTCCCGGAGTCCCCTGCTCGATTCCCGGCTCTGCCACGAAAATGTGAATAGTACGAGGGCTGGAACGGAGTCCACTCAGCCTCGGGAGGTCAACTAGGCAGGGGGTGGGGGTTAGATTCCCTTCTCTGCCATCCTGGAAGTGGTTTTCCGTGGTTTCGCACTTCTCCGGGCAAATGCCGGGATGGTACCTAACTTAAGGCCATGGCCGTTCCTTCCCTCTTCCTTGTATGCCCTTCCCCTCACAAGGCACCTGTTCAGCATAGCGGGTGAGGCCGCCTTGGCGAGGTACTGACCCAAAGTCTCCCGCTCCAGGACACTACCCTTGAGGCTGTAGAGTTGGGATCGCTCGCAGAGTCCGGGGGAAAAAACTAACCTTGGAGGGTAAAAGGATTAAGAAAGAATTATAACGCCTGGAGTTGAAAAACGCAATACAGTATTTTCCGTATTTTTGAGTTTAGCACATATGTTCCATATTCTTAGTCAATAAAATCAATATAGTCCATATTTCGAGTAAAAAAATGTTAAAATAACATAGTCTCTCGCATAATTTCGTAATTCGAGAAATCCCATTCAACAGTGCGGACACAGTTGTCTGCGACATAATTTCATCAAATTTTTTCATGCATCACAAAAGCACTCAAGACTTCAAAACTCGCATCTGCCACTTCCTGAAAATTAAGAAATCTGAAATCGTGAGTAGTACCGTGTAACAACTGGGTCGTTGCAGAGGTAAAGTTGCAAATGTAGCAAAAATGAAGATGAGCACTGTACTTAAAAAAAAAAAAACCTGCCACCACCTTGATATGAAGGAATGGGAAAGGCTGGTGCAATGCTGCGTGGAGTTCACAAGGTCTACTGGGTTTGAGCCTGTTTTTAAGTTCAAACACGCCCTTATTCCCTCTGCTGCTGTTCAACGCTGTGTCAATATAAATGTGCCCTCAGACAATATGATTAATCACTTTCCGGTACTTAAAAAAATTGTAATCCATTGTTTTGGTAACAGAGAATCAAAGATTGTGTGTTCTTCGAAGATTACATTAAAATGAGAATTGAAACATTTTTGTATCTAGGCCTACTTTTTTAGTTTCATTGAACTTTAATATTTCAGACATCGTCGGTTTTCTTGTAGTTTCATCTACATAAGAATTCCATATTTCAATAAAAATAACTTAAGTATATATGTACATATTTCATTAATAATTACATATAACTCCGTTCGCAGATTGTTCTGCTGCCTTTCTCCCTAATGAGGTCTTCGGTGCGAAATGTCGCACACTTAAACTTCTGGTGCCAACACTATTTGGACTGATGCATACTCTTCCCCTGTGGGTGAGGGAATAACACCTATGGTGTCCCCTGGTTGTCGTAAGAGGTGACTGAAAGGAGTCCGAGGGGCGACCACAGAGTCGTTAGTCGTGGTATTTCTTCCACATGTGCCAGGCTCCTGGCTTTCATCCATCATATCCGATCTCCATTGGTCAGCTCTTGTTCTTTTCCGACCCCGACGGTATTAGGTGTCGAGGCCTAGTCTTTCATTTTCACGCTCTTCGCGGTCCTTGTTTCTTTCGCCGATACCTTCATTTTTCGAAGTGTCGGACACCTTCCATTTTTTCCCTTTGATAAGTGTTAAGAGTATGGTTGCCCAGTTGTACTTCCTCTTTAAAAGTCGCCAGCACCTGATGTATTCACTATAGTATCTTTCTATGGTGCACGGTAGTACGCGGGTAACCAGACGCGATAAAAAAACCCGACCCGGTTGATAATCGAACGCGGGATCCTTAGAACCGAAGTCCTTGACAGGACTAGTCGTATGTCTCAAGTATTATTACAATATTATAAGTCCACCTGTAATTGTAATAATACTTGAGACATACGTCAACTTCAATACGGAACCAAAATGAGAATAGTTACTTGTAACGGACTAGTCGGCCAAGAAATCCATTATCTAGATATTAAATGTGTAACAGATCTTTGTTTAGTCGGTCTATTCTACTGGATCTATTTGCTTCATTTTTGTTTAATTCTCTCCAGAATTACCTGTCGGTGAATAATCAGGTATTGATAGGTCTCATTCAACTTCGAGTAACCCTAAAATCAAATCACGAAATGACCCCTCCAGTAATTGCAGGCGGAGGCTTACCCTAGCCCGCAATGCGTTATGTATTTAGCGGGTTGCACGCAGTTAAGGAGCAATATCTTCACCTAAAGATGTCAGCGAAGCTAACGATAAAAACGGACGGCACCTATAGGCAAACCTGCAATTTCAACCGAGTTTGGTACACACGACTTAATTCAGTCTCAAATTATGTGGGAGTAAGACCCCGAACCTTCCTAGGAATGGAGTGTGGAGGGAATGACTTGTTAAAATAATCGAAAACGACCTATATTAGTATTGCATCCATAGTTTTCGGGGTTGAGGGGAGATAAAGAAAATGGCCAAAATGACAAAGATTATGGATATGTGTATTTTCCAGCATAGCACTCGACCAAACGTGGTACTTTCGGGCTATGACACCCCTATCACCCCTACGGTTGGTGGTTGGGAGGATGTGACGTGTAAAAAATGGTCTAAAACGATCAATATCAGTGTTGAACCCATACTTTTCAGGGTCGCTGAGATAAATTGTGACACTCGGGATGTCGTTTAAGTCAAAGTTCAGCCTCAATGTGCTCGAGGATCAGGGTGGTGGTGGTGGTGATTGTTTTAAGAGGGAGTTAAACTAGGCAAGCATCCACAGCACTAATCAGAGAGAAAAAAACGGAAGAGATGAAGACATCGGCCAAAGAAAAACTGCCACGAAGGGCGTAAAAATGACTCCCTAGGCCTTGGGAACCTAGTACCGTCGGCGTCGGAAAAGAACAAGCGTTGACAAAGGGAGGTCTGATAGGATAGATGAAAGTGAGGAGCCTGGCACAAGTAGAGGCAATGTGAGGACTCGGCTAATGGCCCCGTGATCGCCAACCCACGCTCCCAAGTTGAGCCCCTGAGGCCCCTTTTATTCGTCTCCTACGCCAGGCAGGGAATAGGGTGGGTGTTATTCTACCGCCCCCACCCACAGGGGGGGAGTATAGAGTTCAGAAGGTGTGAAAAAGACAATGTCATATGACCGAATAAGTGTTGTATCCACTTGTATCCAGCCCAGTACATCATATCGGTAGTGCGACGCTTAAATACATACAGTTATCACTTCTTATTTGAAGGATCGTCTACTTCCCAGACAATGTGGGCTGCAACAAAGACGAAGTTCCACGGGAAACAAAATATTCTAAAGCTTTAAATTAAACACCTTTTAAAGCTACCAATAGTTTGTAAAATCTACAACAAAAATTCACTTGACGCATAATTAACAGGTTATACAATCCTAAAAGTAGACATTCAGTAAGTACCCAGACAGTGCATGGAGCAATTTCATATCAAGACTAGTTATCTACAGTTGCTTTTAATATTACCAAAGACAACGCTGTTTCTAGCTTAGTCACCTATCTGTTATGTCATGGTTGAACATCGGATTTTACTTATCGTATCGTTACCGGGAGTGTCCGAGAAAATGTCCGGCTCGCGTGGTGCGACCTACACGTTAGGATGTGGGAGTGAACGGGGATTCAAATCTCGGCTACTGCGTTTATCACTCCGTACTAAATAAAGTACAAATGATTGATTGTTTTTTTTTTTCTTCGAAAGATGAGGATATTGGCAATGGTGTGAACATGAGAATACCTAGGCCTAGCAAACGTAATACGGATAGGAGTTGGAAGAACGTTAACCAATAGAGCAAGCTTGTACAGTGAAACCTGTTCACATCGGAACCTGCCCAACGCGGAAACTGAAAATGTTTCACAGTACACGCCGGAAAATATACAAATATATCCGTAATATTTTCGTTCGTGATGAAAGCTGAATTGTTCACAAGTTTTTGAATTTATAATAATGTTCTTGGTTATACGCCTCGGTATGACTTTTTACGGTTTTCGGAGACGTCGAGGTGCCGGACGTTCGTCCCGTAGTTCTTTAACGTCCCAGTAAATGTACCGACACGAGGCTGGCGTAGTTTGAGTACCTTCAAATACCACCGGACTGAGTCAGGATCGAAGCTGCCAACTTCGTGATGAAGGCCAGCGCTCTACCGTCTGAGCTACTCACCTCGGGATCATTTTCTTAAAATCTGTTTGAATCTATAAGGAAATAAATGATCTTTATCATCGCAAAAGTTATGTCAAAATATTTTTTTGTATTATTAACCATTTGTAATTGTTGCGAGAAATTTAACCATTAATGAATTTCATCGTTCGAGGTCCACAATGCAATAAAATGACTTGAAAAATGTCTGACTACTGTGGAGAGCCCCAACACACAAATACGAGTGCATTATCACGTTTACCTGTTCTCAAGGGAAACTTGTGCACAGCGGAAAATAAACGTGGTGCCATGAGATTCCGTTGCGTACAGGTTTCACTGTGGTATTATCGACTTGACATTATGATGAAATTATAAGAATACACTGTTTACTTTATTAAACCTTTGCACAAGTAAATCTGCCAGAACGTTGCCCTGTCGCTGAAATTAGACATCCTATCATTCTAACAGAATAGGAATACATGAATCTACCTCTTAAACGGGTTCAGACGAAACAAGGTTGGAGAAAGAGCATTCTTACCCTCTGTGAAAGTCTTAAGAGGAGAACCCGCCAAGCGCAACAACCAGATTTCCCAGAAACTTCGCTCAGTGCAAGAGGGGCCGAAATAAGCGAAGACATGTTTCGTTTTATCCATACTCTCTCGACCGGTTCCGAGAAAATTACTAATCAAAGTTTCCGACGTGTGCGTTTTAGAGCGTAATTACTTCAACTGACGCGGTAGCGCAGTGGCTTTCGCCGCACCTTCACACTATTGTCCCTCGCGTTCAAATCCTGAGGGTGGGTTTTGTTTCATGATTATTTTTATCCAGTGACTATCAATACACCAATGGTTTTGTTCAATGTATTGTGAAATAAGTGTGGTTTTTTTTTTATTTATTTATTTTTTTTTTTTTTTTTTTATGTGCTGGCTGGTAAATGAGTAATCAGTTGCAAGCGCCAGTTTTTGGAGAAATGATCCGATATGCCTGATTTGTTGCAAGCTTATTGCCAACACATGTGAAATCTTCAGTATAATGTTAGTTTCTTTTCGGAGTGACATTTCCGCCCAGAAAACCTGCCTTCGCGCCATGCTCGTGGTGTCCGAAATTTCTAGGTTTCGAATGTTTCTACAATCTGTATCGTCCAAGGGAGTGCACCATATCTTCCTGAAGCGTTAATATAAGAACGAACTTACAAAACATTGTTTATCCAACCCTTGTCCCGTTTCCGTACGGGGTCGGATATGAGGTGAGATGAATGTGTCGTGGAGGGTTTTTATGACCGGATGCCCTTCCTGGCGTCAACCTCATCAGAGGAGTTAATGAGATGAAATGAATGGCGTGATATATGATAGGCAGAGGGTGAAACCCGGTGCCGGCACATAGCCTACTCCTGTCGAATAGCACCAAGGGGTCTGCTCAAGACTTAACGTCTCCATCCGACGGACGAATCACCATCAACAGCGTCATATGCCCTCGCTCCACATGAGCACTGGTGTGAGGTTTAGAATTTAACCCAGGCTTTTGGCACGCAATCTGGTGATTATAAATTGTATACCACCACCTCCTCTATCCTGCCGGCCAACATTCTGATGGTGAAAATGTTTTCGACCAACAGGACTCAAACCGGCTAACCTCGGTGTCACAGTTTAGACTTCAGCGCCTTAACGATCACGGCCACCAGGCGGGCTAACTTACAAAACATTGTAAGCCCTGAAAAATACCATTATATAATAAATATATAACACTTATTGTGGAACCCAGTTGTCATTTTAGAATCACCGGAACGCCCTTTTATCCTCTGAATTGCCGCAGGGGGCGGTCATGGAGCCCTTAGCTGAGTCCTGGCATTGCTTCCACTTACTTGTGCCAGGCTCCTCACTTTCATCTATCCTGTCCGACCTCCCGTGGTCAACTCTTATTTTCCGACCCCGACGCTAGTAGGTTTCCGAGGGCTAGTGAGTCTTGCATTTTCACGCCCTTCGTGGCCCTTGTCTTCCTTTGGCCGATATCTTCATTTTTCGAAGTGACTGATCCCTTCCATTTTTTTTTCTCTTAGTGTTATATAGAGGATGGTTGCCTAGTTGTACTTCCTCTTAAAATGGTAATCACCACAACCACCACCACCTATCCACTAACTTGATAAGGAACATTCGTGTTGTAATCGTCTATGGACATAAGCAGGTAAATGAAATATATCACGGTGTTTTGAACATAGTGCGCAAAACCTAAAGCCGCGGCGATAGTCGCTGCGCTACCGCTACAATAACTTTTTATGCTCGAAAAGGCTCCAAGCACGTCGGAAAATTCGACTGCTATTTTCTCGGAAATGATCTAGTGTCTACGGATAAGCCGAAACATATTGGCTTATTTCGATCCCTTTTTTCAGTGAGCGAAGTTTCTGGAAAATCTGGTTGTTGCACTTGGTGGGGTTTCTCTCGTTAGATGGGGATAAGACCGAAGAGATTTCAGGGGCTTACGCTTGTCCGTAACGGTTTGGGCTGAATTACTTATACATCCAGAAAACTAGTTAGTCTCACTTCAGAGGACATATCTGGCTCAGAAGGTAATGAAAATGAACGTTATGAATACTTTATTGGAAAAGACAAAATCACTAAGTGGAGGAAAACTGCCTTTTCAATGGTATGCAAAACTTCGCCTGTAATGGCCAAGGCTAATTGAATTATTCAGTTTTCTTTAGAACTACTCCCGAAAAGTCTTAAGCTTATATTGATTACTGTGCACTGTTTCAGAGTCCGTGTTTCAGATTGAGAAATTTGAGTTTTAAAATCTTAAGATTGAGCAAACGGAATTTTGGCTGTCTTAATAGTGGCAAGTTTGATTTTTTGAAGTGTTAGCAGTTTTTGCGTCTCAAAACTGAACATTTTTTTCATTTATTCAATTCAGTTAGAATAAGTCAAAACTTTCGTCGAAGACGGATTTAGTTTGCTGCGTTCAGTAATTTGATTTATATTTTGTATTTCAGTGGTTCTTATGTAAACACACAATAATGCACAAGCTGAACGCTCAAGTTTCTTAATTTTTATTGTTATGTAATCTGTGACAATTACTTTCTGTAGGGTTAACTTTTCATCATTGGTGTTTGAAACAAGAGCACTTGTGACTCTGTCACCATACATGATAATGTTAGCATCTGGGGAGCGCGTGTGCAGTCTTTGCAAGTTCAGAGACATCCGGCCGGAAATAGGGACGAAGTCCGACAAGTGTCGACTGCTTCTCGTGGGTTTCACTACCTCATTGTTCTCCTTGGGGTTAATTGTAGCTGTCTTTCTCTGTAGTAAGTTAACGGCCTATCCCTAAAGCGGTCGTGTTTTCTTGGTTTTTTTTAAGCAGGTCAATTTACAGGCAAATTGACTTCTGACTAACCTGTTAATTATCTTCGGCCCATGCACACAATGAGTAATGCCTGCTTCTTCTTAAGACGTCGTCTCCAAACGGAGGTAGACGATCCACACGGCCAGCTCTGATCTTGACGTTGCAGCCATGCCATGTGAATTTATTGGAATATCTCTCAGGATCTTTAATGCAGTGGTTTCCCGTTGCCTTCTGCATCCTAATGCCGTTGACCAAACTGGTTCCTCCGCCTTTGGGAACAACTTCTTGTCCCCAGGACAATAGTGCCCTTACCCATACCCGCTCATCCACTCTCAAAGAGACCGTTGGCACTTGGTATAGGGGATCTCCTTATACCGGGAGATAATCGGTCCCTTAATTCGTTAGCCGCCTGCATATAAAATATAATTTTTATATGCAGTCGTTGTCCCCTCTCTACCACGGGGAGGTGAATGTCAGGATTTCAGTCATTGACACAAGGACCAAATGGCATTTCCTTGTATCTCTGGTTCTTTAGAGAGCAATGCCTGCTATACACCATAAATTTTTTCATTCATTTCAATACTTCACAAGCAAAAAAAATTAAGTCTCTTCAGATTGTTCAACATTGCTGAAGGTTTGAAAAGTTTTGTCAAGGTATGATAGAATTTTGTTTTAACACGAAAGAAAGGCAAACAGCAGTGATGGTTTTTGGACTAGCAGTGGGATATATTATTAGAGAGATGAGAAACTCGCATTGTACCATGATTTACACGGGGAAAATATTAATCTTGATTTACTGCTGTAACACCATTTGCAAAAGTTGTGTTATATTGCAATTTACTCACATTAATTGAATAAAAATGATAGCAATGCAACGGAAATTCATGTCTTATTAGCTTACACGAAAACAAATAGGAATTTATCGTCATAGTCTTTATTTATGTAATAAACATAAAAAGCTGCCCATTTCAGACTTGTCAATTCTTTGATCGATTTAAACATGTTATAATTGACTTTAGACTTCTCAAGTATTGCAAGCGATTTGGCAAGTAAACTCGTGAAGTATTGAAAATTCTTCTGAATTCTTGAATTTGGCAAATTTGCAAAACAGGTTGAAAGACAACAGAAGTTGACTGTTGGGCTTCATATGGTCTCATTGAATTAACCGAAACAATGCCAAACGTAAACAGTGAATTAGTATTGCTGTACGTCCTCTGTGGACTATGGCATTTTATGTACACATCTTCATGTTATAACCATGCAGCGTCGCCACTCAAGCCGTGGCAAGTGACTGCTTTGACATTTCCTTGCTGGCTGGTAATATACCGGCTACTCTGTGTCCAATCGCTATTTCTTGTGAAGCTGAGAGATTTAAACCTTACATGACATTACAGAAGATAGTGACATCCTACACCTGCTAAACACGTTTGGAACCACCTGAACAGGTTTGCAGATCCTCAGGTAATCTTACCATGAGATGTTCAACATAACTTACCGAAAGATATCCTGTACTTCTTGTGTAAGGGGTGCTGGTGAGTTCTCTTCCTCTCAACATTCCCCACATTATAATCACGAGGATTTAAATCGGGGGATCTAGCAGGTAACAGAGATTGAGGGACTTGCTACCAAGAGTTCCTATTCTATCGAGCTTTTCCTATGTTAACACGGGCGCAGTTGTGCAGAAGTTTTATCTATATGTACTGTAGTCTTGTTTGGAAGACGGACGAGATTGAAACTGGCGCTCTTTGACAGATGGATAGCACTCCACAATGAAAACACGTTCTAATGTAAACATCACTTTATAACCAGCACTGTACTTTACCCTCCAGCAGGTGCGCCTAAAAATGATACATAATCAGGCGCGTGGTGTACTTTATACCCCACCAACACACACTAGTAAATATCTCACTTTAATCAAATTTTATTTTTCAACATCACTAATAATTACAAATGTTGGCATGTTATACGCTGTAGCAAGTGAAAATGCAACTATAAATGTTATTTGCACGCTTTAAAACGTTTAAGAAATTTGATCCGATTACACAAGCATCTTCTAATACACAGGCACTGCGCTAGTTCTAGTGTAAGTGTACGTGTGAGTACCGGTGTCAACTATTTTATGGAAGGAAGATATTTCATCTTTGATTCCTCTTGGGTTACTTTTAGGACCAGGAGATACTTTAAAAAGATTTTTTAAGTTTTGCATACCTTTGAACAAGCCGTTTTCCTCCACCTAGTGATTTTGTCTTTTCCATTAAAGTATTGATCTGAGTCAGATCCGTCCTCTGAAGTGAGACCTTTCTCAGATTCAGTTTCGTGATCACTTCATATTCCTCACCTGATTCTGCGCTGTCCAAGTTGTCCTCTGGCTGTTCGTGCAGTAATTTGGCTATTTCCTAAGGCGCCAATATCCTAAATAAACGGAAAATATATTTTAATTAGAGAAATAAGTGTTTTTTAAACAGTGACGGCCGTGAAAATATTAGTAAATGTAGTCGAAATACTTGCTCCATCGGGTGCGCGGGGAAATTTGTGGCCCGCCTGTGACACGTTCAGAATTGAAACTACAATAAGCCGTTCTTGTGCACTCACATAGACTCCCAACTATCACATTCAACAACTAAGGTCACACGGAGGAATAGGAGACGAGCATCCAGTCTTAAAAAAGCTACAGTGTTGCCAAGTTGAAAAAAAATTAGCAGTGGTGTACTTTATACCCCAGCGCGCCTGCTGGAGGGTTGAAAACCGCACCGGGCAAGTGGCTGCGCGGGTTGGGTCACGTGACTACCAACTTGCATTCGGGAGATAGTGGGTTTGAACCCAAATGTTAGCAGCCCTGAATATGGTTTCCCATTTTTGCACCAGGCAAATGCTAGGGCTATCTTAAGGCCACAGTAGTTTCCTTTCCTATCCCATCGTCGCTATAATACCTGTGTCAGTGCGAAGTAAATCAAATTGAGGGGGGGGGGGGACATGTACAGCATATTACATGATTATGAATAAAAATATTTCCCGGTATACAATTAAATGGACTAACATTCCGGTTGTCACTGTATTGAATACAGACTGTAATTCCATTGTTAAGGTAGAACACCGAGCAGATGTTTGTATGTCCAACACTTATCGCTTTTCTGTAAGAGGTCGGGAATGAAGCGAGATGAATCTTTGTAGCGATGTTTTACGACTGGATGCCCTTCCTGACGTCAACCTTATCAGAGGAGTTAGAGAGAGAATGAATCGCTTGATGTGATAGGAAGAGGGTAAACCCGCATACTCCTGATGAGTAGTACCAAGGGTTCTGTTCAAGGCTTAACATCCCCATCCGACAGACCAATCAGTCAAGTCATATGCACTCATTTCATATGAACACTGCGCAGCTGTCCCCTTGCATCCGGGAGATAGGGGGTTCGAACCCCAGCTGTCGACAGTCCTGAGATGGTTTACCGTGGTTTCCCATTTTCACAGCAAGCAAATGCTAGAGCTGTATCTTAAGCCCACGGCCGTTTCCTTCCCTTTCCTAGGCCTTTCCTATCCCATTGTCGCCATAAGACCTATGTCGGTGCGACGTAAAGAAAACAGCATTGATGCTCTGTTAACATTACACTTGCAGGTTACGGTGGCGTCAGTATTGTAAACTCCATTCTAAGAATCCTCTGTAGACTTCTAACATGTCCAGTTGAAACGATACGCTCGTTGAGTGGATTTCTATGACGTGCATGGCTTGCTGTCACACACGCGTTGCACAGTGCTGGGGGAGCCACGCCCCTCCCGACATGACCTTGTCTTGTCTATACTTTAAAAAAAAAGTCTGGTCCGCTCGGGTCTTGTAACATTTGTCCCTTCAGGGGATATTCGGTAGTTTTCAGCGTAGTGTTGCGGGATTATTTTCGTCCTGTATACTCATCGTTTTTGGGACTGAAGAATGGGAGAACATGTAGGAATAATCGAAAAAAAACCCGCCGACAATTCTGTGAAAATTCCTGGAACAACTTGATTATCTTTGTACACATTGTACCTATCGATAACTTCCGTCATTCCCTTTTGATTCGACTACTGTAGATGAGCGATATCTCAAATCTTCATGAGGGACAGATCGGCTCAGACGGTCGATGCTATCTTCCGAGCTCAGTTTGGCGGGTTCGATCTCGGCTCAGTCCGGTGGTACAGAACAAGTTCGCTACGCATTTCGAGAGGTGTAACTATTAGCATTCATTCGGGAGAGTGGGTTCGAAGCATACTGTCGGCAGTATTTTTTCCGTGGCTTTCCAGCCTTGTGTAACCCCTGTAAGTACCTTGAACCAAGAACTCGTTCTGTCATCAGTTTTCACTGAAGCACAATTATCATAAATGCCTTTGATTTTAATAATCTACCCTCAATCCCACAATTTCCCCCCTCCCTCCGTGACGCGAACATCTTTTCCCTCGGTACCCTTGTCACGTGCCTGATCTACGAAACATAAATATAACTCTACTCCTCTCGTAGCATTCAATTACCCTGGGCCGGGCTGAGTGGCTCAGACGGTTGAGACGCTGGCATTGTGACCCCAATTTGGCAGGTTCGATCCTGGCTCAGTCCGGTGGTATTTGAAGGGCTCAGATACGTCAGCCTCGTGTCTGTTTACTGGCACGTAAAAGAATTCCTGCGGAACTAAATTCCGGCACTGGGAGTCTCCGAAAATCCGTATAAGTAATTAGTGGGACGTAATAATAATAATAATAATAATAATAATAATAATAATAATAATAATAATAATAATAATAATAATAATAATATCTGGCGCATACTGAAAATCAAATCCTGACAGCCCCTTGTCTGAGACCACGCTGATTTTCATCCAACTTACTCGCAAGCACTGATCGCACCCTCCTTTCAAAGACGCCGGTGAACACCTTAACTGGTATACTGATCATTGAGATACCAGTACCTCGATGATTGTTGCAAACCTTCATGTGCAATTACTCCTTTTGTCCAATTAGAAGATACCTCACGAACACCCTATGCAAGTCTTATTATTAATAAAAAATATCGCGGTCCCTGTGGGTGCGGGGACGCAGATGAATACACCCACGGTATCCCCTGCCTGTCGTAAGAGGCTACTAAAAGGGGCCCCAAGGGCTCTCAACATGGGAGCTTGGTTTGGCGAACACGGGGCCCTTAGCTTAGTCCTGGCATTGCTTCCACTTGTGCCAGGCTCCTCACTTTCATCTATCCTGTCCGAACTCCCTTATTCAACTCTTCTTTTCCGACCCCGTTGCTATTAGGTTTCCGAGGGCTAGAGTCTTTCATTTTCACGCCCTTCGTGGCCCTTGCCTTTTTTCGTCAGTTACTTCTTTTTTTCGAAGTGACGGCTCCTTTTTTTCTTCTCTCTATCCCCTGTGGGTGGGGGACGCAGACGAAGAATACACCCACAGTATCCCTTGCCTGTCGTAAGAGGCGACTAAAAGGGGCGACCAAGGGATGATCGAATTAACACCATGGGACGCGTTTACTTGCGCGTAGTACCACTGTTAGGTTCAAAATAGGTTTGTGATTATTAGTAAGAGTGCGCTTCCGGATTTTACAGTACCTGTGATTAGTATCACTATATGAACACCACCATGGGTGGGCAACACCATGGTTCTGGCTTGCCTATGATAGGAACCACTCTGAGGATAGCACGAGTCCCTGTGGTTAGTACACTTCTGTGCTGAACATCATAGGTTTGCGTTGCCTGTAAATGGCGTCGCAATGTGCGAAACACCATAGATCTGTATTACATGTGCGAATTTCATTACCTGTGAGTAGAACTACTGTATGTGTGGAATACCGCGAGTCTACGCTACTTTTGATTAGTACCGCAACATGACAAATACCATGGTTCTACTTTCCTAGCGATAAGTACCATTATGAGGGGCGGAAGACTAGGATTTTGGACGCCTGTAGACTGCAAGCACGATTCAGTAATATGCTATAGAAGCAGTCCCTTGGTCAGTAATACTCTTGTTTTACGTCGGTTTCTGTGAATGTGCGGCGTTGGTGGTCGGATCCATTGATTGTTTTAAATTCATTTCTATCCATTCCTTCTTCCTCACGTTTTGAATTCTGATCAGTGGGGGATTTTAGACTTTAAATTTTTCATTACATTTCGTCTCGTGTCGTACCATTAGGGCCGATGACATAGATGTTAGGCCCCTTTAAACACCAAGCATCATCATAAAAAAATCTCCTGGGGATATTTGCATTCATATTGGCACAGAGACAAAGGAAGATAGAATCGGATCCTTTAAAAGACGTTTTTCTTTTAGTTTTAAAGCTCCTTAAAGGATAGTTTCTCGTTAATAGAGCCCTGATGTTGATGCATTATTAGGTTAGAATGCAAACTTATCGAAGCGAGTAACGGGTATCGTCTACCTTCACGATTATGCTATCGGGTTTGCAAAAATATTAGGGGCACGGCCCACCAGGATCCCTACAGTTGGATACTCTCGCAACATTTTGGAAGAGCGGGTGACAGACACTTCCTACTAACCAAATTATTTTGCAGTCTAACTTGTTACTGCATAAAAATCCGGGCATTACTCATTAAGGTCGTTCATCATCAAAGTGGTGATTTATATGTATAGCTCGAACAGCCAACCTGCAAGATCTCCGGCTTTTCTACTCGTGTACGTTACTGTAGGTAAGCTATGTCCACTAACGCACTGTATGGCTTGCATGGTGAGTTTCAATGTGAACATGTTTTATTCATTTTCTGCAATGTTCACACAACCGCCCACCTCACACGCCCACACATGACGTCAGCAGAGTCGCGTGCTCCGTACACTGCGATCAATGTTGGTTACCCTACAGTTATCCACCCTAATTAATGGCTCTCTTGATGATTTGCAAGTTTTCCTTATGTCCGCTTTTGTGGTAGTTACCCACAGAATTCGGTTTAGTTTCTGCTTAAATTGAAGTCTGTTCGAACCAACTCGTACTAAGGTACTCCCGATACTTCCACTCGGCTAGGAAAATAACTGGAATATCCTCAAACTCTATGCCGCCATTGCGCTGATCTGAAAATTTACCTCTGTGATGAAAAGTGTTCGGAAATAAAGTTACAATATTATAGTTTCGTTCGTTAGGATTCACAAGGCAAATTCTGAGGCTGTATCATAATTAAGGCTACGGCTGCTTCCTTCCCACTCCTAGCCGTTTCCTATCTCACCGTTGCCATAAGACCTATGTGTCGGTGTGACGTAAAGAAACTTGTAAAAAACGAATGATTATAGTTTTTCTTCAATCACAAAAGTTAAGAAACCTCCAGACTGGCGAGAGCATAAGTCATCCTGGACCTACGGTGCATGAAATAGTCTGTAAACTTAGCATATTTGTCCTAAACTTCGTCTTTATCTCGAATTAGGGAACCAAAATTATGAAAGTTCACTCGCATTTGGCAGAACGTAACCATTTTAACTCCATAAGTAATAAATACATTAAAACAGGAGTGAAGCAGGGCGATGGACAACGAGGCACTCTACAGTTGCGTGTTGGAGAAAGTTATATCAGTGAATGGGTGGGGGGAAGAACGTAACAAGAAAGGTTTACTGAACAAAGTATACGCACTGGAGGTTCAAGGAACGTTGTCAAGATAAACTGCCTAGCTTTTGGTGATGATTAGCGATCCTTTCGAGAAATGCAAAAACAGCTGTAGACCAGGTACATCTTTTGAAACGAGCAGAAAAGGCTGGATTTAAGATTTCCTTTGAAGAAAAAAAAAAAAAAAGTACTTAACATCCGCACAGCTCCACAACAACTGAAGACAAAGTATGATGAGATTAAGAGTTAACAGCTTCAGGTATGTTGGAGATTGTGCAGATAGGATCCATTGAAAGAGAAACTAAAGATAGGAGAGAACTCTCAACGTGCACAAAAAAGGCAATTTCAATTACAGCTTAACTCATAAATCACAGTACGGTGATTAAACCCGAATGTGTATGGAAGTGAATGCCTTCTAGTTACTGGAAAGGCTGATCTGAAAAAAAACTGAAAAATTTGAGAGGAAGATCCTTCGAAAGTTCGTGGCTGGACAATACAGGTTGGGAGGAGAGGAACACCGAACGACTGATGGAATCCATCGAGAAGCGACGACTATTTGGAAAGGATGATAAACGGTTGACTAAAAGTTTTCCATACTCTGTAGTAGACCTAACACATGCGATAACTAGTTCAGGGAGGTCAGGAAGCATATAAAAATATCGTGAAGACATTGCTAATAGAGCCGAGTAGACAGCAGATCAATAACTAAGTGAAGAACAGCAGAACTGCGGAAAGGGGAGAGAGAGAGAGAGAGAGAGAGAGAGAGAGAGAGAGAGAGAGAGAGAGAGAGAGAGAGAGAGAGAGAGAGAGAGAGAGCAACGATAATTCACTGGCTTGCATGCGGCAGATAGTGGGTTCGAACCCCACTGTCGGCAGCCCTGAAGATGTTTCCGTGGTTTCTCATTTTTACACTGCTGTACTTCAAGGCTACGGTCGCTTCTTTCCCACTCCTAGCCTTCTCCTTTCCCATCGTCGCCGTAAGACCTCTGTGTCGGTGCGACGTAAAATTGTAATAAAAATGAAAAAAGCCCGCTGTTTTACGTGTAGCTCGTCGGGTACGGACAACAGATACACAATTACATTTAAAACACACTGTATCTCGTATGCCTTGCTTTCGGTTCACTTTCGGGTAATAATCGTCCAGTTTATTACTAGTTTTCATTGACATTTTTCTTGACAGTCCTCATTTTCCGGAGAGTCAATACATCTTTATAGTGAAACGAATTTTGTCCTGCGTACTCTAGTGACAGATCAACCCATTTCAGTGTCTCGGTGAGCGTGATGACTGGTTCCTCGGTAGCCTCGTCTTCGCTCTCCTAGGCTATACTGTACGTACGTTGTTCGCGGTTCATAGGTATTCGAGAATGTTACAAATTTTTTTTAAACACTCTCCGTTATGTACGGATAATCCGCAAACCGGACAATCCGCAGTTTGCTGTATTACGTTAATAAGTTTCGGATTTTGAGGAAGTCTTGTTTCTTTCCTGAGCTCATTTTACCAGAAATCTGAAGAAACATAAGTGTGAATGATGGATGCCTGGCCCAGTTTATAGTAATGTTGCTTATAAATGCATATTTCGGCAATTTTGTCGTATTTTGCACATTTTTTGTTATATTTTGAGCATTTTTGCTTAAATTAAGCGTAGTTTTTAATGAGGCACACGTTGCAGGTTTAGAAGACCTGATTCCCAAGGAAGTTGCTGTACAGGTGTCTCATTGAAGAAGAGATTACTTCAAAAGATATATTTAGCTGAGAAGCAATTAGCAAACAAGGAAATTCCATGTTAGTTTCTTTTTTTCCTCGCACAGTTCATTCTTGACGGGTCCATTTACAGTTTTGTTCCCCTCTCACGACTAGCGAATTTTGGACACTTCTAGTACTGCTGTGAATCCTATCATTCCTAAAGTGAAGTGCAGTGAAGATGTAACATTAAGAAGGTATGTGAAAGAGTTTGGTGAAGATAGGCTGACCAAACGTCCTCTTTTATCCGGGCATATCCTTTTTAGACCGGGTGTATTATTTAAGAAAACCCGAAATGTCCTTTTTTTAGTGAATTACTTATTTTGGGATAATTTGTATTACTACTTCGTTTCTACAAGTATTCATAACGCGAAGGCATCATAGATATCGTATCGTCGTGATTGTGGATGAACAGTACATGCGATTTTTCTATGCATGCCTTGTATTGCGGTAATTGATGCTACGTTTCTCTCAGCAATACCCCGTCAGAACACTGCTATGTTAATGTGCTACAGCGTAACAAGCGACAGGAGATAAAACTGGGATTTGAAGGAAGTTGGCGCATTGAAGTGGTAATTATGTTGGAAAATGTATTCTGTATTTACAAGCTAAATATAAATTCTTTCAAATTGATATGAAATGTTTTGATCAGTTCTGCAATTTCAAACAATTCCTGAACGAGAGTAGTAATGATCCTGAATTCAATAAGTTACCTAATGGTCAGAAATGGGCAAAGTATTTCGGTTGATTGTAGTTTTCAGAGTTATTGAAACTTGAATGGACCGATAATGGGAAGCGTTTCAAAGTAGAATCTGTGAAAATCCTCCTAATGGTTCAATATAATCACGTGCATGTGTATCTTTCTATAAGTATGTTAGACTCGCCATAAGTAAACTGAATCTTCAGAAAAGTACCAGCAAGGCAGATATTTTAGTTTCATTGTTTAAATGTTGTAAGAATTTACTATATAATTTGTAAATGGATAAATTTTGTTTATGTATGTGATAAGAATATGAACGCATGTCCAAACTCTGTGGTCTCTGTTCGGATCTGGTGACATTATGTGAAGAGATGTTGAGTAGTGACGGAACAATTCTCGTTTGCAAAGCATCTGAAGTTCAGGTAGCGCCAGTGAAGCGATTTAATGTGGAACGCCTATTGGAAGATTTAACGTACTGTAGCTCTGTGCGTTTTCATGATTTAATCTGTCTTCTGCATTAGAACTCGTCACTTTGCTACTTAAAACGTTTGATGTTAGTAATACTATCATATTTGCTTGAATATTTTGTACTTCTTTAGATCATAAACTTCCCAAGCCTAGCTGTTATACTCCTTGTCATTGTTAAACTTTAATGAAAAAAGCACCAGAATATCCACTAACGTAAGCATGAAATAAGACTAATTTCGAACTGCCCACCGTGTGTTACTTCTCCACTAAAAGTGGTTGTATTTGTCCGCAATAGGCTGCTCTGCTGCATTTCGCGAGCACTGCGGAGCATCTCGTTTCCACCAGGTGATAAGTTGTTGGCAGTGGGAAAACTGAAGGAGCTCCTTGTTACACTACAGCATTATCAGCCTTAGCAGGAAACAAGCTGTGTCTGCTGTGCAGATAACACCCATGTACTGTCTGGGGACTGCCTTACTTCCACAGAAAACATATTAGCTTATGTTTTAACTAGCTGGTCCGTGGCTCCGTCGGAATTACGGATTATGTTTAGTATAACAATACTGAACAGTCCAATGAAAAATTAAGATACTTCAGGACTAACCTTTCACTTTGCGTGCCTGTCCCGTAGTCGATCTGCATTTAGGACTGTCGCCCAGGTGGCAGATTCCCTATCAATTGTTTGCTTAGCCTTCTCTTTATGTTCAAAGAACTTGGAAATTTATCGAAAATTTCCCTTGATCATTTATCCCTATCCCGTACTCCTCGACCTGTGAATAAACGTTTGCACCAATTTGTCCTCTTCAATTCCAACTTTCTTTATATTGTGACCTTTGCTACTTTTAAAAGCTCCGTTCAAGCTTATTCGTCTGTCATTCCACGCAGTCTCTTCACTGAAAGCTCGGAACATACCACACATTTGAGCAGCTCGTCTCATTACTCCCAAGTCTTCCCAGCCCAAAGTTCGAAACATTTTAGTAACACTATTTCTTTGTCGGATATCACTCCATTCTCGCATCAAGTAGTCCTAGTGAGGGTCCCATACACTGCAAACATACTCTAATAAAGGTCTTACCAGAGGTATATACGCCCTCTCCTTTACATCCTTACTACAGTGACTGGCGAATACGGAGATTGTTTAGGTTTTTTACTGTGCTTCGGTGTTTGATCTGATATCTGTTGTATGCCTGATTTGTCGAGACTTGTAAGCTGCGTGGGTGTCAATTTCGACGTTCCGTTTTACTGTAGCAGATGTTTGATCTCTAGTTGAGTTTCTCGGGTAAACTCTAAATGTATCGTTATCGATGCTTTTATATGCAAACATCATAAGACATACAGTAACGGAGGGACTTTTTTTTTCCCGCCCTTCTAAAATCCGGCTACCTCTACTGGTTTTGAACTTGCTATTTGAGGGTCCGGAGGCCGGCACTGTAGCACTGAACCACACACGGGGTGGTGGTGGTGGTGATACTCATAATACGGCTTTGAGTGGCTTCCATTTTTCTACACTTTTCGTTGCAGACAATTCTTTCATTCTCTACGAGGTGTCGAAACTTTTTTCTCTATTAAGGCTACGAGGGGAGGGGCTGATAACCTCATTTTGTCCTTGAAAATGGCTTCACGAACCTGGATTAGAAACACTTGGACTCGTATCCCCCTGATCGTTGGTTCGAACCCCACTGTCGGCTGGCCTGAAGATGGTTTTCCGTAATTTTCCATTTTCACGCCAGGCAAATGCCACGGCCGCTTCCTTTCCGCTCCTAGCCCTTTCCTCACCCATCGTCACCATAACACCTATGTCTCCGTGCGGCGTAAAGCAGCACGTTGTAAGGAAAACGCTTACCCACGTCGGTACCGGAACTGAACTCGCGTTGCAATTCCCTTGTGTACCACCGACCGTTAGGTCCTATGTCCCATGACAACTGGTTGGTGTAAATGCACGGTTAGGCCTTTCGATGGCTGACAGCATTAGAGACGTTTAGATGTCGTTGCGACATGTTGGCCCTGTTTTCCAGTGTTGCAGGAAAAGTTGGTGTATAAGAAGTGGAGTAGTTGAAATATAGTGGTGCCAAAATGTAGGGTGTAACAAAGTACCGGCGGGGGTTATGGGTGGATAAACAATTATAGCGTACAGATTGGCACGCATTGTGAGGATTACAAGGAGTTGATTATAGTGATGACACGGGAATATACTAGTATTTAAGTGTAGGGGTCTGATGAGTAGCCTAGTGGGGTTAGATGGTGTAGGTTGATAAGGATAGACATTGCCAATACCTGCATTGGCGAGTGAGACTATGGCGGCGTGATTGTCTGAAATGGGTTGTACAGGGTGGAGGCTGATTTTTGTTGCTTGAGGCGAAGCGGGTGGGTGGGGGGGTGGGGGTGTAAGTAGGTTTGAGTTTGTGGTAGCGAGCGTTGTAGAGGTTTTCTTCTGGCATAATGAGCTTTGATTGCTATTTTAAAGAAAGGTCATTTCTCCGTAGAACGTGGAGTGTGGTTGTCTTCGGAGGCGGCTAAGGCGTTAAAACGGGAGAAGGTGGAAGGTGGTAGATGGTTTTATATCAAATGAGATTAGAAAGCGGGCATTCCTTCAGAGAACTACATTTACCAAAGGAGGCGGTACACTTGGTGGTAGAGTTTTTCACATTTCGTATCATGAAATGCATACTATACAGTATGGTAATACAATATTTATTAAGAAAATGTATTTATGAAGCAAGTTTTAATTTTATTTGTGACTTTTTTTTATAGGAATGATTGCATTAATAGTTGTTCCTGTTAATCATGTCGAAACCTGTCTCTTACAGCGTGTATCATTGGCGCAATTTGCAGCTGAATGATTCAGTTGGAAACAGCTGTAGCACATAGTGATCAGAGAAGGGCAGAAGCGAGATTTCCAGGGGATGGTGCAGGTTCATTTCTCTGGAGGAGCAATGTTTTTGGTGGAGCGGTTAATCTGTTGAGCTACGGGTACAGTAGATTGTTGATGGGTTACAGTTGGCGGTGCTTCGGTTTGGCTAGTCGGTACAGCGCACTTTTCCTACACTCCGCGTGACACACACACTGCAGCTATGTTCATTTAATCAAGATCACTTTAAGGAATTCTTTCACTTTGACTACTTTCACTGCGACATGCATTCCTTTCTCAGAACTGTTACGTGTTCTCGTGCATTTCGAATGTGAAGACTTGTGTTCCACTGTTGTGAAATCGGTAAACAATAGAGATAACTTTGATAGTTCTTTCTGATACGTAGTCACCGTTATCGCTTTTGCTGTTCATTAGTGCACTGCTGCCCCGCTGATTA
This sequence comes from Anabrus simplex, assembly GCF_040414725.1. Classification (NCBI taxonomy): domain Eukaryota; kingdom Metazoa; phylum Arthropoda; class Insecta; order Orthoptera; family Tettigoniidae; genus Anabrus; species Anabrus simplex. Next base: position 99,938,812 of record NC_090277.1, on the reverse strand, counting down.
AATCCGTACGTTATACTTGTTTTAGCGAGATGATATTGCTCGGTTTCAGTAAGTTGCGGATTGATGCCTGTTTGTTCATCATTGAAACAGTCGACTGTGGTCGAGGGGTAGCTAATGAGGTTTTAACATTTTGCTAATTAAATCGCCTCTGTGGTGTAGTGGGTAATGTGATTAGCTGCCATCCCCGGAGGCCCGAGTTTTGATTCCCGGCTCTGCCACGAAATTTGAAAAGTGGTACGAGGGCTGGAACGGGGTGCACTCAGCCTTGGGAGGTCAACTGAGTAGAGGTGGGTTCGATTCCTACCTTAGCCATCCTGGAAGAGTTTTTCCGTGGTTTTCCACTTCTCCAGGCAAATGGCGGGATGGTACCTAACTTCAGGCCACGGTCTCTTCCTTCCCTCTTCCTTGTCTATCCCTTCCAATCTTCCCATCCCTAGCAAGGCCCCTGTTCAGCATAGCAGGCGAGGCCGCCTGGGCGAGGATCTGGTCATCCTCCCCAGTTGTACCCCCCGACCCAGAGTCTGAAGCTCCAGGACACTGCCCTTGAGGCGGTAGAGGTGGGATTCCTCGCTGAGTGCGAGGGGGGAAAACCGATCCTGGAGGGTAAACAGATAAAGCTAATTAAATCGTATCTTTGAAAAAATCCTGGAAAGTTGAAAGTTGCGATTACAACCTGTGTGGGTGGATGCGTAATACAGGCCATTCCAACTCTGTGTTTGAGGGCTACGAAGCCCTGGCGCAACGCCGTGTTTGTTCACGGCTTACTACTACTAACACACTCGCACACACACACACACACACCTTTATTATAGACTGTTATGCCTTTCAGCGTTCAGCCTGCAAGCCTCTGTGAAGTTATTCTTCGCCGCCACAATCCTCTGTAACCCCTAGCGCGCTGGGGGGGGGGGGGGGGGTCGCCACCCCTACTTTGTAGAGAAATTATATTACAGTACATTTCTATTACATTTTAGCCGCTGGAACTAGGAATTATGGGAATTATTTTTTAAAAGAGAAGCAATTTGTACAAGCCCTGTTTTATCAGCTCATTCTTCCCTTTATTTTCTTTGATTATTGACAAAATTAATAGCAGAAATACACACACAATGTCGTTCATCGCAGCCAACAGACTTTTGTAGCGCCACAGCAAGTAGTGGAGACTTTGCTAGTGCTGAGAGGAAGGATCATGGACAAAAATGCATGATTCACCCGCTTGCTGCGCGCATTCATCAGCCTGTCTGTCTCTTTAGTGTCTGTTAATTTATAAGTTTGTAGACAATTGCGAAATGGATTTTAATTGTATATTTACGCCGTACGTCTATTTAATTGTAATACCCGTACGTCTAATTGTAATACATGCGTAGTATAGTTCCTTTGAAAGTTTGATTGTATAGTATCAAAATCTTATCAGTATTACCGCACTTCGTTTGGTAAACTATCAGACTTTACCTCTCTGTCGAAATTCGCTCAGAAAGCATAAAAAACGGACCACTTTGTAGCTTTTTTCTTTTTTTCCCCTGTTCCCCGCTGGCTATATTCCACAAACCCGGCGGCTACTCTTTGTTAGTACATTTTTGCTCCCTACTTCTAATTCCCAATCGCCGTAACTGTAATTGTAACAAGTTATGTTGCCTCGTTTAGCTCTATACCTGTTATATTTACAACGTTAGAAACAGTCGAACCATCGTCGTCTTGGTCTCCTTTAACTGCTAATACACCCAGAAGCATCCTCTTTGCTGACTTGACCGAGCTCGATAGCTGCGGCCATTATCCAGTAATCGGGAGATCGTGGGTTCGAGTCCCACTGTCGGCAGCCTTGAAGATGGTTTTCCGTGGTTTCCCATTTTCACACCAGGCATATGCCGGCGCAGTACCATAATTAAGGCCACGGCCGCTTCCTTCCAACTCCTAGGCCTTTCCTATCCCGTCGTCGCCATAAGACCTATCTGTGTCAGTGCGACGTAAAGCAAAAAAAAAAAAAAAAAAAAAGCTGACTAGGCCATTTATTTTTGTTTCTTTGTTTCTTCAATAAGCCCCATTAATATTGATAGCCCCCCATCGAGCTCAGTTTCATTCGCCAAATTGTTTCCAAGGAGTCCCTCGCCTGTCAAATGGAGTGGGACTCCTGTTACTCCCTTAGGTGCGAGGCTTGCTTAAAACGTTCTGAACGTGCTGGGTGAAAATTCTGTCAAGGAGTATGCTACCCTTACATATAGTCAGAGTGAGGATCTCTTCTCTAATGGGTTGGGGACCTCCGGTGGATTGCAGTCCTAGCCGCCTGAGCAACAAGGAGGGCCATGGACTCGGAATATGTCAGATGCCCACTCCCATTCTCTAGCAACTAGTATCCCGACTTTCAGGACCACTTACTCAGTCGTTGCCTATGGTTCACGAACTAGGATGTACATTATAATACTATGCGTTACATGGGTCGCAGTGGTAGCTGATCTCTGCTTCACATACAAAAGTTGTGAAAGTTCAGGCAGACGTGACAGCTCGTATAGGCGTGTTTTTCATGAAAAATCTCGCAATTTCCAATGTGTTTGTTGCACATAGTTGAACATCATGCCCTACAGATCAAACGGTGGTTCAGTTATTTAGGTATGATACGTACGGCAAAGTTCAGAGCGCGATTGAAATGCACACATTATACTAAATTATTATTATGATTATTATTTATAATTAAATGTTCACGAATATAATTATATTAGGAAAGTAATAGTTAAAATTATCTTAGAGGTGAAATTTCCACGGTGTGTAGAATTAGTTTATTTTCCGTAGACTGATCACTCGGATCGAGTATGGGTATTTCAGTCGCCTTGGCAAAGAATACTGCAATGTATTCGAAACGTCGGCAAACTGTACGTAATGTACAGAAAACACGGTTCAACCCGGAACATTAAATAATAGTTAAAATTCATTACGTAACTTTAGACGTGGATACTATTCTCCTTCCATAAATGCCTGAATCGTTGGTTGGTCTAGGTTCAAGGGAATTTGAACCAGTTGGCGATGCATCGACATACAGTGCTGAGGGGAAGTGCGATAACTTAGGACTGCTATCTGATACGGAGCTCTGGTTTTAAGAAAAACTACTTCAAACATCTACAAACGTGTCTTCTCGCTTAATCAGCGTATACTGAATAACAAAATAGGTTTCATGTGTGTTACCATCTTAAAACGTTTTCAGATATTTAATTTTACAAAGTAAGCTTTTTTCATTATTTAAAATTTGTCCAGGGAAATAGTATTTTCTATTAGGCAATCAAAAAATATTTATCAGGTTTGAGAATAGGCTTTGTATCGCGTGAAAGTTATTTATTTGCAAAAAATAGATTCGTGCCAAAATAACGGAATTGTGAAAATTAAGTCTTGTGTTAATTATTTGACATCAGAAATTGTGCAAAATTCTTATGAACACGTAGTGTAATTTTATTAGATTGCTGACATTGTATTGTTAGGGGATAGAAAAGGACGAAGCTAATTGTAGAATAGGAATTTATTTATTTATCGTATGGTTTATAATCACATCACAATAAAAGTATTTTAAAATTATTTTCACGCCTGAACACATTAAGTCAAAATGTCAGAATAGGAATGAGGCAAATACTGCTTCTAACTCCATTCATACTCATTTAAGGTAGAGGTGCACTCTGTCACTATGGTGATGTAAGAACGCACGCGCTGGGTTGCTGACCTTGTCTTTTTAACCGACATTACAAATTAGTTGAGTGATTTAATGTTGATTTGCAAGGCAAAATTATGTAGATATATGTAGAGAGAATTCGTGCTTTTAACCCGTTACTGCATACTGTTGCCATGAGGCAATATGTCACTTCTCACCTATTTAAGTGAATACAGATTGTGGACCGAGTTTTACGGCACACCAACTGTACAGTCGCACATGTGCCAATAATGATCGGTCTTGGAATGTTACAAGCTTAGCGTAAAAGCGCGAAAAATCGTATGTAATTCCATTATGGCAAATCGCATCGCAAACAAGTCATTAGCCCCAGTTAGGAATTGTTGGTAAATCTAAGACACTGGGAGCTAGTTGAACTTCAAAGTTTGAAATTTCCGTCTCCAAACTCGAACGAAAAAAATCATGCAGTAGAGGGTTGATAGAATTCCCCCGTTTAAAAAAAAAATTACACTGGGAGCTTCTGAACAATTCCCATGTTTAAAACCACTGTGAAGCCCTCAAACAATTCGATATTGACTTAGAAATATAGAACACACATCGCCTGATTTAAGCATTTTTTCTCCTTTTCTGTAAATGTTGAACAGGGTCCAATCAGATTTCTGAGAGAAGTGAAGGAGAGTAAAATGCGAAGGGCGATCAAAAAAGGAAAATTACAAAGCCCGCAGTGAAAAGTGAACATTTTATTTCATACAGCCAGTGCAGCCAATTGATTCATTAGGTTATTTTTCGACATAGTCTCCATGTCGGCTTAGGTACTAGTCGCTTCGTGGGATGAGTATGAATATATCCCCTCCTGGTAAAAAAAAAAAAAAAAAAAAAAAAAAAACTGTCCTTGCGTGTTCAGCCACGTTTTCGCGAAGTTTCACCTCGTCGGAAGCGAATCGTTGGCCTCCTAGAAGTTCCTTCAAGTGAGGGAAGAGGTGAAAGTCTCTTGGAGCGAGGTCCGGTCTGTAGGGAGGGTGGTCAATGATTACCCAACGAAACTGCTTGAACAACGTTGTGGTCTTTTGGGCGGTATGAGGTTGTGCGTTCTTGTGAAGGAAGATGACGCCCTCGGTGAGGGAAGTCCTGGCAGTTTCCTCCTGATTGCTTGGCGCAATCATGCCTAGGTCCCGCATTATCGGTTAATGGTCACTGTGTGCCCTCTTTCCAAAAACTCCGCGAGTATAACACCCGCGCTCTCCCAGAACGCTGTAGCCATCACCTTCCCGGAAGACGGCGACACCTTAAACTTCTTTGTGTTTGGATAGATGTTTCGATTCCTGACAGGGTCGGGGATTTTCAGTGCGTCAGATTAATTCTGGCTCGAGGCTGGATGTTTGTGTTCGTCGCAAGACCTTCATAATCATACAACACACTACGGTACCAACTGCCACAGAAACACGCAATAGTGAATAGGTAGATCCCTCCATATAGGGTAGGCGTCAGGAAGGGCATCCGGCCATAAAGCAGGGCCAAATCCATGTTTATTACACAGTTTGCATTTGCGACCCTCAGATGTTGGAAAAGCGATAGATGTATCTTGCGATACTGCACTAATATATCCAAGCGGCCCCAGGGGCTCTTGACTTGGGCTCCCTTGGCTGAGTTCTGGCATTGCTTCCACTTGTGCCTGGGTCCTCACTTTCATCTATCGTATGCGATCTGCCTCGTTAAACTTTGTTCTTTTCCGACCTTCACGGTATTAGAGCACTCGAAGCGTACGGAGTCCTTCAGTTTCACGCCCTTTGTGGCCATTGTCTTTCCTTGGCCGATTCCTTCATTTTTCGAAGTGTCGGATGCCTTCCGTTTTTTTCTGCCTAATTAGTGTTGAATGGAGGTTGGTTGCCTAGTTGTACTTCCTCTTAAAACAATTAGCGTGTATTTGGGAGATAGTGGTTTTGAACCCCACTGTCGGCGGCGCTGAAGATGGTTTTCCGTTGTTTCCCATTTTCACACCAGGCAAATGTTGGGGGTTGTTCCTTAAGTCCACAGTCGCTTTCTTCCCTTTCATATCCCATCGTTGCCAGAAGACCTGTGTCGGTGCGACGGAAAGCAAATTGTAAAAAGCTTCTCTCACAGCCTGGGCTTGGCTCTTGGAATGGTCCGGCGAATACTTCCACTAGGTATATATCCTGCCTATCGTTATGAGGCCGTTTTTGAAGTACGGAAGAACATCCATTCCGGAATTTCGTTTCGTGATGTCGGCATGTAAATGAACGCTCATATTTGGTGTTCACCCGACAGGATTAATTAAAACTCGGCCGCAGATCACTCAGCTGAGACCTGTTCCGCTGTAATCAGGTAGAGTAAAACGGAACGTGGAAATTGACGCGCAGGTAGTCTAGATTGCGTCAAATTAAAATGGACACTCTCTGTAGTAGGTTATGATTATCATTAACAAGAGAATTGGCTCCTTGGGATCACGCTACAACGCTATTTCTGTTTCTGTGTAGTTTTCTCCTTGTCCAGTACTCCTTCGTGCGTTCGCTGGTCTGTTTGTGTTGTTCCTCTGTCCGGGCTCTTCCGGTCTTAAAACATCCGAATTTTTCACTGGGTTCCAAAATGAATGTGTTTCTAACATTTGGACTGTTCTATATATTTCCGCGTTTCCTTAATTCATACGGTTTTTTTTCTTTTCAGAGGTAATCTCATATCTGTTGAGTAAGTATTGTTCCGTTCATTGTGTAACGCCAGCCTCCTCGTCTCGAGATTTTCTCTGCCTTGTGGAAAACTTCTTTGTTGCTTTGTCTGGACAGCGCCCACAATGCTGCTGAGGATTCTTCTTTCTAAGACCTGTAGCTTCTGAAACTAGTAATTCATGGACATTCTGTTTTGACTATGGTGTTGTAAGAGACCACGTGACTATTCTAATGCTTCATGTTTTGCTGTTCCTTCTTTCTCCAATATTTCATCTGCTCACTATGCCTCCTTTTCCTCTCCTCGGCTCATTTTGAGCCTGTTTTCTTTCCCTCCCGACGTTGCAGTCCTTCCATTTTTAACACGTTCTTTCTAAAAATCCGTTGTTTCTTCCCTTATGTTTCTTTCCAAACCTTCCTCGACTTCATAAATCCAGGTTGACTTCTTGTTCAAAAAAAATAATAATAATAAAATAAAAAAAAATTAAGATCTGTTTGGTTAACCTGTGTCATCCATTCTGTATAATGTCCAAAAATTAAATTGCCTCTTCCGCATTGTGTCTTATGTTTTCAATGTTCTGGTTTCCGTAGCGTAACGGTTAGTACAATTAGCTGCAGTCCTCGGAGGCCCGGGTTCGATTCCCGGTACTGCCAGAAATTTAAGAATGGCAGGAGGGCTGGTATGTGGTTGAAACGGTACATGCAGCTCACCTCCATTGGGGGTGTGCCTGAAAAAAGCTGCACTACCTCGGGATGAGGATAAGAGTTTTTTTTTTTTTTTAATGTTCCGGTATATTTCTACTTCTTGATTTCAAGAGTTCTGTAGTTCTTAGCGGACAGAGTATTTTCCATATATTTTTCCTTTTCTTTTTATTATTGAAAATCCACAACCCGTTTCCAATCATTTGACCGGGTCAGGAATGGAATTAATGAAGCTGTCATCTAGCGGCGAGGATACGAATTGTGCCGGCTGCCGAAGCCTGTCTCACTCCACTGGGGCAATGATTGACTGACAAATGAAATTAGTGTGTTGCTGGAATGAAAGATGACGGGGAAAACCGGATAACGCGGAGGAAAACCTGTTTCACATCCGCTTTGTCCAGCTCAAATCTTACATGCAGTGGCCGAGATTTGAATCACGGAACCCAGTGGTGAGGCCGGCGTGCTGCCACCTGAGCCACGGAGGCTACTTCATTATTATAATAATAATAATAATTATTATTATTATTATTATTATTATTATTGAGTTTCCTACTGTGATAGCACGTGAATGTGCCTCTTGTTGAATCTTTCGAATTAGTTAATTTACTAGGTTAGTAACATTTTCTTTAAGCATTAGAACCACTGTATCTGTGGTAAATTGAGCTCTGCTAGCCGTGTGTGTAATATAATTAAGTTCTGATGTAGGAGCATATTGGAAAACAGCAGTCTGAAAAGTAGTTAACTTAGTACCACCTTAATGTTTATCATGTCACAAATACTTAGAGATGCTGGAACAGTGTTTGTCTTGTACGTTAAACATTGGTGTAGGCGAGAGGGTCCTTCCCACTTTAATCAGTTCGCAGCATGCCATGTTTGCTCATTAGAGAGAAACTTTCATCACATTACATCTTGATTAACCTCCCAGCCCGCCATAATTATTTTACAACCAGCCTCCAGCAAACACGATCCATTCTGACACGGACTCAACCTGACATGCTCAGGAACGAAGCACAATTTAAAGTCGAGAGGCTTCTCTCCTTGCAGGGTTTCAAATGACATTTGACTCTTGTCAGCTACTAGAATATTTCAAAAGAAATAGCTGAAGGTATTCTCAAAAATTAACTTCGCGTACACATCAAGGACTCGGTTTCACTGTCACAAGCCTGAAATTGTCATTTTTAGGTCCGTGTGACCCTGGATCCCAATTTTATGCTTCATCTTTATAGAAAAAGCTGCCAATGTTAAGCCGACAAATCAAGGTTTCTGAGAAGATAACTTGATGAACTGAGAAACTAGTTCTAGTTAAGTCAACAGCCAATAACATTGAGTACATACCGGTAAACCAACTACCTGAAAGTTTCATTTTCATTGGAACTGTTGAAATTTTAACTCTTGTAATGGATAATCCACTTTTCAGTTGTAGTAAGGGCTACTCTGGAACTGAACTGTCGATATGTAGACTTGAGTATTTCTTAAACACATTCCTTTGCTTTTATTTGAGAAACAACGTGCATTGGAAAAATACTGTAATTGAAACCTGTAATTCGCAAGATATTGTAACATTGTTCAGTTGTTACCCACCGGATGTTCATTTTCAGCTCTTCGTCTAAGAATGCCAGGATTTATGAAAAATATGAAGAATTTTGCACACATTTACTCATCCGAATGCTGTTTGGAAGCTTTCTTAAATGACATAAACTAGTTTGATTTGCATTTCTGTAAGTTAATAACACTCCTATGAAAATCTTAATTTCAAGACACTGACTGTGTAATTATTTCATTTGAGGAATACCTGTAAGAGTTACACTCAATTTATAAAATGGTTACAAAGTTTATTACAGTAGACAAGTAGAAAATCATATTGGCAGTGTTCACTTTGGTTAGTGGGTAAACTTTAAATAATGATTTCATTTCGTGCCAGCAGGATCCGATGTTAGGTCTCTTAAAACAAGCCATGTTGGCAACAATTAAAATATATATATATTAAAATGATATACACGTATAAGGATTAGAGTCCGCAGATATTGGCTACTATTTCTATAGTTGAGAAATACCGAATCACTTGTGTGCGGGTACGGAAGCTAAGTTGAGTAATAATTTGATCCAGCAATTAGATTTGAGACCAACGAAAACTAGCCCGAAGAGCTCGATGCGGAAGAAAGAATTTATGAAGAAACGGTGGACTTCCATATGCAAAAGTATAAGCTTTCATCCATCTCTGTAATCGGCTTGATGTTAAGTATGGAGATTTCATCTATAACACTCAATAAGTCCGTCATGATCTTCAAGAACCATGCTCGCGGACCTCAAATGTTTGACGTGCCTCACTCGTTTGCCTACACACGTCGTACGATCGCATTATGTACTGTATATCCATTATTGTTGTTAAGGTACTCTTTATCCTTGGGCAACCTGCAGCTGTTGCAGGAAGATTGTATAATAAAATAAAAATAGCTTTCACGACTGCAGTTATAGCAGGTTTAGGAGCCAATTTTGAATTTGACGTTCAGCTTGTTAGGATATCTAGTACACATGCCTCATGGAGCACAAAGTGGATTTTTACTTCCGTAAAAAAGATCGGACTACCTCCTGACAGGTTTCATAACCAGCAATCTTGGGATCCGACACACCTCCAAGGATACGTAGTTGTAATTAGGGTTCGGGTTTTTAAGAATTAAACATCGCCCAAGTATGCTCTTGAAAATTGCTAAATATGAGCCAGAAATGGAAAATGACTAAACATATGTAATTTCAACGAATGATTTCTTTGCCACTAGTTCTTTAGATTCATCATACGGTCTTGTTGCACTACTTCAATTACTTTTCTTACTGTTCTCTATCAGGGGTTTGTTATTCATTAAACTATGGTCAGTACCGAAGGCAGTTGTCATTAATGATGCACTCTTACACATATCGCTGCTCCTGCAAGCCAGTGTAAATCGTATTAGTTATCGGAATGCATAGACAGTCTCCGTGGGCATAAAATACTTAATTGAAGTTAATTAGGAAATCTATATATTCACCCTCATCAGTTAACACGAAAAATATGTTTTTTTATCTGTCGTTTACATGTAAACAGTGTTTGAGTTATGACTCAAAATTGAAACTTGTCACTGTCTTCTTATTAGAGATTTCTGTGCCTAGTAGTGTCGCTAAGCTTCTGGACATTTAAAACTTTCGGTAGTACTTCGCACACTTCGCAGAGCAGGCCTTAGTTTCCTTTGGTAGAGAAGCATTCTTCTCCGAACTCGACACTTTCTTTAGGTATCATTGTCAGCTCTATCACTGTTAATATATTAGTGAAGCTTTGAAAATTCTCTGAAAAATAGGTTTTCCCGTCAGATAATCCACCGAGCGAGTTGGCCTTGCGGTTAGGGTTGCGCAGCTGTGAACTTGCGTTCGGGAGATGGTGGGTTCGACCCCTACTGTCGGCAGCCCTGAATGTTTTTTCCGTGGTTTCCAATTTTTACTCCAGCAAATGCTGGGACTGTACCTTAATGAAGGCCACCACCGCTACCTTCCCACTCCTAGCCCTTTCCTATCCCATTGTCTCCATATGACCTCTGTGTCGGTGCTACGTAAAGCCAATTGTAAAAAAGAAACGTATACAGGACCGTTAAGAGGCGTGAGGGTGCAGTTTGAACACATGCTGTACAGACCGTTCGTTACGCGTTGCAGTTGTCGCCTTGCACGTTATGGCGTATCTTGATTTTCAGAGCATGTTTGTAATTTCTGTAGGCAGTGTTGGTTTTGCTGCATTCCGTATTACCTCGGGAGTGGGACTAGCTTAGTATTCGGATATCACACTGCAAGCAGACTTCATTACTTTGAATGAGTTTCGTATAGTTCTTATAATTGTGTGCTAACAGATTTAGGATTGGTGGTCTTGAATATAAACTGATGTTGTACAGAAGACACCACTGTGATAGCTGAAAGTAAGGATGACCTGGAGGCTCTCTTGTACTGAAAGTGAAAGAGCAGAGAGAGAACTCCATCTAAATATTGGAAAGATGCTCTTACAATCGGTACACACATGCACAGCAATGGTGTTCCGATGTAAACAAAGCATGGCGTCCTCCACCTCCTCGCTTAACGCATTGCTGCAAGTAGACAGCTCGCTACAACGACTGTTGTTATTGAAATGGGTGCAGTAGCGGATGTATAGCAATACACGCACCATGCCTTCATCACCATTATGTTTAATCCCTTTCCCTCCTTTTCAGTACTGGAGTGGGGCACTGGTGTCTGTCTGTCTGTCTGTCTGTCTGTCGAAACACCATTTCCGTGCATGCGTGTACACATTCAGATATCAAGATACATGACTGTCATCAAAGTGGTGTATTATTTTTTGTTTGCGTTCAACCATTAATAGTAATGGCTTTAGCGATTCACAGATCGGCCGTTGTTTAGCACTTGACAGGCCAGCATTCAGAGACCTACACAAGATCTTCAGATCAGATGTATCTGTGCATGCTAAGCTCAGAATGCTTAAGGTATTAGTTTTTCACATAGTAACATCTGGATGTGAAAGCTACACTATAAACAGCGTGACAGAAAGCGCATTTGACCTACGATGTTGGAGGTTTCGCGTATGCCTTGGGTAGCCAAGAAGACGAACAAGTGGGCCTTTCAGAAAATCCAGATGTACCTCTTGAAGCATTTATGACGAGGTAAGAGCGGTCTTACATTCGGCATTCTATGAGGCAGTCTGGCTTGGAATGGTGGAGGGGACTCGAAGAAGGCAGCCTGCATATATATATATATATATATATATATATATAGGTAGATATCATAGAATTGCGAAGAGCATTTCCTTGCAAGGTCTAAAAGGCTATATAGACAACAGAAGAATCTGGAGACACTCCATCCTTGCAGTCACCAGGAGTCTATGTAGACGTGATGGCTCACAGTAGTCAAACGATGTAGGAGAAATCGTGCCTTTTCTGAAACTGCAGAGAATACTTGCGCTCGACGCCCAAGGGCGTCCATTTACAATTTGTCAGTTAAGTTCCCTCTTTGACAGAATGTTAACTTTCCAACCCAATGACGGCATATAGCATGTATTATTTGTTCAGTTTGTTGGCAGAAATCCCATTACGGACAGTTATATAAACTGGGGAGCTAGTTTTAAATTTAGCGTAACTGTCTGACAATAGTGGAATATAACGTGCGAAGATGTAAGGTACAAGATAACAATCCTGGGGTTCCTATTTAGGAATTCAAGATGCTTCAGTCTACGAGCAATAAGGTCAGCTTACCTTTGCATAGTTCGGCCTGTACTGACGTATGGTCAACCTGCTTGACATCCAACAGCAGAAAACATGGGCAAGTTGCAGAGAATACAGCGCCGCGCCGAAAGGCTAATTCACTCCCCCTCCCATCCAATAAGGTCTCCTACGATTGAGACAGTAGCCAAACAAACTGACCCGATCTTTTTGTGGAAATTAATCTGCCTGTACAGAAATTGGTCCTTTCCAACGTCCGTCACTCGTTCACCGCTCAGCTCAGAGGCGAAGGAGTTAAGAATGAGCAGTATGTCTATATTGCACAGTACCGTACTGTTTTTAAGTATTTTGTGAACAATGTAAAGATATGATCTTTAGATAGATCAGGGAATATTTTATTTGTACGTGGGGCTTATCGTTTGTCTCTAGACGTTCCATATTTATGCTCAAAATTGTGGTAGATACAAATTCATAAAAGATGCACTTCTGGCTACGTAATACTGTAGCCCAGAGCAAAAGATTGACAACTCCTTGTCATGACCATTTTGTACATTTCAGTGTCGGCTGAAAAAGATCAATCGGTAGACAAAGCACACTATATACTCTATTACATTCTATGTAATAACGCAACACATGGCAGTTCGGGATGCTGCTTAGCTTCGGGAATTACTCTACATTCTGAATGGCTCGTAACATTCGAAATTTTTACCTCGGTAAAGCCACCAACTTCAACGAAAACTGTTGTGTGAATTTGTTATGCAGCTCACCTGTGTAGTACTTAAAAGAAAACCTCACGGACGTTTTTTCTATAGTTAATCAAATTTTAAACTTTTCTCTAGTTCATGTTGTGAGAGTATTTGTCAATAATGAATGAACGTTCCTCTAGACGCCAGTTCAGTGACAGAGGATACCGTTTCAAAGCTGGACGTGCTGGGACTGGAGATTAGCAGTTTACATAAATTTGCGGAACAAACAGTCGTAGCTAGCTGAATAATGTATAAGAGCTTGCCGTTTCTTACGCCGATCTTTTTAGAAGCAATAGAGAAAAACAGGAAGCCTAACGTGGAGGAACTAGACTACATTCGAATAAAGTGAGTGTTTCTTGCGACGTAAGCCTGGTCTGTTTCTGCATACATTTATAACGTGCCGTGCTAAGCAGATGCGTTTCCTTGCAGATTGAAGAAATCAAAATGAGCACTTCATTGCACCTGTCTGCGTTGACAAATCGTTCCAGGTGTCTATGGAACAACCTACAGGACAGGGAGTGTATTACTGTGAATCCTAGTAACGTTGTGCCATGATGATACATATAATAAAAGAAACGTTGGACGCAAAAATCAGGCAACAGTGAGATACGCGGTCGAGACGATGACACTATGAAGGCATGGGGCAGTGCAATTTGCGAAAGAGTGAAAAATTCTGATGAATATACTGGGACGAAAGATGGGAACGAAGATGAAGGGACGAACTGTACCGAAACATGAGGACGATCTTAGAAGAAATAAAACTCAAAAGAGCAAGATTTGCTGGACATGTGATCAGGATGGACATGTGGGAGACAACTGGTAGCACGAGAGGAAACAACTAAGTGGCTGTCGAACTCTAGAACTGGACTGAGATGATCAAGATGGGACAGAGAACTGGAGAAATATACATCAACCAATCTGCCAGAGACTGTAAATCATACCTTTATCGAAGGCAGCAGTGAGGTCTATACATGCAGCAGATACTTTAAGCTTATTTTGGAATCCCGCCTCAATAACAGAGTTCGAAGAGGACATGGAAGATGCATGGAACTCTACAGGTGGAAAATGAAATGAAATGGCGTATGGCTTTTAGTGTCGGGAGTGTCAGAGGACATGTTCGGCTCGCCAGGTGCAGGTCTTTTGATTTGACTCCCGTAAGCGACCTGCGCGTCGTGATGAGGATGAAATGATGAAGACTACATACACACCCAGCCCCCGTGCCAGTGAAATTAACGAATGACTGTTAACATTTCTGACCGTGATCCCTCTGACCAAAGGCCAGCACGTTAACCTTTAAACTTCATTCAGCCACAACATACTTCTGAGAAAAGAAATGCGAAATAACCAAACGCAAAGAAAATCACCTGTCATGTGAATATTATTTTGTGAACGGCTAAAACTATTATAATGTATAAGAATAAAATATTCTTTTATATCATTTTCCTCCAATGATAAAATGCAATAAAGTAGTCATGACTTATAAAAACGTCATCGTATTCACTAAAGACCGAACTGATTGGCTCAGACGGTTAATGCGCTACCTTTCTGAATTCAAGCTGGCATTTTTGATCATGCTTCAGTCCGGTGGCGTTTGAAGGTGTTTAGATACGTCAGCCCCGTGTCGGTAGATTTACTGACACGTAAAAGAACTCCCGCAGGACAAAATTCGGCATCTCTGAGTTTCCGAAAACCGTAATACTAGTTTCTGGCAAAAATCAGTAACATATTCATAAGTGTTTGTAAAGAAGCCAGATTTAAAATGACGTGATAGAAATCAGAGGCCTTAATGACTTTCAATAGGGGAGAGAGAACATCATCTGAAATGTCTTAAACCTCATGTCGCTCTTCGTTGATATCTTTTGAGTATTTGAACACGGAAGAGAATTGGCTTTGATTCACGGTCTGGTCAGCGCTAGAACGTAATTCATTCTTGGGTTCAATATGGTAACAGTAATGGAGAAACCCATTGAGACTCCAGGCCGTTGCCGTCGGCTGTTGCGTGACTGCTACCCTCTTCCCGGCGAGAGGGAGGTAATCTCCCATGCATCACACGTAATTGATTTAGAGCCAGTTTTCATCGTCGGGCAGCTCGTGGTTCAGCTGTCACCAACAACTCCTGTGGACTTACTTTGCTTTCAACACTACAGCTATGAAAGCGCGAAACATTAGCGACATCTCTCTAGCAATTTTAACATTTTTTAGAATCTACTGTATGTAACAAGGAACGTCTCCCTTTACCATGAAACTTGGTAACCATTTCTATTCCTGTTGAACGTTGCAGGAAACCTGAGTATCCTATTTTTTCATGTGAGAACAGCTAATTTTTTTTATAAACTCGTTAATTCGACAAAACATCAGACCTCTGTATTTTCTATCTTCGCCATAAAACATGTGTCAGTGAGACTTAAAAGCAAATTCTAAAACAAAATACTGTATTTTTCTATATTTTGCTGCTCCACAGGTTTTTGTATGTCAGACGTGTGTAAGGAGCGCTTGACAGCTATAAATATACTGGTTTGCACGAACACTGGCTGTAGTAATATTTAATGTTTTCATATTTAATCATATGCGCAAAACTTACAACAGTTTCGGAGATATTTGTCTAAAATGTTTTCTTTTTGTTTCAGGTAAGTACCTGCTGATCCTTTGATTCTAGACATATTGGTAAGTTGCAAACGGGATTTTTAAAAATGAGTATCAATATAAAGGACGTGAAGACCAACATAATCCTTTCAGAAATGGATTCAGAAAATTCAGTCGTAATAATTTAAACATGTAGTTGTGACCCGTTTCTCTCTTGCTTGATTTGGAAGACTGGTGTTATTCACGTTTGATCTGCATTGTTGATCTGTAACTGCCCCTTTTCGTATGCAGTACTAGACTGAAGCTAATATAGTTTTATTAACATTTCCAAGCCATCCGATGTTTAAAGTGTTACTCTCAGTTTTGTACAAAGTCATTTTCCATTTTCTTCCAAACTGTAGTAGTTTTCCTTGAATACCTTTCAGTGTTTTGGCTCATGCTGAATTTGAACTCCATGGAAGACATTGGGCGAAAATCATCATTGTTAACTGGTGAAAAAAATGCGCCCATGACGTAAATGGCACAAATTGTTGATAGGAACTCCGCATGTGTTAGCCATTTGAATGGCATCACGCGTTGGTTGCTGTGTTGAGGTGCGGCTGGATGCAGAAATAATGCCTAGCTTTTTTTCCTTTTTCTACTGAGCGGCTATACATATTAAATTTCCATCTCTACCGTTCATCCCCCTAATGCACTGGAGTTACTGATGAGAATTTACGCACTATCGCGAGTGCGGAACAGCCTGCCGTTGACTACCTGTTTTGGGGGAAACGACGTGGAAGAAATCCATACCGTTCGGAAAGCAAGAGAGTAGAATAAAATATACCAGGGAAAATGTAGCGAGAGGATTGGGAAATAGCGAATGGTTACGTGTCAACGTGTGAAACTTAGTTTCTCTCCCGGTCAGTTTGGATTTAGTGCTTGTAAGAGTCCGAACTATCAATCTACTGTGAAACGGAAACTATCCTTAATTTGTATTTCGTATTTTATTTTGTGCGTTTGCTCACAGGCGATAGTTAGATCCGACAATATCTCCAGTCCTTTCCAGCCTACTAAAGGGGGTTAGGCGGGGTTGGGTTGCTGGTTCTGTTTAACATTTTTTGGAAATATATCAAGGGAAGTCTGGGCGGTTTAAAAGTAGGACAGCTGATAAACTTATTTCAGGTGGCATGGTGCTCTGTGTTCAAACAAAAATGAAAGAAAAATCACAGCAGTAGTACTAAGCTTCAATGTTTAGGCGTTTCGCTCAGAACATGCCACTTGGGCTAATCAGTTGATCTGGCATGCCGCTCAAAGACTCTGCTTAAGAGTGGCAGTCTGCTCAGTCCTGCCGTGTTAGAAAATAAGGATTGTTAGCTCCTGGTAAAGGAAAACATGTTCTCCGTTATTTAAAAAAAATACTCCCCATAAGATATAAATTGTCAGTTAGGCTTTCAGGACGCCAAATCGATAAAGGGAACACTTCTTCAGTGATTCCCCTAAAGGAAAGGCTGGCACAGCGCTCCAGTTCAGGCAGGTAAAGGAACAGTGTACAGCCTAGCAGCTGCTTGCACGGCTCTCGGTTACAACTAGTGAACTTTTAAGTTTTGTTATGCCTACTGTCTCGTGTATTTAGTGCATTAATTGCGGTGAGGAAACAAAATGCGTTGTTTTGTATACAAACGCCTTGTGCTAAGTAAACACCTTTATTTATACCATGAAGGTGGGTGGTGATCTCGGCCATTTTCAATGTGACAAATGGAGTAAGGCAACGTTGCACATTGTCACTTCAACTCAACATGTATGCAGTGTGTCTCTTCCAGAGTTTTCGATGGTTGGAATGGTGGAATCTCGATTGGCGGCAGAAAACTTAGCAACCTGCGAGTTGCAGATGACACTTTCCTTATAGCTGGAAGTGAAGAGGAACTCGCTTACCTGTTTGCAAGAGTGAAGAATATTAGGCTTAACTATGGTCTAGAGATAAATATTTTAAAAAAGACCAAACTAATGGTAGTTGATGGGCAAGGTCAAATCCAAGGTACAGGATGTCTAAAGGACCTGGACGTGGAGGTAGTAAAGGAATTTGTATACCTTGCGTCAGTCATCAATGACACGGGAAGCTGTGAAATAGAGATCAAAAGGAGTATTGTTCTAGGTCGTGATGCAGTGGTAACGCCAAGATCTTGCAGAACCGGACAATATCAAAAGTTGCGGAGATGCGCTTAGTGGAGTCATTAGTTTTCTCAATCTTTTTGTACGGCTGTGAGACCTGGACCGTGAATGCTAGATACAAAAGTCGAATTGACGCCTTCGAGATGTGTTGTTGGCGGAGAATACTGCGTGTACGCTGGATGGAAAGAACAAAGGTTTCCCTTCTGAACGAACTAAGCATCCAGAAACGTCTATCTTCCCGTGTGAATGTTACTTCCAGTTCCCTGACCACATTTTCAGAAGAGAACTTGGAAAATACCATTTTGCAAGGCAAAATTGAAGGCAGTAGACCACGGGAAGAACAGAAAGTAGATGGTTAGTTCAGGCAAAGGTCACTGGCCTACCTCTTGTTAAGAAAAGCTGAAAACGGCTCTGGATGGAGGCATCTCGTCAAGGCTGCAACGCAGAAATGGTTGAGGTCTCGACGCTCAACAGTGAGCAAAACCACCAATGATACTAATTTTATTAGTTTACACGAAGGAAACAAAATATTTTTGACATGTGTAACTACTCCTTCGACTGCTACATGTACTCCTAAAAATACTGTAGTCCAACGTAACACTTGTTTAGTAATACAGTATAAGCATGAACGACAAACTGCACGATTGTATTGCGTAAACGTAATATACTCGGCCAGGTACATTGCTGTGGCTTTGCTTGCGTCTTGACTCTCAATCTGTAGCTGCTCTCGGCTCTTCCCGCGCCGAAGAAGCGAGGTTCTCTCATTGTCCACCTGTGCCGTAAGGCGACTACACTCTGCATCAGGATGGGGTTCCGCCCCATTTAAATTTCGCGATAGTCTCATCCCATCAGCATGTGGGGTGAAGGAAAACTTCCAAAATTACGGATTATGGATGTATCTATGCATATTCCAGCATAGCTGTTGAGGTAACCTTTAGGGAAAGGGGTGACATGTAAAAAAGGAATCGAAAAGTACTGTTAGAATTCATAGTTTTCGGATTCGTTAAGATAAATAGCGACACTCCTGATGCCGTTTAAATCAGTTCAGTTCATCGGTATCGGGGGGTGAGAAGGGGTGAAAAAGGAAAATACTCAAAATGACACGTGGCATTTTTTACAGTGCAGCTCTCAACAGACTTCGTGTACATAATGCCCTATCTGAAAAAAATACTACGGGCGTAACATACCCTTAGCGCTCCTAGGGGTGGAGGTGGGTGTAGGTTGACGCATAACAGTAGTAACAATGACGAATGTTAGTGTCGAATCCATATTTTTCGGGATCGCCGAGATTGACACTCTGGATGCCGTTTAAGTCAAAGTTAAGCCCGCATTAGCACGGGGTGAGAAGGGGTGAAAAAAGAAATGACCAAGATTAGTGTTGAATCCACAGTTTTCGGGGCCGGTAGGTTAAGTGCCAGTGACGCTTGGAATCGTGTACGTCATATATATAAAGCGACGCGTAAATAGTTATCACTCATTTGTTATGTGAAAGGATCGTGTCCTTCCCTCAGTGCTGCCAACACGGTTTGGTGGGTAATCCCATTCTATCGTTGGCAACACTGCTTCCCGGACAATCTGGGCTGCTACAAGGACACAGTTTAACGCGGGAAAAAACTTAAAATTAAGTAAATCTATAGTCACTAAATACTTGGTAAAATATCGTCACAATGAAGAAATCTACAAAAATACAAATTCTCAAAGTAAAACATTCAGAAAAGTACTCTCACGGCCAAGTTCTATTTATATGGATGTTTTGCCAGTAGTTTAGGATAGATTTTCAGTGTAAATTCTTCAGTGATTGTGAAGTGAATATGGAAAATTGAAAGTACAGCTAAGGCATGAATTCAAAAGAAGTTTATATCAATTACAACACAATTTGTGGTGATCACATTTCCGGTTTAAGGAAAGAAGCTTCTGTCGCTAGTCTTTCCTAAGAAAGCTGATTTTCCTCTGCGGCTGTATCTCTGCAAAGGATAAGAACTGGTGATGTGGCCTACTGAACTGCTTCACTTGACCTACGGCGACCCTCGAGATATCGGCGGCAGTGAAGCCATTCTCAACGGGGCAGACCTTCAACTGTGTTACGAGGAAGAGAATCCATACCAAAATCGTCTTAAGGACACTCCTAATTATATCACGAGGTACATTGTACTGATGTGTGTAAATTTATAATTTTGGTCTACTCAAGATAAGTTTGTCTCGGTGATCTTCATCATTGTAACTTCATATACGGAAGTATCGAAATTCAGTAATCAATTTTCTTGCGATGGTAGAGGAGACTACAATAAACTCTTTTGTTGTAAAGAACCGTAGGTCTGAAACGAATTGACTGAAAAAATCAAACTGTACTCTAAGGGTATAAATTATGATTCATCTTTCAAAGCCAACAATAGTAGTCTCTAAAACTCGACCTAATGTGGATTGTTCAAGGACTCCTCGAAGGATAATGTTTAAAACACTCTTCAGGTTATATTAAAGTACCGAAAACTTTAATCGTGAACAGGCTAAATGAAAATGTAAACCCCAATTTAAACTATCTAAGAATAATAAAACACGTTGTTTTTAATCTCCTTTGGAGAACATTGTGGTGATTGTTTTTCGTACTCATTCCCTCGGACGGCTTCATCGCACAGACGTCGGAGGAATAAAATGTCAATTGCAGATGCACCTTGCTCCTAGAAATAACGCAGCATTCCTTCAGCAGCTTTCAATTTTTCAGAGTGTGTCCTCTTTCCGTTTTATTTTACCTCCTCGCCCTCGTCTCCATCTTTACCTTCCGTCTCTCTCACCACTGAAACTATTCCAATGTCGCCTAATAATTAACCATTTTCATCCCGTTTTCATAACGTTATGTATTACAATATGTTCAAAATGTACTTCCCCTAGTCATAGTATGCCAGTCGCAAAGCTCTTATAGTGGTGGGGACGGAGCGAGTAGAACTGTAGAGTAACTCGGTTCTTGAAGTTACGTTACGTCACAGCAGAGCACCGATTCAACTCGAATACTCTGTATACCGCTGCGAGTGCTTCAGTATACCTTCCAGCCAGGCTGCACTCGCAACACCACTGTGCTGTTGTTCAGACTGAGACGTCTATTCTGTTTGTATGTTTCCTTATACATATATATTTGTTCAAAGTTGCTGCGCTATATTTTCTATCGATATTTGTAATAAGAAAGAAGCAATAATGCCACAAAAGTCCCCCCAAGCATGGCAGTATTTTACTAGTCCAGGTAGAAAAATCCGCTTCTTGTAAAATTTGCGATCAAATCTGCTGTACAGGTGGAGGAACGTCAAATTTGTGGAATCAAATAAAACAGGCGCATCGTAAGGACATGGTACAAGATACAGTTGCACATCGTGCAAGTGATGCCATTCCTAAGTATGGAAGAGACAGTGCAGGAAAAATAAGTTGCATAGGAGTTTGGCTACTTTCGTATTATGAAGACATGTAGTCACTGGAGGTTCTAGAGGACAGAGGATAGAACCAGACCTGTAGCTTAGATGCTTTCGAACAGAGCAAAGATGAACTGGGCCACCATAGCTCAATTGGTAGAGCTACTAACGCGAAATCGGGAGGTTATAGGTTCAGATCTCACAGGTGAGGTTGTCAATTTTTGTTCTGTACTTAACATCTCAACACGTACTAAATGTACGTTACACGACCTAACAGTTTTAAAGTCGATAACGATTTCAATATTCGTTTACTCTTTAAGTGAACTTGCTCTTGCTTACCTTGGCGTACCTGCTACATCTCTGCCCGCATAGGTGTTTTCATGTGTTGCAAAACGAGCTGAAACTCTGATATTTCTGAGTAGAAATTCCTCCTATATAATACCTGTTACATGCAAAACAAAACATTAACATTACTTCCCATACTGCCTGTGTACAACGTGTTTGATTTTAATGCTTGTCACAAGTTGAATTGAGTTCATGTATACTTTTCCATTACTGATATCTTAAGTTTCGTCATTTATCCCCCTACCACATAGTCATCAGTAAAATGTTTGACATAGGAGTTTAGGCACATTTAAAAAAAACTAGATTTCGTTTCGTCAGTTATCACATTATGGAATACGGTACGTTGATCCATATGCATTAATATTTATATTATTTATTTCATATTTATATTTATTTATATTTATTGGTTTTAGGTCCCACTAACCACTTTCAGGTCGAAGTTGACATATTTCAGCACGTTCACCACAGGACTGAACCAGGATCGAACCTGCCAAGTTGGACTCGGAGGGCTAGCGCTCTATCAACTGAGCTATTAAGCCCGGCTAACAGCGCATAACAGTAATTATAGAAATATATAATTGTGATTCATTTATATCTGATACCTTTTTACTGTACGAGCTGTAATAATGGAGATCAATCTTTATCACAAAGTCCATTAGCAGCAAGCATTGCTGACGAGGAAGTAATTGTGATGCCGCCACAGTACGGTTTTCGGAGGCGGCGAGGTGTTTCTTAATTAAAACCACCGGGGGAATTGGCCGTTCGGTTAGGGGCGCGCAGCTGAGAGCTTGCATCCGGGAGATAGTGGGTTCGAATCCCACTGTCGGCAGCCGTGGGGATGGTTTTCCGTGGTTTCCCCATGTTCACACCAGGCAAATGCTGGGGCTGTACCTTAAGGCCACGACCTTCCTTCCAACTCCTAGGCCTTTCCTATCCCATCGTCACCATAAGACCTGTCTGTGTCGGTGCGACGTAAAGCCACTAGAAAAAAAAAAAAAAAAAAAAAAAAAAAAAAAAAAAAAAAAAAAAAACATGCGGTTGCTTAGGCTTACATCTGGATGTCCGACTCCATGGCTGAATGGTTAGCGTGCTGGCCTTTGGTCCAGGGGGTTCCGGTTTCGATTCCCGGCCGGGTCGGGGATTTTAACTTTCGTTGGCTTGGGGGCTGGGTGTGTGCCGTCGTTAGAATTCATCATAGGTAGGGCCCCATCCTCATAGACGCGCAGGTCGCCTGTACGAGCTTCTGTAATATATTGACTGAATTTTAATCAGTACAGCCGTAGTCACGACGAGTAGATCGTACAGTTTTTCTTGCTTGCCGCTTGGAGCGCTGTAGTCGCCTCGGCTGAAAAAATAACAATATCGCACAGAGCTTTGAGACTGGTATAAGTACACAGAAGGCTAATTTCATGATTTATCCCTTATGAAAAGAAAAAGAGGAATTTCTGCAGATGTAGAGGTTTTACGGAAGGTAGAGTTCGTGTGTAGTTTCCAGGCCTGTCCCATAATTTCATCTCTAATGCTGTTTTCTTTGAAGATTTATTCAGTTTCGATTATCAAATTCTTGACTTAGTGGAGAGGCATAATTAAACATGTCTTTCGTTGTCCATTCTTAGAATATGGCCATAAAATTTCTTTTTCTAATAGGGTCTTGATATTTTCCGAGAAAGCTGGTATAATTCAGAAGACCACAGTCTCATCCACACACCTATGTATACTGGGCCAGAGATTTTCTTGAGGAATTTCCTTTTTTTTTCTTAAGTTTTAGTTAATGATTTGCCTCATACGATCAAGGTTTCAGATTCGTATAATGCTTCAAGTTTAGTGTTAGTGTTTTAATTTAGCGTTCCGAAATATTTCTTTCTTGTAGCTGTCCCATGTGATTCTATAGACATTTTGTAATTGAGAAATCAGTCTGTATGCTTCACGGTTTAATCCGGATGGTTGGACGATTTCCCCTAAGTATTTCAAATCAGGTGGTAGTATTATTAATCGGACGTCGTATGGATTTTCTTTCTCGGCGTTGGTAGCGAAGAATTTTCCTTTTATCGGCTTTCCAACTTTCATCTTTTGGACATTGCGTTTCTAGTTTTGCTGTTAATTACAGCTGTAGTCTATTGTCTATAGAACTTTCAACTCTTTCAGTACGCTCTAGTTTCCTTTGTGGTCCTATAATGTGTAGCCTGCTGTTCGGAGCACATACTATACATTTTGCATGTTGCTATTCTTTAATGTCCGTGGTTCATAGAATCAGTGCCTCACTGCAGTACCATAGGGTTTGTCTGGCCAGTGTACAAAATTATTTAGGCGGAAACGGGTGTGTTTGTCCAGTGTATGGCTTGATTATACTGTTTCGCATTCCTTTTCTGGTATGCTTTGTGGTAGATTTTCCTGATGAAACAGGTTATACTCCCAGATAATTATTGAATTCATAAACCTATTCTAACATTTTATTTCCTAAACCTATTTTACTTTTGTAGAAGGTCTCATCTTTTGAAGACAATGATTTTGATACTTTTTCAGCTGATATACTAGCGTTCAACTTTGGATAAGCATTCCGAAGATTAGCCCCAGCTCTGAACTTTGGAGCGTGGATTAGCGACCACGGGGCCCTTAGCTGAGTCTTGGCATTGCTTCCACTTGTCAGGCTCCTTTCGTCTATACTATCTGACCTCCCTTGGTCAACTCTTATTTTCCGACCTCTCCATATTAGAGTACTCGATGCCTAGGGAGTCTTTTATTTTCACGCCCTTCGTTGCCCTAGTCTTCCTTTGACCGATATCTTCATTTTTCGAAGTGTCGGATCCCTTCCATTTTTTCTCTGATTAGTGTTATATAGAGGATGGTTGCCTAATCGTACTTCTTCTTAAAACAATAACCACCCGTCGCCATTAGACCTATCTGTCGGTGCGACGTAAAGCATCTAGCAAAAAAAAAGAAAAAAAAATCATTCCGAAGATTGAACACAGGTCTCTGCAGATCTTCTGATGTTGCTGATAGTGGTAAGTCATCGGCAAACTACATGGCATCCAGTTCCTTCGATAATTATCTTTGTATTATGAGTGCAAATATATTAATAAAGAAATGAGAATAATTTAATATTAAATTGTTCGAAGTGAATTCCATGTTGTACTGTTCTTGGGTAGATCGTGTCATAATGTGAATTACATACAGTAAATGGCATTCAGTACTTGCATATACTGTATTTGGTCGATAAAGGGTATTTTATTTACATTTGCAAGTTTGT
Source organism: Anabrus simplex (assembly GCF_040414725.1). Classification (NCBI taxonomy): domain Eukaryota; kingdom Metazoa; phylum Arthropoda; class Insecta; order Orthoptera; family Tettigoniidae; genus Anabrus; species Anabrus simplex. Next base: position 99,914,100 of record NC_090277.1, on the reverse strand, counting down.
TTGGAGAGTTTTCTCTACCCAATATTGATTTGAAAAGATAGCATAGCGTCATGGCCATCATCGTGGTGAATGTCTCCGTTTGTAAATTATTCCAATCCCTAACTCCCCTTCCTATAAACGAATATTTGCCCCGATTTGTCCTTGAATTCAAACTTCATATTGTGACCTTTCCTACTTTTAAAAACAGCACTCAAACTTATTAGTCTGCTAAAGTCATTCCTCGCCATGTCTCACTGACAGCTAAGAACCGGCGGTGCTCAGAACGTACCACTTAGTCGAGCAGGTCTTCTTCTCTCTCCCAAGTCTTCCCAGCCCAAACTTTGCAACATTTTTGTAACGCTATTTTTTTTCTTTTTTTTTCAGAAATTACTCTGAACAAATGAGCTGTTTTTCTCTGGATTTTTTTCCAGTTCTCGAATCGAGTAATCCGGGTGAGGGTCCCATACACTGGAGCCGTACTCTAGTTGGGGTCTTACCAGAGATTTATATGCCCTCTCCTTTACGTCCTTACTACAACCCCTAAATACCCTCATAACCATGTGCAGAGACCTGTACTCTTTATTTACAGTGTGATTACCCCAATTAAGATCTTGCATTTTATTGACACCTAGGTACTCAGTGATCCCCATAAAGAACTTTCCTTCCGTACAGGTAGACTTCTTTCTCCCGGATTTCTTGACCCCCGAACTATAACTGTAAACACCATAACAAAGCTGCGTAGGGCCAGATGCCATTCCGGGGAAGAAATGAAAATCCACAGCCTGTTTCCAGTCATTGGACCGTGTGTCAGGAATGGAATGGATGAAGCGCTCTCTAGCGGCAATGATATGAATTGTGCCGGCTGCCGAAGCCTGTCACACTCCTCCGGGGTAACGATTAGTGACTTGACAGATTAAATGAAATTATATTGGAGAGTGTTGCGGAATGAAAGACGACAGGAAAAACCGTAGTACCCGGGGGAAAAATCTGTCCCGCCTCCGCTTTGTCCAGCATAAAGCTCACATAGAGTGAATGGGATTTGAATCACCGAACCCAGTGGTGAGAAGCCGGCGCGCTGCCGCCTGAGCCATGGAGAAATGTCCAGCTTAATTTCCACTGATATGCTTCACAAAAATCGTGGCATTTTGTCCTGCTAACAGTTCATTGGAAGCAGTTGTGCCGAAACATGACTATTCTCGCTTCCTCCTCTGCCCAGAATTCCTGAAGAGGACAATGTACATGATCATGTGAAATTTATTTCGACTCTAGGGCAGTAAAGAGGTGCGTTGGTTGGCTGTTCTGTACGCTGTAGTTAGTCAACAGCCCGTGTTAATAACTTCAAACAAGCCGACCAACTGACCGATATAATGTGAGGGTTATTTATATTACTATACAACATTGACCTTCCACAGCGCGTGCTGCACTGCCTTCTGCACAGACTGCTAGAGCTAACTCCTCAAGCAAGGCCTAATCCTTCGTTAGAGATTATCTTCAGCAGAATGCAGTAGAAACTAGATTGATCATTATTATTAGTTACGGGTTCGGGAGAGGCAGTGCCGGATTTCAGAGTAGATGTATAATACACGGTAATCACTGTACCATCCGCGCCTGTCTATGACGGAAATGTATCTAAACAGCCTGTTTCAATTGGAATTTGTTTCTGCATCTTGGGTAAAGGGCTATGAATGGGTCCGCTCGTTCAGCTTCTGCTAATTTTGTTGTTTCCGTTCCGAAAAATAGATCTGTCAGGAAAGGAACTAGAATTTCGTGTTTAAAATCTTACGTTGTCAACGGTGTGTGCTTCTGAGTTTGTTGCCTTTGTATAGCTAAGTGAATCTCGTTTTTCTTTGTATTCTTACTAATGTATAAGGCGAGTACATGCAAATACACCGACCGGCAAAATTAATGGATGGTTTGAATTTTCAAAGGAAAAAGCATGTTAAATTTTGAAACATTTGTTTTATTTGCATTGCTTATTTTCGTGAAAATATCGATGTAATGTTATCAGTCTGTCATTGCTACCCGTAGTTACATATTTTTTCCCTTCAAAATAATGTAAATAATAAAACAAATGTTCCGTAGTTTAACATGCTTTCTCCTCTGAAAATTCAAGTGAGCCATTGATTTTGCCGGTCAGTATAGAATAACAAGCGCACTAAACCAGAATATGCATACAAAAAAAATTGAGCACTGTAGAATGTAAAATCATAAAAACATATATAGTAGTCGCGTGATTTATTTTTTGTCACTTGGTAAGTCATAAGATATGAATTTAATTATGGTCACTATTGACAATTGATCACTGTTAAAGAGTAAGGGTAATACCACTAGTTTATATATTGTTATAACACTGGGACTAGTTTCGACCCCATATATATTGGGCCATTGGTGTTGATATCCGTACCAAGTCCACGTAACTTACGAACAACATAGGGACATTCACCTCCAAATAGATTAAACAATAGATCACTATATTGATAAGGAAAACCTAGTCAAAGTACGAGTGTTCCCTTTAAAGCTACATAAGTCTTGACCCATATTATTATTGAACAAACATGAATATCAGTAAAGTTGCTCATCTACACAGAAAAGGATACAAACTCCCAGATCAACTCAATGGCTGGTGTAGAAACGACAAAATAGTTCGCCATCAACCACAACATTTTTGATGTGTTATTTAGTTTAAAGAGAAGATTTCTTATTCAGACTTCATCAATGGTTTAAATTAAGACTATAAATTGTTATATCAGTGTCATGTCATTATTGGTTATGTGTGTGCTTATGTCTTCCACTTAGAGCGTGGCTGAAGATAACCCAATATATATGGGGTCGAAACTAGCCCCAGTGTTACAAGGCAATATAGAAACTAATAGTATTGAATAGGTGGACCCTTCCTACCCTTTGATAGTGAATTGGTAAAAGAACACAATGACGACGCTGGGTCAGCACGTACAGTCTTGCAGACGATGGACGTCTTTGTTTGGACGGCCTGGGGTGAGAAATGCCTGGCGTACTCCCTGGCTTGCTGCCCGCACCCATTCAGACAGCGACGGGATCGTCTCGTCTGGCTTATTAGTTTAGACGGTAGCCAGTGCCTTTTCGCTTATTATTCCACAGATCATGCAGGTTAGGAATTTCGCCAAGAAAAACCTGTTCCGTTACTTCCTTTTTTTTCTTTTCTAAATGACGTATATTTTCTACACCTTACGTGAGCGACCAGCATTGAAAGCTTCCATTATATAAACAAGCCATCTCTGGATTTTTCTGGAAGTTTCCTCGAACCGCCAGTATCTTCCAAGGACGTATTTTTAAAATAATTCAGTGGAAATGTACCTGCATTCGGAGCGGCTGGATTTAGGACCCATTCTCTCTCTCCAGATGAATCGTAATTTCTGTATCTAATTGGTCTGGTCTTACAGCTAAGTTAGTAATAGGGTAATTAATTTTAATACTTGTCGTCTTTGCTGTCTAACTGCTCTTGGCCAATCCCTGTTTCGCAGTTAACTTTGAGTCGCACAGGCAGATATGGCGACGATCGGACTGAGAAGTACTAAGAGTGGGAAGAAGGAAGCCACCGTGGCCTTAATTAAGGTACCGCCCTAGAGTTTGCCTGGTGTACAAATGAGAAACCACTGAAAACTATCTCCAGAGCTGCCGACTGTGGGATTGGAAACCAGAATACCGAATTAGCTTACAACTACATGACTTACGCAGAGCAGCCATTTGCTCGGTCAACACCCCGCCCCTTTCCCCGCGCCTTTTTTTCTTCGAGTAAATGGAGTGTTAATTTTCAGATTTTTTGCGAACATTCTCTCTCCCTCTTGTTTTCTGTTCAACGGATATTTACATACTTCTGTCTTCCCCCCCTTCAGTTAATATTAAGGACTGAAAAACTCCTTAAAACGACATTTTATTTATGTAGTTATATGACCAGAAGGAGCAAAATGATAGGGGCACATTTTAAGACCCCCAGGTCTTGTTCAGTTTTTGAGGGAACTGTAGGCGGTAAAATCCACAGGGGTATACAAAGGTCTACATGTGTTGCAGATTTATCATTGTGCACAAAACCCTACCAATGTGCCACAGATGGTCATAATACACACTGTAATACTTAACATTACAAATGTTTTCAAAAAAATGTTTCAAAGAGTGTCACTGTCGGATGATAATATCCAGGCAAAATAATCACCTGAACCTACATACGAAACCTGATCACTATCAGATGAGCTGGCCTTCCTGGCTTTCTTAGGAGTAGTGGATTTACAATTAGTTTTACTGCCCGACTCCTTTGATTTTGGCAATTTTTCATTCTCTAGCTTCTTTGGAGGTCATACTTGTGATACAAAAAGCTGTGGTTGATAGCAAAGAACTTAGCCCTAAAGATTACGCCGTGTTCTAATTACCCCGTAAATGTTCTATTTATCCCCTGTACATTTATTGCAGATTTTTAATGTTCCAATTACCCCAATGTTCAAGTAAATATGGGTAACTAGAACAATTCAGAATTAATGTAAAGTAAATTTAACTCAAAATTGTGCTAGTCATAAGTATAAAAGGGTACTTAACATGAATATTTGAAAAAAGAAAAAAACTTTTACAAATTGAGTAACACTCGAGAATGTGTGGGAATGCAGAAACATATCATGAATACTTATAAATTCTGTAACAATATTAACCAATGAAATGTGACATACGGATTCTGAACAACCTTAAGATGTATTTCCCTATCATTTTTTTTTCCTACATGTCGTATTTATGATAATGTTTCTAATTACCCCGGGTTCCTTTAGTAGTTACGTAGAAATGAAAAGGTTAGCACGGGATAAGGTGGCATGGAGAGCTGCATCAAACCAGTCTATGGACTGAAGATCCATACATTTTCTACATTTCAATGAAGTTCTTGAAGATGCCTTTAATTTGGGCAGTTTAGACCAAACCACATTTGTTTCAAATAGGTTATGTAATGTTCATAAACCGTTGCGTCTAACAAGTAAACTATTTTTGATATTTTTAACATAATAGGCAAGAGAGGAACTACTCAACTTAAAGCAGCAGCACTTAATTCTCTTGATATCTCGGCATCGGAGTTGTCATCCCATTCAGTTATGCCAGAGGAGTACTCCGTTACTGTGAAGAAACTGTCGGGACATTCGCATTCGTGTTTCTACTACAATCTCGAAAATTCTTTTCCGTCCCTCACCGATGAGAGATGCAGGAACCTTCTGTCAGATCATTTGCACGTATGTTTTGGTCTTCGGCATCCTGCACACCTACAGCAAGATCATCGCACCGGAACTGTGACCGAATGATCCGATTAACACTATCACATTATCCAGCGCGATGAATAGCAATTTCAAATTAGTGAAGTCTGTAATAGTGAGGGTGCCCTGTAATTAAATTAGTAACAAATTGCCTCGAATGATGCTAGTCACTCTGTTAGTAACTATGCAAGTTTGACATTGTGCATTGGATGAATGCAATATTTTACTGTATTTCATATAATATGCAGTCTTCGTTAAACAGTTATATACATTAAAAGTTTGGGTGGAGAATGTATCCCCAGGCGGCAGCTTCTGATCCCAAAACGTGGCCCGCCGTAGTGAGAATGAGGGTTGTCAATCGGTTTCTTTCCTCTGGACACAAGAGACGCATGTCGTTAAAAAGGTAGTGAGCGCTGTCGACAGCATGCTTGTCATACTTTTGCGTCGATCATTTAAACATGTTAGCATTTAACTTATTCTCAATACAAAATACAAAAAACCCGACCATGAACTACAGCACAAATCAATATCCCAACATGAGAAATACAATGGTTCTACTTTACTAGCGCTAAGTACCATTATGAGGAGCCGTTGACCTGCATTTTGGACCCTTTAGACAAGCATCATCGATTAAGGATTGTGCTTTGGAAGCAGTCCCTTCGTCAGTATATACCATAGTTTTAAGTTAGTTTCTGGGAAGGTGGGACATTGCGGGACGGATCCGCTGATTAAGTTCAATCATTGTTCATCGTCGTCTTTTTGAATTCTAGTCAGCGGATCGATTTTGAGATTGTTTTAAATTTTCAGTGTTGCGAACTGAATCCGCGGATTACTTTAAATTCATATTCATCCATTCGTCAAGTTTTGAATTGTGGTCAGTGGATGAATTTTGGATGTTTAAATTGTCATTACATTTCGTACCATTAGGGCAGATGACCTAGATGTTAGGCCCCTTTAAACAAGAAGCAGCAGCAGCATCATGTCTCTAGGCCGTCGATAATGTTTAACTAGGTTTACGGGCTGTAAGAAAGACTTTAAAGGCCATATTTCTTTTGCAATGCTACTGTGCTCCGGAAGTGAACGTGTTCCCGATGCAGCCGCACAGAGGTCGTCCGCCTGTACTCCACTAGTTATATTTATTGCCGAGCGACATGGATCATGTGTTCGGTGAAGTTGCGTAACGCGTATAAGAAACGAATGACCTTGCCAGCTGCGCTGATCCAGTCTGCTGTGTGGAGCTAAGCTATTTGTCCTTTCTGTCAATCCTTTTCTGTACTTGTAGTGTGTTCATGTATCCTATCATCTCTCCTTCCCTCATGGTCACCTAAACCAGATGCACCTTTTCGTCCTTATCACGAACTGAACAATATATTCACTCCTTTTAATTAAGCAATATCAATTTCATATCAAATAAGTAAGGCTTATCTCTGAAGATAATAGGCAACTTGATGTTTTTAGTGTGTACAGACCGAGAAAGGGTGGTGCAGACGCTGATTCGTAATTATTTAAGATAATCGGCTATGTGGGGAAACTATATAGAAAGGAACGTGATTCTAGAGGGTGATTTCAATTTACCAAATGTCAGTTGGGAAGGTAATGCGAACGACAGGAAGCATGACCAACAATTGGCAAATACGTTAATCTGGAAAGGACAGCTGAATCCAGAAGTAATGGAACCAGCTAGAGGTAAGAATATTGTGGACGTGATGCTGATAAAACCAGGTGAGATCTATGGAGAAACCGAAGTAATATATGGTATTAGTGATCTCGTATTTACGTACGGAATCTCCTTTCTTTTTATTTTAATGAAATGAAATGGCGTATGGCTGTTAGTGCCGGGAGTGTCAGAGGACATGTTCGGCTCGCCAGGTGCAGGTCTTTTGATTTGTCTCCCGTAGGCGACCTGCGCGTCGTGATAAGGATGAAATGATGAAGACAACACATACACCCAGTCCCCGTGCCGGCGAAATTAACCAGTGATGGTTAAAATTCCCGACCCTGCCGGGAATCGAACCCGAGACCGCTGTGACCAAAGGTCAGCACGCTAACCATTTAGCCATGGAGCCGGACTTTTTATTTTAACAGATGGTAATAAGAGAACTATGCATTTTTATTCTACTTTACCGCAATAAATGCGCATTGCAGTTACAAAATACGGATATACATTAAGTCTTCAAACTAAATAATCTGAAATTGCACTTCTTGGCAAACTTGACGTTCAAATGAAGTTAGAGCGATCTAGAAGCAATCATCCTGGGGCGAAAAGACATTTTCAAACATGCGTTGTTTCCGACGTATTTACCAACACTGAACATTCCTGTATCAGAAACAAGTTTGAATCGGCAACAGTCTGAAACTGAACTATTCCTAGTTCTTGAAAGCGGTCATTCAGCGCGAACAGCTTCTTGTTTTGAAGATGATTTCAAATCGATTTCCATGCAGAGGACATTCACGGATACATAACCGTATCTCTGGGAGAATATTCACGATATAGCAAAATTAGCTTCTCTGGTCATTTTTTGAATTATTGTGCATCTTTCTTTCAGCATCATGTCTTAATACTTACAAAAAAAAAAAAGTGCTGTATTTTTTTTTTTGCCACAAAGCAAAATACATACGAGAAGGCAGAAGAATGAAACGTAAAATCATTATTCCTTTTTTTTCTATGTAAAAATACAACTGTTTAGTACTGACGTATTAGATTCCTTCTGGTTCATTCTGGAAATAGTTATCAGTGGAAACGGGCCATCCACGTCGCTTAGACTGTAGAGATGTGATAAAGTTCTGTTCATTTCCTCAACCCTGGATAGAAAGACGTTACATTGCCTGGAGGGTACTTAAGGCAACGACAAAGGGATCCACGGTGACTTGATTGGAGTGCAAACATCTGTCCTTCCTCGAGATCTCATTTTGATGCATCATTCGCTTGAAGTAGGCCTGGCTTCTGTGTGACGTCATTTAACTAACACAGCATGGTAGCTAATAATTTTGTCTGCATTCTAATCGGAAAAAATCATACCACTGTCAATATTGAAAGAGAGCACACTTTCAAAATGTGTGTCCAATTCTTTCACCAGTTTTGAATTGATGTTCCTCCAGTATGGGTTGTAATCCCTACCAGCGTACTCGATAGAAGCAAACAGGTGATATTATTCGCCCAGTATCCTGGTTAACGACTGCCTCAAGCTCATCAGCTCCACGTCATTTACCGAATTCCGAATAATGTGTTGTTGCCACTTGACCTACTTGCGAGTTATCTGCAGTAGGCCACCTGCTGGCCGTTTCGGAGCAAGTCGGGTAGATCGGCATATGCACAGTCTACTTGCGGAGCTTGTAATCCCAGCAATTTTCGATGGTGTTATCGTGTGCAAAATGACTGGTCCTATTTTGTGAAAAAATACATTCAATCCGAGTGTTTGTAAAATGCAAAGAGTGAAAGAGTTCAAAAAGCACACCTGAGAAAGTGCATTGAAGGAACTCGTATAGCACATGAACAATGATTGTTTTCAGTCACAAAGCGAAGAATAGAATTCGGAGGTTACTGCTTGCTATATCATTGAGATGAGCAAGAAAGGAAACATGTACGAAATACTAAATCTTACGGGTACCTACTCTACTAGTTTCAGACCAACTACCTTTTTGGTACTTTATTGCATGTAGATGTTCACTTAGAGTACATACAAACTTTACAGTTGACCTGAACTCAGATCAAATCTGCATGTACCAAGGGCACATGCCCAGTAGGAGCTAGTTACCTGCTTGGTGGTTTGAAGAGCTGGTCGTGCTTGTCGCTGGTACTCGTCGAGGTCGAATATTGTCGGTGTTGCAGGAGGATGAGTTTGAGATGATCTGCTGTATGTTGGAAAAAAGGCTACGGGACGTAACAATGGGAAGGTGAACGTAGAACAGCTGGTTGTCTACAATACATCAAGTAGAACCTCGCTATAACATGAGAGGGAGATCTTTTGAAATGTGTTTCTTCCCAGATCTCAAGGTTTCGTTCGGGCTGGTCTTTGGTGAGGAAATACTGATGTTGGCTGTTGTGTAACCAGTCCAAAATGGGCCTTTACTACTTACCTTGCCTGTACATGACCCCAGTCTGGTTCAAGCAAGGGAGTTTGAAATGGAAACTTAAGATCCTTTGGTTTTCTAGCTAATGTAGTGTCCAGACTTTCTGTACTCGAATCCTTCTGCGAGACTTCAGTATAATTTATGCAACACTAGCATTACAATGGCTTGCTCTCTTTTTTAATATCGTGCTGGCATGTCAAGATGTTGCGTGGCGATGTGGAAAGTCGTTCAACTTGAAACAGGTCCGTAATCTGATAAGAGACAGATTTGGTATTTCGCAGCAGCAAGGTGTAGGCTTTAGACCACCTTTAGGTAAGAGTCGTGTTGATTTTTTTTACTTTCAGCTCTAAAAGGTGGAAACAGCTCAGTGTTAGCTTGCCATTTAATATTTGTATGTGTATTGATAATAATTTCTAGTTAACAGTCCAACAATGCATGCTGGCCAGCGTTATCAAAGAATTGAATAGCCGGAGGAAGCAGACATATGCTAATTTTGCAAGTTTTAGATCTGTTTTAAATGAACTCTATAAAGAATGTCAAAGATTCAAAGAGCTCTTTAACCCTCACTGTGTTTCGGGGTCATCGTCGATACCAGTGAAACTGTGTACCGCTAATCACTTCCTCTGTCATTCCATTGTGGGCCATTCTCTGTACCCTTCCGGCAGTTCAAGGTAGACGGTAGACATACGCTAAGTGAACACATTGTTGTTTTTCTGTGTGCGTTGCAAATTTTAGGCGGTTCCATTCTTTTACTCCACGGCGCCGGAAATGTTTTTTAGATTCCGGTGTCAGTGTTCGGCATTTGATATATCAATTTCTACGATATCCAATTATAAAATATATGCTATACTTTCAGACTTGTCTCAATTCAGTTTTAAAATTGTTTTAAATTCTCATCTTATGATTTAGCCTTATTTTCTCCAATATTATTAACAAATACATCGCAGTTGGGAAATATCCTCGTGGCAATGATCACTTACCGTAGTGTGATAATAAAGTAAGAATATAATTACTCAACAACTACAAGCTATTTCATGGAAAGAAAATATTACAAAAAATACTACTAGTTTAACGTTCTAAATCCAGCATCATACACATCATTGTTTTGTTGAAAAGAAACTTGCAGATTAAAATATAATTGATCAACATTTGTCATAACAAAATGGTCATATGTAAGTATAATTTTTTTACTTGGTACCGAAGATATCGTGATGACCGTCTGACTGGGTGATTGCGAAAGAACGATACATTTTTTTAGGCTCAAAAAAATGGACACTTCAGAAGAAAATAAACTAAATCTGTTCTTGGGAAGACATATCTTAAAATAATGCCAAATATTTTCAAGTTTTTAGATGGAAAATGTGATGTCCGACTGACTTCATATAGTTTTAGTTCCCGAGACACCGGGCAGTTTTCATGTGGAAGTCGTTCGTTGCGAGCTGCTACGTTAAAGAGGTCTCAACATATGACAAAATGTCATTGTGAATATTCGGTATTCATATGAAAGATATTTTTTTTTAAATTTGTATCACGTGAATATCTTATTAAATTTTAAGTAAACTAGGCGCTTACAACGTTCGAAAAGATTGAAACTTTGCTGATAATAAATGCACATCTGTGAGTTTGTCGATTTTGTTCAGCAGTAACATGTCTGTTGGTTAAAAAGCAGTAAGTTGCTAATATGACTGAAAGAAACTAACCTTGAATGTATGGATACACACAAAAACATCTAGATGTAACTGTATACAGTTGAAAGTGGCTAGTTTGTCCTAAGAAACTCTTGTAATACACTGTGAAAGCAGCATCAGGTAGCTTTCGTCACTCATCTAGCACTTCTCAGACAGCCCGAAGGCATTCTCTTCTCCCAGTGCTCGTAACAAAAGACGTAAAGACATGGATCTAGCCTCTCCGTAAGCACTCCTTAGCGTCCTAGTCGATATAGTTTACCGCCTTAAAGTACACCATTACTACCTAAGCCGCTTTTAGTGAGAGAAAATCTTTAATTACATAGTAAATACTTTTTTCCCTTTCCGAAAGTTGTCCAATCGAATAATGAAATTTTCAGTTCAGTAAGAGATCTGAAACAGATCATACTGATATGTATACCAAAGTCTTTTTTTCTACTACAAGGTAAAATATTACTGATTCTTGTTAACTGAAGTGCCCTGAATCGACGTGTGTTCATATTTTCTGTATCACATCAGTTTTTTGTAATTTTGAGAAGAAAATGGAAAAACATCAAAATTGGCAAAGTTCATCATTTAAAAATGCATGTTATTTAATAATATACCTGAAGTGACTGCTTAGGTACTGAGGGATTAAAATCTAAGTCTGTATTCGTATTTTCTCTATGGTGCCCAGTTTTATGTAATTGTTAGAAACAAGGACGAAAATCTTCAAAAATTTGAAGAATTTCAATGACGTCAAATTTGGTATAGACTATTGTTTGTAAAAACTTGCTTAAACCCGTAATACAAGATTCGAGTGTATTAAAGTAACTACAAAACAGTGAATTATATTCATAAAAGTTCTTAGTCATCCAATGTTCGTTTTGTCGGTGAAATGTTGCGCCGTTTTGATGCCCTGCTGGGACTGAGATGTACTCTTCTTTAAGTACCAACATTGCTTCATTCCACTTGCCCTGGTACCTTATTTCCATCGTTTCAATATTTTCCTGAGACCTTTCAAGGAATCGCATTTATAGAAATGTAGAAATGAATTGAGGCTTTTATAAAATGTCCTTGTTAGGCTATATTAAGCAAGAAAAAGAATTGCAGGATACTTAGTTCATAATTTTTAATTTCACTTTTGTTTTATAAGATTTTAGTGATTCCATTATGTCTAAATTACCAGCTTTAACGCATTAGGAATAGTATAATTGATGTAAAGATATACATCATATATTGATTTCAGTATTTATTAATTTTCATTAATTTCAGAAAAGTTGCCATTGATGCTTTTTAGGCCCGTACTTAGACATGGCAAAGGCTTGAGAAGCCTTTCTCATGAACAGTCGAGATTTTCTCTGTAGCAAAACGGTTGCAAATCAGTGATATCAAAGTCGTGATCGAGACGCTGCATTATATTGTTAGATTTCTAGCTGTGATAGGAATTTGAGGTAATCTGCAGCGGGGTGGACTCATGCTCCTGGTCATCTTAAGTGTTTTTGGTGGTTTTTCCACCTAAACTGAGATAGTACCTAACATGCTGCTCACGACCTCACAAACCCGGTACCGTGGTGTTAGAAAACAAAAGTTGACTGTTATGTGGGTGTCCGACGTAATAGGGAGCTGAAATGAATCGTACACTGTCTGTGGTTGCCGAATATCTCTTATTGGTAGCTCACAGGGTTTCTTGAACTCTGAACTAATGTTTTCAGTCTTATTTATTCATGCAAGTTGACCTCTGGTGACTGTTGCAGGGTTAAATATCGAATATCGGCAAAGTTGAATGACGTTTTCGGAGGTGTTATTAATGGTTCTTAATTTTTCATCTCCAGTACAGATTGAAAAGTAAATATTGATTGGTTTGTGGCCTTGTAACTTTCTAATTTAACGTCGTATTTGTTTCTCCCTCTTCCCATCTGTCGTCTTCATGCTCTTCGGAGCAGTCGCTAAAATTGCTCCCTCGGCATGTAGAATTCCAAACGTGCCTCGCTCATTCCTTCGTCTTTTATATCTTGCTCTTCAAGTCTGCATACTAGAACATATTTGCATTCTAAACCAGAGCTATTGCATTAACCGCGAATTGTCCCTACGATAAGTTTCAAGTGGGTCTGTTCAGCCTCTTGATTTGTGTTTTTTTGCCTTGCAAAAGAGTTCTATAGGCATTTTGCCCCTTAGGAATGTATCATCAGACTGCCTTACACCGCTGGTTCACATTTAGGGAAACATGACTGCCGCAGTGTACCAACACCGCATGGAGATGGGTTTACTCTGCAAGCTGTGACTGCATTAAAAACTGTATTTCATGTTCTGAGGAAGTTCCTTACTTTGTGTTGTCACATATTGAGGTTTTTCTTTTCATACTGGGTCCAAAGTTAGCGAGAATTGAAAGTGTTTGTTTCCTGTTTCGAGTATGTAACATAATATATCAGTACCACTTCAACACTACAGAATCTGGTATATACTTGCTAATTTTTTGATGAGTGTATTTGATACGAAGCTGTTAACAGATATCTACAGAACCAATGGAGTTGACCGTGCGGTTAGGGGCGCGAAGTTGAGAGCTTGAATTCGGGAGATAGTAATGGATTGGAACCACTGTCGGTAACCCTGAAGATGGTTTTCCGCTGTTTCTCATTTTCACACCAGGCAAATGCTGGGGCTGTACTTTACGGTCACGGCAGCTTCTTTCCCACTCCTAGCTCTTTCCTATCCCATCGTCGCCATAAGACCTATGTGTCGATGCGACGTAAAGCAACTTGTAAAAAAATCTACAAGAATTGATGTAGAAATCAGTAAGGGTGACAGAACAGAACGTTCAGGCATATTCTAGGATTTCTTTTAGTGCCACAGATTCATGAGTATAGCTAAGTTAATTTTGTGTATTTTCTCTCCATTCTAAGTTTGTTTCGATGTTTAGTGTGTGTTTGCTTTATGCTTTTGTATCCATTTAAAATATACATACGTACTTATTTTACTACTAGCTCTGACACCGCGATTAAATTTTGACTTTAATATTAAGACATTACGTAGATCTATCAGAATTGTCTGTTTCTCTTCAAGCGCTAAATTGCAAATATATAAACTCTACAAAATGCTAAGTATACAAATAAAAATGCTACAGTTCTGATTACAATACTCCGAACATCACCTCTTTTAGGAATATGTACGTATTCAAGACCATAAACAGTTCTATGCCAGCCCCGTGGGGTAGGGGTAGCATGCGTGCCACTTATTCGGGAGTGCCTGGCCTCGATTCCCGGCCAACTGAAGGGTTTTAAATGTGATCTAAGGGTAGACACAAGGCTAGTTCTCGTGAGACCAACTTGAGCTGCCTGATATGAGACACGGTGGGTCCAGTCACGAAAGCCGAGCAGTACGAATGAGGATGACGCCACTTGCTTCTAGACTACATAGGCAAGTAATCTTACCAAGCCTGGGTCACTGGAGAGAGAGAGAGAGAGAGAGGGGGGGGGGCAAATAATTTTGTCATTTGAACAAGTTCATTAACAATTTAAGACAGTTTTTTTTTTTTTACTTTCAACTTCCTAATCTCCCATTCGGTTAAAGTTATGGTCGCTGGAACGACTTAATTTTAACTATCGAAAAATAATTTTCACTTTGATACTAACCGTGTGGATACCCACAACAAACGTATCTATACCTTCAGTTTGTTCGAGAAAAGCATACCTCGAGGAACTCAAACAATACCATATTGTGTCAGTGAGGAAATAACTTTTCAATATTCCTTTCTTTTAATCCGATTCGTCTGTCCTATTGTATCAGCACTGGTTTTAAGCGATCAGATGGATTACAAGAAAGAGGTAAGAAACTACCAGTCTTCTGATTTATCATTTCAAGACTATAAAGAAGCTTTTTCATATTCCGGTCAGTGGTTTGATATTTCTAGAGGAAGTTCCTTAGTCTAGTGTTAATTTCGGAAAATGGGTAGGTGTAGTGTGTGTGGGGCTCTTTTTGCCGGCTCCGTCTTATTACGGGAGACGAGGTGTGTGGGCGAAAAGCTCGACCAGGCGAGTCGTGTTGTCAAAGGCTCTTGTTTTGTTCGCTCCAGAGCACACAGCTCGCACAACTGGTTTAATGAGACTTACATGTAGTCCTAGTATGGAGGAGAGCGCGTTGAAATATGAGGCTAGATATGCTGGCTCCGTGGAGATTTTCTTACGAAGTACGAGGATTGATGAATATTGAATTCTCAAAACTGCATTGTACTCGAAATAGACTTTCAGCCTATTAGGTAATGTTCAGTACATACAGTACGTGTTATGTACAGAACAGAAATGGCCAGCAGACACCAACGGGATCCGGACCCACAACCTTCCGATTTTGTGTCTATTGAGTTTTGAGATAGTATCACGTGAACCAAGGAAGACGGCTTGTCACTCCAGTGCTACGCAAATTACTGTATATGGTATCGTGGGCTCAAATGGGTCCCGTGGTTACAAGAATTGGATCAATCAAGCAGTGGGGTCGAACTGGTCAGACGCTAAAATATCAAAACCAAGGATAGAAAAAGCCTTTCGTCCGCTCATTCCAACTGTCCCAATAAAATGACACAGGCCAGTATATTAAATATACGTAGAGGCCTTTTGGCATTGTCAATAACGTATATCTGTAGTGGCCTTTCGGTGAGATTAAGTTAGGATCGCATCTTTTGATCTGACTGTGTCTAGTCGCCTTTTGAATATTTAGATCTCTCAGAAACTATTTAACTTAAAGCCCCTCTCACTTAACATTGACAATATTGTACGCTTCTACTAGTAGGTCACTACACTGCACTTACTCTTGAGAACTGACGCAGTCTAGAGAAAGGAGACAGTTGTTGAGGGATGGGGAGTTAGGTTACTAACCCATTCGGGAATTCCTGCCTCTACCTGCCAACTACTCGTCGGACCTGTTAAACCGCGACCTTTCGCTTTGGAACGAAAAATATCTTTGGAATGTTTTGACCGTCGGACCAGTTTGGTACTACTTCTCCTTGTCAACTTTCAGTAGCACCGAGCAAGTAGCTGTGCCGTTCGGATCACGTAGCTATGAGTTTGCATTCCGGAGATAATGGTTTCGAACCCTACTGTCGGCAGCCCTGAAGATAATTTTCTGTGGCTTCCCAGTTTCACACCAGGCAAATGCTGGGGCTGTACCTTAATTAAGGCCACGGCCGATTCCTTCCAACTCCTAGGCCTTTCCTATCCCATCGTCGCCATAAGACCTTATCTGTGTCGGTCGACGTAAAGCAGATAATTAAAAAAAAACTTTCAGTAGACACTTGTGTTTTTGAGACTTCGAATCTAATTGTTTGGTCACTTAATATTTCCGCCTCGGTTTTAATAGAAATAACCTAAGAGGAACAAGAAAGGTCATTTTGTCATTGGCGAGGTAGCATTTCCTGACCTCTCTTTAGTTATTTCATACTAGTACCTTTCCCTCCCTCCCGGGGGTCGTGGTATCCTAGGTGGCCGCTGTCGTAGGATGTTTGAAATAGAGAACTACGCCCCTTTAGTTCGGATTCCATGTTACGAGATTGCATTATTGTCGGTGACGTCTGAGTGCAGACCGTGTTTGGGGAACGGTGTATAGTCTATGATGCTTAGATTGATACACTTTTGTTTTGTAACCTGTACGACACCAACTGCACAGCTTATACGGAAAGAGATTTCCAGCAAATGGAAGATTGAGGGTGCCCGGCAAGGAAGTGCCGTGAAAGGATAGATGAACTTAGTAGCCCTGTACTCGGGATATTAGGAAATTAAGACAGGAAATATGACAAACTTTGTTAATTGCAAACGATTATTCAA
Organism: Anabrus simplex; assembly: GCF_040414725.1. Lineage (NCBI taxonomy): Eukaryota > Metazoa > Arthropoda > Insecta > Orthoptera > Tettigoniidae > Anabrus > Anabrus simplex. Next base: position 99,897,312 of record NC_090277.1, on the reverse strand, counting down.
CTGGGGCTTTTCTCGCAATGTATGAATCGTTTTGGGGATATTTTGAGTCTGAATCAGATAAGGTCATGAAGAATTCTAGCATGTAAACAAGACAATGTTTGGAAGCAAAATAGGTGGTGGTGGGAGAGGCTGGAATACATTTCAGTATGACGTAAGGTATTTGAGGAGAGAGGCCTGGCGGTTTACAGAGGCTGGTCGATAAGATCTGTAAACATACTCTTTTCTACGTTGGGCGTGTCCCACCGCCTTGTTAACCTTGCATTGGATGATCATATATTTCTGAGTATCCGTGACGAGTCGCTTCCGATTTTGTTTGCACATTGTATTACCTTTCTGTGCTTGTCAGTCCCTGCCTAGTGTTCTGTTGGTCTTTATGTTGAACTTTGTTAGAAATTAGCCTTCCTGTAGAAAGTCCTACAGACGAGAATAACTGCCTCCTGAGTGCTTTTCGTTCATGATCCGTCCAAGCGGAACCAGTTCTCACTTTGGGCCAGTTTGATGTTTTACCGCTGAGGCAATCTCATCCAGCCGCTTGATCCATAGCTGCCTTAAATGCAGGCACTCTAGCACCATTGTTGCAATTCTTTAACCCACTCTGAAATATGCACCGCAACGTATGACTTGCTTTACAGTGGGAATGTGCGGCATGTTAGCATAACCTAATGCGGTGTAGAAAATTGACAGAACATTCTTTTTAAGTGGATTTTTGACTAGTCTGTTGCAGTTCTTCAGTCAATGTACTAGCCTTCCACCAAACCACCCGACCATGTCATTCTTCGTACTCACGTAAGTCATTGTAGGGGACTGAATGTTTATACAGTAATAGGTTAGAATGCAAACTTACTGAAGCGGGTAACAAGTAGCCTACCCGCACGACGGTAATGCTATGAGGTTTGCATAAACATTAGGTGTTCGGCCCATTAAAACCCCCTATAATTTCGTTAGTAGGAAATGTCGACTAGCCCGCTCTAACGTTATGTAGTGGGAGTAACATACATTCTAGGGGTTCTAATGTGCCGAACCCCTAATGTTTATGCAAACCTCATAGCACTACCCCCGTGTGGGTAGACTCCACTTATTACTCCCTTCAATAAGTTTGCATTCTAACCTATTACTGCATAAACATCCGGGCCCTAGCCTCATTACGCATAATACCTCGGCACGACTGAGGTTAACACCCATGTATGTTTCTCCTCGGCCTTCTGAGGAAATGCTTGGATTGATGCAGATTTCACCTACCCTATCCCTTTCGATGCTGCGTAACTAGCACATCCTACAGAACATCAATCCTAATCCTCGTCATATTGATCCTTTGGTCTCCCTTGGCCATTTTTATCCCCCCCCCCCAAACTTTATCACAGAATGTGACCGTCCAACCAGCCAGATCCAGATCCTCTTCACACTTACTTGGGTCGCTAATCTCATCTTCAGCGTTCTTCTATAACACTGCACTTCGAAGGCCTTTCTCTGTAAAATTGGAACTACATAAATTAATGTATTGACTTGTTTTGGATTTTCATGAAATTACTATTTTTACCGATTAGATTGGAAAATCAGTTTCGAAACTCGTTCGATAAATGACCAACTCTACTCGTATGTTAAACAGCTAAAAATGGAAGGACGAAAACTGTATTGTGGAAAAACCAATTTCATTCAAAATATTTTCGTGATATACTGTCGTCGTGCATTACTGTTCTTGGTTGCTCAACTGAAGTACACAAGTCGATCACCACTGATTTAGGTCTGTCGCCCAGGTGGCTGATTCCCCATCAGTTTACCTGGTAGTTTCTTGTGTGATTTTAATAAACAATAAATTTATCAAATATCTCTCTTGGCAAATTATTCCAATACCTAATTACTCTTCATATAAACGAGTATTTACCCCGGTTTATCCTCTTGAATTCTAGGTCATATTTCCTTCTTTTAAAAACTCCACTTCAGCTTATTCCGTAGATCTCACACCCACGGTCCTCGTGTCTTCCTTCTGACGATCAGGCCACTGCGATCGACAGGGGACTCGCCGTCCTTGAATGGGTAGTCCTTGCCCATGTCTCACGTCGTTCGGGTGGAGACGACGTGCATCGCTTATGGGGAACGCCTTAACCATTAAACTTCCATGAATAGCAGCGACAACAGTTTGCATGTGATGTGTCGCTTCATCTGCCGTTGGATTTTAAATGAGCCGCTCTTAACATAGGTAACAGACGCTGTTGATAGCCGCCCCTAACCTGGAGTTCAGACGCTATCTGATTGGTTTAAGTGGCATTTCCTCCACTTAGGGTCCATCACTCTCTCAAAGGGACTCTTCCGCCCGAAGCAGTTGACTTCCTTGGGTTGTCAGGTTATTTCCCACCGCCCAACCCTCGGTGTGATGTCGTTGGCTGTACGGTCTACTCCATTACCGTAGCAGGGTGACCCAGCCTGACATAATCACTACTAATACATTAGTAGTCGTAAATAACTGCAACAAAAAATGTTAACATGGAAAATAACAAGAAACCAATCTCAACTTTACGGAAATTTACAGCACAATCTAATATACTTGGTATTTTTTCTTAACAGAAATAAACATAAATATTCTGAATATTTGGTTGTGACTTGCTAGAATATGATTAGAGCCCCGGATTTTTATGTAGTAATAGGTTAGAATGGGAACTAGATTAATAGGAAGTGTTGCCTAGCTCGTTCTTCCGTAATGTCTGTCTTATCCTTGGCTTTGGCAATATGAAAGTGACAGGTTGCCCGGCAGGATAGGAGAGATTGCGTGCCAAAACTCTTTTCAGTGTTCTCATGGAGTGAGGGCATACGACGCTGTTGGCGATTCGTCCGTCATATGGAGGACGTTAAGCCTTGAGCAGACTCCTTGGTTCTATTCGACAGAAAATACTATGCGCCAGCACCGTCAGGAAGGGCATCCGGTCGTAAAAACTCGCTATGAAGATTCAGCTCACTTCACATCCGACCCCGCAAAGAAACGGGACAAGGGTTGGACGTACACCGTGGCTTGTGATTTGAGTTTTAGAATAAGATGTTAGACCGTAAAATGAGCGCACATTTAAATAGGAATGACTCCTTTGACGAGAATTTCCGGTCGTGTAGGAACAGGTGTATGGTATGAAGAGCTAACCAGTGAAATAATTAGTGTCGGACAGCGTTCTCGGTAACCTGCTTTTTTCGTGACTGTCTGGTATTTCCCTTCCTCTCTAAAGGCTGGTGTAATCCGAGATCTTCCATGAAGATGAACAAGCATTGTACCGTCTCATCTATTGTGAGGAGGCGGATTAGGCTTCTAGCTACCATTGTTTTAAATATCAGATGTACTGGCAGCTTGGCAGCCTCTCGCCATCACTCTGCCTTTCATTGACGCTTTGTGTGGCTCGTTTAAGGAATTCAGAATTCACTTCCAGGTCTAGTTGAAACGTATACTTATTGATCTTTCTCTCTAAAAGAACAGCTCTGGCATATAGTCCTCGGCAATTGTAAGCGAAGCCACTAAGGGAATAACCTAAACTCTTTCTCCCCTATGAACACTGAAGGTAGAGATTTATAGCAACTTCCTAACTGTTCATTTCGATTCAGTGTTCCTAACCATACAGTTTAGGGACCCTGCTTGCCGATACGTCGTCTTCCAGTTGCTTTTCATCTCTCATGTTGGTACTATGTAGTCATTTTTCGTGACTTGAGAGATAATACGTACTGCCACTGACGTGCTGTGGAAATCATTACTGTTACATTTGCGCGTATAAGTAAAGCCTATTTTATTTTTCTATAGGATTGTAAATCTATTTGGATAATACCAGATAAGTAGAAATGTGGCATGTTGGAATAATAAATTTGATAACTTAGTTGGTGTGAAATGACGAATTCAGCAGTTTGATTGATACGGTCTTATTTCGTCCAATTATGTCTTATCTCTCTCTCCTTTACTGCTTATTGAAGAGAGGAAAAGCATTCACGCAAAAGAAAGGAAAGACGCTAATTTCTGGAACTCTTGAAACATCACACTGCAAAGAGTTATTAAATCAATACCGGGCGAGTTGGCCGTGCGGTTATGGGCCGCGCAGCTGTGAGCTTGCATCTAGGATATACTGGGTTCGAACCTCACTGTCGGCAGCCCTGAAGGTGGTTTTTCGATTTTTCACACCAGGCAAATGCTGGGGCTGTACCTTAAGGCCACGGCCGCTTCCTCCCACTCCTAGCCTTTTCCTATCCCATCGTTGCAATAAGACCTATCTGTCGGTGCGACGTAAAAGCAACTAGCAAAAAAAAATTGCATGTTTAAAGACGTAGGCTATCCCTCTTAAGAATACGGTTGGTTAAAGTAATGCGTATATCAAAATAAAGGCAGAATTGTATAACATTAAATTGAGTGAGGGTGAGATTATGTTAATTCCTCATTGTGCTTGAAATCAGACTTCATTATTATCTTTTCATTTTAACTTTCGTGGTTAACTTGGGTGAAGCGACTTCAATTATCGATGCTTACATTGAGGTTAGTTTGTTACGGTTATGTCCGGTGGTTTTAATATGTAACTGGTCAAGTTAGCACCAGTGATAAGGTATTAAAAAGGAATAGGGCGGCGATATGTACCTTCTTTTACTAACTACGCGTGCCGAGGACTATACTATAATACATCCACGGTATCATCAGCTTGAGATGAGAGCTGATTGAAAAGGGTTCTTAACTTTAGGGCGTGGTTGTCGACCACAGGGCTCCTCCTTAGGACCGGCATTGTTTCCACGTACTTGTCAGCCTCCTCGCAATTAATCTTTCCAAACAGACCTGCCTTGATCAACTCTCGTCCTCAGACCCTGATGGTGTTCAGTTTGCGAAGCAGAGTCACTTTCCTTTTCACATCCTTAGTGGTCTTTATCTTTTCCGGGAGCGACGATTTTCCGAAGGGTCGGAACTTTTTTTAAAGTTACTTCTTATAGTGGTTTAACGTCGTACTAACACATGGAAAGTTTTCGGCGACGTAACGATGGGAAAAAGCTGTTACACCCCAAACTTTCGCTGACGGTGGGATTCGAACCCACAATCTCCCGAATAGAAGCTCACAGCTGTGCAGTCTAAATCGCGTAGTCACTTTGCTTAATTCCATTTCCCCTCTAATATTAAGATGAATAGGTTTCCTATTTGTACTTGCTTTTAAAGCAAAAACCACAACCGCCACACTCGCTTGAAGAAAATTAATTTTGTTTGAAGTCTATGGTGCATTGACTGCTTGAATAACTATGATTATTCGTGAGGTTTCGCATCTGCAAGTTCTGAGGAATTATTAGCACAGTGCTCTTAGAACGGAAAAGTCTTAACACCAAATAGATGAGGTTTCCTTCAAAATGTCTACAAGAAAAATAGTTCTGGATTATTTTTTGAATTGCTTGTATTTTAATAGAAAAATACGTATCCCCTCTCGATATTCATGAGACACGTCATAAATCAGAAAACCCAGTTTATACCAGGTGTAGGGCTGTTTTTATTTAAATAGCACGAACCCTGTGGAATGGTGTTAAAACTCATCTCTTCACTGGGCATGTTGTTGTTGTTGTTGTTGAGTCATCAGTCCATAGACTGGGCATATGTATAAAAATTACTGGAGTAAACTCTTGGCCATAAATACTTGGCGGATATCTAGACTTTAGCCGGTTCCTTTTGAGATCAGGCATATCATAGAATGGGGTGGTCCGAGTTTCCTAGGATATTACTCTATTCTCGAATTGGAGCAAATTTGCCCAGGACTTGGGAAACCAATAGGTGGGAAGCAGTCTGATGAGGCCAGTGAAAAGTGTCACGATGAATGTTGACTAACGGGACTGTTTACCTATTGGTGCACAATATTCAGCAGTAGAGACAAAGACCTAAAGTAAACACCTCAGAGATGCTGCAGGAGCACCTCAAGTTGGCGTCTGTTCGGAACACCAAACCGGCCCAAAGTAGCGAAGAGGTTAGCACCTGGACCTCATACACAAAATGTAGATCCGAAAGATACAATGTCCAAAACCAATAATAATAATAATAATAATAATATACGGCCTCAGCTACAGTATGCAGGCATTTTAATTTGACGTCATCTAGGCTTGTCACTTTCGACGTTTAAGTTTTACTTCACCAGGTAGTAAACTGGATCTGTTTGGTAATGTTTGGCTGGCTTTTTAATTTTGTCGGATATAGAACAAATGTCGCCATAGTTAGTTTACATGCAGACGTCATGGGGTATAGAATAGACTTTATCCCTCCCTTCAAAAGTCCGAATACCTCTGCCGGGCTTGAACCCGCGTTCTTCGTATCCGGAGGCTGGCACACAGCCACTGTTCCACAAGAGAAGCTTAAAGTGTAATGTATACCATTCTTCCACAGGCAGATAAGGGAATGTAAACCAGTCGGCAGCTGCCCTTGATCATATTCCCTTTTGGTCGACCAGAGTGCACTTTCCCAGAGGACAAGTGTGCGTGACAAAGACTGCTGCTATAAAAGTGTACATTTTTTAATTCTTTCAAGGCAGCGAGTGTACTTAACAGTTCATGTCTAGTGGGGGAGGAAGTGTGACTCATTGACAGCACTGAATCATGAAAGGTTTACTCATACTTGGTAAACACAAACAGTCGAGGCGTCCAAGAATTGACTCCTAAATATTCAGTGGGTGTAATAGCCAGCTGCTGCTCTAAATTGCAAATTCAGTTCGTAGGTTTACTGTTCGTTTGTTTACATCTTCCTAGTTTAGAACGAAGGTAACCAGTATGGTTCTGTCGCATTTTTACCTTACAAAGAGAAATGCTGCCATGGCAGACCAAAAATGGTCCCAGTTAACACCAACGATCTTAGTCCTTGATCTGAAACACCATGAATGCCACTGTGATGGACCTCCCCTTCTGCTGTCTCGGAAAGCTCGAGACTCGTCATAAACAATCTAACCACGTGCGTATAGTGCTACTGACTTTCGTGATGACATTCGTTACCTAACCGTTCACTACGGAACATTAAACTACACTTTCCAAGATTACATTGGAGATATAAACCTATCAAAGATATACTATTTTTAACTCGAGTTATTAATTTCACGGAGACTCCAGTTACACACATCTATATAAACTGTCACGACTGTGCCAAAGCAAAGCTGATACTCAGCCACATAGTACACTAACCTGGAGCAACGGTTCTCAAACCCCCTCCCCGGAGAGGCGTGGTCAGCATTAAGAAAAAAATACACGAATTTGCTAAACAGTAAAAAGTTATGACAAAGAAAAGAATGTAGTACAAAAGCTTACCTTTATCACCGCTAAATCGTACACTTAGAAAAATGTTTTTACTATAATTATATTTAACTTGCTTCTTGATGGCACACATTTGAAAAGGGAATTGAAGAATTTGATCTTACAACATCTGTCATCCTTGAAAACCGAAAATGGTTCCTGCTTTCCAGACACTTCTTCAGATAGCTGGCAATTTCAGTTGACACGAAATCCGTTCGAAGTAGAACTGGATTCGATTCCTGATTTCCTTCAGGAACAGGCAGTCTACCTAAAATGTGATTCCGAAGCAAAAGCTGTTGAAGTTTGGTGCAACTATTTTTCAGTATACCTACAAGTTGCTATGGAAGCTGCAACGTTGTTGATGCGGTTTCCATCATGTCTGAATCTTTTTCGCTGGCTTACATCAAATCAAAATACCGAGCACTGCTATATATTGCAAGTGCTGAGGTGTGCACTATCACACTTGGAACCAAACATTTAAAAAACTTCTGAGAGAAACAATGCCAGCCCTCTCATTAATCATTAATTCTGTTCTTACAGAATCAAATCAAATGATGTAGTTTGAAATGTTAATTTCAGTGACTGTAGAATCCTCCGTAATACACAGGGTGGTCCAAAAATGTATTCACCGTTTGATAGTCCATATCTTGTGACAAAACTGCAGACCAAATTACAGCTGTCCGTGTATCTGGCGTAATGGCAGCACATGACTCAAAGATTTCTCCACATGAACGTGAGGATGTACAGGAGACCAGTAGACACCACTGTGGCGGACAGTACCGTTAAGTTTGTGCCTTGTCAGACCACACAAATTTCCCTGCAAAATCCTCATCCTCGCGAACCATGCGCTCAAACCATTCACATTGTAGCCTCATGTGCCGCCATTACGTAGATACACGGACAGCTGTAATTCGGTGCCATCGACGTTGTTCAGAAGCTATTAATGGTTGTTTCAAATGTATAATATTATTCTCTGTGCCAAAAATTGTACCTGTAAGTCAAATTTGTCAGAGGTGGACTATCAAATAGAGTACCTTTTAATTTTGGACCCCTGCGTATATACTGTGTTTTATTCTTTTGTTGTATTTGTTATTCATGACTTTCTCTGTAAAGTGATTGCATTATAATTATTAATTTGAAACATGTAATATGTATTAAGCACGCACAAGTAATAGGTAAATCATTAAAAAAAAATTCTTGAGATATTAACCCTAACTGAAAAGCAGAACTTGTGCAAATCAATCATTCATTGGGGGGGGGGGGGACTAGAAATAATTTACAGATGTAAAGGGGGCGCAGGCCCACAAAGGTTGATAACCACTGGTCGAGAGAAACGCACAGGAAAAGAACTTATTAAAATGCCCACCGTTTGGATTGAAACATGCATCAACCCACCGTCGCAGGAATACATCAGCGTATCCGGGATTGAATGAGACAGCGGATTGATGCATGTATTAATGCTAACGGAGGGAATTTTGAAAATTTCATGTGGTATGCTGGTGTGTTCTCGTATGTCCTATACAGAGTTGTAGAAAATAAGTTCAGACATGGAAATAGTATTTCTCGACCCATGTCCATTCAACATATTTTCTTCTACGTGTGAGGAATGTGCTGTGAAAGTTTGGTCGCACCTTACTGCCACACACTGTATTAACACTTCATGCCGCATTATGCTATATATGAAGGATGAACTCGGAATGTTTGACCTCTAGTTACCTTGTTAACAAAGTTGTAGGACGCAACTTTCGTGCCTTAATTTCTCCCTCAAAATCGGAAACCGACGAAGATCCCATCATGGCACGCAACTTAACCTGCCCCGGCACTGTGGCATGGACCCACTTCTCAACACAAAACAGGTACCGGTATGTATGTTGGGTATTCAGCCCGAAGGCTGGTTGGATCCTCAACAGGTTCACCATTAGCTGTCATAGATGGCCCAGGTGTCACTGAAGAGGCGTACTAGGGAAATGAGTGAGGTAGTTTCCCGTTGCTTTCCTCACTGAGCCAGAAGTTGCTATTGCACATCAGTCTGCCAAGCCCACTGAAATGCGTGCACCAACCGACCCTATGAGCGACATTTTCACACCATTCATAGCAGGGACTGGCTGCATAATGAATGGCATTACTGGCGTCACTCATACCTCAGCCACTTTCATATTGTCAAAGCCAAGTATGGCCGAGACAGATCCAGAAAGAGAACATTTCCCTAGTAAGACAGCATTACTGTGTGTCCAACGCACCGTCCCACTTCATACATCCCTTGTGGGCGGGGACGAACAATACGTCCACGATGTCTCCCGTCTGACGTACAAGGTGACTAAAATGGGGAACCGCCTCTCAAAAGACTCTAAAGTTCGGAGATTGAGTTGGCAACTACAGGGCCCCTTGTAGAGTCCCCACTGTTTTCACCTACTAGTACGCCTCTTTGCTGTCATTTTTCTTATCTGACCTCCGTCCGTAGCTAAGTGTTGGCCTCCGGATCCCAAATAGCCGGTTAAAATTAGAGGGTGTCGGATTATTTAAGGACGAAGAAGCAAAAGACTTAGGATCCATTCTATGTCGTACCATATCGTCGTGTAAAAAAATGTTTTCCCGACAAAATTAAAGCTCTGCAGTAGATCGTCCATCAAAGATAAATTTCTTTGTCAGGTGGTAGAATAAAATGAAACGTCGAAATTTGTATGAAGGCAGCCTAGATGGTCATACCAAAATACCTCCATGGCTGGCCTTGGGTCAGAGGAGTCCCGGGTTCGATTTCCGGCAGGGTCGGGAATTTTAACTATCAATGGTTAATGTCGCTGGCACGGGGGCTGGGTGTACGTGTCTTCATTACATCACGACGCGCAAGTCGCCTACGGGAGTCAAATAAAAAACCTGCACCTGGCGAGCCGAACATATCTTCAGACACTCCCGGCACTAAAAGCTATACGCCATTTCATTTACCTGCGCACGGTAGTGGAGGCCATATTCCTCCCTTCGTGAACTCTTACGTTCGACCTCGACGTTTGAGAAACTTCGAAATTTCATGACCTTCGTGGCCGTTCCCCTTTCTTGCGTATGTCTTCATGCTACGAAGGGTCAGGTCTTTCTCTTCTAATTACTGGGGCCTGTTTCCACAGACTTCCCTGTAATTTTCTACCCGCCCAACATTATTCCTATTTTCTGGTTGCCTGTTATCACTCCCTCCCCTATTGTTTAATCCTCTTGGCTGAACATCATTCCTGTTTCGGAAACCCCAATTTTCCTTCCGGGCTCATACTTCCTTCTGTGAAAACCCTAATTGTTTTGTCCTTGATACATTTGATAAAAGGCCAAGGCAAAGGAAGAGTTCCTTATCACAGTTCTTCTGATTTGACAATGAAAAATAGATTTTCACATTACGAGGATATCTTTCCACGAGATTACTTTGGGGATAGTAGATGTTTGTACACCTATACTTTCCCTTATAACGATGACCAGTACTAGCACCGCTTCATAAAATCTCCTAGTTTCTTCATAAATAGTAAAAGCTGTCATTTTGGCAGACCGTGGTAAGGGCCAAACGGTCTCTTTATGTTTAGGATTACCCGACGAATCTCCTACAGTTTCCTCTCACACACTACTTCCTGATGGGAATAAGTCACACAGTGAAAACTGCAAGTCCTGACCACACTCGTTGCTTGTCTCACTAAAATGACTCGAGAAACCTACCACGGCATCTGCTGAGATGCAAGTTGATGGCATTGTAAACAATCTGCCGCCAAGTACGGTATGTTCTGTTCTCAGATTTCTTCACTCTTCAAACTCCTGCGTGTGTCGTAAGCCTTTTGGGTGAATTACAGCATCACGAAGAGAACTAACGCTCTCATTGTCAATGTTAGCACCTCGACAAGTAGGTCGGCTCTTTTTCAGTTCCTGTAGCCCAGGGACACACTGCTAATATAACGGTAGTGTACATTATACTGTGTACTTATTCCTTCGCGCGACAGCCTATGAAGGGCCCTGGCCTCCTTGACAACTTACGCCCAATTTCTTATCCCTTGCTTTAGTTCGCCATCTTCCAACTTCATTCTCCTCAGCTGCTCTTCCAATCCTCCTGGTCTTCCCTTGAAAACATTGGCCTTGAACTCGTGGCATTCTTTCCACATAGCCCAGCGATCGCAGTGTGATATACTATTTTTCTTTTCTTCCACATCTATGCGGTTGCACATGTGGATGTGCCCTGTTTTACGGCCGGAAACCCTTTCTAACACACCCCTATATAGAGGGATTTAATCACTTGCGTGTTTCTGTGGTGGTTGGTAGTGTAGTGTGGTGTGTTGGCTGACTCTGAAGAGGAAAGTGTTGGTACAAACACCCAGTCCGCGAGTCTGAATTAATCAGACGCGATTAAAATCCCCTACCCGACCAGTAACCAAACCCAGGACCCTCTGATGAACCGAAGGCATCAATGCTGACCATTATTATTATTATTATTATTATTATTATTATTATTATTATACGCCCCACTATCACGGTTTTTGGAGACGTACATGCCATATCAGAATTGTATGTACAGGCTGTTCCAGTACGGAGTCTCATGTACGGTGTATTCCTTCTTCGCCCAACCCAGCGATCGGGAAAACATTGAGGACAAGTTGTACTACGTCTTACACTATGATCTGGGCACGATCCTGCTGGCATGGTCCTCGTCTGTAATGGAATGTTCTGTAACACGTGTGTAAATTCCTATATTAGGAAGGTGACATTCTTGTTAGGATCCAGTGACCCGTCGTTTGAAAATGGTCCTGGGAGATGAACCATTATCCCACATCGCTTATGCTCCTTAGCCTTTGACGTTCCACTTAAAGCCAATGGGGATTGTTTACGGACCACTAGTGCAGGTTTTTAAGGTTGACTTGGCCTTGATTTGTAAGTTACTTCGTCCGTAAACGAGATACATGACAGCTCTGCGTATTCTCTTAATACCCATTCACAAAAGTTGACACGATTCTGAAATTAGTTTCCTTGTAGCTTTTGGTGGAGATAAGTGGAACCTATGACAGCAGAACACGCGGAGTAATACTTGCCTGACTAATGCCTTTACCCTCGCGAAAGCTTTGCAGCTAATGTGAGGATCTACTGCAACAGCTCCTAGAACATTATTTCACCCTCTTCTCCAGTCACGCGTTTGTTTCGGGAGCTTCTCGAGATTTTACACCTCCAGTTTCACGTATTCGTCAGAGAGATTAACTAACGGGCGTCGATAGAGAAGTCATCAGGAAATCTCTCGGTATGCCCATTGCAAGAAAGCATTGCATTGTTTCTGAATTTGTCAATGTCATTGTCTCTAGCTTATCCCGTGCGACTTCCTTCTATACAATACCACGAAGTACTGACTACGAAGTCTTGCAGTAATCCGTATTACAAGACAGATTGAGAATGGTTACGTAGTTGTACTTCCTCTTAAAACAGTTACAACCACCACATTACAGAACGCACAAAACGTTAACATTTGCGTGCACACTGGTAAAGGCAGAGGGAACCACGCATTCCTAGTGGCCATTCACCTGGACCGAACAGCACTCCTAGGAAATCTTGGACTACTGCACCAGGACTCGACAAAAAATTGCATTGTGATTGTAGCCATCTCTACTTTTTAAATAGGATACTCTCAGAGGACAGAAAGGAAAGTAGGCCTTCCTCAAATGTACAGGTGTGAAGGAGGGATGGGAAGGAAATGGGGAATTGTAGAAGACAGGTGGTCTAATGTTTTAAGGGGAAGGATATTGCAGGCTAAGGGCTCTGTTCAGGATCAGAATTCAGCACAGGTGTCTGTTAGAAATCTGTACGAGTCACTGCAGGTATAGAACAACCGAGGGAAGATGAGGAACAGGGAACTGTTGCTGAGATGTGTGGAAGTAGGAGGAAGGGGAAAGCTAGGAAAGGGAAATGTAGTGTGGTGGAAAGGAAAAGACAGGTAGAACAGGGTCATGGGAGGGAAAAAGGGAGTAGGAAGTAGCTTCTGCAGCAGTGAGATTTTTTGCTAGGGGCTTTACGTCGCACCGACACAGATATGTCTTATGGCGACGATGAGAGAAGATTGGGCTTACCAGGAGGGGAGAGGAGGGGATCAAATGAGGTGGGTAGGGTTGAGGCTCTGGTCATGGGGATTCCATCGTTAGACAAGTGGGGAAAGTGTGTGGAGGAAAGGGAACCAGGGTAGAATGTTATCCAGGAATTAGGTTGAGGTAGATGTTGAGGAAAGGAGAAGAGAAGAAAAGGTGGTAGTGTTTCACGTTGGTACTAACAACGTAAGGCAAGCAGGTGTAAGTACCAACATAGTTCGGGATGTGTGGGATCTGGTAAATGCAGCACGGGTGAAGTTTAAGGAAGCGGATATTATCAGTGGAATACTGTGTAGGAGGGATACTGACTGGAATGTGATTGGGAATTTAAATGAGACTATGGAGTGGATATGTGGGAAACTGGGAGTGAGATTTCTAGATTCTAATGGGTGGGTAGGAGATAGGGATCTGCGCTCAGATGGCCTTCACTTAAACCGCAGTGGTACATATAAGTGAGGAAACTTGTTTTAAAGGGTAATAGGGAGGTACATTCAGGGAACTGGAAATCAAGTAGGGATGACATCAAAATGTTACTGCTCAACTGTAGAAGCATTGTAAACAAAGGAATCGGATTAAGTAATTTAATAGATATATACTTACCGGATATTGTAATAGGAGTTGAATCACGGCTGAGAAATGATATAATGGACGAAGAAATATTCTCACGGAACTGGAGTGTGTATCGTAGAGATGGGATAGGAATGGTAGGAGCGGGAAATTTTCATTCTGGTGAAAGAAGAATTTGTAAGCTACGAAAAACTTAAGGATGAAAAACATGAAATTCTGGATGTAAGTCTCTTCTCTAAAGATAATAGGCAACTTCATGTCTTTGGCGTGTAAAGACCGGGAAAGGGTAGCGCTGACGCTGATTCAGAATTATTTGATAAGATAATCAACTATGTTGGAAATGATATGTAAAGGAATGTGATAGTAGCCAGTGATCTCAATGTACCAAATGTCAATTGGGAAGGTGATGCGAACGATAGGAAGCATGACCAACAAATGGCAAATAAGTTAATATGGGAAGAGCAGCTGATTCAGAAAGTAATGGAACCAACTAGAGGGAAGAATATTTTGGATGTGGTGTTGATAAAACCAGATGAGCTCTATAGGGACACCGAAGTAATATATGGTATTAGTCATCACGAAGCTGTTTTTGTCGTAGTTAAAAATGAATGTGAAAGAAAGGAAGGTATTAAAATTAGTACTATTAGGCAGTACCATATGGCTGATAAAACAGGCATGAGGGAATTTTAAAAAAGTAACTATGATCGCTGGAAAATGGTAAATAGAAATGTAAATAGACTCTGGGATGGGTTTAAAGCAATTGTTGAGGAATGTGAAAATAGGTTTGTTCCTTTAAAGGTGGTAAGGAATGGTAAGGATCCACTATATTATAACAGAAGTAAAGAGACTAAGGAGGAGGTGCAGATTGGAACGAAATAGTTAGAAATGGTTATGGAAGTAAGGAGAAATTGAAGGCCAATGGACTGTGTTGCGATTGACCTATCTAAAGCATTTGATAGGGTAGATCATGGCAAAAATGAGCAGTTGGACTAGAAAAAGTGACTGAATGGGTGGTTGTATTTCTAGAAAATAGAACTCGGAGAATTAGAGTAGACGAAGCTTTATCTGACCCTGTAATAATTAAGAGGGGAATTCCTCAAGGCAGTATTATTGGACCTTTATGGTTTCTTATATATGTAAATGATATGAGTATAGAAGTGGAATCAGAGGTAAGGCTTTTTACGTATGATATTCTGTATAGAGTGATAAATAAGCTACAAGATTGTGAGCAACTGCAACGTGACCTCGATAATGTGAGATGGACAGCAGGCAATGGTATGTTGATAAAGGGGTTAAAAGTCAGGTTGTGAGTATTACAAATACGAAAAGTTCTGTTTTAATCACTGCGTTGATGGGGTGAAAGTTCCTTTTGGGGATCATTGTAAGTGCCTAGGTGTTAATATAAGAAAAGACCTTCATTGGGGTAATCACATAAATATGATAATAAAGGGTACAGTTATGAGGGTATTTAGGGGTTGTAAAAGAGATGTGAAGGAGAGGGCATATAATTCTCTGGTAAGACCCCAACTAGAGTATGGTTCCAGTGGAAGGGACCCTCACCAGGATTACCTGATTCAAGAACTGGAAAAAATCCAAAAAAAGCCGCTCGATTTGTTCTGGGTGATTGCCGACAAAAGAGTGGCGTTACAAAAATGCTGCAAAGTTTGGGCTGGGAAGATTTGGGAGAAAGACGACGAGCTGCTCGATTAAGTGGTATGTTCCGAGCTGTCAGTGGAGAGATGGCGTGGGAGGACATCAGTAGACGAATAAGTTTGAATGGCGTTTATAAAAGTAGGAAATATCACAATATGAAGATAAAGTTGGAATTAAAGAGGACAAATTGGGGCAAATGTTTGTTTATAGGAAGGGGAGTTAAGGATTGGAATAACTTACCAAGGGAAATGTTCAATAATTTTCCAGTTTCTTTGCGATCATTTAAGAAAAGGCTAGGAAAACAGATAGGGAATCTGCCACCTGGACGACTGCCCTAAATGCAGATCAGTAGTGATTGATTGATAGGTATTGTTCCATTTAGAAACACAGAGTGCTCGAAAACCTCTTTCCGAGCATTGTTGGCATCGCCCAGTGCCCGTGCTAGAAATACCCTCCCCCTCTGTGCACGCGAGCACAACTCTTCCCCTCAGTAGGCTTGTACTTTGTTAGTGTGTGTTTGTATTTGTGTACTTTTGTATCAGTACAGTTGCTCGAGGAGATCCTTTTATCGAAGCCTATTCTCCTTTAATTTTATGTAAACATCACGTTTTGCCATGGAAATGGTATAGTATTCGGCATTGTTTCATATAAAATTGTTCACAGGGGAGTTCAGCATGTTAAGCCGTAACAAAAAAAGCCTCTTATTTTGCACTTAACACTTAATGCCAACGTTTAAAGTAATTATTTTCCTAGTATACAGTAATTCAAAGCACGGTTCTTGACCATTTTATGCAAACGACGTGTTGAACACATTTACTTATAGATGATCCTGCTGTATATGAAAGAATTTATGTACATGTTTTGGGGGTAGTACCGTAGTTAAGAACATGTACACCTCTCCAGGCTTGCGCTATCTGATAACGTCCTGGGCTAGCGCTCGTTAATGCTGTTCCTCATGCACGCAGAGCTGTCGGTCAGCTCGTAACATTGACATGCCTCCTCTCTGGGCTGCATTTGTGAGCCATTGTATGTGCTACCGTTCTGTGAAGACAGCGCTAACATTGTACATTTCGTTTCGGAAATATTCGCGGTGGTAGTTCAGGGTCTAGAAGACACCAAGGCGCGACCTTCACACCAGTTATTACCAAGCAGTGGGATTGAAAGCAAGTTAAGATATCATTGTGGTTTAAAGGTGAATATCGCGCAGTTATCCGCTAAAATTTTGCTCGTGTATTAACTGTTGACTAGTCCCTGGAGGAAATGACTCCTGTGCTGGGGAAAGACTGTCCACATCGGACAACAATTTTCCGCTGGTACAAAGAGTTCCAGAGGGGAAATTTTGCGGTTGAGGATAATCCTCGTTCTGGGCGACCGTCTGAATCGGTGACTGAGGAAAACGTTGAAGCAGTGAGGAAAATATTGCAGCAAGAGAGGCGGTTGACATATCGGCAGGTAGACTCTCCACATCCCTGCACCAGCTATTCATTCAATTCTACACGACCATCTCCATGTTAAAAAAAAGGTTTGTTCCCTTTGGGTGCACCATTCACTTTCAGAGGAACAAAAGGCACATGGAGTGAAATGGTGCCGAAAAAAAGCTAAAACAGTTTGAAAATGTGACTTCGCGTATTGTCGATAGCATCGATACAGGTGACGAAACTTAGCTTTATTATTACGATGCCCCAACAAAATCCCAGAAAAAGGTGTCTGAAGATGAGGGTACTCTTGTGACTGTGCGAAAGTCAAGGTCATTGAAGAAAAGGATGATTTCAGTATTCTTCGTTAAACTAGGCATCCAGACTCGGGTTGTGCTAGAAACACAAAGGACAGTTACTGCGAAGTGGTACAGTGAGACTTGTTTGTCTCAGGTCATCCAGACTGTCAAGCAGCTTCGTCCAAGGTCGCGGCTCAGCACTTGGCTCTTGCATCTCGACAATGCTCCAGCACATCGTGCTAATGTAACAGTGACTTTTCTTGCCAGATCAAGGTTAACTTTGCTTGATCACCCTCCATACAGTCCTGATCTTGCCCCATATGACTTCACACTCTTCCCAGAAGTGAAGATGAAGCTGAAAGGGCGGCGTTTTGCATCAAACGAGGAGCTTCGGCAGCATGGGATCAAGTGTGTGAAAATGTAACCGAAGAAAGTGGCAAGAGTTGGTTCAGTGACTGGTTTCGACGTATGGAGAAGTGTATTTAATGTGGTGGATATTATTTTGAAAAAGTCTAACGCGTTCACTCACATTGCGAAACTTTCCTAGTGCCCTTTGTATATGAACACCACGGGAATACCGGCGCCCGTGAGTAGTACACCTAGGTGAGGAACACCATCGGTTTGCATTGCGTATGATTGGCGCCATTATGTCAGAAACATCATAGGTCTGTGTTTGCTGGGCGACGTACAATGCGTTAGTACCATAATGTGTGGAATACCGCTAGTCTACGCTACTTTTGATTAGTACCGCAACATGACAAATGCCATGGTTCTCTTCTAACGATAAGTACCATTATGAGGGGCCGTTCACCTGGATGTTGGACCCCTTTAGACAACAAGCATCCTCGATTCAGGATTGTGCTTTAGAAGCAGTCCCTTGGTCAGTAATGCTATTGTTTCACATTTTTTTTGTTCTGGTCGGTGAATGATTTTGAACTGGTCATTCAATTTCTTACCATTAGGGGCTGATGACCTAGATGTTAGTCACCTTTAAACAAGCATCTTCTGAAGTCTAATGGCGACGATGGGATATGACAGAGCTAGGACTGGAACGGAAGCGATCGTGAGCTCAGCATTTACCTAGTGTGAAAATGGGAAACCACGGAAAACATCTTAAAGACCCCCGACCGTGGGGTTTGCGCCCACAATCTCCCGAGTGAAAGCGCACACCTACGTGTTCCGAACAGCGTAGCCAATTCGCTTGGCAGTGGTGTTGCTCCTTTGAGTTTGTCGCTTCTGTATTTGCAAGTACGTGTATTCAAAAAGACGCTTGTTGATTCCCACTTGATGTGTGGGCTGAGCCCTCTTCAGAACTCTCCTTGCACAACAAATGAAGCTTAGTCACATCATCGACGTATGAAATGCTTATTCTCTGTACTCGTATTTACTAGTGCAATGAATGGCTGAGGGAGTGAATGAATTGCACTCAGGAACGCATTTGAAGTTCTGTTGCAGGATCCTGCATCGAAATACGACAAAGCAAAACAATTTGCAGTGACTTGAGTAACTCCTCAACAATAAGCCTGTTGCAATTCCTGTAACAAATGGGGGAGAAAAAAACCTCATATATGGGCAGCGGGGAGCTCAGATGTAAACATCAAAACGGATAATATGTTTTACTAAAACATTCTCATGTTTAAGAGTTCTGTGTTTTTCACAACATGTTGGTGCATCTGTAGTGTTTTTCGCGCTTTTGGACTGCCATTAACGTGATATTAGCGCTTATGGGCTGTACTCGTGTAAACATGCTAATCTGAACGTAGGCGTGCTGTACGTACCGTGCTCATGGATGGTGAACTATTGGTACTTGATAGCACGCAGACATTAGCGATCAATCATGCTGGTTGAAGTGGAGTGTCTTTATTTACACGTTTCAGCACTTGTTCACGACTGACCGACGACATCGTAACACAAGACGTGTGTGTTGTAGACTGCGGACATTGGCTGTCCGTTCTCCTCTAATCAGATGTCAGACTGGCCCGAGTAGATCACTTTACACGTTCTCTTTTTTTGTAAAATGGTTTCACTTCCTTTCCTCATCCTGCATTGTTCAGTGGGCGGACAACAGGATTGTTCATTAAGAGATACTTCTTAGACGAAGCGATGTATTGCTTCTTCCCTTACAGATTTCTCCTCGGGCCATCGAAACCTGAGAGGAAGTTGTGACCTAGCGACTTCACTTGGCTCTTCTCATTTATTTCATATGGGACTTCCCTTGGGCAAAAGCTTCCAATTTTTCAGTCTCATATATTCTTTCGAAATCAGCTGAAATTGAAAGCACAATTGTAATACACTCTCGTTTACTTATTACAAGACTACTGGAATCTCTTATTGATGGCGGTATGAAGAAAGTAAGCCGGCCCCATGGTGTAGGAGTAGCGGGCCTACCGAGGCCCCGGGTTCGATTCCTGGATCTGAATTCCACTCAGCCTACGTGATTACAATGTAGGAGCCATCTGACATAGCGGCCCCGTTCTAGAAAGTCAAGAATAACTGCCGAGAGGATTCATCCTGCCGACTACACGACACCTCGTAATCTGCAGACTTCAGGTCTGAGTAGCGGTCGCTTGACAGGCCAAGGTTCTTCGGGGCTCTTGTCGCATAATGTTTGTTTCGTTTAGAAATAACACGGACACTTAGTGTGGTCTAGTGACCGACACGGATGTAGAAATTGGCGTTCTTCTCTCCCTGGCGATGCCAGTTTCAAGTCTTTTATTCGATTGCGAAGACCACAGTCATTTTGGCGATTGCAGAAAATTGTTTTTGGTGTATGGCACTTCGTCATAACAGCCTTTCACCTAATATTTGGCCAAAGAAGCGTCTGCCAGAATTTTCCATTTTGAAAATTTGTCTTCAGTTTGTAAACGGGACTTCACGTATACTCTTAGAAACGATTCTGTTTATTTTTTAGCCTGTTTTAACTCCATTTCTCCGAGGTGACACTATAGGGCTTTGAAAAGCATATCCTCCTAAAGTTCTGATTTAAATTCAAGCAAACTGGAAAGTAATCGGTTATGTACTCTCAACTATTTAAGAAATTAGTGAAATGAAAAAAAAAGGCAAATGCGAAGTCTCTATAGTTTTTTGAATGGATTTTGTTTTTCCTTTTTTTATAACGCTCCCTCGCACAAAGATTAAAGTCCCGTTACGCGTTGCGGAATTACTGATAGTCCCATAGAATGCCTTACAGAGTTTACACGAGGACAGTAGACTGGACAAATCAGTGATCCAAGACAATATTGTCCTCGTGTGAACGAACTAGCCGAGGACAGGACAATGAATAAGCTACTGTCTTACGAGTTAGCCTCGCTTCCTATCTATCGGGACAATGCCTTCCCCCCCACCATCGCTCTTATTGTCCTGTTGATAAGTATGTTAGAGTAATTTGTAATTTTTCTCTGGCGGGTATTGCTTCTCTCATTAATGTATCGTTACGTTGAATCATCGGTGAGACCTTCCTCAGAAGGTCTTCAAAACATTCAGTTGACATCTTCATGCACATTTTATATTCTCGAGTATCTTCTAAATCGTTTAATAATAAAACAGACGATCCTAATGAAGATCGGCGTGACAACCATTTCCGTAACCATAATCTCTTATTTTTAGTTATAACGTCTTCAACTATATCTAACACATCTTCGTATAAAATATGAATGAATTTCCTTCATTTTCCTTCAAGAGCACGACGTAGTGGATCCATTTTGATGGTGGAAAGCGGACGACTTCATATTGTCTTGCCCTGCGCAAGGGAACTGTTCACGGAGCACAGGACAATGCCAGGACAATACAGTATTGTCCTGTATTGCATACTGTCCTCGTGTAAACTCGGCTAGTACTTGGTACAACTATAGTGACAAGAGCCTAGTCTCGTCACTTGTTTGCGGAACCCGCTTTTTTTTTTTTTTTTTGTTATGGTATTGTTGACTGTACGTTCGTTGAGAGTGCTGTCCATATGGCATATAGTGTAAGCCTCATTATCTTAAGTTTTGTATGAGTTGCATTTACTGTGTTTGCGAGTTTGAAATGGAACATAACGGCACAGATGTTATGCTGCGTCTGCTGATTCATGACTCTTCGTTTTGGAAGAATACTTCTTGGCGATAATGGGAATCATAAATTGCTCATCTGTTATCTTTGCTGACATGTTGTGGTATGCGAACGTTTTGTAATGTATCATTCGTGGCCTCGTCTTCGTGCTTGCTGTTAAACTAATTGAATGTCTTTATCGCTTACATGGCACATAAGGATCTAAAGATGTCTCTGCTGTAAACTTCTCTTGAATGTTTTTTTCCTTTAGGAAAGATACTTCTTGTTCATACTCGGTGAATGGAATGCATATTAATACGTATTAAGTGGACATCAGATATATATGCAAATGCATACAGACAAGGAAGTGAGTTTGAAGGTGAAATTGGACGAATTACGATGGTCGATCAAATATAAACGGGATTTTTGTTCCTGAACAATTGGTAGGACTGCCCCCGCGCTTCTGCTATGCGTAGACGAGAGCGTTAGGAGTGGTGAGAGCGTGCTGTTAGATATTTTTCGCAGTTTCGTCTGTAACGCTCACGATGTCGGAGCAACAGGTGCGCCTCTCCACTGCGCAACTCATAATTATAAAATTCCTTGCTCGCGAAGGAGTTGCAGCGGCGGAAAGTTGCCAGAGATTGACTGCACAGTTCGGTGATCAAACACTGTCAAGGACGCGTGTGTTTACCTGGCATAAAAAGTTCAGGGAAGGACGAGAACGTGTGGAAAATCAGCAACACGATCGCCGTCCTCGGACCAGCATTACAGACGAAAACATTCGTGGAGTTAGACATTATTGACGACGGTCGACGAGCGAGAGTATCAGAAATTGCAGAACAAGTCTGAATCGGTTATGGGACTGTCAAGCAATCATCACAAACGACCTACAGTTCCGTAAAGTGTGTTCCAGATGGTTCCGTCGCCTTTTGACCGTAAATCTGCAGTTGAGACGTTTGGTGGTCTGTCAGAGGCTTACGGCAAGGTTTGCGGAAGGTGATGTATTTTTGAGTCGGATCGTCACGTGAGACGAAACATGGGTCCACCACGACTCCCGAATCTAAACAAGCCAGTAAGGAGTGGCGGAGGAAAGAGGAGTTAGCCAAGACTTGACTGTCGGCTGGCAAGATCGGCGAGGCATTTTGCTGATTGTTTGCATGAGCGACGCACAATCAATACTGCTCACTACTGCGAGCTGTTGAACAAGGCGAGGAAAAAAGACATTCGACAATGCGCGGCCCCATACTGCAGCTGTCTCCAAGCTATAGGAAATGCACTGGACTACACTTGATCATCCTCCTTACAGCCCGGACTTATCGCTCTGAGATTTCCATTTGTTCGGACCGCTTGAAAAAGCTCTAGGAGGGCAACGATTTGAAGATGACGAGTGTGGAAGACTTCGTGCTGAACTGGCTGGTGCCAAGACCCTATTTTTACGACGAGGGCATCAAAAAGCTGCCCATACGCTGGGACAAATGCATTTCCAAAGCAGGAAACCATGTGGGAAAATAAATTGTAATTGCCTTCTGTTTTTCAATAAACGAATTTATTTAAAAAATAAAATCCCATTTATATTTGATTCCCCCTCGTCAGTTTAATAGCGCATATACAGTATATGCATATTTACATATTTCAAATTTCTGATTTATTGTGCACGTTTTCGGCCTTTGTTATGCATATTTTAACATGTTTTACAAGCAGTCTTCAAGAACATGTAAACTAATTAATTCCGTGAACTCTTGCGGAATGAGTGGCCTTGTTCTGAATGAACATTACAGCTGTTAAGATTTCAAGGAAAAATCGAGACAAAAACACAGCGTACATTCCCGAATTCAAGTGCTGTTTTGTACAGCAAATGATAGATAGGAAAAATAGGATGTGCAGTGTAAAAACAGGAATGTGTATTTAAGTGTTTTTTGTTACACGGTTTTCTTACATCATTAATAATTACGATTTATTACGTGTATTAAGTCTTACCTAGGAGACTTGTGCGTATGTATTAACAGTGAACACAGATTGATACATCTTACAAACCATGCACGGATTTGTTTGTACTAGCGGAACAGCCGCAGCTGTAAGTAGTGTGATTTTCATCCAGTTGTTTATTCGTGAACATGATTTTATGTATTCGTGTGGATGAATTGCGTGAGTGGGTTATGTGAACGAATTGGGTCCCGTAGACAGGGCTTCCATATGTCGCACGAACATGTGGATTCTGAATAAAGGTCTTTCGTGCAAGGTGTGTCAGTGGATTGTCCGCTACTTTGAACATACAATGCGCCGAGAAGGTAAGTCTTGAAAATTGGATTGGTGAGGGCAAAGTCCAAGTAACCAATACCACGAGGATAAGTACTGACGCGGTATATCGACATGGCGAATGACCCGTTGGAGAGTTTTCTCAGTGACCACAATAATAGAGAATAATTGCGGAGTATGGTCCATCAGCTAAATGACTGAATTACCGTCGTCGCGTCCGGCTCCATGGCTAAATGGTTAGCGTGCTAGCCTTTGGTGACAGGGGTCCTGGGTTCGATTCCCGGTAGGGTCGGGAATTTTAACCGTAATTGGTTAATTCCGCTGGTACGGGGCCTGGGTGTATGCAGTCTTAATTTCATCTTCATCACGATGCGCAGGTTGCCTAGGGGCGTCAACTCAAAAGACCATCTGGCGAGCCGAACTTGTCCTCGGACACTCCCTGCACTAAGTTATATGCCATTTAGTTTTACCGTAGTCGCGATGCTTCTGCCGTGACGCAGAACGAATATGACACGAAGTCCATACAATCCCCAATCCGGAAATTTTTTTTTGGATAGAAATATCAAACTCTGAGGAATGACTAAAATATTAGTCCAATATTATCAATAGATCCTCAGATATGATGCAAGGAAATGTGATTCGTTAAAATATTGACATCTGTTGTTATAATTTGCCGTAATTCCTTTTTATCTTCGACCGAATTTGAGAGATGTCTATATGAAAGTTATTACCGTACATAGGTTTTTCAGTACTCTATTCAAAAAATTTAAACGGACGTGCTCTTTTGTAAATTCATTACAAAAATTAAACACGTGGCACTGCTTCTGTGACGGTAGAAAGGTTCATACATTTAATATAAAATACATAACTTTTTTAAAAGGGATTCCTTAAGTAGGTGGGAAAATCCGAATTGCTATTCTAATTCTGTTTTTTATAAAACTTCATGTTTTTACTCCCCCACTGATGCAAATTCTAGCTCTTGAAAAGTTTAATTGGTTGTCAAAAACGAGCTTATATCACGCGCGCGCGCCTCTTACGTGGCTCCAAATTGTATATATTCGATACTACTTTGCGAATATTTGAATTTCAAGAGTTCATAACTGTGTGTGTTATTTGACAACACTCCCGTGAGTGTTTGAATTTCACGAGTAGAGAAACTAGCAGTGAAAGCTATAAACACAGTATGTGCAAAATTTGCCGTGAGCTTTGAACTGCGTTACCAAAGTAAATTCCGTAGGTCGCCGCTGTGGCCATAGTAATTAACGGTGGAAACTAATGGGGGTAATTGGTATTGAGTCACGCTATGAGGAAGGCTGTTCCGCGCCACGTGGCTCATATTAGTTGGGAGTAACGGAATGACGCAGAAGTCTCCTATTTAAACACTAGGAATACACCCTTACCTTACCTTTACTATATTACTGTATTATTTCCCTCTTGCCCTGACAGGGCCGATGACCTAGATGTTAGGCCTCTTTGAAGTCTCCTTAGCATTGATTCTTGTACGAATAGGACAGTTTTCTCTAGGGCAGAAGTTCTCAGCCTTTCTACACCTTCTAGCATACGATTATTTCACTTGAAAAGGCACCAGGGGATGAGATTTTTTTTGTTTACAATTAGCTTTGCTTCGCACCGACACAGATATGTCTTACGGCGGCGATGGGATAAGAAAGGGCTAAGAGAGGAAAGGAAACGACCGTGGCCTTAAGGTGCAGCCTGGTGTAAAAATGGGGAAACCACGGAAAACTATCTTCAGGGCTGCCGACAGTGGGATGTAAGTTCATAGCTGCGCGCTCCTAACCGCAGGGCCAGCTCACCCGGTGATTATGTATTTGTCAAGTTATTGATTAGACAACCCAGAAAAATTTGACTTACACTAAATTCTTATGCTACCTGATGTCCCATTGCTATAAAAGATTTTCGTCCACTGATAATCCTAAGAGGAGATTCTTGGGTGAAATCCCGAGAAAGCAGTTCTTTTAACTCTTTCGCCTTCTCGTAAGCAATGAGTTTAATTCCTGATCGGTATTGACAAGTTTATCACCATCAAAGATAGGGAAGGTCCACTTATGCAATACAATTAATTTGATATTTCTATGTTTTATTAATAATGGTACTAGTTTCGACCTCTGTACTTCGGTCATTTCCAGCCATATATACCAAAATGGAAACTATCAAGGCGGAAACTCGCCAAATATAAAACCCAACTTGGCGTTTCTTAAATTTGTCGGAGAAACGTGTTCAAATTCACATTGTCTTAACCAGGTTGTTGACAAATTAGTGAATACAAAGTCTAATGGGCTTGTGCGGCAACTTGTCCCCTTGTTAGAATGACTAGAATCTTTATTCATAAACATTGTGTGCATGAATGTGAAGCAATACAGTTAAAACGAAGTGGAATAAAAACCCATTCAAACTAATTTGTGATTATGCTAAAATTGTGGGAATTGTCCTTGTATTTCCTTCTCAATTCTTAACTTGTCATGAGGTCAGATAAAGCACGTATATTAGAGGCGCTTAATTTAAAACAAGTTGTTCCCTAATGATTCGAGGATATACATTTACAAGTGATTTTCGCTTTATGCAGGCGTGGAAATACCACAATGGATCTACGTGTTATAAAGTCTTTGTGAACAACATTATTTCTATCAATATGAGTTTGAGAAATAATAATGAATTTCTTTCTCAAAATTGTGATGAAATAGAAATATCGAAGATGTAACCCGGGGTGTAGAGGTAGCGTGCTTGCGTCTTACCCGGAGGCCCCTGGTTCGATTCCTGGCCAGGTGAGGGATTTTTTCTTGATCCTGAGGGCTGGTTCGAGGTCCACTCAGCCTACGTAATTAGAACTGAGGAGCTGTCTGACGGCGAGATAGCGGTCCCGGTCTCGAAAGCCAAGATAACGGCAGAGTGGATTCGTCGTGCTGACCACACGACACCTCGTAATCTGCAGGCCTTCAGGATGAGCAACGGTCGCTTGGTAGGCCAAGGCCCTTCAAGGGTTGTAGTGGCATGGGGTTTGGTTTTTTTCTTGTAGAATGGGCTTTCTACTAGCAAAATTGCCTGTTTCATAAAATTAACGTATCCATTGAAGAAATATTATTTCCCATTTAGCGAGTTCCACATGCAACTAGACATACATTTCAGAAAATATGCAATATCTCCGCAGTTGTTTAATTGACCAGATTATTATTATTATTATTATTATTATTATTATTATTATCATCATTGAACGTGAAGGGAGTAATTTTGAGTAATGAGATTGGTTATTAAAATATTTACAAAATGTTATGATTTTCGAAAAAATATGGCAAATAGGGGAATTTAAAATTTTTTAAAAGCAGAAATTGTTTTTCAAGAGCAGTGATTGCAAAACCGTTCAGAAACCGGGGCCCGGATTTTTTTTTCATTATACCGAAGACCCGGTGCCATCAAATTTTATCGTAAATAGGCCTACTTTGATTTTTTTAAACTTAGTTTGTCATAAACACGTTGCAGACTCAAAGAATATATCACATTGTACGTAAGACATGCTGGCATGTATTGGCTGGGGTCACTAGGAAACCTCTTGGCAGCGACAAGACGAATTTTTACTTTCGGCTACTAGAATCATAAGTTGAAGTGTTATTTTTTTTCTCCTACATTCAAGAAAATACAGTACCACATGGTTTTGTACTGAGTGTCACACTGTTTTAAATGCCTTTTCCTCTTAATTTCTTCAGGGAGGGTGGCTACCTAGTTGTACTTCCTCTTAAAACATAAACCACCACTCAAAGTAGGACCAGATTCATAAGTGAATATAACAGACTGAACTGTGAAACTAATGCTTGTTCGAGCGCACTTTTCTATTTAATATTTAATTGAAAGAAATAGGATTCCTTGGGCGTGTTCGTGTTCGCGGCCGCTTGTTTATTCGCGCGACGAGAGCACCATGTTGAGAACGCCTGATCTGAAATATTTCAGAACGATAGTACTCGGTAACGGAATTCTTTTACTAAAGGAGTACTGGTTCATATATTTGTAGCCCTTCCTTCGCATTAAATCAGTTTTTAATCCCTTCCATTTTGCCAACATTCTTGTACATCTTCAGTGCTTAATTGGTATGTCAGATACCATCAGGAGTGCATTTTTGGAATAGCTTAATGTTAAAAAGCGGCTATACCATCTCCTTCCTTGTTCAGTCACGCGCTGTGTTCTTGTACGTCTGTTCACGGAAGTTCGTCGGCCATCATGGAGTTTTCTCGATTTCCTTCTGGTTTTCAGTCTGTATTTGTCTTAATTGAATATTCAGTCCAGAGGCTGGTCTGTCGTCACTAAATGATGCCAAGCTGTACAGTTGTTTGCTGCTCTTCTCATTGCTACGTAGTTTCCCTTTCCGGTATCTTCCTGGATTTGAGATTCGTATATCTTGGTCTTCTTCAAGGTTGCTTTCCGTTAATCAATCCTTCCACGGTAATTACAATCAGCTGAGAATGACGTAAGGTGTGGCCGTACGGAAAGACGTCTATGGCGATTTAGTTCTGTTAGAGATCTCTTCTGATTTACTCTATATCCAGAATCTCGGTATTTGTCATCTTTTCTATCCATGAAAGTTTAATGAACCACATTTTGTAAGTCGCAATATTCCTCACACAACTCATGTTCATGCATGGTTCTAAGGAGTAAAATTGAACATTCCCAACAAATGAATGTGGGGTCCTTATACGAAAGTGTAGACTTATTGCTACACAGTAACTACTTCTTTTGCATAAAAGCGATCTTAGCTTGAGCAATACAGCTCTTTATCTCTTTCATACTCCTTCCATCATGAGTTATTTTTTTTGACACACATAGGTAAACATTTGGGCTTGTTTGATCTTATTGTGGATCATTAATTGGAGTTGTTTTGGTGATTGTGATACGGCCATGCATTTAGTCTTCGAGGTGTTTTTCATTTCGTACCTTTCCACATTGGATGCAGTTTTAGAAATCATTAATTGTAATGAAGATACACTACCTGATAGTAAGGCGTTGTCATCTGCAAACTTTATTATCTGGTAAATGTTCCATTTACATTTGTTCATATTTGATTCTTCTAGTGCCTCTTCAGTTATCCAAAAGCATCGAATAATTCTGATGACGGGGGACATCCTTGCCCTACTCCCTTTTGATGGGCGTACAGTTCGAATGGCCATTCTTTAGGAATATTACAGCTTTTTGACCACGGTACAAATCCCAAATAAGAGAGATAGTCTGGTCTTCAATACTTATCTTGTGGAATAGAGGGAACAGTTTATGCCAGGGCACTCTTATCGAAATGGAGGCCTCCTTTTCATCACCAGTGAAACAAATGTACAAGGTTCTGCTAGGATTCTCAAACAGCCGATAGCATCTCTCGTGCCCACACCCCGACGGAAACGAAAAGGAGTTCCAGTAAGGTAGTCATTTACTTTTCCAATATTTTCTTTATGGTATGCGATAGAATCATGGATTCATATTTATTCAATCGAATAGCACCATCACAGAACACGTTAAATCAATACTTCGGTTCTTGCTGTTTTACTTCTTCCTCTCCGCCCACGTTTGTTTCATTCGTTCTGATCTTTTTCCAGAGTTCTGTGTCATGTGGGTACTTTCTTTACCTTTCTTGTTCATCCCTGAATCACGTTTTGAATTTTGTTTTATTATGTATATTCTTCATGTCAGCGTTCGCTTCTTTGCCACGTCTTATCTGGTTATTCAAACTAGTAATTCGCATTTTTGTTTACTTTCTTCGGAATCGACATTATGACCTATTTACCAAATTCAGAGCCAGACACCGCCCTGGTAAATTCCTTGGATCACATTGTAGAGTAGATTTTAAAGTTCGTCACTCGCTGCTTTGGAAGGTTGTCGGTATCTGGAGCTCTCCCATTTATAATATTTGTGCCTTAGTGAATTCCTCGTTAGTCACAGGTAATAGATCGTTCTTATTGTTGATACAAGAATACTGCAAATCTTAATTGTAAGAGATTGTAGTATACATTTCCCAGTGCTTTTTCTGGTCATCTACAATTAGAAATGTGGCCGAAATGGGCTACTTCCCTACGTTAAGGCAACGTGATATCCCACTTTGACGATGGTGACGTGATCTACATATGCAATCTTCAACATTCATGTGATTAATCTCAAAGTTAAAACTCTTTAAATTGATTCGGCGATCCATCAAGATTCACCACACACGCTAGAAACTGAAGTGTTATGCCATACTTTTGAAAATTCTCTTTTTGTTTTCCAATATCCCTTAAATGAGTGTAGTTTTAAAGGCGCGGCATGTTCTCTGCTGTGAATTGGGGCGTCATATTGCGGCCGGCACAAGCATTGATCGACCGAGGTGGTATTGTGGACAGCCCTACCTACACGGGAACAAGGGAGCATTGCCCGTGACCTACATCTGCTCGTGTGGTATTAAGAAGACAGGGCAGGTGCACATCGCGTCCCGAATAGCGAATAGACCTAAAAGTATGATAAATATTTCTTGCGTTGCCGAGCTTTGAGGGGCTAAGACCACACTTACTGGGACCTTAGAAGTCAAGAGCACTCCGCTGGTGCTGCGTACTGGAGCACCTTTGCTGAGTGATGCGGGAAGTTTGCCAGCCATTGAGGCCTCTAATATTATAGGACTTGAAATTACCTCCATGAATAAAATAAGAATGACACAGAAGTAATGTGTAGAGTCCCTTTAGCGTGTATATTCAGCATTTTTTCTGAAATTTCCCTCAAAACTAAAAATGTTAACTTAAAGAAAATGTTCAAGAATACTAATACTGTCATCGCTTTCGAAAAGTTTATCCCATTGAGTGAGAAAATGAATTCTCTTACTTTCGCTGTTTTGCCGTCGAACCAAATTAACTCACCCCCCTCCCCCACCCCCAAAACTGGACGGAATTTAATGAAATTTTGCAGAAACTTTCACAGAGGAACTATAGCATGCTGTTTCATTTCAAGACATTCACCCGAAAAGATAACGAAAAAGTTTGGATAACTGTCTATTTAAAATAGATGGTGTCTTTCTCGCTCAGTCGTACCTGTACTACTTGGCCAGTTGAGTTGAAGTTTGGTATGGCTATATCTCTAATATTAAAGTTCAAACAAGTCTATTCTGATTTTTCAAATAATTGTCTAAAAATGGCAACCATTAATATTTACTGAACTCGGGTATGTTTTGTCTTCTATAAACCAAAAATAATTGGGAAATGGTTAATCGCATCACAAATTCAAACCCAGCGCGTGTACTTCAAATTAGGGTTTCTATAAAAAAATGTCTTGTGCATTTTCGTTATTGCTACAAACGTTCACGATGAAATTACGATTTTCCGTGTTAGCACGCGCTACACAGCCTTTGAAGGCAATAATTAAATTTACTTGTTAGTTGAAGTATGCGCTCTCTCTACTACTGTCACTTATCTCCATTAACTGACACTACTGCTGCAATTATTGTGTGGAACTAACCCGTCAGCGACGGAATATGGCGCAGTGAAATGGAGTGGCAGTGTTAGTCTTGATGCTTGGCGTCTGCGAGTGCCTCTTCAGAGTTGCTCTAGGCGCTTCTTTCGCGAAGATCGTTTATGAATAGTAGACGGCAATAGCTTAGCTTTCTTATTTGAACGACCAATTGTAAATAGATGGGTTATTACGGAAACGTTATCGTGAAGAGCCAATCTGTTTTCAAGCATTGGTCGTAAAGTTCACCCGCGGAGATATGGTATTTTAACTTCTCGTGAAGAATCCGCATAACCTTTTCAGTCCCGTTCCAATTTAGATGTCTCCATTCTCTGCAGAATGTTAAGTGGAGGTGCGCTGTTTTTAATGATCTAGTGACTGTAGGTAACCAGCTCTTCAAGCTAGCGTCTAGTTTATGAATAATTTACGCAGCGCGGGGACACTGTCCAACTCGACTGCTTCTATTTGTAGAACGTTCTTGAATGAGGTCGGTCTCCAGGTTCGTAGTTCGTCTCCGGCGAATGGAGACGAATCTTACATTTCCTATTCTGTATCGCAGAAAGTTTGAGACATGGTGACGAGAGACCAAGAAGAAGGAATGGACGAACTCTCCCCCCCCCTCACTTAAGTCAGATCTATATTTGAATATAGTTAGGGCTGAGAGTAAATTGCATAATATTGTATTGCTTTTAGCAAAACCTAGCTTTTGAACCCGGGTTTTTTATGATTTCAGCTGTACAGTAATGCCATCTAACGAAGGTGAGTCCCAGCCGTAGAAAGAGCACATCTCAATTAACTGCCAGTTCGATTATCAGTTTTATGGGCTGAACAAGATTGTAGACCTCCGCATTTAGTTTTCTTCCGGCTTGGCGACGTTGGGACATTTCCATCTCCCTTCAAAACTCCTTTTACTAGTGTTATTTTCCTTATGTCGATGTATATCTTGATTGATATAAACCGATAATCATGCAATTTTGTACCCTATGGGAACAACTATAAAGACTATGATAGTTAATTGTTTCCATCCGCTTGCGGGTAGCAGTGGTAGAATAACACACGCTATTCCTTGCCTGTCTTAAGAGTTGACTAAAAGGCCCTGCAGGGGCTCTTAACTTGCAAGCGACCATGGGTCCCTTGGAGTAATAACATGGCTTCCACTTGTGCCAGGCTCCTCACTTTCATCTGTCCTATCCGAACTCCCGTGGTGAAATCTTGTTCTTTTCAGACTCCGGTGGTATTGCGTTCGGAAGCCCGGAAATCTTATTTTTCACGCCATTCGTGGCCCTTGTCTTTCTGTGGTCGATACATTGTTTTTGAAGTGTTGAACCCCTTCCATTTCTCCCTCTGATTAGTGTTAAGAGTATGGTTGCCCAGTTGTACTTCCTCTTAAAACCACCACCACTAATTCGTTACTATACCGCTTAAACAATTTTTCTATGCCAGTAATGTTCGCCGTTGATGGACTTGGCATTTATCACCCGAATAGAAATCGTGTCCGTAAAAGTGAAACGCACAAAAGGCTATTGTTTGCCTAGAGAACACTCAAGTATTAATATTTTTACATGCTCATGCAATTGCCAGCCCTCTGGAAGCTCCCTTCCGTATAGGAAGGAAGGAATATTACTTGTAATCTCCCTTTTGTTTGGTGTCTGCGTGGGCTTTCTGGAAGGCGAAACTAGAATGTTCATAAACCGGCCGCGCCTTGGGAACATTCTAGTACTTCGTCGCCACGGATATAAAAGCAGGCTCGCCGCAAACAGTGGAGTAGTGTTGGAGATTGGCTGAATTCGTGTTGTCTTATTGTCTACTGATACGTATTTAGTAATTCACAGTGTAGACCAGTCACGTGCATTTTTGGTTTTCGGCCTTGTCAGGAGTTTAACCAAATTTTAAATTGTTGTGCTACGCGATAGTCTGCAGACTTAGTGTATAACCCGTGTGCATGTCACATGCGTGGTGGTGCGTGCAAAGTGAAAAGTGAGAGCTGTCAAAATTACTGAAGGGTCGCCCGTTCCACGTAAATGCGAGCCATCTGAAGACTCGCTGTGGTGACTAGATATTTTTAAATGAACATTCCAATTTGTTTACTAATTGGATCATCCTAAGTTACAATAGTCCAATCAAACTGACAGCGTTTTATTCGTAACGATAAGGATTTGGGCGAGAAGTGTCTGTATATCTTCAGTGTAATATGAGAAAAACAATTGCCTTTTTCTGTCATCTTTCTAGATTAAATGATAATAGGATAATAAAACAACTATTTAATTAGTTTTGGAAAAGTAAAACAAAAAGTAATTGGATTCTCAAGAACAAACAAATAAGATTGTCATTA
This sequence comes from Anabrus simplex, assembly GCF_040414725.1. Taxonomy (NCBI): domain Eukaryota; kingdom Metazoa; phylum Arthropoda; class Insecta; order Orthoptera; family Tettigoniidae; genus Anabrus; species Anabrus simplex. The sequence goes on along the minus strand of NC_090277.1, from coordinate 99,863,969 downwards.
AAAACTGTCATATCTGAAGAAAGGGCAGCCAGGACAGCCAGGTCAGCCAGAATGAAGAGGTTTTGGGAAAGGAAGATGATGCAAGCTAAATCTTCAGTTAATTCTTCGTTAACATAAATTATTTGGGTTTGCTCCAATGTGGGCGTAAACTATGTAAATAAATAAATAATAAAAATAAAAGGCTTTTCAGTGTGAAGTGTTCGAAGCGCACAATACACCGTAAAAATGAACGCATTATTTGAAGATGGCAACATCACTGCACATACCATCTTCAGCGTTGCCACTAAATCTCATAGCATAATGTTAACAGAAACTACTTACTCATTTGACCAGATGCGTAATATACACGGAGCAGTTTTCAGCGATCGTATTTCTTAAGCTTTCCTACCAACATTCATGCGGTTCGAAGTGTTCGAATACGCTTTCCCTCGTTACCGCTAAGGATTGGAATTTTTGGAAGCCTTCTACTTTCCTCTTCTCCAGGAGATTTTACGAGCCGTAGGGATAATGACTTTGATAGCTCTGTTATGAACTGAAAACTGTTTCCACTGTTTACACCGGATTCCTCCTATATTTATATCATAGCATTTTTATTAGTTGGGCTCCCTCTCACGATAGAGCGTTCATCTTCTGAGCTCGTTGACGGACTGGTGATACTTGAGCCACGGTGCTGGCTCGTGGGGGAAAATTCCAGCACCTCGTCTCTGGAAAAGTAAAAGGGGTTAGCGCAACGTACAACCAGTATTTTACTTTTTTAGATGCTCCATGGCTAAATGGTTAGCGTGCTGGTCTTGGACACAGGAGTGCTGAATTTGTCTCCATCATTTAATCCTCATCACGACTCTCAGGTCGCCTACGGGCGTCAGATCAAAAGACCTGCATCTGGCGAGCCGAACTTGTCCTCGGACACTCCCGGCAATAAAAGCCATATGCCATTTCATTTCAGCGGATGAATAAGCTTATGGAGCTTTTATAAATAGGAAAGACCCTATGAAGATGAAGTTGGAATACAAGAAGACAAATTGGGGCAAATATTCATTTATAGGAATAGCCTCCGTGGCTCAGGTGGCAGCGCGCCGGCCTCTCACCGCTGGGTTCTGTGGTTCAAATTCTGGTCACGACATGTGAGATTTGTGCTGGACAAAGCGGAGACGGGACAGGTTTTTCTGCGAGTACTCCGGTTTTCTCTGTCATATTTCATTCCAGCAACACTACATTAACATTTCATCTGTCATTTATCATTCTCCCAGAGGAGTGCGACAGGCTTCGGCAGCCGGCACAATTCCTATCCTCGTCGCTAGATGGGGGCTTCATTCATTCCATTCCTGACCCGGTCGAATGACTGGGAACAGGTGTGGATTTTCATTTTCATTCATTTATAGGACGAGGAGTAAGGCATTGGGATAACGTATCAAGGGAAATCTTCGATTAATTTCAATGTTCTTTGAAAACCTTTGAGAAAAGGCTTGGGAAACAATTGATAGGGAATCTGCCACTTGGGCGACAGTCCTAAATGCAGATCATTGATATTCAGTTAGCATTTCCAAGACTGGACAGGATTATTTATATGTTATGGTATTGAGGGTCAGGCAGGAAATACAGTGGGGAAACAGGAACGGGTAAAACATCTCAAGTTCTAGGATGGTAATGACTACCAATTGATTATAGGGGTAGCGAAACTACATAATGCAGTGAGCTCTCAGTTGCGGCCAACGGTGTTGTATAGTAAGCACTAAGTAGAAATTTACTTTGGTCTGCTTTGGCAGACTGTGCTGTAAGGGACTGAAAGCTGGGTGGACTTAACATCTTTTTCATAACTTGGTCTTCGGCTTGCTGTTGGATAGGCTCAAAAATACAGACCTTCAGTGGAATCGTTTTTCACACTTCTGTTGAAACCCACCTTAGACATTTGTTAGTTGTCAGAGTGCGCGTACCAGAAGACAGTAACTTTTTAAGAGATTGAACTATTTAATTTGATGAAAACGTTGCCAGTGCGCGGGAGGCCTATAAATTGATGCATGATGCATTGATAGTAACAAAGGAAGACTGGATTTCACGTGTTCGACACGCAGAACAGTTGCAAGAAGGTGATTTCTGAAACGAACTAGTCCGAGACGTTGCAGGCATTTATTGTTAATCTGAGGGATGACAGTGACGAGTCAGGTTTAACGAATATCGGAACCGAAGGGTAGGGAGAAGACGACGACTTAGCAGTTCCGTCATAAATCACTTGCACGCGGAATATTTACCGATCCAGCGACTATGAACAACACTTTCGGTAAGTAATAGTTAGTGCCTTAATATTGCTGTCAGATTAGGCTTGGTGCTGCTGCACTATAGTATTTGTGTTTATTAACGGGTCCAGTCCCCGCCGCTAAGCTAAGCTAATCATTGGCAACATTGCAGTCACTCATCATTTGATTCTGTGCGTGTTCCTTTAAATTTTGTCTCGTATGATGTTCAGACACGTAGATATGAATCAGTTGGTCGTGACGATGGGCGGTTTGTTGGTTTCCTCAAAGACAGTCATTACAAGAGTAGACATACGACTTACAGGGAGAGTCCCTGCGTCCAACAGATTTCAACGAGCTTCAACTCGACAGTAACTCGTGTGTAAAAGGGTTTAGGTCAATACACTTTCGTTTAAAAGAAAAGTCAAATGCCATTACCTAGGATCCGCTTCGGATCAAGTGGAGGTGATAGAACACTAAAAGGCAAACAAATTTTAATTTTGGAATTGAATTCAGGCTTTTGACACGTAATGTAGCGAGCAAAAATTCTATACCACCACCACCATCCCCTCTGCTAACCTTGCCGACCAACACTGATGATGAAAATTGTTTCAACCGGCTAACCACGGTATCAGACCATAAGTACAAAAAGTCCTTCGTTGTGACTTTGGAATAAACTTCCAGCTGACGTCAGGAACTGTAAGATGTACCGGTATGCTATACAAAATTTAAGACTGCTTGCAGATATTGCCTTCTGAACACCGCTGACTGTTTCGTGTGACTGGTGATGTATGATAGACTGCGTGGTTGGACCATTGTGGTACGTGACAATGATTTAGAAATTAAAACATGAATTTCTTTCCTAGAACTGATATAACATTATTATTAGTAGTAGTAGTAGTAGTAGTAGTACAAATAATAGCGTGTGTGTAATACTCGAGGCATTTCCTGTTTGTGATTTTCTAGTCATTAGAAAATCATTGTGATAACCGGCATAGGTTATGCATGCTGAGCGCTGTGATACACGTGGAGCTAACCTGTCTAGACTCGGTCCCATGTAACGGACTTCCTTAGGCTTACAACAGAGAAACTTTCACCACCTTCACTTCTCTCCCTGGTATTGTTTTGATGTACAACAAATCCCGTAATAATTTGGCTTCACGTCATACTACACTCGCTTGCATTGTGCAGTAATCCGCGTTCCCACATTTCCACGGCTTTTGTTTGGTACAGAGACGATAGCGCAACTCACTCGGCAGTAGTCTGAGAACGTGAATTCAGCTGCTTACACAATATTATGCACTACTGTATTTCCCGTTTTGTGGCCAAAAAGTAAAAGTCTTTTCTCGTTTAAAGAAAATGAACTATGAGATACGCCGTATTAAAGTTACTCCAGTACACAAGTATGTTTGTATTAGTTTTACGTCTTACAGACGCAGGGAGGTCTTATGGTGGCATTGGGATAGGAAAGGGCAAGAACTGGGAAGGACTCAACCGTAGCATTAAGGTACAGCCGCACACATTTCTTTATCGAGTTTTGTATTGTATGTGTAATAGTCGATTATTTAACATCGAAACGGTACAGAGAATGAAAAGTGAGGTAAGTTCACCAGGGGGAAAATTCCTTAATTGTGTTGATAGGGTGATGGTAGCTCATGGGGAACACTGTAAGTACCCAGGTGTTAATATAAGGAATGGTGTTCGTTTGGGTGATCGTATTAACGGGGTTGTAGTGAGAACTTAAGAAGAGGGCGTGTAAGTCGCTGATAAGACCCCAGAAACCCACACCAGGATTACTTAACACGAAAACTGGAAGAGATCCAAAGGAAAGCAGCACGATTTGTTCTAAGCGATGTCCGACAAGAGTAATGTAAGGATGTTGCCAACTTTGGGCTGGGAAGACTTGGGAGTAAGGAGACGAGCTGCTAGTCTAAGCGGTATGTTCCGAGCTGTCGGTGGAGAGATGGCGTGGAATGACATTAGTAGAAGAATAAGCTTGAGTCGGGCTTTTAAAAGTAGGAAATAGTTTGAATTAGAGGACAAATTGGGGCAAGTGTTCATTTATAGGACGAGGAGTAAGGGATTGGAATAATATATCAAGGGAAATGTCCGATAAAAACATTTAAGGAAAGGCCAGATAAATTGATAAGGGACGTGCCACCTGAGCTACAGCTCTAAATGCATATCACTGATATTTGAGATTACTGGTGAAGAAAGATAAATGTGGGTGGGAGACGGTATCCCTTGCCTGTCTTAAGAGGCGACAAAAAGGGGCGACCAAGGGATGATCGAATTAGAACCATGAGACTACTTGTGATGAGTACCACCACGCGAGGAACACCACGGGTCGCATTTACTTGCGCGTAGTACCACTATGTTAGGTACACAATAGGTTTGTGATTAGTACCATACCGTGTGGAATACCGCGAGTCTACGCCACTTTATTAGTACCACATGACAAATACCATGGTTCTAGCGGTAAGTACCATTATGAAGGACCAGTGGCCTGGATTTTGGACCCCTTTAGACTACAAAAATCATCGATTCAATATTGTGCTTTCGAAGCAGTCTCTTGGTCAGTAATACTATTGGTTATTGCTAGTTTCTGGGAAGGTGGGGCATTGCGGGTAGGATCCACTGCTTGTTTTAAATTCATATCCATCCATTCATTCTTCGTCCTCACGTTTTGTTTTTCGACTTTTAATTTGTCGTTAACATTTCGTACCATTAGGGGCCGATGACGTAGACGTTAGGCCCCGTTAAACAGTCAGCAGCAGGTAAAGAGTGCATCAATTTTTTATCTAAGTTGCCTATGAAAATAAAATGTATAGGCTTGTTATGCCTAATGGTTTTCGAAGTCCAGCGACCTATAAAGGTAGATATAAAAATAGCCATGAGTTAATGAGGTGCTGCCAAACGCCCTTTAAAACTTCACATCAGAGAACTTCATACCTCTCCCAAGTCCCCAGAGAAATTGAAAAGCTTACTGAAGGGGCCGATCTGGGGGATTTAGAAAGTAGGGTTCAGCAAAACTACCGAATTACGCAAGCATATGCATTTTCCGCCCGGTGTGAATTTCTTTTTCGCCCCAAAGGTTTGTTAAATGTGCTTAGGATCAAAACATGTATTGGCCAAAAAATCCCAAACCCCTTGGCGCTACATTCCTGAAGCGTGTTGACCTACGAAGCCACCAATGTTTAGCCTGAATGCCTGCATATTAAGAGGTGACACGTAATAAGTGCGACGAATCCTCTCGGCCGATATTCTTAAGTTTCCTAGACCGGGGCTGTTATCTCACTGTCAGATAGGTCCTAAATCACCATGTAGGTTGAGTGGACCGCGTACTAGCTCTCAGCTGCAGCTAAAGGTACCTGAACTGGTCTGGAATTGAATGCGGGGCATGCGGGTAAGAGACTTGCTCTCTGCTCCTAGATCGTCGGGCTGACTCATGTTTGACACTTCAAATAATACAAATGTTAAATAAATCTGTACAGTATGCATCAGATTAAACGGTACTGCACTGACATTACAAACAGAATGTGTTCAAAACACGCACCCTCTCGTCTCTCCTATTGTCCTGTCGTTCGTCGAAGATTGCCACAAGGACACTAATAATGACCAACATCATCCGGGTTCGAACAAGGTTGAGCAACAGCACACGCCACGAATATCGATGGCAGCTGTATGATAACCGTATAATTAAGGAACGGTGACATTGCATGGCCCTCAAGTTTGCTAGATCTTACGACATGTGATTTCTTCCCATGGTGTGCTACAACGGAAAAACTGAAAGCAAGAATGCGGGAGGAAATTGCCAGAATTCCTGTTGAACTAATACGTACGGTAGTCCTGCACAATGTCCGTAAGAGACCACAGGAATGTCTGAGTAGAGAATAGTCATCTGATATCTTCAAAATATAAGTTATGCGTATATAACTCAACAAGGAATAACCTCTACTGGAATACAGTGATCTCATCGCCTAGTTCCGCACCGTCTGAAACTTATTAAATTCGGTGCATGCATTGCATTATTTCCTTAACATAATTTGACTATTACTACACTGAATATAGTTGTTCTAGATGTTAATGTTATATAGTCTAGGACGGGGATGGGAAACCTTTACCGACTACCGTGTCAGTCTTGTGTGCCACCGGCTATTTTCCTTTAAAATACTCATGGAACTCTTTATTTGACTTCATTTAGGTATTAGATTGCGTTACATATAAATCTATTCGACTGAACGTTTCATGATTTTATTTTCAAACATCGCTGAAAATTAAATTTTAAAAGTCAGGTAAATTTTAGGAATAAGGTATATTTTTGCTCCAACCTAATACAATTGTAGAAATATGGCCATAAAATAAATTGGGACATACTTCTTTATTAAAGCGTAATGTTAAAATGTTATGTTGCTAGACTTTCGACCTATTTATTACGTATTTAAAACATTAAAATGTTAGATGTAGTCAGTGACAATATAAAGACTGTAGGACAGTTATGTTACAAAAGCAGAGACCAAGATTGTGCTCAGAATAGAAAATAAAATAGAGGAGAATGTGGGAGATAGCCGGTTTTGTTTTAGAAAGGGAAGAGGAACCACAGATGGAATTGTATTCGTAAGGATGATTGCAGAAAGGATGTTACAAGTGAATAGGGAAATGTATATGTTTCATTGGTTAGAAAAAAAGCGTTTGACAAAGTGAACTGATGAGGATTCAGAAAGATATTGGTGTAGACTGAAAAGATAGAGTGATAAGAGTTGTATAAGTATCAGAAGGTGATTGTTAGAGTAGATGAATATGAAACAAGTGGGTATTGGAAGAGTGAGACAAGGATGTTGCACGTCACCGGCTCTGTTCAATATGTATGCCGAAAAACTGTTACAGAAGGCCCTGGAAAAAGCAAGAGGCGTTGAAGTGGGAGAAGAACCAATAAAGACCGAAAAATACGGAGATGATTGTGGCGGTATTAGCGGAATCAGAAATAGATCTGAAAGTCATGTTGGAAAATATTGAGAGAGTGGGCAAAGAGTTCGGAGTGAAGATAAACATTGAGAAGACTAAGGTGGTGAGAGTTAGAAAAGAGGAGATTGCTGTTAGTATAACATTAGAGGGAAATAAATTGGAGCAAGTAAAGTCATTCAGATATTTGGGAAGTTTGTTCACATGGAATGGAAGCTGTGCAGAAGAAATAAGCAGAATATCTGAGAAAAAAAGCGTTCGGAAAGGTGAGAGGGCTTTTGACATCTAAGGCAATCCTTATTGATTTAAGATAGAGGTTCGCAAAGGGTTTTGTTTGAAGTGTAGTGTCATAAGGTGCTGAAACATGGATATTAAGAATGAAAGAAAGTATTTGGAAAGTTTTGAAATATGGTTGTGGAGAAGAATGGAAAAAGTGGACAGATAAAGTGAGAAATGAAGTGCTAAGTCGAGAGAAGAGACCTGATAAACGATAAGAGAAGAATATCCTGGTTGGGTCACATACTACGTAGAAATAGTCTTCAGTGGAGGGCGATGGAGGGGAAGAAACAATAGGAAGGGGAAGAAAAAGTTTTGGAATGTTAAGATGTCAAACAAGGGAGAAGCTATGAACGATTGAAGCAAGATGCTCAGGACAGTGAATCATGGAGGCTGTCTAGTTGATACCTGTCTCACGACATTCACAGAAGGAAGTCTTTGACGTGCCACAGAAGTCGTATTTGCGTGTCACCTGCTGGCACGCGTGTTAGAGGTTTGCCATCCCTGGTCTAGGACAACGTGCATCTTCCCGTTTCTTAGCTTATTTAGTGCTTACTTTGGTGTTATCCTACCATTGCAATATACATTAAGTTGAATCGGTGGATGACTGCATGAATTCGTACTTAGAGGATTTCATGGTTGAAGTGTGGTCATGAATGAACGAATGACGCTCTTCTCGCCCCGTCACGGATAGCCACTAACTGGGGAAAGAGCATTCATTGATGAGTGATTGACTCGGTGGACTGAATTGAATATTCCATAATGAATGAATGGACATGATTCTCCCCCGACCGCGAATAGGCACAAACTGTGGAGTGTTTCATGAATTATGAATTGAATGGATGCTTCAAAGATTGAATTGTGAATAACCTCTTAACTGGCTTGTATTTATAAAGTATACTCTTCCATTAATAATCGTTCCACAATTTACCGTTCTTTTGAGTCGTCCTGCATTACACAGCGTGGAAGGGACATTTTCTTGAATTCGTTGCTGAATTGCCGGTAAAATATAAAAAATAAACACACCTCCTGCTCACAGGCAAGGACGCCAGTAGGTAATTGATGAACTTGTGATTAACTACGCTGTGTTAATTGTAGCGGCCTGTTCATAAATTGAACCTGTGATTTATGTGCTCTCTCCGATCATTGATGCGACTGACATTGCAGTATGCAATGAGTGGATATAAATCTCCACGTTCTTGCTAATAGAACGTAAGTGGCGCGTATGTTCCGGTGTGGTTCTGGAGCGGTAGAATACATCGTCAAAGGAGAGGAAAAGGGGATAACAGGAACTCTCATCTTGGGACTGTGGGTGGGTGACCATAGGGCCTCAGAATCTGGCATCGCTTCTACTTATGCCAGGCTCATCTCTTTAATAACTGTGTGATCTCAGCTCTTGTTCTTTTCTTACCCCGACGGTATTCAGTTTGCGAGGATAAGGGAGTGTGCCGTTGTCTCGCACCTCTTTTGCAGACACCTTCATTCTTAGAAGTGCCGCCCTCTTCCCCATTTTCCTTCGCATTAGTGTTGAGAAAGGATAATTCCCCAATTGTACTTCTCCTAGAACATTCACCCCCACATGTTTCGATATCACTGTCTCCTGTCGGAACTGTTTATTATCCTTATGTATGTTCAGCCCCTCAGCGCTAACGCTGGTGGGATCCTCAACAGCTCTGCCATCAGCTGTCGTAGATGGCCTAGGCATCACTGAAGAGGAGTACTAGGGAAATGAGTGAGGTAGTTTCCCGTTGCTTTCCTCACCGATCCAGAGTTGCTATTACATATAAGTCTGCCAAGCCTACTGAAATGCATACACCAACCGACCCTATGAGCAACATTTTCACACCATTCATAGCAGGGACTGGCTGCATAAGGATTGGCATTACTAGCATCGCTCATACCTCAGTCACTTTCATATTGTCAAAGCCAAGGATAAGACGGACAGATCTATGAAAGTAACAAAATTGCTCTAGCCTATACCAGAAGACATAGTGCACTGTAAACACTAGGTCCTGCCAGCAAAGGCATATTATCCGTATATTCTTAATTCTAAGAATTGAGCGCACCTGACTGAGTGGCTCAGACGGTTGGCTTCTGACCCCAACTTGGCAGGTTCGATCCTGGTGTTTGACTATGTTCAAATACCAGCCTCGTGTCGGTAGATTTACTGGCACTTAAAAACTCCTGCGGGACTAAATTCCAGCACCTCAGCTTCTCCGAAAACCGTACATGTTAGTGGGTCGGAAAGCCAATAACATTCTTTTTAAAAAATATTAAGAATTCAGCGTATTAACGCTAGTTTTTAACCTTTCACTAATTCTTGGGCAATATCACGTCTATAAACTGGCACATTGTCTTCACCCTCTGTGGGTGGGGGACGCAGACGAAGAATACACCCTCGGTATCCCCTGCCTATAGTAAGAGGCGACTAAAAGGGGCGATCAAGGGATGATGGATTTGGGACCATGAGATTACCTATGATTAGTACCATTATATTGGGCCGGTGACCTGTTAGTTCCATTTAAACAATCATTATTCAAGGTCTTTACAGTAATGTTTCCCGTCGAGACGAGGAGCTTCGGAACGGAAAGCCGCGCCTCATTCTACCACACATTCGGAAGATTACAAGGGACCCTGGTGAGTGCAATAACATACAGAACAAAGGCGAAGAGAAATCCGCCTCTTCTCCAGAACCGTTTCAATAATACTTAGCTTCCGCTTTGAGACGTGCGAATACACAGAATAAAAGTAAGGAGAAGCTTACGAGATGACCGAGAGGGAGACTTACGAAAGATTACAGCCTGGTAAAAGTGGAAGCATGATCAGACTCGTATGGGGTCACGTCGACACTAGTCTACCGTTCACAATGTGTGAACGCTCGAGGAATAAAACATTTTAAGCACTGACGAAATCCTAAATTTGGTGAGTTTTTTGATAGTTGAAAGTAGAACTTCCCGTCAGTCTTATGGTACCTTCTGTTCGCTGAAGATTGCAGACTGCTTTGCACCATTTATTTGTATTTTGCGCTTCTCGTACCAGGATTGTCATATCGTAGATATTGAACCGCTGTCTGAGATTCCGTGCCTAGGGTAATACTCTCATGAATAATTGAACTAGAGATACCTAGTGAAGAAATTGCGCTGTGGTTGGCCCGGTGAATGTGATAGGAGGGTGTGGCATGTAACAGCGAGGACGTCGTACTGGCTGTATGAGCAACAATTGACTACAGGTTGGATAACGCACAAGCCCTCAGCGCATTTGATTGCGGACAGCTTGTCGGCGCAAGGTGAGAGCCACCGTATCAAGAGTGTGCCGTGAGTACGTGGATTCAGACAAAACCGTCGCCTCAGTCAAATATCGCGTTGATGACAGGGGTCTCCGTCGGCTAGTTCTGACCGTAAGAGCGGTTAGACGGGCCGAAGTGCAACAGATCACTCGTCAGTTCAGTACTATGTGTAAGCGGCCATACCCTCCAGAATCATCACTTGGTCATGGGGTACAGAAGCAAGCAAGCATGCATGCCACGAGGGTATATCTGCTCAATAAATACCCGTCACAAGACACGACTGACATGGCCAGAACAACTCCGTCATTGGAAGCTCAAAGAATGGAAAAAGAGGTCGCCTCAACAGAGGAGTCGAGAGATTGAGTGCGTCGTCGACCGCATGAAGCAAGGCTACATACAGTTCGGGCCGGTCGGTGGTGGTATACTCGTATGGGTACTGTACCTGTGTGATGAAATGAGACTCCTGGTGTATTTGACACCGTGTCTCACCGGCGAACGTTAGGGTAGCTTGGTGGAAGATAATGTTTCCCCTTTTGGTTGCAAGCGAACTGTACCTACAGCAATACAATGCTACTGAATTGTGTGTGATTGGTTCGATTAGACATGGTGGTCCTTATTTTTACGCCAAGAATCGAGGAAAATTGCTAGCATTACGTCACCTATACATCGAAGCCCAGCTGTTCATCTTCCTCAACAAATAGTAGACAAATAGCCTGCACATTGCCATGTTGATCATCAAATTGACTGCTTAAAAGAAAGATGTCTAGCACTCTACAGGGAGGGAGAAGCAGCTAGACATCTCAGAAGAGGGGGAAAATAAAATGGCGTAAGGCTTTTAGTGCCGAGTGTCTGAGGACATGTTCAGCTTCCCAGGTGCAGGTCTTTCTCGATTTGACTCCCGTAGGCGACCTGCGCGTCGTGATGATGAAATAACACATACACCCAGCCCCCGTGCCATAAGTTAACCAATGATTGAAATTCCCGACCCTTTCGGGAATCGAACCCGGGACCCCTGTGACCAAAGGCCAGCACGCTAACCATTTATAGTCATGGAGCCGGACCTCAGAAGAGGAGTTAAGGCGACACTCCGGAGATGGATATTTTTCCTACTGCATGGATTTTCACGAAACTTCGTGGAAATGTCACTCACATAAAAGTAGGTGTATCACGGAAATTTAGTTTCATATACAATTAAGTTTTTAATAATTTGATTTTTGAATTTTTAATTCAATTCTTTAAATGAAATTTTATGAACATGTTAATGTAAATTTGTAATTAGGTAGATAATACGTCTCTTAAAATTTTTCTGTACATAATTTATATAAGGAGATATAGTTCTAAAGATTCTGTAATTTTTTCGTACTAAAATTTAGGACTAAAAATTCTCCACTTGAAAAAATTCTGCAATCAAATTCCATACGCTGGTTTCTTAATATAGCTGTTACATATACCATACAAATGTTGTTACAATTGGCTGAATGTTATGGGAGAAAAATAGGATTTAAGTGTAAACAAAATTACAATTGGCGGGAAAATTAAATCAAAGTTAAAGTGACGTTTTCTTCCTGATTACCTAAGTCACCAGAACCGTTTGTTTTACCTTCCCTTCCTTAGCAGCTTCTGTACGAATACTGGTAACTCTGGAAGCTTCTCTCTTCTCCTTCTCCAAAGAACGGAAAATGATTCACTTGCATTTTGTTCTTCACAATCTTTTCCCGAGTCGAAGTTATGGGGATTGTAGTTTGTCATGTCATGATTGTTGGGTATAGGTACAGGACTCACATGACTTGAAGTTGATGAGACACTTTCGTGATGAACAATCTGATTCGTTAACATCTCATGACCGTTTGTCCCTGGTTTCTTCAATGGAGACTCCTGTCCGATAATAGCTGATCCCCATCTCTTTCCTATAAAAAGTACACCAATTCGTCGTTTAGCTAAGGGGCCTAAGGCTGATTTATGTTTACGCATACTGTTTATTCCCTTGAATACAAGCGATCAATTATTACAGCACACTGTCTTTCAATAATGAAGGTATCTTGATACACAACTACAAGAAGTTACTTGCGCGCGTATTTCACAAAAGTAAACAGACCGGCTGCTACCACAGAACCCACAAAAAAGATTAAACATACACGAATAACAAAACTTATAGTTGTCCGCACTATTGTAGTACCGTCAGGAATACCAATACAAGCATAAAATGTTGCTCAGCGACAGTCGAGTACTGAAATATTAGTCCGTAACAGGCTTTATAAATTCATTCGGAAATATGGTAGATCTTAGAGCTTGAGTCTGTATAAATACATCGGGAGATGTGTGTGTGTGTGTGGGGGGGGGGAGGCGCTCTCGACCCATCCCATGGATGCGTAATTGCAAAGAACAGGCATATTCGGTTGAATGAAAACATGACAATGACATAATTAACTAACAGAGCAGTTCAACAGATACCACGCTCATTTCTGCTGTGTGCAGACTGGCAAACAAAGCATTATGAAAGTGATAAATTGTTTGAATTCAACGAAATAGCTTTGTGACAGGAAAGAAACTCAATCCTTTCAATTTCAGCCATTAAAAAAAAATTGCCAAATTGACCAAAATATCTATTTTTATCTCCGGAGTGTCACCTTAAGCTGTAGTATACATTCCACGAAAAGTGGAAACATCTTTATACAACTTTAAATGTTCTGTTCCTGACATTAGTCGCATTTAAGAACGTCAATTATATACCTACGTAGGGAAGCACGAGGAAGTGTTCAATAAGGAAGATTGAAGTAGGAATGAATACATTGGGTGAAATTGCTTTGACGCTGTTGTAATGCGAGGCGAATGGAGATAAAACGAATTAAAGCTTGGAGAGCAAAAGAAGTAGCGACATTTTAATGGTGTCAGTGTAGGGAACATGCCCTTCCCTTCGGAATCTCATTGCCTTTTGAATAATGTGAGCACCTCTGCCAAAACTTCTCATACTTCTCAACGAAGGATGCCCTGAGACTGAAGTAAGGATCCATTTGTAAGATGTGTAGTTGGTTGCAGGTCTTTATCTACTTTATGCTGGTGTTTATAAATTTACTTGGTTACTAATATTATGCTTCGTCTTGTTTCAGGTAAGTACCAACCAGTATGCTCCTGATACTTCACTAGAACTCGTAAGCTGTCGTGGTAAGTTGTGGTGTTCCTTTTAATTCGGGAGAATTGCTCCAGTTGTGTAGGCATCGTCATGGAAGATACGGGTGGAAAGTGTTAGGTTTTCCTCGTTGCAAGAATAGGGCATTTCGATTGTGCTCTTCCCCGGGAAGAGAGAGAAAATCAATTTTTGATTAGTGTGTTTTTGAAGTTCTGAAATCCTCTAAATTAGGGCCACCCACTGGTGTACTTTCTCTTTAAATGCAGGGCCAGGAAAACGGCTAGAAATTTGGGGGTAATTATAAATGAAACGCTTCACAGGTATGAGCACACAAGAGAAATCCGGAAAATGTGGAGCGCTTCACCCTCTTTAAGACATGGGGATGTATTTCCGTATGAGCTAAAGGTGTTCTCCCTGTGTGTACTGTATATCAAACTCTTGTCCAGTCTCTTTACGGGTTCCGGTATGGAGTGATATGAATATTCGTAGAAGTTTTTATCACCGGATTCCCTTCCTGATGTCAACGTCATCAGGAGAGTTAGACGCAATGAATGAGGGGATAAAACCCTGTGCCGGCACACAGCCTGCTCCTGTCGAATAGCACAAAGGCTTAACGTCTCCATCTGATTGACTAATCCCAATCAGAACCCTCATATGAACACTGAGGAGAGGTTTTGGATTGAGTCCAGGCTTTTAGTATGCAACGTAGTGAGTACACCACCACCTCTCCTACCCTGCCGGCCAACATTGTAATAGAGAATTGTTGTTCGACTAACGGGGCTCGAACCGGCCATATAGACTTGACGCTTGAACGGTCATGGCTATATTTTGGCTTTTGATTCTTGCAGATATGTTTTTCCTAATGAAAAATGAAAATCTAGTCATTCGACCTGGTCAAAAATGGAATCAAATGTCCCAACTACTTTTACGGTTTTTGGAGATGCCGAGGTGCCGGAATTTAGTCCCGCAGGAGTTTTTACATGTCAGTAAATCTACCGACGCCAGGCTGTCGTATTTGAACACCTTCAAATACCACCGGACTGAGTCAGGATCGAACCTGCGAAGTTGGGGTCAGGTCAGCGCCTCAACAGTCTGAGCCACTCAGCCCGGCAGGAATGGAATGAAGCCCCCATCTAGCGGCGAGGATAGGAATTGTGCCGGCTGCCGAAGTTTGTCGTGCTCTCATGGAGCAATGATTGACAGATTAAATTAAATGACACTGAAGAATGTTGCTGGAATGAGACTACGGGGGGAGTACCCGAAGAAAAATCTGTCCCGTCTCCGCCTTGTCCAGCACCATCTCGCATGGAGTGACGGATTTCAACCACGGAACCCAGCGGTGAAGGCCGGTGCGCTGCCGTCTGAGCCACGGAACTCTTCGCTTTTCCTTAGGATAGTGCTGAAATACAAAATCCTTGGCTTTGAAGTTCCATCTCCGCTAGGAGAGCTGTTTGTTGGCCGTCTTGCACTTGGGGCCGTCCAAATTTTCCTATATTTGACTGTCATTCTTAACCTTGCCAAAACGGATTCCATGCATTCTTAGGAACAGATTTCTGAAGAATAGTATTTTTTGAAAGTTTCTCTTGTGTCTAGCACAGAATAGCAGGTGACATGTGACTGGTTCGTTGTACAAAAGGTAGTGCGATGTTCGGCCAGCGTGCGACAAGGCTTGTCAGACCCGATAAAGCAGGTGTCGGGTGGGTGAATCCAAACAATGCAATCTGGCGGTCGTATTGTGACAATACAGCGTGACGCTCCGGTGTGATGGAAGAGAGGTCACGGTTGCAGTATCGTACATTTGTTTCGGGTGTTATTTTGTGCGATTAATACTTCTCGGAAGGAATTACTACAGATTTTGGCGGTAGTTCTAGCTTTGTCAGCGACATATGCTTAAAAATGTGTCTAAGGAATATCCTATCCAGAGTAGGCTACTATACCTTACATGACTCAAAATGTCGTCCGTATTTTATCTTACAATCTGTGAAATATTTCATCACCCTATTATCAATTCATGGACTGGTTTGATGCAGCCCTTCACGGCACCCTATCCTGTACTGACCGTTTAATTTCTACGTAAGTACTTCATTCTACATCTGCTCTAATCTGTTAGTCACATTCATATCTTAGTCTAGCCCTACCGTTCTTAACGCCTACACTTCCCTCAAAAACCAACTGAGCAATGACTGCGTGTGTCACGGTATCTTATCATTCTCTCTTCTCGTCATATTTAGCCAAATCGATCTCCTTACACTAATTCGATTCAGTATCTCTTCATTCTTAATTCGATCTATCCATCTTCTGTAACACCACATTTCAAAAGCTTCTATTCTCTTTCTGAACTAGTTATGGTCACTGTTTTACTTCCATACACTGCCGCGCTCCAGACGAAAGTCTTCAAAAATAATCTTAATTCCTATATCAGTGTTCGAAGTGAGCAAATTTCTTAAGTATTCATCTACTTCCTTCAAGACTTCACTTCCTACTCTAATATTCCCAGCATCACCGAACTACATTTGACTGCACTCCATTACTCTTGTGTTGGATTAATTTTCTTCTTGTGCTCCTCCAAGACTCTGCCCATACCACTCAGCAATTTCTCCAGCTCTTCTGCAAAATCAGATAAAATAAAACAGTCGAACCTCGATGTCTCGAATCACCTCGGGAGCTAAATTTTATTTCCAGTTCACGAAAGTTCCAGATATAGAGAATACCGTTTTTGAGCATATATAGCACATAATTGAATCATATGTATCTACGGGCTTATATTGAATACATTAACAGTATTTAAAAATATACAACACTCTATTTGACGGCATCACTTTAATTACAATCCTTATTATAGTAACTTTTTAGAAGACAGGGTACAGTACATACAATAGTGATACATACTTCGGTTAATACCTTGGGGAAAAAAGATCAGTCTTTTCTGTTACTGTTAACTTGAAACTTCTCGTCCAAACCACGCAGCCGAGATTCATAAATGGACCTTGTCATCCGCAACTTCGGGGGTTGCTTTCGTACGATTTTCCGATCATTAAAAGTTTTAATTTTTCCGTTCCCGTCATATTACCTCCCAGCATCACTGTAAACCTTTCTTTACTTAACTGTTCCTCACAAACCACAAATGCCGTATTGCACAATTAATGTTGTACAAAATTCAAGTTAGAGTATTTTTTGCATCAAGGGAGGAAATGTTTGCTTCGAGAAATTCGTTTAAGCGAATTTCGAGGAATAAATACACATGAAGAATAGGACAAATGGCCGGGAAATTTAAGTTACTTCGAGATACTGAAAATTCGAGTAATAGAGGTTCGAGATATCGAGGTTCTACTGAATCGGTAAATCTGAGTTTTGATTGCCTCTGTTTCGATTGTGATTCCCTTTCCAAATTCCTCTTTGAATTCCTTTACAGTCTGTCTTATGTAAACACTGGAAATAGAGGGGACAAACTGCAGCCTTGGATTGCTGCTGTTTTTTCCAAGCCCTCGATTCTTGTCACTGCGGACTGATTTTTATACAGATTGTAGGTAATTCTGTCTGATGCGGATCACCTTCAGGATCTCATGATCTCATAGTTTGGGCCTCAGGGGCTCTGAACTTTGGAGCGTGGGTTGTCGACCACGAGGCCCTCAGCTGAGTCCTGACATTGCTTCCACTTGTGCCAGACTCCTCACTTTCATCTATCCTATCCGACCTCCCGGGGTCAACTCTTGTTCTTTTCCCACCCCGACGCTATTAGGTTTGTGAGGGCTAGGGAGTCTTTCATTTTCACGCCCTTCTTGGCCCTTTCCTTTGGCCGATACCTTCATTTTTGAAGTGTCGGATCCTTTCCATTTTCCCTCTGATTAGTGTTATATAGAGGATGGTTGCCTAGTTGTACTTCCTCTTAAAACAACCACCACCACCACTCTCATAGTTAGCTCCAGACAACATTATCGAATGCCTTTTCTAGATTCTCGAACACAGTGTACGTGGGCTTGTCCTTAATTCTGTCCTTACCCTAGGAGTAGAAAATGGCATTGACATCAGTGTAATGTCGACCGAACAGAGACAAAGCAGGAGACGAGTGAGTTCGAACCCCTGAGAAGTTTTGTGATTTCTCATTTTCACTTCCCAGACAAATGCCGGAATATTCCTATTCATAGTCCACAAGTTTCCTTCCACTTCCTTATCCAGTTTTAGTCGCCATCATTGATTTACTCTTCATTAGTTCCTGATCTGAGGTTGGCGACAGGAAGGGCATCCGGCCGTAAAACATGCCATAATTTCTACCACATCTCCGACCCCGTATCAGGAAGCGGGAGTAACGGGTAGACACGCATCAGTATAATGTCGGGTCATTAATTTCAATGAAAAATGGCCAAAATTATACAGCACTTTTTTTTTTTTTTGCTTAGTTTATAGTAGTTTACATTGTTTAATTTAGTTAGCCTATTTTGTGACCCATTAATTCACCGTATATTTGTTCAAAGTATCTTCATAGCTAATGCAACAACCACTTTACTCCTCCGTACGAACTGGAGAGGTAAAAGCTTGCTTTCGAGAAATTGTGGATTCGAACCTCATCCGCAGCAGCACTTCAAGATTTCTTTTTCCCCGTAGTTTCCTTTTATCACACTAGGCCAGTCTGGGGCTGTACCTCAACGCAACAGCAGCTCCCTTCTTATTCCATCGTTGCTGAAAACCTATCTCAGTGCGACTTATGGCGTTACAGTCCTGGTGGGACTTGGCCTACAAAGCGACCGCTGCTGAGCCCGAATGCCTGCAGATTAAGAACTAACACGTGGTCAGCGTAACAAATCTTCTCGGCCATTATTGACTTTCTAAACTGGGGCCGCCATCTCACAGGTAGAGAGCTCATTCGCTCTCGTATAGACAGTGGACCCCCGAAATAGCCCTCAGATCCTAGTAAGTCTGGCCTCGCCGGGAATCGAACATGGGACTTCTGGGCGAGAGGCAGGCTCGCTACTCTAGAACGCATGACCGGCGATGGGAAACCACTCGTGACTGCCGGATTTTAAAGTTCTAGACTGTGTTTTTCTACTAGAGCTCATTCGTCCTGATCACTGTCACAGTCTTGACTAAAAATAACTCTTCTCGAACTTCCATCTTCCTACTTTTATCTAGTAGTTTGGGAATTTCTGCTGTTTTCATGACAATCCCACTTAAAAAGTTTCTGGCTCGCCTTGTCGGGCGGGATGTTATCCGTTCTGCTGCAGACTCCGCTGGTAGTATTAATGTACTTCATGACATTTCTAGGAATGTTCCACAAGAAAGAAATTTAAATTGCATAATGCTTGCGTATTTGTAGGAAATGGTTTAGAACGATTTTTAACTTCGCACCGCACTGTAGGTAGGTTGAACGTTAATAACGGCGTTTATCCTGCAGAGAGGCTTGGTGCAGGTCTTTTTCTGATAGATGGCCTATTGGCGACTTGCACCTCTGAGGGTGCGGCCGTACCTAAGATGATTGCTACCCCCTGTGGGTGGGGGACGCAGACGAAAAATTCACCCACGGTATCCCCTGCCTCTCGTAAGAGGCGACTAAAAGGGGCGACCAAGGGATGATTATATAGAACCATGACACTGCTTGTAATTAGTACCACCACGCGGGTAACACCATGCGTCGCTTTTACTTGCGCGTAGTACCATTATGTTAGGTACAAAATAGGTTTGTGATTAGTATCACTATATGAGCGACACCATGGGATGAGGGAACCCAAAGTTCTGGCTTGTCTACGATTAGTACCCACTATACGAGGAACACCACGGGATAGTACGAGTCCCTATGGGTAGTACCATTATGTGATGAACACCATAGGTTTGCGTTGCCTGTAAATGGCGCCGCACCGAGCTCGATAGCTGCAGTCGCCTAAGTGCGGCCAGTATCCAGTATTCGGGAGATAGTAGGTTCGAACCCCACTGTCGGCAGCCCTGAAGATGGTTTTCCGTGGTTTCCCATTTTCACACCAGGCAAATGCTGGGGCTGTACCTTAAGGCCACGGCCGCTTCCTTCACACTCCCAGCCCTTCCCTGTCCCATCGTCGCCATAAGACATATCTGTGTCGGTGCGACGTAAATAAACTTGTAAAAAAACTGAACCGCGCTGTATATACGTTCAACGCAGAACAGACTAGTTAATTCGGTATTAAATTGCGGGAGGGGGTGATTGCCCTCAATTTCGTCATTTTATGTAGGTTAATGTTGCACTGACGTGAAGAAAAGACTGGGCGGTAAATTAAAATCATGGTCCAGGGAACAACATATATGCATAGTATTTGCTTTCTTCCCAATTTTGTCTATACTCCACAAAGTCTCATACATAACGAAAACTTCAGTAAGGAACGATGTTATGGAAATTGATGCCATAAAAACTTGAATAGTGTTTCAGTTAAGGAGTGGCTATTACATACGTCGATAATAAAATTCACTGCAAAGCAAGCAAGTATTAAACTACGGGCGATAATTTCAGTGTTCCAGAAATGGAACAATGGATAATTCTGTGGCTTGGTTCTGAAAGGGCCAGTGTCATTTTTTATCGGAATTGAGATATTGACTGATACAAATGCATTTTATCCTGGCTTGCAACATGTTAAAAGGGCCAATGTCTCTGTTAAGTACTAAACGAACAGTTAACGTTTAATTAAATAAGCCCTTGCCAATAATGTTCGATTACCAATAAAGATTAGAGACCTGGCAATTTTTAAAGAATACGATAGAAAAAATTAGCGTTTAATAAGGTGACTTCCACAAAGAAAGTATAAAGTTATTTAAAGTTAGTTGTCGAAAAAAATAATTGGAAAACTATAAGCAAAACTTCAAATGCTCATAGCTCAAAAACAGGTTTTTTGACATTGGCCCTTTTAGAACCAAGCCACAGAATTATCGTATGTCTGTTGGGTTAACGTATGCCTGACAACTCTGGTTTTCTGAATCGAACCCCTCTTGTTTACCTTTCCTCCGTAGAAACGGCTGAAATGAGCTGTCCGTACTCCGTTAGAAGAATGGTTTACAGTCCACGTACATTCCCTCGGGGCAACTTGGGCTATAAAACGAGCAGCGATGAGACGTCAGCCATTATTTTATCGTTAAGTGGTGGATGTTGATCGATCTCTTGCTTTAGGGCAGGAGACGCGTGCTGTGAATCAACCCTTGGGCTTTGTGTCGTCGTTTGAGCTGCTGTTCCTCGCATGTTCCTTAGTGCGCTTGAAGTCAGTCTGCGTGATGTATATACAGTACTATTAAAAAACCCGGCTAGTAGAACGCCTAAACGCTGTAGAACTGACCAATTGTATGGTAAGCTAAAAATATTTTTTCGTGAAACGGCTTGAAGCATCCGCGTCTGTGTCAGTCCTCAGTTCGAAGGCTGGTTGAATCACCAATAAATAAATCCGCAACCGGCTGTAATACGTAGCCTAATTGAAGAGGTGACTGAGCGAGGTAATCCACTGAACGCCATACACCAGTTAGGGAAAGCTCGAATGTCGTCAGAATGTTTACAGTGGAAGTGAAGTTCAGGGTAGATGACATCACTACAGTAGGTTCAGCGAGTGAAGACAAAGCGTAGCAGTAAGAGTTATTGGATATCGTATTCCAGTGTCCCCGTGTAAAACTTCTCACTTTTAGATGCTTTCGTTCAATATAATATGAACTCGCAAGATAATGGGCAAGACAGTATTTGATATATTTAAGGATTTGTCATATTTTGAAGTTACTGCTTTTCACTGTCGACTAGGTCAGTTTATAACAGTCAGATTCTTCAGTCTGTCGAAATTAATAACAATTTAGAAACTACTGAAAAAGGAAACATGGTAAGAAATTATACATGTGTATTCTTTGAGTCATCAGTCCATAGACTAATTGGATGCAGCCTTACATGACACCCTATCCTGTGTTAACCTTTTCATTTCTGCGTAACTACCACATCTGCTATAATCTGCGTGTCATGTTCATGTCTTGGTCTACCCGTACAGTTCTCACCTTCTAAATTTCCCTTCAGTACTAACTGAACAAGTCCTGGGTGACTTTCGACGTCTCCCATCATTCTACCTCTTCTTATGGTCAAATTTCGCCAAATCGTTCTTCCCTCTCCTATTCGATTCAGTATCTCTTTTGTGATTCGATCCACTCTTCTCACCTTCAGCATTAAACACCTCATTTCAAAACCTTCTATTATCTTTTTCTTGAGCTGGTTATCGTCCATGCTTCACTCTCATACAATGCCACGCCCCAGACTATGGGATACCGTACGCTGTTTTTAGCCCGGCACCTTCGCTGAATCGTCAGCGAAGTGGTTTTGGGTTCCGAGGGCGCCGGATCGACGCCCGGCCGGGTGGTGGATTTTTTAACTGCGTGTGGTAAATTCCTGTGGCTCAGGGACTCTGTTTTTCTCTTAACGCCTATTGTTCTCCCTGTACTGACATGTGGTTGTGAAACGTGGACATTGAGCGAGTTTGTTAAGCAAAAACTCAGAACAGCCCGAAGACGGTTTATGCTAGGCTTCACGAAGAAAGACAGCAGATTACATCAGGTCAGTCACAAAGGTCAGTGACATTTTAGAAAGGGTGGCTACCATAAAATGGCAATGGACAGGCCATGTTGCTCGGAGAACTGATGGTAGGTGAACAAAGCTTCTGCTTGAGTGGTGTCCGAAAGATCTGAGACCAAAGGGAAGACCACCGGACAGATGGGATAAAGACATCTGGAAGACTCCTGGGATCAGTTGGCAGAACACCGCTCAAGACCGTCCCAGATGGAGAGACCTCGTGAAAACCTACCTTGCTCCGGATTTAGAGGCCACATCGCAAAAACGATTGAATATGGCTGATAGTGATACAAAACACCACACTACCAAGCACCACAGAGTAGATTACAGCTCTCCAGATAGGGTTGGTGTCGGGAACATCTGGTCGTAAGACTGGGCCAAATTCACAATATAGACTCCAAGAAATTTGGAAAAATGCGAGAATGGAGAATTATTAGTGTGTAAAACAGAAACACGCAGCCGTTAATGACAGTGTTGATTACCACTCCTACCGACTTATAGCTGGCGAGTCGAGATGACTAACCTTGGAGCACGAACAGCGACGGGCCATATGGCCCAGCCTTCGCTTAGATCTGCGCATTTATTTACTATACTTGAAGGGAAAACCCTACAGTGTGTTCTTGTGGTACCGAATTCATCGTGGCCCACATCCTCAGAGTGCGTTCATCTTTCTAGGCTAATAAGATGGAACCTCGGTCTGCAGGAGACACTCGAGCTTGTATTAGCTGATGACGAGAATACTGATCTCGTAATTCGTTTTGTGTTAGTGGATTAATCGAAGGCGTGTGCATTTAAACTAACGTACTTTTGATGCGTATTTGTCCTTTTTGGCTTAATTTTTTAAACTTCATTTTCAAATTCGTTCCTTGAATACTTTTTTCCATTCACTTTGAGAGGATGATTGCCAAGTTGTGCATTTCCTCTTAGAACAAAAACTACCACCACCACCAAAGCCTCCAGTGGCGAGTTTGACAATATTGGCATAGCCGATCCTTTGAGGGCCACTTCACCATTCACCATTGACACTAACTCCCTATTTTCTTTTTCTATAATTTTTCTCACTCTGGTGTATTCACGCTTGTAAACTTGGCCCTGTTTTACGGCCGGATGCCCATCCTGGTGCCAACCCTATGTGGAGAGTTTTTCTTTCAATATTGTGTGTTTCTGGTGGGAATTGGTAGTATAAGTTGGAAACACAAACGCCCAGTCCCTGAATCAGAGAAATTAATCAGTTAAAGTATTACAAAAATGGGATTTGGGAGGGAGGAGAATTTTTATCGTAAAATACATAGAATTTATTGTTCTAAATCCCTTCAGTTGCTGTGTGTTTCGTACCGCTGGAGTTCTTTGATCTGCCGAATGCCAACGAAACAAAGTAATCAACACTGACTTCAGTCGGGAACGAACCATGTCTTGGGAACTGATGGACTGCGTCATTGATCTAAAGACATGTTTCTATGTGAATGTGTTGTATGTAAACACTTCTTGTTGTGATTTTAAAAATGAATTGGCGTAATAGTGTTTATTGGCATCAATTAACACTATTTACTTCAATTCTGTAATTATTATACGGAGTAATCAATCCCCGGAAGAAAAATCAGCGCCTGTCTTAACTAAATATTTGGACCGCGGAGCCCGCTTTATTGCAATATTACCATCAAGATGGACCCCAGGGAGAAGTAATTGAAGACCCCCGTATACACGATTACAAAACAGCTCCAGCGCCAGTTCGTGTAACTCGGAAAATCGTGAAATTAAGAATAACTTACAAACAGAATGGCTGTCAAGGTCTTTTCCATTGTAGAGTACACTAGTGTTAAAAACTAAAGCAACAAACGGAAATCCTGCCCTCCTGTGATTTTTTTCTACAAAATGCTGTAGAATCTGATATAGTCAAATATAAAAGTATACACAACGTGAACACTGTAAATCTTGTCTGTGTCGGTGCGACATAAAACAGTCAATAAAATCCCTAAAACAGTGTGCACCTTGAGTAATCGACGAACTGGAACAAAGCTAAATAGCGTAGGTTAATTAGATCACATCATGAATCATTAAGCTGTTAAGAACTCCTGCCAGTCATTGTTCACGTTCATAGAAACTAAGTACCACTCGTTAACTTCAGTGGCTTCATATCCTACATGATTCACATAATTGGAGATAAATTATTTCTGCTTTTGTGTTTTGTATCGACCTGAAGATGCTCGCTGTGCAGATCCTACGCAAAGTTATTATGAAATATTGTACGGTTCAGCTCCGTTCGCCCCCCCGTACGCAGCACTCGTACATTACAATTAGGAAGTTTCAGCATCGCTACCACCCGCCCGTGAAGTTGAAACATTGCAGGGATTTTCTGTATCAGTGGATGGCAAATACAGTAGAATTCTCAAGGCTGCATTCCTGCCATCAGTTAAAACCAGCGCCATTGCATCCAGGTTGTGCTGTGCGCCTGACTCTCCTACTCCTTGCCATCAACTCTATCTCCCCACTGAAGCTCGTGATTTTATAGTTATTTTCTAACTGTTGGGTTTGGTTCACTGTTGCTAACCGTGCAGTTTAGGAACCCTACTTGCCGATAAGACGTCTTACAGTTAGTCTTCCACGTTGGCACTATACAGTTCTGGGTGGGTTGTTTTATTTGCGTATTACTGCTGCCATATTCCGAAAATCACTAGTGTTACATTTGAGAGTATAAGTAAAGCATACTTTTCTTTGCCAGTACGGTTATAAATCTGTTTGGGTTAGTAGAATTGCGGCATGTTCGAATAATGCATTTAATAACGTGGTTGGTGTGAAATAACGAATGCGTCATTTTAATAAGACGGTCTTATTTCGTCCAATTCGTATGCATTGAATGCAGTTAAGAAGTATGAGTTCGAAGGGCAGCCCTGAAGATGGTTTTCCGTGGTTTCCCATTTTCACATCAGGAAAATGCTGGGGCTGTACCGTAAGGCCACAGCTGCTTCGTTCCCACTCCTAGCTCTTTCCTCTCCCATCGTCGCCATAAGACATGTGTCGGTGCGACGTACAGCAACTTGTAAAAAAAAAAAGTATAAAAAGCAAGAAAAATCTGCAAGAACTCCTCGGAAAAGGAAAGCAACATTCTCCTCAATAAATATCAGTTCACTTGAAATGGAAAGATTTTTTTAAAATCAACCTAACCTTGTCTTGTCACGACTTGAGTACGGTTTGCAGACTGTCCTTGTATCCTGAGTGACTTACGGCATATGTACATGTATTTTTTTTTTTTTTTTTAATACATCGAGTTGAGCCTCTATGGACTGCGTGGTAGCAACCAACTTCATTTTAGTGTCTAGGGCTTGTTCTTGTTCTGGCTTTACTTCCTGCCGGTATCTTCTGAGCCCAGGGACGAGTGCCTGTTTATGCTCTTCAGACAAAGGTCCACTCAGTCTTCTGGAAATTGATGCAGTGTTGAAACCCTGATAGTTCTTCACCAACCTTCTGAATGTGTTCCTGTCAGGAATTTCTTGGTCTGAAATACCAATCTGCCTCAGGTCGGCCTTGTTGCCCTAGATTGAATAAAATTCCATATTCTTTTTGTTAGTTGATCATCAGTCATCCTCAAGAGATGACCGTAAAATATTAGCCGTCTCTTCTTAATTGACGCTGTGAGAGGTTATGTCTTGCTGTACAAATCCTCATTTGGTCTTATTCGCCATTGTCCATCAACCCACCTATTACCTAGGATTTTTCTTAGTACTACTACTTAAGGTCAAAGTTTCAGACACACATAATCCCTCAGGTTTTACAACTGTTATAGTGTCGGAACTTGGCCTCTATACTCAGACTTATTATAGATATTGTTTGTCATTTGGTATGCCTGGTCTAACTTCCTTATCCTGACATTGATTGCTTCCTCTTCTAATCCATTCTGCTGGATGACTTAAAGATATCTGAAATTCTTGACTCGACCGATTTTTCCAAGATTAGTGATCATCCGTTCAGGTCCATCATAGATGTTTGTCATATATTTTGTCTTCGGAATAGAAATCTGGAGTCCTACCTTTTCAGCAACTTCTGACAGCCTTTGTTTGATCAAATTTCTTGACGTATCGTCCACTCCAAACTATTCCAAAATATTAATTACTGACTTAGGGTCAGTGGAGTCGTTTGCTCTCTGAAAGTCAACAAACACAACCACGAAGTTGTGTCCTCCTGTCTTGTATCTGATGATGCTCCTCAGGTTCAAGATCTGTTCTGGGCACGAACGGCTTTTTCTTAAGCCACCCTGGGATTCCCCAATCTCTTGGTCAAGGTGAGCTTCTATTCTGTTCTGAACTGCTTTGGAGAGAATCTTACAAAGAACAGATACTAATGAGATGCCCCTATAGTTGTTGACATTCTTTTTATCACCTTTCTTGTGCAGAGGGTGGATTAGTGCTGACAGCCCTTCAATCGGTATCATCCCAGTTCTCCAGATATCTTCAAAAAGCTTGACTAGTACATCTAGTGTAATCATTCGCCAGCTTCAGTAGTTCTGCCACTATCGAAGCTTTACCAGCTGCCTTATTATTCTTTAAGCTGATCATAATCTGTTTGATCTCCTCTTTACAAGGAGGGGGTGAGTTCTGTAGTTTGTGGATCGGGTCACACACAGCCAATCCTTCTTTTGGTTCATCACAATTTATTAGTGCCCCCTTTTTTTTTTACAGTGGCGCTGTTAGTGCTCGAGGCCCTCTTACTTAGCCACATACTAATCAAAATGTTAAATAAAACAGGCTACATAAAATAGTTAGAACTACATAAATTAATAGAATTGAAAATAAATTTAAATTACTAAATTTATATTAAAACTAATTAATATGAAAAACTCTTAAAAATGACTAAACCTCAGGCACGCACACATTCATACTTCAACCATTCAGGAAGCTGTCCTTAGCTGCCAGGGAATTCCATAATCTGGCGCCGGTCACCACAAATGATCTATTTATTTTATTTGTGCGGTGCACTGGAGTAGAAAGAAGGGATATGGAACGTGTATTTAAGTAGTGAAATGATAAAAAAAGTGAATTTAGAAGAAATACATATAGTTGTTTCTGTGTATTATTACAGCGTGGTTTCACTTCAGTGCGAGAAGGAACAGCAAATTTCAAGAAGGGAGGTGAATTACTTACAACAGGCAAACGCCGAACAGTACGGTTATAGTGTAGTGGTAGTGGTTCTAAGAGGAATTACAGCTTGACAACAATCATCTGCATAACACTAATCACAGAAAATATGAAAGGGGTCCGACACTTCGAAAAATGAAGGCGTCTGCCAAAGAAAAGGCCACGAAAGGCGGGAAAGGGAGACTCCCTAGGCCTCGAGTGCTCTAATACCGTCGGGGTCAGAAAAGAACAAGAGTTGGCCAAGGGAGGTCGGATAGGATTGTAACTGTTCCACCTCATCAAAACACTTGGGGAGATGAAAGTTATCTTGGGACACATGAATATTAAATAAACTATTTGTGGCTTGCCCGCAAATTGCCACGCAAATAGAAACAATTAACATTCCATGGTTCCCCATTTCTCTATGTAATGTTTGGGCGCCATGGTTACAGCAAAATTTATATTTACTAGCATAGAGACTTATACTTAAATCACAGGGGTAGGATTTTAAATAATTAACCATTAAGTATCGCTTAAGAAAGAAAATTAATGCAATATTAAATACAAATGAATTTATTATACAAAAAAAATGAGATGAATCGGAAAAGTTTCCTTAAAGCGTGGAGAGATTTAGAATTTACTGAATTTACTACTGCTTGCTTTATCTAATTGAAGCTCACCAATTACAGCTTTCGTTGACGTCATCTGGTTTCCGTGGTTACTCGTTCTCTTCTTCTCTATGTAGACTCTGCTCCATGGACATCCTTCCTTCTCTGATATGGTACGGGCTATCTGGACTAACACTCCCTGCTTGCCTAGTCTTTAAATTAGACATTGGCCCTATACTTGTAAAAACTGATCAGCGTTGATCGTATGAGGAGAAAATTCAGAGATATGAATTTTTCCATATTAGTAGAAATCTCAATCCAACTGAGCTATACTATTTATACGGTACAGACTTGTACCAAAATTCCGTAGACTTGAACTAAACATAGTTCTTCGTCCACAATATTGACTGAATATCACACAAGCCATAAGCTTGTTTCGTTTCTCGTAGATCCGATAACATTACCGCAGCGACAACACATTGTACAAAAGTAACTATGTCGCGGAGCGACCACACACTGTATCAAAAATCAAATCACGTCGTTCAAAGTAGATGTTCACAGTAGTAGTAGTGATGGAGTTTCTCGTTAGGATGTTAGCTTCACAGCAGAAGTTGTACTTAGTTAGGTGCCGTTCTCGTGTTGAGAATCAGTAAATATCCGGGTTCACCCCCACTCTTGGTAACAGTTAAATCTCAAACCTCATATACAACGAAGTATCTGATTCGATAGATCGAAGCATCAACTCCCCTTCTCTTCCTCCTCGACAAGTCCAGAAGGCGTGGCGATGATAAGCCTCGCGCACGGGTCGCTGTTTACTAGCCTTGGTCATAAAATAAACCCATGATTAACGCAAAATCCCAAGCTTCAAGAATAACCCTCCGTATACACAAACATGAGATGAAATGAAAACTATGTCTCAACATATTGACCGTATTTACAACATAATGAATTCCTATCCTACATAATATAATAATTTAAATAATAAAACGATGTTATCATATATACAATATGATTCCAAAAAGCCTTGATTACAAGTGATTGACGTTGAATAAATATGTTATTACAAATAATTGCCAATGGCGGATAAACTTGATATCAAATTATATCGCGTAAAATATTATATTACATTAGTAGGGCTGGAGAAGCCTGGACGGTTACAGGATAGATGAAAGTGAGGAGCTTGGCACATGTGGAAGTACTCGCCACCCCACGTTCCCAAGTTAAGAGCCCCTGGGGCTACGATTATAGTAATGCGTATATCAAAATAAAGGCAGAAATATGACATTAAATTGAGTGAGGGTGAGAGTCAACTTCCTTAATTCCTCATTGAGCTTGCAAAGAGAATTATGAATATCTTGATTGATCATTTACTTGGATAAGGGTACTTTTCGATTATTGATGCTTATGTTGAGGTTAGTTTATGGTTATGTCTTGTGATTTAAATATGTAACTGGTCAAGTTGGCAGCAGTGATGAGCCATTAAAAAAAGAATAGGGTGGCAATATTTGCTGTTAAATGTATAGTCTTAAAAGTACTAAAACTCTATCTCCTTAGAAGTCTTACTTCTGTGACTCTTCAATCTAACTGAAAATTACTTGTTGGCAGTGAGCACTTACATTTTGGTGAGAACTGAATTACTTTTTGTTTATTTCTTTCGAGAAGAGCAACTTACGACAACAGATTTGCTACTGTGCTACGACGCATAACGTCATGCGATCAAGTCGGTGAATCAAAACATCCGGCTTGCCAAGCATTTGGCACACACATTGTAAGAGGCAGGGGGAAGGAAGCCTGAAAGTACTAAACAGTGCCGTGCCACAGAGTTGCTCTCCTTCCTAGCGGAAAATGATCGCGGTTTGCGATAGGACGTAGAGATTAGATTTGATAACAAAATACCGGACAACCGGCAAACATCCACATTACCAGAAGAGTTCACCAGTTATTCTACCTAATATACTGGTACAAGATTCTACAAAAATCAATGTTACCTTGTTCAAATGAACATATGGCGTTTCTCCGAAAAACGCATTGATCCAGTGTCTTTCGAACGAAGCCCGGACAATTCAAAAGCTAATACGGTTCTTGATAGAAAAATAGCTTGAAGATAGCGTTGTTCTCTGGTGGTGGTGGTGGTTGTTTTTGGGGGAAGTACAACTGGGCAACCATCCTCTCTTAATTCTAACTAGAAGCGAAAACGGAACTGGTCCGGCCCATCGAGGCATATTTGTAATGAAAAAGGGAAGAAGTGAAAATGATGCGCCTTAGGCCTCGCAGACCTAATACCGTCAGAGGGAGAGTTGATCAAATGTGGTTAGATAAGCCTGGCACAAGTGAAACCATGCCAGACTCGGTCGACAAAAATCCACGCTTCCTTTCAGTCTCCTTTACAGAAGGCAAGGGAATACTGTGGGTGTATGCTATCACCCTTACCAAGAAGGGGATTAATGTTGTTTCATGGAGATGTTAAGTCTAATCATCGGTTTACCATTTTGATTTTAAATATTAGTGTACATCAAAACAAACTTTATCTCCTTATGCATTGGCCAAAGAAGAGAGGAAATTTATTTAGCTAGTTATTTTATGGGTAATAAAAGTTTTCATAATATTGTTTGCAAGCTGTGGAACGTGGCTAGGCTTATGCCAATTATTCCATCAAACTATGGCGAACAGAAATTAAAATTTTGTACCCCTGTCCGTAGGTACAAAATCTCCTTACACAAATTTTAGTATATTGTAAGATAAACGCCAGAAATAGGTTGGTTTCCTGAAAAGTAAACTGTTTTGGACTTGACGGATTTTGCCGTCAACCAGTCTGTTGTATTGATAAGAAAATGTGATATTTTGAATTTGTCAGGCTTTTTTATTCCTCGAGCAAATCTTGAAGATAGTATCCAGTGTATTTTAGCTTCGGGCAAGTAATAATTGCAGATCAACAAAACTCGGACGACAAATTCTGTTTTCACAGATATTAAACACACAATAAGTGCACAGGTCTAGTATTCAAAGATACCACTCGGGGGCCTGCGACAAACCATATGTAGTGTGACGCGAGTCTTCCACACAGCTTGTGTGAATATAGTTTTAAAACTGATAATGGAAATTCATTACCGTTTAGTTATTATAATACTATATATTGACTGTACATCGGGAGCTTTATTTATTGAATCAATTTACCCAGGGTTGGTTCCTCCCCCTCGGACTCTGCAAGAGATCCCTCCTCTACCGCCTCAAGGCCTGTGTCAAGGAGCGTGAGAAATTTGGTCGGTGATACAGTTGGGAGGAGAACCAGTACCTAGCCCAGGCGGGCTCTCCTGTTATGCTGAACAGGGGACTTGTGGGGGATGGGAGGATTGGAAGGAGTAGGCAAGGAAGAAGAAAGGAAGTGGCTGTGGCCTTACGTTAGATACGATCCCGGCATTTGCCTGGAGAAGTGGGAAACCACAGAAAAACAATTCGAGGGTGGCTGAGGAGGGAATCAAAAGCTCTTGACCGAGCGAGTTGGCCGTGCGGGTGTATTACCTGTAAAATAACTAGCTAAATAAATTTCCTCTCTTTGGCCATTGAAGTACCGGTACACTGATATTTAAAATCAAAATGGTGAATCGATGATTAGAGTTATCACCATGTAATACAAGGTAACATTCGGGAGATAGCGAGTTCGAACCTCAATGTCAGCAGCCCTGAAGATGGTTTCGTGGTTTCCCATTTTCACACCAGGTAAATGCTGGTGCTGTACCAGGCCACGGGCGCTTCTTCCCCACTCCTAGACCTTTCCTATCCCATCGTCGCCATAAGACCTATCTGTGTCTGTGCGACGTAGCCTAAAGCCAATTGTAAAAATTAAAATAAAATAGAACCGTAGGGTTAGCCAGTGTTAATTCTTACGATAAGTTTTTGCATGGACCTATTAAAGGGATTTCATTAAAGTTTTGCTTGATCTGCTGCAGTAACGCATGTTTATAGATACGTTTTACGTAATCTTCTTTGAGGAGGCCCAATTTTTTCTGCTGGCGTTACGTTCGTTACGTATCTGCTTCTCTGAAGATGTCTTTGGGAAAAATAGGCACGGCGCGGTGGTGTTCTACATTGGCTATCCAACCTAAATTAACCGTCGAGTGCAATTTCGATTTAAAACCTTTGTATTAATGCGACGTAAACCAGATAGGGGAAAAAAAATAAAAATAAAAAGAAGCCTCCCGAGGCAGAGTCGGGAATGGAACCCGGGCCTCCGGGGGTGGCAACTAATAACACTAACCACTACACCACAGAGGCTGACACACGTACATCCATTCTAGAAGGCGGTTCTAGAGCGCCCCAACTGTACAGCTGTCTGTACTTATATCATTAGCAGACAGGGCTTTCACCCTTTGAAGATTCTATCACACTTCCCGTAGTTGCGCAACTCATTGATTCTGGCAACTCGGAAGTAACATTTCGGAAGTCTCCCCACTGTATTTTCCCTGCGGTGCGGGAGCGAGGAAGGATACTGGTTTATTTATAGATCCGTCTTCCCACGTCTCAGATGAAGCAAACCTAGCTCAAGAACCTTGAAGTTAGCCGAGAGCTGCTACACACACACACACACACACACACACACACACACACACACACACACACACGAGGAACGGAAGTAGGTAATGGGACCTGTGTTAGGGTTGTCCATTCGCGGTAGATGTTTACTGTTCATTAAATATGTTAGAAATGTATTGTGTAGACTGATGTTGAAGTTTTGAGGAAATACATTAATTTTCATTAGTCCCAGAGAAGAATGAGTGATATAAGTCTATATTAATGACAACATTCAGTATGGCTTCCTTCTTAACAAGGTTGTGGTTTTGAATGGAGAAAAGAGGTATAACTAAACTCATGTCGGCCATCATAAGTCAAGGTTAATATAAGCATAGTGACATGTTCATCGAAAATTACGATGCAAGTAATTTTAAATGTAACTCGGAACGCTGAAGTGGATCGATTGAAGTGGAGGAAACATTGCAAGAAGGCAGACCCCACATAAATGGGAAAATGCAAAGATCACTAATATACCTGTAAACAAAAATACACTATTAAACAAAGAATGGCGTGCTTCGTTCTACAAACACATCCTCATATTCTGTCAGTCTGTGAAACGCAGGAGTTAAAATATATAACACCATATCATATCTGAAAAAAAAAAAAAAAAACTACGTCCGGAAGCAGTGATTGAAGGCAACGGACTACACTTCAGCAGCTTAGATAAGTACAGAAACATTTCTAGAAGTTAGTACGGTGTCGGTGGAATACTAATACATTTTTTTTTTTTTTTTTTGTTAATACTTGTCAATGAGAGATGGCGATATTATAAACAAGTTTACGCAACGTTAACAATATTGTACATATGTAGACATGATTTCAAGTGATTCGATAGAATCTGAGGATGTTTGTAGAACGAAGCACGCCATTCATTGTTTAACAGTGTATTTTTGTTTGCAGGTATATATTATAATCCTTGCATTTTCCCATTTATGTGGGGTCTGGGTTTCTTCCACTTCTGTCGATCCATAGAGTTCCGAGGGCTGAGTTTTGTGAGCCACATGCCGTCTCACCCTGTCTAGCCAGCGTGTTTAAGGTCGCCCTCGAGGTCGCCGATCCTCCACGTTCACTTGAAGGCCAGTCTTGGCAACTGAGGTTTCACTGCTACGGAGTACATCTATACCATCGCAGGCGTGATTCACGAATTTTATCTGTGCTGGCGGCAGCCTTGAACTTCTTCCTCACAGCATCGTTCCTGATATGGTCTAGTCGAGTGAAGCAATTGGACCACCGCAGCATATGAATTTCTATTGCATGAAGTGCCTGTTCATACTTCGATGGTGTAGGTCTGCATTCAGGTCCATAAAGGGCCATCGGTCTAATCACTGTGCGGTAGACTTTACATTTTAGATGAAATGGAATTTTCTTACAGCTGCTAAGTTACATTTTAGTCGACACCGGAAAGTATGACTTCCTCCTTGACAAAATACACAACCTCGTTTATCCGGATTGAGACCGGAACTGTTCGGATGATCGAAAATCCGGATAATCCTGAAAAATAAAAACAAATGCAGTACGTGTTATAAGTTGTACAGTAATACCTTTTTTCAGTTGTACAAGGAAATATAAGAACACTTTTCGTACATTTACGACTGTTTTATGCACAAAAATGTGATCTTTTACATTTGTGTAGCGTTTGCGAGCAGCACGATCACGAAGACGTTTTACTAACAGTTCTGCCGGTGTGGTTTCAGTCAAGGATTCTAAATAGGCCATCAGTTTGTTCAGCTGCATTGTTGCATCTCCATGAATCATTGTTTCTTTTGATGGAGCGCCGGTTTCATTTTCGAATTCACCATCAATGAACTAATAGTGCGTTGCATTCAGAAGAGTGTGGGTTCGAATCCCAACTCGGCCGTCCTGGAAATGGTTTTCCACGGTCTCCCATTCTTAATTCCAGGCGAACGCCGAGACGGTACCTTTGATAGACCGTGGCCGAATTACTTCAAATTCCTGTCGTTGACTATCCTTGGCGGAAGAGAGATTCAAGAAGAGTCGAAGCCGTAAAAAAAAAAAAAACTGTACAAGTAAAAATAGTGTTCTTATTTTCCATCCGGATAAACCAGGTTGTGTACATAGTTTCATTGTGGTTTTTAATGGAGAAAAGGTAAAACTAAACTTACGTCAGCAATCATCGGTAATGACTTATATCACTGTCCGCTGAACTCAACTTTAATCTAACTCGCATAAACGGACTCTTACCTCTTACGGTGGCAATAACTGTCGTATATCAGACTGTACCTGTTCCAATAGTAAGTTTCTGTCTTCAAAACAACTGCCCGCCTAGTGGCAATAATCAAGTTTCCCATTGGTGGAATAAATTGTCACCATAACATTGTTGGCCGGCGGGGTATGACATTTCTAAAGACTACATTGCGTGCTAAAACCCTGGATTCATTTCCAAACCTCTTCGTAGTGTTAATGTGTAGGGAGGGCATATGCCGCCGTTGGTGATTCGTCAGTAGGATGCAGACGTATAGCCTTGAGCAAACCGTTTGGCGTTATTCGATAAGAGTAGGCTATGCGCCGACATCGGGTTTCATACTCACTTATTGAGTTGCGATAAATATTTGTGTTCATTGAGCTCGCTGTACGAGATACGGTATTAGAACCTTGAAAGAATCTCACTGTTACCTGCATTATAAGCGAACGAATTCCTAAACTTTAAAACTTACAAGTAATGGTACATTGCGAGCTATCTATTCACGTAGATTTGAAAATTAGTCCCACGCAAAAAAGAATGGGCACATTAAAAGCAAACAGAGCATTCTTGGTATAGTGTTTCAAGTTTCCCTTCAATTATTTTTCTTCTATAACGAGTTCTTAAATTCTGTGAACGGTATATGATTTCCCTTTGGGAAATCAAATTATCGTAAGACTTTCAATAAATGAAACTCAAATTGATAAAGATCAGTTTGCATCAAACGAATAGTTTTCGAGTGTAGAATTCAGTGCATCGATAGGGGCGGGGAGTACCTGACCCAAAGCCTATAAAATGCTCTCCAGAGTATGAGATGAGGCCTCTTTGAGAGCCTTCTATATGTCTGAGGCATGACCATCCGTACTCTAATGCCCCTCTTTGATAATATGTCCTGGCGGGCTCAGTGCCTCAGACGGTTGCGGCGCCGGCCTTCTGCCCCTATTTGGCAGGTTCGATCCTGGCTCAGTCCGGTGGTTATTTGAAGGTGGTCAGATACGTCAGCTTCGTGTCGGTGGATTTACTGGCACGTAAAAGAACTCCTGCGGGGCAAAACTTCGGCACCTCGGCGTCACCGAAAATCGTAAAAAGTAGTTAGTGGGACGTAAAGCAAATATTATAGATACGTCATGGCCATATATCACTACTGCTCATCACAACCTACAAGCGTCCTACTCTAACGCCCGTCTTTGATACTGCGTCTGCCATGGCCATCAGTCTCTACTTCACATCACAGCCTGCACGGTTGTTAGGTGGCACGGCGTCGCAAATTTTCTATCGCTAATTTCGTGACTCAGATTTTCAGATCATCCGTAAAGTCTGAAAAATTTCAACAATAATTTAGACATCTTCACATGGTTTTCTAGAAAAATAGTTATTCCTGGTATTTTTCCAGTTACTGGGATTGGCACTTCGTGTGGATGTAATCCTGGCGCCAACCCTCTGTGGAGGGATGTTTTCACTATTGGGAGTTTATTTGTAATGTGTTTTATGTAGAGGAAGATGTGTCTTAAGAGGCACACACACACACACACACACACACACACACACACACACACACACACACACACACAGCCTCAGTTGTATTTATTTATAAAGTGACAAAGTTAGGGCTCTTGGCCAACTCTTATATTTTACCACATACAATTTTTAGATTTTTGCAGTATTAATTTAATTAGTTAATGAGAGGAAAAGATGTCGGTCAGCAATGAGTAACAATAATATTCTAGCAATATTATTGTAACTAGACGTAGTTAAAATTCCCGATCCGGCTCGGAATCGAACCCTGGGCCCTTTTGAACCGAAAGCCACTCTGTTGACCACACATCTGAAGAGCTGGACCTCCAGGAAGGTTAACATTAATATAAATTGTAGTGCGAATCTGGGGCATATAGAGAATTGTAATATTTTTCGCCCAAACTACCTTAAGATCCAAGATCCTGATACATAAGTTATGTTGCGGTGGTAGTCAATTACGCTCTTTGGCATGTTATTCGTGGAGGAGCAAGTTAGCCGATCATATTACCCATACATCCTTTGTTTTACGCCCACATTGCCATGAAAGAGTCCATGCTGTGGATATGCTGAGGATCTCCTTTTCATAAGGCGAAGGCAACGAACGGGAAAGTAGCGAGGATGATTGCTGGTACAAGGAAGTGGAGGGGTCAATGGCAGGAGGGTATTCTAAATTAGGAACGAGCGCGGTAGATGGTCGTCGTATGAGCAGCGCAAGTGAGAACTTCAAGGAACAGATTGAAATTTGGGAGATGATTGTTACGACGAATACGTGGGCATAATAAGCTTTTGGGCTTTTGCAGTGTCACAACTCGCCACGATAGATTCATCTCACCTCATGCCCGACCCGGTAGAGAAACGGGACGAGGGTTTGTGTGTATTGTAAATGAGGGCAATCCTATTGTATGCTTCCAACAAACATCCACAGTCCTAGCCATTCAGGCAAGTAACTCGATGTTGAAAACATCCCAGGGATATGAGCTACGAATTGTAGGTGAATAAAATATGAGAATATATTCCTTATTTATTCCTAAAAATTACAATCATTTTTCTTAATGATCGTTATCCAGTGGATTAGATTAGAAGTTTGCCTTTTTCTACCACTATCAGCGCTAATAGGACTCAATGCAGAGTTTCACGTAAGTCCTTATAACTGCATTCGATGTGGACATTTTTCAAAAAAATTCAAAATCGCCTGAGGGTATTGAACCAAGGAACACATTACAGAAGTAATTATGTAAATAAGTTAATTTGGCTAGAATTTTAATCAAAAAGAAAACTATTACAGAAAAAAATACTTTAGGCTGTTTTTCCGGAACTGCATTTAGGCCGGAAGTGATTTTTTTTTTTTGATAGAACTATCCGAGACTCATAATTTGAAACCTTTCTGGGCCCCTTAGCCTTTCAACGCTCGGCACAATTGAGGAAATTTCTTAATTTTACGTTTTTCGTAGTCTACTTTGTCTTAGAAATTGTTTTCAACATTAAAACCTTGTAATTATCCT
Source organism: Anabrus simplex (assembly GCF_040414725.1). Lineage (NCBI taxonomy): Eukaryota > Metazoa > Arthropoda > Insecta > Orthoptera > Tettigoniidae > Anabrus > Anabrus simplex. The sequence goes on along the minus strand of NC_090277.1, from coordinate 99,826,040 downwards.
GTCAGCTACAATCATTCTAGCATTCACCTTTATTACAGGTCCATATTTGCGAAATATACTTTCAAAGAACATAGAGCTAATATATATTGACCTAACAACTACCACCTGATTACAGCGACCTAGCGGTGCTGTTTAGAAAATACTGCTCCCACCTGCCATATTTTCTCATGTGTAGTTGAGAGTATTGAACATTTTGTTACTCTGGCAGGAAAAGCTAGATACTTGGTATCCATATGGATTAGTTAAGGTTTAACAGTGTTTTATCGTAACTGAATCATGACGGCAGCATGCTTTGATTTTGGACCGTAGCAAATCTACACGATGTGCGACCTTTCCTTGAAAATTGAAGGCAGGCTGAAGGTACTCTGAATGAGGAGATAAAGGCTAAGTTAGGATTAAACTCGATTGATGAAGCTGTACGCATAAACCGGCTTCCGTGGTGGAGTATAGAGAAGAGTAGGTTACGTAGGAGAATAACGTACTTCGCCATGGAGGGTAAGAGAAGTAGAGGGAGACTAAGACGACGATGGTAAAATGTATAGAACTAAACGAGGCCATAGAACTGGCTACAAATAGAGGATGTTAGCGGTATTTCGTAAATCCAGGGGCTTGCACAATGAACGCCGAAAGGTATAGGTCTATAATGATGTGTATTTGTCTTAAATTCAGATTAAATTGTAATTTTTCAATATTTAGTTTCTTTTTCATTTAATTTTATTATTATTTGTAGTTTTAAGTAAGCTTATGTTAATTATTTTAGATTGTAAACAGATTGTGGTTAAGTGTAAGAGAGGGTCACTGTACAAGGTATAAATAAATAAGAATATTTGTTTGTGTTCAGGTTGCGATTTTCGAAAGACTCGGCGAAGAAGTTTCACATTTTTTTCTTTCACGTACTCTTGGCTTTGCTTCTGTCAGAATCATACTCCTGACGCCTCACTGTTATGAAATCCTTTTGATGCCTCAGAGTAAATTTACAGTGGCGTCTTTATGTTCCAACAAAACTTCAAAACGTTTCACGTTCCAAGCTAATAAAAAGAACCCTTGAAGCGCACTCACTTTTTCCGGTGAAGTGAATTAGGTTACGTGCTACACAAAATGAAGAACCGGACGCGATAAAGGAAAGCGAGAGTAATTTAAAGGACATGCCTTTTGAATGGACCTTTGAATTAAAGTAGAATAAGAAGCATGCTAATAAATGTCTTGCATACTAGGAACTTTGTTTTAGTGCATACAAATAAACGGCATTAATCAATAGCGTTGATTATTTAACGAGTAAAGTATTAGTGTTGTGTGACTTTCTGGCCACAGATGCCTTTAGTGTTTACTTGGAAAACTTACAGTAAATATTCTTCAAAATGTATGGAAAAATATCACCAGCGACTGTCTTAGAGCCTTTCCCAATGGGCCGAAGCAAACAAGAAGTTCAGTTTATTCCTTTGTTCCATGCAAAATTTCAGCTGTGTATGACAAATGGTTTTTGAGCTCCTGGAGAAAAAACAACTTGACCTCAGTAATTTAAAATAACACCATTTATTGCGCGACTTTCGCGCGTATTGATAATTCGTGGACTAGCGAAACATAATCAAATCATTTTGATAATGTCAACGTACTGTGTTATTAAATCATAATTAACGTGCTACTTTCACCAGCGTATAATTTGACAATATCAGAAATCCGAATTATTAGATATCAAATCACCAGTAATGGGTGTCACAATGCATCAGTCTTCGCGGTATGAAAATCTGGATAAATATGCATTTTATAAGTCAGGCTATTCCAGATATATATGTGGTAAAATTCTTTCTCTTGGTGCTCTGAAACCACTCGTCATACGCAGCTGTAATTTTGCATGGAATATACACTGCACTTCTCCACCAAGGTTCATGCTGATGTCTATGGGGGAGGCGTGTCAATTAGGAACGGTTCGACTAGCTGATTCCTGCCCGTGGTGCCCCTGCTGAGGTAGTTGGAATTAAATTTTCATTACTGAACTGAACGTCAGCACTGCAGAAGAATTTGTGAGCTCGAGATCTACATCATGACCATCGATGCAATGATTATCAAATAAACTTCGATTCGGTTGGCCACGTCGCTCGCATGCCTAACACAAGTCGGCCGTACTCTCAGTAAATAAAAGGAATGACAGCGTAATCCGTCAGTACAGACTAAATGCTGTAAGGTCGTTCTAAAATCTAATGTAAAACTGACGTCGGCAGCTGGGAGGATGTTTCGTCTGATTGGCCGATGTGGATGAGAACCCGCAATATTTCGAGCACGATTACGATTAGACATCATGGTGAAAAAATCATAAGAAATGCCGACAGTGCCCTGTAACAAGAAGCTTCCACTGATTTGATGTGCCAACATTGAGGCACAGCTTGTGGTTCTAGAAATAGTCTCTTCAGCCTTCGGAGAACCCATGAGCGGAAGACAATTGTTACTTGCTAACGAGTGGATGATGATTACTATTAGGCCTACCTACGAATAAGCGGCACACATCAGTAATGTTCCTTATTTAACAAAGGAAGTACTGGTGTTTACGCTTGCTGGCCTCAGATATCCTCCGTGTTTACTGCTGTACCTATTTTTGGTCTACTCCGACGGTCGCGGTAGCCATAACTTGTGGTTAAGTATATTTCCTGTATTAAAAACTTACATTTGCTCATAACTTGCGGCTTAAACCTTTATGGTGCGTGTTAGACATTAATTTGGAGATTTTGGGGATCCACGCATAGGCCTACACAAGGAAATTGTTTGTCTTCTCGCTAAGAAATAGTCCATGAAAGAGTGATGACGCCAATATCGTGCATGAAAAAATGTATTAAGTATTTTTTTAAATCCACACGGGTGACTTAGAAAATAGAAATTGGTCATCTGAGTAGACATGATAGATGAATGAAACCCCGTTCAAAAAAACTCTAGGTACTGCTTATAAAATGGGAAAACTATCCATGACATTGTATTACTTTCATTGCTACTCAGAATCGAAGACCATTATAACGTTAACGATTGGTGTAAGCTGGAAACTAATAAATCCAGAACCAATACGCGTATCGTAGAAAATTTGTGTACTGTACCTAACAAAAGTTTAAGGGCGCCATTGAAAATCAGTTAATGAACTCCTATCCTACAGGTATCGTACGAATTGGTCTGCAAATATGTTTTGGCTTAGTCGTGTTGATATGCAACTTATGAAAAAGAACCGTTAAAATATCGAATGAAGTTGGAGTTATAATTTGTGAAACATTTTGAGAACCTGTGAAAGTACCCCCGTTTTGGTTGTGAAGGCTATCCTGTTCACTAAATTACAGCAGGTGTTACGGCTACTTTTTTTTTTCTTTTCTAAATATCCAATATTGTGTACTTGCATAAAAGATGAAAGAAATACAGGGCCGCTTTTCTGCATTTTTCACGACATTCACTTCCCAGTTCGGACGGTGACTGTAACCTCAGAGATAAGATGCCAGTCAACGATGAATCTGTCGGTAACATGTATCTACCCAGATCTGTTGAGCGAGGCCTGTACTACGCAAGTGCAAGTTCGGTGACGGTAGCTCATTCCAAAGATATTTCAAGCATTTCCAAATGGTGTTTGAAACTTCGCATTTAAACAAGGGCATCCCCAGAAAAAATACTCTAAGATAGTTTCATCTTTCGGCTTTTATGCCAATATACAGTACACGCTATTGGGTAGTTACTTGCAAAAATATAAAGTACCCATATACCTTCTATGCCTTTGCTGGCAGGACGTAACGCTTACAGTGCACTATGTCTTCTGGTATGGGCTAGAGCAATATTGTTACTTTCATTGATCTGTCTCAGCTTTATCCTTGCCTTTGACAAAATGAAAGTGACTGAGGCATGAGTGATGCTAGTAATGCCATTCCTTATGCAGCCAGTCCCTGCTATGAATGGTGTGAAAATGTTGCTCATAGGGTCAGTTGGTGCGTGCATTTCCGTAGGCTTGGCGGACTGATATGTAATAACTTCTGGCTTGGTGAGGAAAGCAACGGGAAACTACCTCACTCATTTCCCTAGTACGCCTCTTCATTGATTCCTAGGCCATCTACGACAGCTGATGACGGAGCTGTTAAGGATCCAACCAGCCTTCAGGCTGAGGACTATACGTACATATACCTTCTGTAGTTTAATGAACAGGATGCTCTTTACACACAAACGTAGGGTGGTTTTTATAGGTTTTCAAAATGTTCGAAAAATTCTAAGTCTTTAAATCTCATTCGATATTTTAGAGATTGTTTTTCTTAATACAGTACCTATATAACACGAAAGAACCAAAACATATTTTTCAGAACAATTCATACTCAAAATGTAGGACCAGAAGTTCATTAACTGATTTTCGCTGGTGGTCTGAAACTTTCTTAGGTACCGGACGAGTTGGCCGTGTGGTTGCGGGCGCGGAGCTGTGAGCGTCCATCCGGAAGATACTAGGTTTGAACCTCACTGTCGGCAATCCTAAAGATGGTTTTCCGTGGCTTCCTATTTTCACACCAAGCAAATACTGGGCCACGGCCACTTCCTTCTCGCTCCTAGCCCTTTCCTATCCAGTCGTCAATCAATCAATCGGTCAATACTAATCTGCATTTAGAGCAGTCGCCCAGGTGGCAGATCCCCTATCTGTTGTTTTCCTAGCCTTTTCTTAAATGATTTCAAAGAAATTGGAAATTTATTGAACTCCTTTGGTAAGTTATTCCAATCCCTAGCTCCCCTTCCTATGAATGAATATTTGCCCGAATTTGTCCTCTTGACTTCCAACTTTATCTTCATGTTGTGATCTTTCCTACTTTTAAAGACGCCACTCAAACTTATTCGTCTACTAATATCATTCCACGCCATCTCTCCGCTGACAGCTCGGAACATACCACTTACTCGAGCAGCTCGTCGTCTTTCTCCCAGTTCTTCCCAGCCCGAACTTTGCAACATTATTGTAACGCTACTCTTTTGTCGGAAATCGACCAGAACAAATCCAGCTGCTTTTCTTTGGATTTTTTCCCGTTCTTGAATAAAATAATCCTGGTGAGGGTCCCGTACACTGGAACCATACTCTAGTTGGGTTCTTACCAGAGGCCTATATGCCCTCTCCCTTACATCATTACTACAACTCCTAAACACCCTCATAACCATACGCAGAGATCTGTATCCTTTATTTACAATCCCATTTATGTGATTATCCCAATGAACATCTTCCTTATATTAACACCTAGGTACTTACAGTGATTCCCATAAGTAACTTTCACCTCATCAACGCAGTGATTAAAACTGACATAACTTTTCGTATTTGTAAAACTCACAACCTGACTTTTAACCCCGTTTATCAACATACCATTGCCTGCTGTCCATCTCACAACATTATCGAGGTCACGTTGCAGTTGCTCACAATCTTGTAGCTTATTTATTACTCTATACAGAATATCATCCGTAAAAAGCCTTACCTCCGATTCCACTTGTATACTCATATCATTTACATATATAAGAAACCATAAAGGTCCAATAATACTGCCTTGAGGAATTCCCCTCTTAATTATTACAGGGTCAAATAAAGCTTCGCCTACTCTATTTCTCAATCTATTTTCTCGAAATATAGCAATCCATTCAGTCACTCTTGTCTAGTCCAATTGCACTCAGTTTTGCCGGTAGTCTCCCATGATCACTCTATCGAATGCTTTAAATAGGTCAATCGCGATACAGTCCATTTGACCTCCTGAATCCAAGATATCTTGTGGAATCCGAGTTGAGCTTCAGTGGAATAACCTTTCCTAAAACCGAACTGCGTTCTATCGAACCAGTTATTAATTTCGCAAACGTCTAATATAATCAGAAAGAATCAGAAGACTTATCTGTGTCGGAGCGACGTTAAGCCAATTGTAAAAAATAAAAACACTTCGTTAGGTACTGTACTTCACAGGTTGTGGTGTAAAACGAAACGTCGAAATTAACATGGGTCGGCCTAAATGACGTAAGATCAGAATGTTCGCAGATCGTAATGTAATTCAGACCAGGTTGTTATTATAATTAGAGGCTGAAGGAATCTGCATGCTTTGCCACAGATCAGTTGCAGTGGTAGCATAATTTTTTGTTCCATATCTCGCCTGCTCTATATTGTAACTTGAGAGATGTGTTCTATTCAGTAAAAGCAACCCTGACCAAGAAAGTCTGTGTTTTAATGTGCTTGTCGGGCGTGTTTTAATTTTAAAAATGTCATTCACAATCTCGGCTAGTGCCTTTTGTATTGTCGGCCCACTACACAGGGAGCTATCCGGGTGAAAGCAGCTCTGTTTGGTGCAGACATGTTTTTATTGCATTTATGTAGATAGTAGTGGCGAATGTATGGCATAGTTCTTAAGGATACATCGGTATTGTGTGTGCTGACCACGGTGACTCAACGCGGTAGAGCGCTGGCAGTTGTGGTATACCCATGGACTTGGATTTTCGAAATGATTTTTGCCAGGTTTTCCGCTTTCTGCTACTGGAAAATGCTGGATTGGTACCTTGCTAGGGCCCATGGCAGCTTTATTCGTAAGCTAATATGCCTTCTTCAGAAAATACAGCAGGTTAAATCAACGCCTTGACTCGTGCCCCTTTTCATTCAGCACAGGACTTAGAATTCAGGCCTCGCCAGTGCCTTGAGAGAGTGATGCAGTGTTTTACAGGTGGGAAAAGTAACCTCTACATGCTGATTGCAGGTTGTTGCAGTTCCCAGGGTGAACGTAAATTTGGATACCACTTAAATCCGAAATCATATTGTGAATATATATATGACACATACATACATACATACATACATACATACATACATACGGGTTAGACCTGATATTCGCCGAGCTTTGGAAGTGTGTGGGTGATAAAGCAGTTGACAAGCTTACGGATATCATCCGGGATATTTGGAAAACAGAGACTGCCAAGTTACTGGACATCGGGGCTGATTCACCCCCTGCACAAGGAAGGTGATAAAGCGGACGCAAACAACAATCATGGCATATCACTCCTCTCGATAACATACAAGATTCTCGCGAAAGCACAAACGAGATCTGAAGCACAGCTAGATCATCGATTGGGGAAATACAAAGGAGGGTTTAGGAAAGGGCGATCTTGTGTTGAGCAAATCATGAATCTAAAATCAATTCTATCGTACATGAAACTGAGAAGTAAGAAATTCGTAGTGACCTTCGTTGACTTCAAGAAGGCTTACGACTCGCTGGATCGCAGAGTCCTGATCCAGGTTGTAAAAGATTTGGGTTTAGACAATAAGACAAGAACAGTCATTCAGAAGACCCTGTTGGACACGACCTCCAGAGTGAAATTCTGGGGAAAGATAGTCCTTTGAAATACGGTTAGGGGTAAGGCAGGGAGATGAGTTCTCACTTCTGCTATTCAACTGTGTTCTCGAGAAAATTATTCGCGAGTAGCGTAAGGAATTGTGTAAGGAAGGTGTAGAGAATGGGGACAGACTAGGTTAAGGAGGATCTGCCATAGACTATTTAGCCTTCGCAGATGACCTTGTAATTATAATTCTCTTGACGTGGCCCCACAGCAAATCGGTCATCTACAGATGCAAGCAGCAAAGGCAGGGCTTCAGATTTAGTTTAAGGAAACACAGTTCATAACGAAAATAGTCAGCACCCAGAGAACTTAAGGTGAACGACGGAGAAATAAAGAAGGCAGAGAAATTCAAATAACTGGGCAAGTGGATAGGGCCCAACATTCGTAAAAAGGATGATTTCCTGTCAAAGATAAAAAATATGGAAATGGCTTACACTCTAACCAAAGACACCTACAATAAACGATCAGTGTCCTTCAAGGCCAAACTCGGGCACTACTGTACCGTTATTCGACCGGAGGCGCTATATACATCAGAATGCCTTGTGATGAATAAGAAAGGCCTGGTAGAACAACTGGAAGCCAAAGAGAGGAAGATTTTTAAAAAAAAATCTTGGGCCCGGTCAAAGAACAAGGATACCGAAGACGACACAACGATGAACTGTATCTATAGGCGAAGAAGACAACGGACACCATACGCAAAGGGAAAATCTTTCTATGGCCGCTAGACACGAATGTGCTCCGGAAGATTGTCCAATCGAGTCTGTCTACTTTGCGGGAAAGAAAACCAAAGGGATCTGGTTTGTAGAGGTGGAAAGACCTACACGAATTGGGGATCTTACATGAGGACCTCTTGGAGCGTGACTCTTTGAAGAAGAAACGTGGAAGTACAGAGTTTTCAGCCAAAACCCAAAATGAAAACTGGTAAGAAGTGGACCGAAAAACGGAGGGATGCTCACCGAAGAAGAATGCGGGAACAATGGGCAAATGTGAAAGATAGGAGAAAGCAGTTGAAATTTGATGAGAGGGGTGGGTGATAGTACCCCGAGAAAAAGGCGACCAACGGACACACTAACTTCGGCAATATCTACGAACTCTATTGTGTTAACGTATAGAGAAGCACCTACTACTACTACTACTACTACTACTACTACTACTACTACTACTTTCCTTCTGCGCACCGCATGGAATGCAAAGACATTTGCGTACTCTTTTTAACATGCTTCGCATGTACACAGATAAGATTTTCTATTTTCTGATTGTCGCTTCACTGACTTATTTCCTGTTTCTCAATGAACTTCCCCCACCGGACTCTGTTCCGCGCCATAGTCCTGATCTCGATCCAGGTCTTCCCTCCTTTCTCCATCCCTTCCGCTATTACACTCCTCCACGTGTGCCTTGCTCTGCCTCTTCTCCTGTTACATTGTGGGTTCCATTCCAGGGTTGTTGTGTTCATCTCGCCGTAATGTATGTCCAATCCGCTTCCATTTTCCACGACGCATCTCAATGTCAGTGGCTGTTTGATGGGTTCTTCTCCACAGCTCTTCATTGGAGATAACTTGTGGCTACCATATCCTCAGGACATTCCTCAAACTTCTGTTCACCAACGTTTGGAGTCTGGTGAACAATTGTTTGTTAGTCTTCAAAGTTTCTCACCCATAGAGCAGTACTGGCTTGACATTTGTATTGAAGATGAGTAGTTTGGTATAGGTGTTAAGTTCCCTTGATTTCCAGATTGGTCTCAGCATTGCAAATGCTCCTTTTTTGCTTCACCGAGATCTTTAAATTTAATTCTCTTCAATTTTTGTTGTGTACCATTTCGAAGTGGCAGTAGTAACGTGTCTTGCCAGCTGTGATGTTACAGGCCCACTCTCAAATAAGTAAATATACAAATTCGGCAGACTTTTGGGATTTGTGCTGAATGACGAGTGCGGGTCATTGTTTAGTATCAGACGGTGACGGTTTACATAGCAGGCGTGCTGTGCTCTCTCGGCGGCAAGCAAGCAAGGAGAGATCAATAGTTGCTGTATTGATTACAAGCGCGCAGTCTTGAGTGACAACCGTCGTCTGCTCTACATACACAGCAACCAGTGGCCGCTCTGGTGTCTTATTGGAGTGACTCCGAGCCATGGCAGTGAACTTCCTGTCGCTTGATGCACCGATATGTAAACTCTGTTCTACACTCCGCACGAGCGCGTGATGGCTTCTTACCGTTGTCTGTGCTCAGGGATGCGGGATAGAATTCCACTTAAATTCGACATGCTGGGTACCAGGCGATTTCCTAGCACCTTAAAAACTTAATACCCTAGGTTAGATTTTTTTTGAGACAACTGGCAAGCAAGACACGCTAGACACGATTTCAAATATTTTGACATAAGTATGTTTTCAAGCTGGGAGTACCTTGAAAGATACACAGGTCGTGTATCTGTATGTGATGGCCATCCACTCAGTGCTTCACATCACATCCTACACGAGTACCAGATAACATCGCGTTACATTTTATTGAAAGACATTTAAGATATGATTTCCCAAAGGGAATTTAATCAAATTATTCCTTTATTATTATTATTATTATTATTATTATTATTATTATTATTATTATTTAGAGGACCTGTGCTGCTCCGCAGCGTTCGTTATAAGTGGGTCAGATAACTCGTCTTGGTATGCCTGTCGTAGTCAGAGTTCATCCATTCTGACATCATGCCGTCTGTTTGGTAACAAGCTATCCATATATTCATTTTTATTTTGCAGTTCTTGTAAAGCTTGGTATTGCGTCGTAAAGGGCAATGGTATTTTTAATCGGAGTTCTATATAGAACGGTTATCTTGAGCTCATAGGTTAGTTTCGAAGGAGCATTTTTACCAGGCAGATAACTTTAAGATACATGGCCTTCACTCTTTCTAGGGTAGCTAGGTTATCCTTCGATAGGTGTTCCCAGATAATGTCTAAGACGTACGTCATGATGGGGCCTGTCCGTACGTAGACTTTTCTCTTGTCTGCATGTTAGTTATTAGGAACGCTCTGCCATATGTGAAATATATTTAGAAGCTGGGAAAGGTGAGAGAATCCAAGAGTATCTATCAGGGAATAGTTTTCTTCCGTGATCAGGGGAAGTGTATATTCTCTGGCTTGACAGGTAGTAAACACACCTGGTTGCATGCAGTGACATTACTCCGAATGAAAATCAGATATCTGAATATTAATGAAAGTGTTTGTCGTTTAGCAACCTGCTAAGTACATAATTTATTGCGGGTTAATGTAAGTTAATGTAAGTCTTCGACAGCAATTATTGTAGTGATCATTTTAATGATCTGATTTTATGATTACTGAAAGTTGGCTGAACTTAGAGACCTATCAATGTCTCACGTTTCTCCGGCAGGTAATTCCGGAGTGAATAAAACAAAAATGAAGGAAATCGGCCCAGTAGAACAGACGGACGGATTTGCCAAAGCTGTTTTTAGTAATGGTTGTTTATAGATAATGTTATGTCCCAATGTCTACTTTTCGTTACGAGTATTAAATACAACTCAAAACTGCGGCCGATCATTATTTTGTTCTTGTAAATTTTCACGTGTCAGCACGGTTACACGCCCTTGTTTTATCTCTTTTTGGTATGTTCGAAATAATCACCGGAGTGAAGAGCGTGTGATTAGCACAGTAACGTGTTACTTTTTTTTTACTCGGATGACTGAGCTTCGAATCCCGTGTTGGAGCTTTTCACCTGAAAACTCTTGTGGTATTAGGAAGGACGCCCGGTCAGAATTCAAAATGAACCTGGGTGATTGCTGCGAACCCAGATGTGGGATACGCTGAATATACGGTGTTTTTGTGTTGAAGTATTCGAAGCTTCAATGTATTAAGTTACTCTCAAGCAGATTTTTTTCCCCCTGTAAAAGCAGATGCCACGAGATTTGACTATTCTTGTCCATGCGACACTTGCATTTCAGTACTTAAATAACTGAGATTTATCAGGTAGAAGCTAAAAGGGAGAGAACAGAAAACTGGTCAGTGTGTCCGGAACTCAACTCTCCGCACAATGTAAGCCATAACGTAGATATTGTGAAGTCTGTTTGAAGGGAGCGTTTAAAAGGAAATACAGTAGTTGAAACGTGTTAACTTTCGAATATTGGTTTCCTTCACAGTCCCAGTAAGTCTTTCGTCGCTAGTTCCGTGTGCTGCTATACTTTCTAGTAACTCTTTTTGCTCCCCAGTGTAGAGTAACGTTCCTTAAATGTAAATATTTGGGTGTAGCGATGAGGTTAGATGTCTTAGAAATCATACTTTGGAAAATGTCAATCCCTGGCTTTCAACATCCTTCCCGACGTAGTGTTAAATAGATTCAATAGTGTTCGATAGATTTACTGGCATGTGAAAAAGAACTCCTGCGGGACTAAATTCCGGCGCCTCGCATTCTGTGAAAACCGTAAAAAAGTAATGGGACGTAAAGCCATTTATTATTATTATTATTATTATTATTATTATTATTATTATTATTATTATTATTACGTGGAGGACAACTTAGACATGTTTGGAATGAGAAGCAAATGATGGATGAAACTTCGACGCACAATGGTGTTTTGGGCCGAAAGCAGAACTTGAAGGTGGGATAGTTTTATAACTGCTTGTAGACGTCAGAGATCAGAAGACTCGTCTTGAGTTTTTATGAGGTTTAGCGAGCTCGCTTTATTATTGCTATAGTCTGTTACTGCGCCTTTTATGTTCAACGTAAAATCTTGCGGTGGGTAATTTTGAAGTCTCGGCAGGTCTTCACGTTCAAGCCTGTCTCTAGCACAGCCACAATTATGAAACCTTCGGTAATTTCAGAGCCAGTTTAGTTCGCACACAGAAAACTTGTTGCCATGCCGAGTGGCTCAGACAGTAAAGGACTCTGTCAGTCCAGTTTTGCTGGTTTGATTCAGCTCAGTCCGAGGTTACTTGAAGGTTCTCAAATACGCCAGCCTCGTGTCGGTAGATTTGCTACCTCATGCTTCTTCTAATGCCTTATCCATTTCGGATGTTGACAATAATTTCGATTCGGGACTTGTTGGTAGAGTTCCGAAACAGTTGGTACGTAATGCAAACGATGCGATTAAGCCCGCCAAGAAGCGAACCTAGCGGCAAAATGAGGAAGGAGATTGAACTACCGCTTGTAATGTTGTCTCGCGTCTCATTTCCAGGCCTCTTTTATAACCAGCGCTATGACTTTGATGACATGTCATGTTTTAATTGGTTCACAACAGACATCACTAACTTGTATAGAAATCCTGGTCATAGTTCCCATTGTAGAAATGCTCATTTATTTGGTCATTTTTTTGCCATTTTGTATTTTGAAGTCATTTCCTAAATTATACATCGTTATTTGGTCACTTTATGGAATTTATTAGGCTATTCTATGCTTTTGGAATCATTTTGAAGCATTTACGCATGTGGTTTTGGATATTAACTCAACTTTTAATGAGGATGAATATGGAGACTTGAGAATCTTGACAACGTTTTGTCAATCTGGGGACTAAAGAAAGTTTGTTCGCCACTACTTGAAAATGTCCACATTCCAGGAAATCCACCTCAAGTTGAAGTCCTCGTGAACAGTCGAGATTTTCTTCCGAGGACGTGGAGCAAAGTTCTCTACGAAACTTAAAGAATTTCACCTTGTTTTCTTGACATGGCAATAGCCCAAGAGCTTATTATGTCTAACATAAATATGGGCTATACCAACTCGATTAGTAAATTGATCGTAAAATTTATTTAACATTTGTCATTTTTTAAAGTTTTTGAATAATTTTACTGGATTTTCGCTGTCATTTTATAGATGGTTTTGAAATTATTTTTAGGTTATAAAAATCGTGGCCCTGCTTATAACGTATGCTACGATTTGGTTATAGGAGCACATGGAAAGTGTGCACTTCCCGTACAGTATGTCACCATCCCTCACGCATGCGCGAAACCTGCTACAGCGAGAGCACAAGACGGATGTGCACGTGCATGCAGTGCTGGAAGTTTGGGGCGTAGAACTTAAAAAAAAAAACTAGGCCAAATCCACATACAGTGCCGACCCCAAGAAATTAAGAAAAGGCCAAAAAAGTGTTCTAAATGTTAATTTTTCATCAAAGTGCTAGTCGCCTTTGAAAGTAAACGGGGCAGGGGCGTAACATTAGGGCAAGCCCGGTTCTCGCAAAAAAAGAATAAAATATATCTAGCCTAATGTCACTCTGTATGGAAATGGTCCGGGCAGTTTTGTAGAATTAGTCTAAATAGTTTTGTCTTACAGTTTGTTCGTTGAGGAATTGCCATTTCGTTGTATCTAGTAGCAGTTATAATAGCACAGCTGTAAACAATACTATCCCTCGCAACACCGCGGTACGCTCCTCACAAGACGTGCACCAAATTATTTAATAATTACTAAAATGAAAATTGGTATCGAAATCACATTCATTAGAAAATGATATACAATACATTATGCCAATTCAACTTCGAGCGACCTCTCTTTATGCGAAGGCCATCAGTTTGATATTTTTCAAGCTTTATTCGAACAGCTTTCTTAAAATTTAATGTTGTTAGTATAATTTTTTGTTATATAATCGAATAATTTTTTTAATAACTCAGTCCATGGTATCGAAATCGATTTCAAGTACAGGCAGCTAAGTTGTGGTTCAGCAGCGTACCGTTAAACCACGCAGGCAGCCAAATAAAACACATTAAAATTGTTTTAATGATATTACTATAGTGAATAATCCCTTTGCTTCAATAATATATTGCGTATTATGTACCCGCTGTAATTAAATTTATTTTGGTAATTCGTAGGTTTTAAGTTTAATTTTAGGGGGCCCGAATTAGTTTTGGCAGGCGCGCCCGAATCACATTGCTTTCGCCCCTGAAACTGGGAATAGTTTTATAGCGGCATAATCTCTGATAGTTATTTCGGATGGTTACCTCCTTTGGAAAATGACAACTCGCATGGTTTCGGATGTAAAGTGTGTTGTAAAAGTAAACTCTTCCCTTCTTACAACTTTTCATCACATTGCTTACTGAGCAAGGTTGACTTTCGTAACAGCTCACGGCAGTCTTTATTGATCTAGTGAGAACTTTTAATTTTTAATAGCTCTTCTGACTTTCGGATAATGACGTGTTTTCTTTGCAGGGTTTGTAGGTGGCTGACATTGAAGTTGGCTGGCTCGATACCAATGGTATTTGAAGGTGCTCAAATACGCCAACCTCATACCGGTAGGTTTACCGACATGTAAAATGAACAAATGGAAAAATGATGGTTCCAGTGACCACTTCACAATTTCAGTTCTGAATAGAGCCACGCCCAAAGCTTTGTCTGGACATGGCAATGGACATGAAGAACAATGTTAGGTGTGTTGTTCTTTTTTTTTTTTTTTTTTCCACGTCTGTCGCGGTCGCGTATTGAGACATGACACACTCCATTCTTTTAAGGATATGTGAGGCCTCTAATCGTTTCATGATCTTTCCAGCCAGTATTTTTCAAGACGACTACATTCGCGTTAGTTAATGCTTTCCGTAACTTACTTTATTACTGTTGGGTAGTACACCAGATCATTTTATACGGAGACTGCCTAAGTTGCTGAGAGAGTAATCTTCTCATTTTGCGCCCCCCCCCCCCTCCCCCACCCCCCTAATCCGATAGTTCAACCTGGCGGTTTATGACGTGACTTGTACCTTCTGTATAGTACTCGCTAACGGAGTAATTTCAGGATCACTGAATGATGTATTGAAGGGCATGATCATTCTCATCTATCTGTATATGCTTGGTTCTGGCCTGAACCAGCACTTGCCTGCAGATCTTGTCATCCGCTGGGTGAGGGTGAGCCCTACAATACATTCTAAATTCAAAGTGGACCGTTACTGTGAAAATACAGTTCTTTTTCGTTTAATAATTTCTATTTAGATATTAAATTATCTTTCTCTTGCTCAAATTCTTTTGTTCTTTTTGCGTCGCGCCAGCACCGATAGGTCTTACGGCGACGATGGATAGGAAGGACTAGGGGTGGGAAGGAAGCGGCCGTGGCCTTAATTAAGGTACAGCCCCAGCATTTGCCTGGTGTGAAAATGGAAAACTAGGGAAAGCCATCTCCAGGGTTGCCGACAGTGGGATTCGAACCCACTATCTTCCGAATGCTGGATACTTGCCGCAATTAAGCGAGTACAGCTATCGAGCTCGGTGGTTTTTTTTTTTTTTTTCTCAAACGGTTAATATGAAAATTAGTTTCCAAGACTAAAGCTATGTCAGTTCCAACTATTGATTTAAAGGATGACCGAGCGAGTTGGCCGTGCGGCTAGGAGCGCGCAGCTGCGAGCTTGAATGCGGGAGATAGTGGGTTCGAACCCCGCTGTCAGCAGCCCCTGAACATGGTTTTCCATGGTTTTCAATTTTCATACCACGGAAATGCTGGGGCTGTACCTTAAGGCCACGCCTGCTTCCTTCCCACTCTTAGCCCTTTCCTCTCCCATCGTCGCCATAGGACCTCTGTGTGTCGGTGCGACGTAAAGCAAATTCCGATTTACAGGTTGGGAATACAAAACTGGAACAGATGGCTAATTTCAGGTAGGCCCTATTTAGGACGTGTATTCTCACAAGATGGTAGTATAGTGGGTGGAATTGAATCAAGGTACAGTGAGCTGCGATCAACGGTATTTTGTAAGAAAGAAATTGCTCTTTACTTTGGTCTGTTTTCAGAGACTGCTGTACGCGAGTTAAAGCTGGGTACTCTTTTTTTCGGTTTCGGTAGTAGGTTCATGTGAGCTGAACGAAGGAGGAAGGGTTAAGAGAAGCGGAGGAAGACGAAGGCCGCGCTGTCTGAATTCGGTTTTGGATTCAACGATGAGAGACATCGATCTAAAGGGGGACACAAGGCCCTTGGAAGAGTAGAAGAAAAAGGCTTCCGCTATCCGTAACCTGGCAATAAATGGTGTGCTCAGCTCTCTGTCCGGCCACCTTTGCCTCCAGGCATTAATCCGGTGCTAATTTTTGGAGGAGGTTGAGTGAACCTCAGAGCCAGAAGTGGAAATCTTGTTCTTAAAAGTTTTGAATTCCTAATAGGGAATCGAACCCACGCCTTTACCGCCTCAGCCAGGCCACAGACTAGTTGCAAATAGCGGATTGCGGAGGCGCTTGGATATTTTAGATACTTGTAGACTCAACATTAAACATTTTTAACAGCCATTAATGAAAATGCATGTTTGTTTCTTGTTTCCCCATTTTAAGAGTAGCTGATAATCACGAGATTTTGTCATTTAAAACAATCACCCCTCGGAAAAAGATAAAGTACTCTAAATTCCTTTTGTTATTGGAAGCGTTCTGTGCTACGAACTAACCCCTTCGTCGTGATTGTAATGTTTTCTTTATTCTTGAAGTCTTAACACCCTTCATTGTTTCTAACCCGAAGTGATAAATTAAGTCTTTATGTCGTAAATCTTTATCACCATTTTTGGTCTTTAATTGACAGTGTTTTCTGTGTGGGATCGGTCTCATCCTGGCATGCATTCAACCTACACGTATGCGAGGTAATTAAAATTCCCATACTAATCTCCTACCTGTCGTGTCGTTACTAGGATCGCCGTATAACTCAATTTGAGCTTGATTGCCTTGTTATCAATTTTACCTCTGACGTGGAGGTCGTGCTGTGATGAGAACATTATCATATCAGGCGAGAGTTCCCCATTCGGTCAGCAGACTACTGCAAAGCAAATATTCATTCTGTACACCCAAGGGGTACGACGGTGGGCTTTTTGGATAGTAATGCCATCTCTCAGGACAAGGAGATTTGGATTCTTGAAGTTCTTTTCTTTTCGTAGTGGTTTAACGTCCCACCGAGACAGATAAGGCTTAATTAAGGTACAACCCCAGCATTTGCCTGGTGTGAAAATGGAAGACCATCTTAAGGGATGCCGACGGTCGGATTCGAACCCACAATCTCCCGAATGCAAGCTTGCAACTACGCGACCCTAACCGCACGATGGACTCGCTCGGTGATTGTTGAAGGTGAGAGGGTTGGCGGCAGTGGCCTTTACTACAAACTGTCCCGGCATTCACCTTACTGCAGAAGAATGGGAAACCACGGACCAGCCGACGGTGGGGACCAGCTCCTCTGCTCGGTTGGTCGGTCGGAGTGCAGAGCTGTCGGACCACGGACCAGCCGTGGCCACTCTGCATACGCCGACCTTCTCGATAGAGGTTAAATTGGAATCTTGTTTATAATGTGCATTTAAAATAACTCTTAAGTATAGTTCCGACTTTCAGGATTTACAGTTGGGGTGTTAGGATATTTGACAGTCCTTCGAAAATACTCTCCTCAATCGGGAACGAACCCAGTAACCACGAACCTACTGCGCTGGCGTAACAGGGGGAGAGGTGATACTCCAAGGTGGCGCATAGGGGCGGGGGGGGTCCTAACCGGCTTGCCGGCGGACTTGAAATAAAATACCTCTCGCGGACCGAACACACCACCCCCTGTGGGTGGGGGACGCAGAAAAAGAATACGCCCACGGTATCCCCTGCTTGTAAGAGGCGACTAAAAGGGGCGACCAGGGGGGTGATTAAAATTACATGATACTACTAGTAATTGGTACCACCACGCAGGGAACACCATGGGTCGCTTATACTTGCGCGTATACCACTGTTAGGTACAAAATAGGTTTGTGTTTAGTAGCAACAGAGTGCGTTGGCGGCTTTTACAGTACCTGTGATTCGTACCCCTATATGAGCAATACTATGGGATTAGCGACACCATGGTTCTGCCTTGCCTATGCTTACTACCCACTGTGAGGAACACCACGGGATAGTGCGGGTCCCTGTGGTTAGTCCACTTACGTGAGGAACGCCACAGGTTTGCGTTGTCTGTAAGTAGCGCCGCAGTGTGCGAAACGCCATAGATCTGTATTACATGTGCGAATTTCATTACCTGTGCTTAGTACCGTACTATGTGGAATACCGCGAGTCTGCGCTACTTTCGATTAGTACCGCAACATGACACAGCATGATTCTAATTTCCTAGCGATAGGTACCATTATGAGGGGGCCGATGACCTGGATTTTGAACCCGTTTCGGCTAAAAGCATCGAGTCAGTATTGTGCTTTAGAAGCTGTCCCTTGGTCTGTACCTACTACCATAGTTTAACGCTAAGTTTGTGGGAATGTGGGGCATTGCGGGTCGGATCCACTGATTGTTTTAACTTCACATCCATCCATCCATTCATTCTTCGTCCTCACGTTTTCGAATTCCGGTCACTAGAGGATTATGGATTTTTTTTAAAATTATACCATTTCGTCTAATTTCGTACCGTTAGAGGCCGATGACCTAGATGTTAGGCCCCTTTAAACAAGCATCATCGAACCCAAGAACTTGATCATGAGTCGGACGCTCTACCAGTTATCTCGGCAATGCTGTCATTTGCCTTTCCGGGAAACGTACAATATTTCCGCCTGGCACTTTTCCAAAACGTGATTATAGTCAAGTTTGGTAACTATGGTGATGAGGTAGGGCCTATAAACTCAGAGCACTTCAGCTGTCCATCTTTCTTTGCATGTTGAACAGCCCTCCATCGTGCGTTTTGAACAATCCGTCCAATCTCCTGTTAGGACATATTCACAATTTGTCTTCTAAAAGCTTGAATTTCTGAACCAGAAGTAATAGAAAATTACTGAATATTTACATTTCAATGTTCTTGTGGATCCGAATTCGCTGTAGCCCACACAATCCTCAGTGGGCCAATTTCTCTGGCCTAAGACCAGGTGCGGCCGTCCGTACCTTATGTCCTGAAGTGCTGCACCACATTGTCTATTTGAAAAATAAATTGCTTTAAAATATTATCTACACTCAAATACAGTGCATTGAAAAAGACGTCAGCCAAAGAATAGGAAGTCATTCAACTCCCCTCACAAGCAGGTAACTAGTGCGCTCCACGCCGGGTGCTGGCTGTGCTGATCACAGCTCAGCGAGAATTTCTAAGCTTTTTGCCAGAAACAGGAAGTTTGCCCTTTGCGCATGCGTGCCCAACTTTTCCGATGTGCTGTGGAAACAGCCAAGACATCATTTCAGTGATTC
This sequence comes from Anabrus simplex, assembly GCF_040414725.1. Lineage (NCBI taxonomy): Eukaryota > Metazoa > Arthropoda > Insecta > Orthoptera > Tettigoniidae > Anabrus > Anabrus simplex. Next base: position 99,806,638 of record NC_090277.1, on the reverse strand, counting down.
GTTCGACCACAGAGGGCAGCACTGTTCACACTTGTCTTTCGACAGAAATGAGAAGGTGGCAGGTGGCACCCTCTTCACTCAGAGGTAGTATTTAAGAATGAATCTCATAGCAAACGAGAAACAAAATACTGTTCCCGCCAGGTCTTTTGATACTGCCAACTTGCCTGTTCCATAGCCACACTTGTGGCACTTTCATGTCAAAATGACATGACATGATATTGTGATTTTCTATAATTACAAAATGTCTAGACTATAAATTTCGCTATAACAACTTAACATGTAATTTTTTTCATTACGACGTTCTTGGTTTCATTTCAATTATTTTAGTAACATTCAGAAGTTCTGTTTTTACACGCTCACACAGTGTTTTGAGTTCGTGAATGTTTCGCCATTGCAGATGTTACTGTGTGTTTAGTTTTGTGTGGGGAATGTGTATATGTGTTGGTTGTTTGCGTGTTTTTTCAGTTTGGAAAAACTCTGTGGAGAGTCTCTTGAAAACCGCATGTGTTCCTATTATTTTTTGGAGGTTGTTTGGGTTACAACACACACATTTTCTGCGCCGGCCGCCACTGCCTAAGACGGAACCTCGGCCTGCAAGACACACTTTGAATCATACCAGCCGATGACTAGAATACTGCTGATGTCGTCGGAGAATTGATTAATCAAGAACATATACATTTTCAAATATACTGTTCTTTTCGGGTTAATACGTTAAAACAAAACTTCAAATTCTTTCGTTGAATAGTTTTTTTTAAATTTTGTTTCAGTTTAATTTGTTCAGAGAGGATGATTACCCAGTCGTATTTTCTATATACACCTAACATCAGCACACGTACTCTGTAACAACAAATATTCTGGATTTTACAAAAACGCTAGTAAACGTAATGTTACAACTTGAAAAGAAAATTCGTATGTACAAATTTAAAAAAACCTGTTTGGACTCCTACTTTACGGGAGGAAAATAACCCATTTCATAGGGGATTCTCTTTCAGTCAAACAGTAAGCACCACCACCTGTGGCATATAATGCATGTACTCGATACGACCTAACAAATTGGAACAGTGTGGTAACACCACCTAGATGATTTTAAAGCTTGCTGTCTTCCCTTATTGACGGAGTTCGTGGATCTTCTTGGTAGGTGGTGGTGGTGGTGGTGGTGATTGTTTTAAGAGGAAGTACAACTAGGCAAACATCCTCTATATAACACTAATCAGAGAGAAAAAATAGAAGGGGTCCGACACTTAGAAAAATTAAGATATCGGCCAAAGGAAGACAAGGGCCACGAAGGGCGTGAAAATGAAAGACTCCCTAGCCCTTGCAAACCTAATAGCGTCGGGGTCGGAAAAGAAAGTGTTGACCAAGGGAGGTCGGATAGGATAGATGAAAGTGAGGAGCCTGGCACAAGTAAGTGGAAGAAATGCCAGGACTCAGCTGAGGGGCCCCATGGTCGCCAACCCACGCTCCATGGAGCCCCTGAGGCACCTTTTAGTCGCCTCTTACGACAGGCAGGGGATACCGTGGGTGTTATTCTACCGCCCCCACCCACAGGGGGATCTTCTTGGTAATGGCCCATTTCTACTCATATGAATGCATAGGTACTTCCCCTGAAGACAGTTCACTTGTCCTGAACAACGAAGCTAATTAATTTTTTAAAAAACCATGGCACTACAGCCCTTGAAGGGCCTTGGCCTACCAAGCGACCGCTGCTCAGCCCGAAGGCCTGCAGATTACGAGGTGTCATGTGGTCAGCACGACGAAAACTAATTAAGTGGTACAGATTAATTTAGTGTACTCATTCGTTAGCTTTTTTTTCGCCCACTACTTGATTATTACATGTTTGTAGGTGCTGGTACATGATTAAATCTTAGTAAAAATATAAAACAACCTATGGACCTTGTATGAATACTGTTGATACCGGTATGCATTATAAATATTTTAACGCTACAATATATCTTTGTTTTGCTCTCACGGTGGCAGACTGAAATTGGTGGTGGTGTTTCTTTACGTAGTTGTTGCGTTGGAGAGAGAACGTAGGTGGTGGTATTTACATCTTGGGTTTGCGTGTTTTTTAGATCGTGCCCTGGTCAGTTCGTGAAGAGGTTAGCAGCTGAGATCGTAATCGTTCGTAAAGTGGCAACGTGTATGACTACTTCCGTAATGCTCGACTGTGTTATTGTTTATAAAGCAGCTAAATATATTTAGTCCACGAAATCTTAGATCTTTCAGTCTTTTAAAGACAATCTTAAAGGGGCTTGCAACTGTTCGATGGCGTGAGCACCAAATTTGACCTGATGAATCTTTAATTTTTTTCTGATCCCCTCTTAGTCAAATGGATTATCGTCAGAACATGTAGCGCAAATTATTGGTGGGGACTGCAGAATACATTCACAGTATCCCTTGTCTGCCGAAAGACGTGAGTAAAAGTGTGTCTCAGGGCTTCTCAACGTAGGAGCGTGGCGACCACCCTGGCATTGCTCTTTCACTTGTGACAGACTCCTTTTATCTTTCCCATCTGACCTCACTTGGTCAGCTCTTGCTCTCTTCCTATCCCGACGATATTAGCTTTGCAAGCCGTTACGGAGTCTTTCATCTTCATGCCCTTCGTGGTCGTGGCCGTTATTTAAATAATAATAATAATAATAATAATAATAATAATAATAATAATAATAATCGTACGGCCTCAGCTATCGTGTGCAGTCATTTTGCTTTGACGCCATCTGGCTGCTTGCTCACCAATGTCGACGTTCCATTTTACTCTACGCCTACTAGACGGCAGAGTAAACCTAATCTCTCTTGGGCGGCGTCTCTGGCGGAGTTTTTCTTTAATGAACTTTGTCTGGTAAAACCACATGTTACCAGAGATCTTTTTACATGCAGACATCGTACGACATCGAGTGTCGAATGGACTTTTCTTCCACCCTTGAGAAATCAGACTACCCTGCCAGGTCAACACTCGACCACTGATCCACAGGGGAGCTTTTGCCGATGTTTTCATTCTTCGAGGTGTTGCACCTCTTCTTTTTTCCCCCTTCTCGTCATTGAGAGGTTTGTTGCCCACTTCATGATACATTAATCTGTCCAGTGTTACGGACTTTGAATCCCATTTCCAGGGTGATTGGCTCGGACGGTAAAGCACTGGCCTTCCGAGTCCAGTCTGTCTGCGCAGTATCATTTGAGACAACCATATTTAAAATTCACACTAGCTTACTTGAAAGTCGATAGCTGTAGTGGCTTTAGTGCGGCCTTCGTCGCCATAAGACCTATCTGTGTCTGTGCGACGTAAAGCCCATAGCAAAAAAAAAAAAAAAAAAAAAAAAAATATTGCGGCCAGTATCCAGTATTCGGGAGATAGTAGGTTCGAGCCCCACTGTTGGCAACCCTGAAAATGGTTTTCGGTGGTTTCCCATTTTCACACCAGGCAAATAATGGGGCTGTACCTTAAGGCCACGGCCGCTTCCTTCACACTCCTAGTCCTTTCCTGTCCCATCGTCGCCATAAGACCTATCTGTGTCGGTGCGACGTAAAGCAACTAGCAAAAAATAAAAAATAAACAAATACATTGCAATGGTGTGTGAATCTCTCTCATGGTATTGTGACGATGAAAGTCGCGGGGTAGGGTTGATACAGAGCCGGCGTGAAGCGACGACAGTGTGTGCTGGGCCAGCATCGAGCAAAACTGTCCGTGAATTGTTGAGGCTCGCGATAATGAAACTCGTTAGAAGAAGCTGGACGCTCATTAACAAAGGAGCAGGCGCCCAGAATGATCTGGAAATGGAAACCACGAAAATCTTCCGCGGGCCTATTTGAACACCGCAGTTACGGAGCCATTCTTCAGTGAGTCTGAATTGCGTCACTAGCGAAAGAGTTACTAGACGCTCTCGTCGGAGAGTACTATAATGAATCGAAACGGTCTCGATTACGTAGCGGAAACTGTACAATTAGGTAAATACCTATTTGTATGCATACTCCCTGTTTTTTAATTAACTACTGTATGTAGTTTATTCCATCTTTTTTTAATGCACACTGTTCTTACTTCCCATCTCGAATGAATTAGTTCTGCGTCTATTTTTCATTGCCGTTGATTTTTTTTTCATGAAATGCGCTTTTATCAATTTCATAATTTCGTTTTGGATTTTACTTTTCCTCTCCTAAGTCACTGCTGAGGAAACATCGGACGTAAACAAATATGGCAGCATTACAACCTGAGTGGAGCAGCGCTGAAATTCAATCCTGTCGACGTAGTCAGGACAGTCGTGGTTTGCTTCTGCGAAAGAAAAGTCTTAGTGAACAGTCTAGTTTTTCTGCAGTTTGTTTCACGCGACATAAATCCCGAGATCATGTCTATTATTCCTGGCCATCAAAGCATAATTCAAAACACGGTACTATGAATTTTATTAATGTGTTCCGATTCTCAATTGACCGGTTAACGGTCTCTCTTTTGAACCTAGTATAGACACCTGTAGCCATTACATGGTTTAGCGACGTAAGGAAGACTGAGGATTAGCAGCAAGTGCTTACAGTAACGTAAGTTTTGAGGCAAGTTTAACACGCGCAATATGAACACGAAAATGGTACGCCCGGGTTGGAATCGCTAAAAGATAAAACTTAAGCGGCATTTAGTTCTTCTCTACAGAACGATTATATTGAATCCAATTTTTACCAGTACCAAGCCTAAGTTCACGTTCTCCTTTTCTACCGGCTTGCGAAAAGGGACTATATCGATTTATCGACTATTTGAACGCTACTTCGAGCTCTAATAAAAGTGGTGGGTCAGGCAGCTTGCTGGGAGAAACCAATAAGCTCCCACGTTGTGAAAGGAGCGGAGGTGCTACGACAGTTACCTCGAATGTCCCACCATCTTACCTCGAATGTCCCACCATCTAACCATACAGTATATTGAGTGGAATCAACTAACTGCTGTTGTGTTTATCTAAGGAAATATTTCTAACACATGTCATAGAAGTTTCAGTGCATATTCTGTTGAGAAGTTCTATTAATACAAAGATCTCGAGGCATTGTGAATGCCCCTTTTGGTCAGATATTTCTATTATAGTCCACTAAAACGGCGTTCGTCTAGCTTCCCTGTATTGGAAACTTAAATTAAACCTGTATTATAGTAGGCACCATTTGGCCTTAACCATGTGGCATCCTTGCGCGATAGTTACCGTCCTTAGTTGCCACGTATTCTTTTCTCTTATATTTGATCACAGGTACAACGGTAGTTCAAGGGGACCGTGTTCTGGCTGTCGAGAACGGCAACCTGCCATCTGAACGAAGATCTGACAACATTTAACCCCTCCATTCCATGTTGACTCGACGAATGACTATGTTGTAGAGTTTGTGTTGATCGAAACACATGATTCGTATTTCAGACTAAGACAGTCATGATAGGTCACAAGGAAAACATTAATAGCGCCATTCAGATATCCATAATTTCTTTTTCTGCTGCAGGGTCTTATGGTATTTATTACCCTTTCCGATACCTTCAATGCTGGGTGTTTCGTAATGCAGTAAAACTTTATGTTACTGGGGTTTGATAACTTGTTTTTTTCCGTTAAGCGACACCAATAACTTGGAGCAAAGTAATAGGATCATTACTTATAACTATTTACAGGAAAATTTAAATTTCTCCAAAAATCTAGTGGCACGAAAAAGTGTATATAGAACACTCCCTGTAGGTGGGCGTGGTACAGTGCATCCACGGTAACTCCGTCATCAAGTCCGGCCGTTTTGTTAGAATAAGAAGGGAAACTCCATTACTTAGATTAAGTCAATACACCTCTTCCCACAAGCGAGGCTTGCGAAACATGTTCAAGTATTGAAGTAAATTAAGAACCTGTTCTTACGCAGTGCTATCGAGGAGAATGAAATCGCTGCACCTGAGGTGTAAATTTGTAATGTCGTTACCTTGGCCTGCTAAATGGTGCATTGTACAGCGGTGCCTGATTCGGCAACAGCTGGATGAAAAGAAATCTACCGTTGTAACTCGTTCATTTCCTTACTGCCATTATTCGTTATTGTAGTTTGTCATTCGACGGTTAAGACATTCTAGAGCAAACAGCAAAGTAGTCCATAGGAAAGTACCATTTTCCCCATACATTCTCGTTCACACGGTGGAATTCTGCACCTGTGAAACACCAATGCGTCAATGATCTCTCAACTGGACTCCCAGGATTTCATGCATAAACAAAATACATCACAAGATTGTCAGATTCTATTTCAATTGAGCCATTTGTTTTTCTTGTAGTAATGAAGTATCTAAACTGCTTGGGGTTTCCTGATCCAGTCGTACATATCAGATGATAACGGACGTAATTATGTTCTAATGTTGAAAACATTTCTAAGCACCGGGCGAGTTGGCCTGCGGTTAGTGGCGCGCAGCTGTGAGCTTGGATCCGGGAGGTAGTGTGTTCGAGCCCCACTGTCGGCAGCCCCGAAGGTGTTTTTCTTGTGTGTGGTTTCCCATTTTCACACCAGGCAAATGCTGGGGATGTACCTTAAGGCCACGGCAACTTCGAACTCTTAGCCCTTTCCTGTCCCATCGTCGCTAAAAGTCTTATCTGTGTCGGCGAGACGTGAAACAAATTGTAAAAAAAAAGAAAAAAAAAGAGCAAAGTAGGGGTCCCCATACTAAGAAAACTTAAAATTAAGCAATTTTCTCAATTGCGCCGAACGTTGGAGAGCCGGACAGGTTTTAAATTGTGAGTCTTGGATAGCCCTATCAAACTACGAAAACAAATTTCGAAAATCACTTCGGCCTAAATGCAGTTTGGGAAAACGGTAAAAAAATCGCTTGTTTCTTTTTTAAAATCTACATAACTCTTTCTCTAATGTGTTCCTTCGTTAAATACCCTCAGGCGTTTTTGATTTTTTTTAAATGTCCACACCGAATGTAGTTATAAGAGCTTAAGTGAAACTCAGCATTGATTCACATTAGCGCTCGTAGTGGTAGAATAAGGCAAACTGATCATCTAATCGACCGGATAACCATGATTAAGAAAAGGATTGTAATTTTTAGTAATAACGAACATATTCTCATTCATATTTTATTTATCTAAAATTCGTAGCTCATATCCCTAGGATGTTTTCGACATTGAGTTGCTTGTCTAAAGAGTTAGAACTATGAATTTTCCTGACAGATATTCCAGATTGTCTAAGCGGTTATATCTTCATGTTACAGTGCATGATCCGTTTTTGCGGAACCTCGCTTGGGAATCTGGTTCGTTATCCAGCTAGCAGTGATTCGATTCAACCTGTCCGATAATTATCGAGCTATGCGAGAGTTTGGTACGATAATGGCTAAACATTCGATCATTTTGAAAACTGTTCATAATACCGTTCATCGGTCCATGAGTTCTTAGTGTGGGAATCTCTGGTTTGTACGGTTAGGGCGATCGTGCTTAAAAATCCTCTTATAGGTGGCCTAATTGGGCACTAAAAATATTATCAAAATTTGCATGAGCGTGCATTAACTGTTTAAATTGCGTGTGTTGATGAAGTTACTGATCTCACAGCTTTCGTAGCTGCCATTCTGGATTCGATTCCCGGTACTGCCAGAGATTTAATACTGGCAGGAGGGCTGGTATGTGGTTAAAATGGTACGTGCAGCTCGCCTCCATTGGAGGTGTGCTTGAAGAGCGCTGCATCACTTCGAGCTGAGGCCACCAGTTTACTCGTTATTGATCTGAGTTCTGTGAAGACAGAATGAAACGCGGTTTAACGTCGCTCTAATAAACTCAGCTTTTCGGCGATAGCTGATAGCGATATCCTCCAGTAGCTGCGTACACAGAATTTCGTCGGGGTGGGGTCATATTTTCAGGACTCTAGCATGCATTTGGAGTGCAGATGATGATGATGATGATGATGATGATTATTCTTCCTGGCCTTTCCCCCCAATTGTATCGGTGTCAGCACTTAATGTGAATTTGGCGCGAGTTTACAGCAAGATATCCTCCCAAATGGATGGTTTGTTTGAACTGTACTTCTACTCCTCTGTGGGCTACTTCAGTTTCTGTGCAACATCTCTTGGATCACACTGTATGAATAATGTTCAGTGGGGGAGAGTTTAAAACCCCACACCCACGTTGCGTACGCATCTACTGCCAGCTCCTAAATCAAAGCTTCCCATTTTTCAGAATGAAGGTGCGATTTTAGTTCTTTTTTTTTTTTTCCTTCTAATTCTTAAGCTCAAATTATTTCCTTTGGCCCCTGCCATTTCGGTGTTGTGAGGCGTGGTTCAGTGAACCGTTGCCTGGTCTTAGTTTGGTCTGATAAGGTCAAGTGTCCCCGCTAATTGTGTGCTGCTGAACACATTAACCGTCATTGGTGCTGTCGCCGTAGTGGAATTCTTTACACTTAGCTTTTGGCGGGGCAGCCTTGACCTTGCGAGTCGTCTCTGGAACGGGTACACATCACACCGCATTGGATTCCATGAGAGTCTCGTAGAATCCACGAGACTTGCTATCTCTTATACAGAAAATTGTAGGACATTTTCGTTAGGATCTTCTAACGTGTTTCTGAGAGTTTTCGGGGTCGCAAGATTGCTGCGACATAGTTTCCATTTGTGCCAAGGTCATTTTTGTTCCTTTCCTGGGAGTAAATGATGATGATGGTAATGATAATAATAATAATAATAATAATAATAATAATAATAGGAATCTAGGTACTATGCTTCTGGTATTTTTTAGATCATTCTAGGTCTGTTTTGTCCCGATTTTCTTGGGAGCTATTCTTTGAGTTCTCGAATGAGGCAGTCGCCCGCCAGACTAATCTGAGGGATAGACTCCGTTCGGACATTCGGCATACGTGGCTAAACCACAGCAATCTTCCATCTTGAATCACTTCTTTGATCGTTGGTTGGTTGATAATAGTAAACGGATTCGAAATAGGCCCACAAAGTAATTCTATTGGTGGATGTGTACGCGATATTGAAAGGAAAAATAAGACTGTAATTCATCCCTTCGCACCCACATGCTTCCCCATAGCATAGATAACACTGTAACTTTCCCACATTTTGATGCGGCAAAATCATTTATTGCGATTTAAACTAAACAACCACCCTTAGACCTCACGAGATTAGTTTATTACTGAAGCATTCCAGCTATGAAAATAGTTTGAAATATAATAATCTCCCTTAAATATTTGTTCATCTATGTACAGCCTCTGAAAAGTTCGGTGAATGGTCGCCTAGTTTGTAAACCGTGCTAGTTCGAACGATGCGCTCGCGCATATGCATTGCGAGACATGACACAAAGTGCCCCCTGTCGGTCAACTCAACAGTCAGGCAACTGGGAAGTGTGAAAGGATCAAAAAAGGCACTTTTGTTTTTTTATTTGTTTAGATTCTCTTAAGTTTTCTGAACAAAATGATGTGCATTTTAATATTGTTTTATGCATATTTAGTTGTTAAAAAACTATTTAAAAGTACTGAGCGTCTCTGTAAGTTTAGTCATGCCACGCCCCTTTGCACTCTGATCTTAATTTCTCCTTCCCCCGTGGTGATAAAATTTTCTAGTAAATTTTGTTGAATTTGTTTTTATGTTGGCTAGTCTGCTGTAGTCTGGGTATGCGCTGTCACGTCGTCTTTTATTGTGTTGTGTTTGTATAAGTAAACAAGTTGGTCCATTTGAAGTTATAAACGTTATTTTGTCGCACGTTGGTTTCATCTTCACATATAAATGCTGTTATAAAATAGTGATAATGCCGAGAGTCGGTAGTGTGTACAAAAAACGTAAATTCCAAGGGAATAAATACACTAAAGTAAACAATTGCGAACCTCTAGTTCATTCTAACCTGCAAGAACAAAGTAGTCAAAGTGATAATATAGGCCTAAATATTCCAAGCTGTTCAAGTGGGAAACTGCCATATTTGAGTGAAGGTGTTGACAGTGATTTTGTAAATAGTACTGCTAAGGGTAATATTATTGTTAATGTACAGTTATCAGAATTCATTAGCAATAACACCTGTTGTAAATACTGTAAATGTGAAGACTCTTTGTTTATTACTGAAGATACTAGTGTTAGGAAAGGACTTTCTTTTAAACTGGTAATTATTGTCATAATTGTAACATAAATAAATCAACTAGGACTTCAGGAAAACTTCAAATATTATAATATAAATTTAAGAATGATATGTGATGCTGTTATCACATTCAATGAGGGTGCAATGGGGAGAATTAAAGTTTTGAAGGCAATGGGCATAAACCCAGGTCGTAACACCACAACAGCTTTGTGTCGAATCGATCAAGATCGAGTAAAATATGCTGAAAGAGCTGCTCAGGCCTCATCAAAGGAAGGTATGATTGCAAAAAGAAAAGGGAAGGTAGATGAATCAGCTGAAGCAGATAATGACTATTCTTCAGGGATGCACTGAAGTAGATTGTAAAACTAAGTTTTATGTTTACATCACTTTTTCTCAATACTACATTTTTGTAAACATAGGTACATTTTTTTCAGGAACTGTTAGACATAGAAAGCTGAAATTTGGACCATACATTGTACATGAAATGACTGCTGATAAGTACAATTATGCAGTTAGGTTTAATAGATTCTAAGATATTCATTTTTTATTTTTAGAATTTTGGCAGACATTTTTGTGCAAGTTAATGATTTTCTTCACTGAAATATATTTCAGTTAGGAATTTGAATTTACTTACCAAAGTCGACTAATAGTGGTAGAATGACATAAAAATCTCAAGTCCAAAATTTTGAAAACGTTCTCAGAAATTGTACCTAAAATGTCATTTTTTTTAGAATTTTCTGTAAGTTTATGACTCGTTTACTTACAAGTTTTTTGATTTAGAGTAATGAATGTATGCACAAAGAACAGGCTTTGATAAACTACTGAAAAAATAAACAAAATCCATCGAAAACTTTGTTTAAATGGATGAAATACCAGGATGCGCATCGCTCTGCTTGGAACACTTCCCGGTTCCCTTAAACGGAGTTGAACGATGCAACACATCGCACAGAGTCCGTGTGAGGACTCGTGTCATTGCACAATGGAGTGTAAAACGGAGCAACGCGTTAACATGAAGTTTTGCTTCCACCTAGACAAAACGACAACGGAAACACGCGCAATGTTAGTGTAAGTTTACCACGCTCAAGCAGTGAGTAAAAAATGCGTTTATGACGGGTTTAAACGCTTTCGAGATGGAAAGGTGTTCAGGACGAGGCGCGTTCGAGTCGACCAACCACAAGCACATCTCCAGACAACATCGAAAGAGTGCGACAGATGCTTGCGAATGATGGGCGACTGTCCTTACGAATGATAGCCCTGAAAGGCCACCGGTTCGACAGTGTAGCTATCCAACAACGCGTGACAAGGGTTCTACTTCTCCGGGAGATTCCAAATGAAGCGCTTGCTACCAGCTTCCAGCAGTTTTACAGTCTATGTCAAAAGTATGTTGTAGCTAAAGGAGAATACTTTGAAGGCCAGTAAAGGAATTTTGTGTGTAACTTACGTTATATTTATTTAATGAGACCATTCACCGAACTTTTCAGACACAGGTTGTATAGTATTTTTCAGTGTTCGGCATACTTCCCAGGGTTCTATTTGTTTTATAATTGGCTTTCACAAAACTTTTGCACATGAACATTATCAACAAGGAACTTTTCAGAAACTCGTAACTATCGACATAGGATGCACCGAAACGCTTTAATATCAATTCCATAAAAGTGAGTTACTCGTAGTTTAGGCCGGAACAAAATACAATTTAACAGCAGTTTTCTTTTAACTTCGAGGACTTAATCCATAAGACTAAGAGTTTCAACGTTTTGTTACTTCATGGCGTTTTGATAAAATAGCTTGCATTGCAGATGGACGAAGTAGTTCCTTTTGTTGAACAGTTCCGGTTGTTCCTATTCCGGAAAAATGTTCTAAATAACAGTCCGGGGTTTAGGAGGTGGGGAATGTTTTTTTTTTGCAACCGAACTGGCCATTTAGTGTTTGAAGTACATGAATTTACGACTCTTGTTTCCAGGTCTTATTCACTATAGAATTTCACCAGAGACTCTGTTTTCATCTTAGTTTAACACGTGTTACCTCTCACATTGGTCACCGCACCTTGCGCATGTACAGTTCGTACCGGCCTCGTGAAAACTCTGTCAGTGTGTGGTGGAGTATCCTCCCTGCATCCATTCACGGCTTGTCATAGCGTCAGTAACGTAGAATTCCTCCTGTATCTTGCGTTTCTTCTCACGCAGTTCCCTCAAGTCCTGGTAGGCTAACGTCGCTGGTAGTAAGAGCTTTAGTCATAACCGTTCTATAAAGAAGGGCGCTCTGGTAAATTCGTACGCGAGCCGGGACGGTGTGTATTTGGAGAGACAGAGCACCCTTTTCAAGTATGAGTCCTTCAGCTTCTCGATCATTTCGAGGTTTGTCTTCAGATGTGTCCGTATGTTTTCCAGTTCGTATGTTACGACAGGTTCAAGTTTGAGTTCGAACAGTCGTAGGGCTGTTTCCAGAGTGTTTACCTATTGACTTACTGTCACTTATGACTCTCGTCGCGGCGCTAACCCAGTCGTTTATATGACGTGTGAATACGGTTCCCTGTGTCTGAAGGGTAACTCCAGGTACGAGAAGCTGGTGACTGACTTTAACGGTGTCTCGCCAGTGTAGAAAGTGCCGGGTCTTCCCCCTCTTCTGAAGGTCATGGAGACTGGCTTCCTTTAGTTCAATGCCAGGTAGTTTTCTTGTGCCCAGCCCACCAACTGGTTGAAGGTTTTCTGCAGGTAGCCCTCTGAGTTTGAGGTCAATGCCATTTCATCCGCATTCATTAGAAGGTTTACATTGTCGTGTTTTATTGTTTCGACGATGTCTGCTGTAGCTACGGATCAAGAGTGAAGAGCTTAATGGGTTCCCCTGCAGTACCTCAACATTTTGTTGTATCAGGCTCGATTTATCTATGGCATCATGTATTTCCACCCAGTTATTAGTGAGAAGGTCTCTGATGATTAGCAGCAGGTAATGTCTTGAGCCTAAGGCGGTTTCCAGCTTCTTCATTAGAATGGATCTATTGATTCTGTCGAACGCCTTGGTGTAATCTATGAAGGTTGCATGAAGCTTTCCCCCACGGTTTGCTAATGCTATATCTAGATCAGCTTGGAGACGGTGTTTAGCTTGTGTAGTTGATCTCCCACATCTGAAACCAAACTGAGAATCTGAGTTTCTCATCGATAATATCTCGAAGGCGCTTACATAAGTGTTGTAAGGATATTGAGTGGGGTGTTCTCCAGCGCAATGCCCCTATACGTATTTGGGTCAGCCGCGTTACTTTTTCCCTTGTACAGCCTTATCACCTTTGAGCGTTTCCACTTGTCTGGTACAGTACCTCGTTTCAGGCACTCATTGAGGAGTGCTGTGAGTGGAGACACTAGTGCAGGAAGCGTAATTTTCAGGTGCTCGTTGTAAATGTTGTCTGGTCCACATGCTTTCTTCTTTGTACTCATATTTTTGTGGATTATTTCATCTTCTGTGAAAAAATTGATCTCCTGCGTAGGGGGTTGAGTTACTGTGGGGCTTACTGTCTGCGGGCGTGTGTCGTTAGCCTCAAGGATTGAGCTTAGATGTCTTTCCCAAACCTCCATTGAGATGTTGCTTCGGCTGAAGAGCCTTGTACGGTCTCCGCCTTGCTGTTTCTATGTATTAAACGTTTTCCCTCTTCCTTCCATAATGTTCTTCGCGCTTCCTTAATCTTGATTTTGTACTCTCTTCAGCTTATCGTAGCGGTCCAAGTCATCCACGATTGAGTTATTCTGGCTTTATGCATGGAATTGATGGCTTTCCCTCTGACTTCGTAACATTCCTTGTTGAACCATGGTTTAGCTCGGCGTTTTGTGTTTTCTACTGTGTGAGTGGTCTTCAGGATGAGTCCTTCTATACTTGATGCTGCTGGGGAATTATAAAATTTCTGGCCCAGCCACTGTCTGTCTTAATTTAAAGTTCCAGGATAAAGATTTCTAATTGTATATATTTTTTATCATATGAAACATGCTTTCCATTTTGTTTACTCGTATATCTAAAGCTACCTTTCCTTTTTGTGTTATCAATTTTCCCAGGTATTTAAAGGAATCTGTCAGAGATATTATTTTTGACATTTGGAGGGGCATTAATGATGCTTGTCATGAGCTTTATTTTTCCAACTGATGCTTGCAATCCTATTTTGGCCACTTGTTTCTGTAATTTCTCGTATTTGTTCTTGAGCATTATGCAATGAGTCTGTAATTAACGCCATGTCATCTGCCAAAGCTAGACAGTGTGTTTTTGTTTGGATTTATTCCTAGTTGCACACTATTATTATTATTATTATTATTATTATTATTATTATTTGTGGCCTAGGGAGGTGCCTGGTACAGGTCTTCAGAGTTGTCGCCTTAGAGGCGACCTGCACACATACCCAGCCTCACCGAGCGAGTTGGCCGTGCGGGCACGCAGCTGTGAGCTTTAAGTATAGTGGTATCCTGGGATTTTGTTAAAAGCATCGTAAAACGTCCTGTTTAAAGTGGTTCCTGAATAAATAGGAAACCTATCGTAAATGGACGTTCCCTCCGGTTCCATAAAGCTGCATGCATCTCTATGCAGTCTAAATTGGAACCTGCCCAACATGGAACGGTAGACTATGCTATTTCCAGTCCCGCGAGAGACGCACGGAACTCGTATCATTGTAATGTATAATTTAAACAGAGATATCAAACCAGGGATTGAATTGTGCAATAGATTTCTGGTAGAATTTGCTACGCAGTCAGTGTCGCATAGATGAGCTTGCATTCGGGAAATAGGCTAGTGTGTATTGAGATGGGAGCATACAGTACCTAACAAAAGGTTTCAGACCACCAGCGAAAATCAATTTAAAAACTTCTGGCCTTACATTTGATACGAATTGGTCTGCAAATATTTCTTGGCTTATTCGTGTTGATTAAAAAGAACTGTTAAAATAGCGAATGAACTTAATGCGTTATAATTTTTGAAGCATTTTGAGAACCTGTAAATGTACCCCACTTTCGGGTGTAAAGGCCACCTGTTTACTTAACTACAGCGGGTATTATGGCTACCTAATTTTTCTAAATACCTGTCGAGTGGAGTGTCTATTGCCATAGAAGCCATAAGATGGAAGTATCGCAGGTCTTCCATTTTCTGCATTTTTCATGACTGTCTCCACTTTGGACGGTAACTAACCTCAAAGGTTCAACCCCTGCAATCTGGTGAGCGAAGCCTGTGCTACGTGAGGAGTGCGAGTTAGGTGACGGTAGCTCATTCCAAAGATTTTTAAAGCATTTCTTAATACGGTGTTAGTCGATTAAGTAATATTAAAAACTAGCACTTTACAGAGCACGTTAAATCAATACTTCGATTCTTGCTAATGTTCCATCCTCCTCTCCGCACACCTGTTTCATCCGGTCTGATCTCTGTTGCCGTAGCTGTGCCTGCTTTCTTTTTCTTTCTTGTTCATCCGGGAAGATCACTTTTAGAATATTGTCCCTAAATAACTTCCTGTTATGTGTATCCTTAATATCAATGTTTGCTTCTTTGAGATTATTTAATGTCTGTGTAAAACTTGCTAGTTTTACTTTTAAGTTTTATGATTTTTTAAATTTTTTCGTCGGTCTGCCATTCATTTTCTGGTCAAATGTCCGAAAAACGACTATCTTCTTTTACGCGTGGTGTGCACTATATTCTCCACATGTACATAGATTTCTTTATTAGATCGTGGCCTTTTATATTCTGCTTGTGTTGGTAGTTTTTGTTATATAAGGGCGAAATTAAAAAGCCGTCCCCAGAGAGGAAAAAAACTTAGGATACTTTCGTCTTTCTGCTTTTATGCCAATATATACTCTATTGAAAAAAATTAAGTAGCCCTGTACCTTCTGTTTTCATTGAACAGGAAAAGTAGGGTATTTTATAAGTTTTCCATAATTATGACAAACTTTGTTCGATATTTCAACGGTTGTTTTTCGTAATGTATGCATATTAACATAAGAAGTTACAAAATATTTCACTGTCTAATAATGGGAAATATAAATATGGATTCACTTTAGTACACTAATAGAAAATTTCAGACGTATACAAGAACAAAACAAGGGACTGTTCAGTAGAGAAATGATTCACTATTCTAAAATAGTGAACGAGTAAGGATCCAATAGGGAATTTTTTATCTTTTATCACGACAGTTGTCTAATCACAAGCACATGCAATATACAGTCGAACCTCCATTACTTGAATTTTCAGTATCTGGAAGTAACTTTAATTTCCCGGCCGTTTGTCCTATTCTTCACGTGTATTTTTCTCTATTACTCGAAATTCGGTTACAGGAATTTCTCGATTTCTCGAAGCGAAAATTTCCTCTCTTGAAGAGAGAAAAAACAACTCTTCAAGTCGAATTGTGTGCAACATTAATTGCAATACGGCATTTATGGTCTGTGAGGAACAGTTAACTAAAAGGTTTACGGTGATGATGGAAGCTAATATGACGGAAACCGAAGAACAAACTTACAGTGATCGGAAAAAATGGAGAAGCCTCGCTGTTTCTCGGGTGTGAATTTATTACCGGTCACGTACCAAAGCAACCTCCGAAGTCGCGGATGACAAGCTCCATTTACGAATCTCGGCTGCGTGGTATTGACAAGAAGTTTCAGCGTGAAGGGACGAAAGGTTAACAGTAACAAACAGAAGAGACGTAACGGATTTTTTTTTCCAAAGGTATTAACGGACGTATGTCCTGTCTCCTAAAATGTTACTATAATAAGTGTTATAAAGTGACGCCGTAAATTAGTTTGTCTATTTTTAAATACTATAAAAAATAATGTATTCGGTATAAGCCCGTAGATACGTATGATTCAACTATGTGCTATGCATGATCAAAAACGGTATTCTCTATATCTCGAAATTTCGATAACTCGAAATAAAATTTAGCTCGCGAGGTAATGAGATATCGAGGTTCCACTGTAATATTTTAAGTGTACCAGTAACCAGTATTTAAAAATTAAGTTATTTCAGTTACTTTAGGAAACGTGTAATAGCAACAGAATGAAAGGTTTCAACGTGCGAAGAAGGCTGATGAAGGGATTATAATAGAATCCCGAAACATGTACTGAACACTATAAATTTTAGATGTATGTTCAGTCTTCAGCCCTAAGGCTGGTTGGATCCTCAACAGCTCTGCCATCAGCTGTCATAGATGGCCTAGGCATCACTGAAGAGGCGTACTAGGTAAATGAGTGAGGTAGTTTCCCGTTGCTTTCCTCACTGAGCCAGAAGTTGCTATTACATATCAGTCTGCCAAGCCCACTGAAATGCATGCACCAACCAACCCTATGAGCAACGTTTTCACACCATTCATAACAGGGACTGGCTGCACAAGGAATAGCATTACTAGCATCGCTCATACATGTCACTTTCATATTGTCAAAGCCAAGGATAGGACGGAGACAGATCAATGAAAGTAACAAAATTGCTCTAGCCCATACCAGAAGACATAGTGCACTGTAAACACTAGGTCCTGCCAGCAAAGGCATAAATATTAGGTAACAAGTATTGACTAGGCGGACCCATAACATAGGTACTCAATAAGCCTGGCTTGCACGAGTCGAAAACTCAGAATATGACTAGTATCAAGCACTATTTGGTTACTACTGCAGTATAATTACTCGATTGTTGGTGCTACGCGCTTTGCATTGCAAACTGTTATGTACAAGACTGGAGAAGAGCTCCCTCTCGCGGAGTCTGACGAGTCTTCCTTGGAGGACAGTGAAGACACGAAGACGTGCTCTCAGCCTGGTCATAAACCGGTTGTACTGCTTGATGACTGTTTGGCGAGATGGGTCGTGAACTTTGTCGGGCCAAGGACAATTCTTCGTGCCAGGATCGTCCAGTATTTTTTTTTTCTTATTTTTTCCGGACTGTGTCGTATATTTATGATAGAATAGGTTCTGCGGATTCACTATCGCTGGGCTGAGTGGCTTAGGTTAGCCGTTCCCAAGCTGTGGTCCGCGACGATAATCCAAGGGGTCCGCAATAATGTCGCTTTCATATTGTCACTCCTGGCTTTAACACTATGAAAGTGACTGAACTAGGACATTTTTGCGTAGAATGTGGGTAATAATGCAACATGGCGTACACTGCCCTTCCTTGTTGAAGATCACCTTATATTTTCTGCTGTCACACCAATGAAGACGAAGTACAGAAATAGAGCCAGTGCAGAGGCTCATCTTCGGTTCGAGTGACTACGCTTGTAAAACGCTTGGTCTTTCGAAAACACCACCATCCGTCCTTTTGATCCAACAACCGCACCAAGTGAATTTTCTCAAAGTTTCCAGATCCAGAATGTTGTAATTGTTAGTAAAGTGTCACATTGTTTTATAATTTTTATGCATATATAAAGTATCTTTAAAGGAAAATAAATATTGGTTCTAAATTAAACGAATAAACTCAAACATGGTATCATTACAAAATTGTTCTTTGCGTACTGAATTCAATATGTTCTGTGGCTAGGGTTTCCTTGGACATGCCCAAGGGACCTCCGACACAGAGCTGGGGAAACCCTGGCTTAGACTATTGAGACGCTAGCTTTCTGACCCGGACTTGGCTCAGTCCGGTAATATTTGAAGGTGCTCAAATACGTCAGCCTCGTGACGGTAGTTTTACGGGCACGTAAGAACTCGTGCGGAACTAAATTCCGGCACTCCGGCTTCTCCGAAAACCGTAAAAGTAGTTTGTTGGAAGTAAGGCTATTATTATTATTATTATTATTATTATTATTATTATTATTATTATTATTATCCCTTCCATTTTGGGATCTACTGTAAAAGATTGAGGGCACCCTTACGCTTCGCTACACGTATTAATTGCAGTGTTTATTAGGAACATGTTTAAACGATAATAATGCATATTAGTCTACTAGTGAAATGGACCGTATTATATAAAATTAATGTCCAGGTGAAGTAGGTCCTTCACGTTCTTCAAATAAACGTATTTAGCAAAGGAACTTGTGAGAGAAAACGAAAAATCCCAGCTTTCAACTTGCTACGGATTTCCTACTGTATCATGTAGACAGAATAAAACTTTTTACCTCTTATCGCACCTGCACAAGTAGTTTCTATAATAGAAAAAACTAAGATTTCTAAAGATTTCTAAAGTCACGAGTTCCAAGGTGGGATGATAGTTTGATACAGCGTATACTTCATCTGCGCATTTTCTCTTCATTATCGTGGTTCGATTTCCAACGTCGTGACTATTCTCGCAATTTCGTGAGCAGTACTGCCATCCGTACTATTCTTTATTGTAGCACATTCGTCTCACCAGATGACGGCCGAAAACTTGTCAATATTTGCCTGTGGATAGGCGTGCGTTACGGCAACCCTTAACTGCATTGAGAAACAAGCAGATGAAAGACAAGACTCCGTATTGCTGACGTAGATTTAAAATTACGGTAGAATCAACCATTTACACAAAATACTTCGAAAAACTTTCAAACAGGCCATTTTAATCCTGATTTTATAATTAAAGTTATTTTAAAGGAACTAAAATTGATGAAATACCAATGTTTGCATACTTTAATGTCCTTGTTTTAAACTCTTTGTATGACTGATGTGTTGGAGAACCTCTATAGTTAGCTATATTTCAGATCATAATGTCGGAACTGTGGTAGAATTTCACTATTTTTAAGAGAATGTTGGAGTGAAATCAGAAAAAAAAAACGTTTTTCGTATGATCAACGGTGTAATATAATAATAATAATAATAATAATAATAATAATAATAATAATAATAATAATACTCCAAAATTGCTAGGAACGGATGTTGGTTCAATCGAAAGGGTAAAGCCATTAAAATAGTTTGGGGAAACAATCCAATCCAATAAAATAGCTTGGAAACATCTGCTATAGAGGGAAGGATACACAAAATGGAAAGAGCATATGGTGTCACAAAAAATACATACAACAAAAAATGTTTATCTAAAAATCTTAAAAAATAAAGCACTACAACAGTTGTGAAACCAGAATGCTAAAGCCAGTGAATGCTTAGTACTCAATTATAAACTTGAAATATTTGAAGTACTGGAAAGAAGAATTATAAGAAAAATATTAGGCCCTCTAAAAACTGCAGAATTTGTTAAATTAAGAACTACCGACGAAATTAATCACAACATAGAAAACATATCTATAACAGTACTGAAGAGACTATTTTTGGGACATATTTACAGAATGGACGACAGTAGACTAACCGAAAAGATATTCACGTATCTTTGGAAGGAACAGCCAACAACCACATGGATTCAAGAGATCAAAAAAGACTTGTAAAGAAACATCAGAGGAAGTAATGGAAAGACATTTTCAGGAAGAAAGTTTTAAAGATGGAAAGATTCCAAGGAAGGGAGGTAATGAAAACCAGCACAAAGTGGTCTGAAGACAGAAAAAAACATATTGAAACAATGAAGGAATATTGGAATAAAAGGAACATCAAAGGATGAATTGAAATTGGAATGTGGTCCCTAGTAGGTCCTAACGCATGAATAACAACGTTACTAGCTTTATGTGCATCTCACTACTTTTACGGTTTTCGGTGACACCGAGGTACCGGAATTTAGTCCCGCAGGAGTTCTTTTACATGTCGGTAAATCTAGACACGGGGCTGACGTATTTGAGCACCTTCAAATAACACCGGACCGAGCCAGGTTCGAACCTGCCAAGTTGGGGGTTAAAGACAGCACCTCAACAGTCTGAAGTCACTCAGCCCGGCTAGGTCAGGGGTGTATATTCCCTCCGTAAGCATACATATTATATCCACTGAATGGGTCGAAATTCCGTCCCGGAAGGAGACAAAGCTATTGATGTAATGTACCCAGTCGGCCTAAATTCCCGAAATATATTCGCGTGAATATATTTCGGGATTATAAAATAAGTTCTATTTGTGAAAGGTGCAGTTAAGTTATTCATGACTCCCAGAGTAGTGGTGCTTGTATTGGTTTGGTTTCCTTACCCAAGTGGCATCGATCGATGCTGGTTGGGTGCTCTTGGAGACTAGTACATTATACATGCTTCTCTACGAATACCTAATGGTTCTCGACTTGAAATAAAACGCTCGTTACGTTCATACACAGGAAGGCAAACGCTTTACGCACTCTTCGGATAGACCTTAGCATTTCAATGCTTTGTTTTATTTATGCATAAGTCTTCTGTTCCACGTGGGGACACACACACACACCTAGTAGGTAAACCTCTGTTCAGTAGTCGAAATTACTGCATGTGAAAAGTAATTGGAAAATCGAAATAAACATATTAATGCATTTTAAACTTCAACGTTTCCCATATTAAATATCAGAACCGGTATTACGGAGTGTTATCGAGAAAGAACCAAGCATGTCAAATTAGACTTCATTTCACTAATCTCTACCATGAAAATACCTACTACGAAGCATCCACGACCAAATTTTTTTTGATGCAATTCACCAAGCACCAAATTCGGTGACAAGATTTATATCTCGTGCTCATAGTTCACGGCAATGCTGTTGGATACGCCGGAATGGTGATTGGTTTACTTCATCGTAAGAACATGCTTTTCACTAAACAGCTCAAATATTATTGTCAAAATTGAATTGTAAAAATAGCTGGTGCCAATTAAAGCCTTCTGAACGTTTTCGTTTTCTTAGTCGACGCAACTCGGGGTTGGACGGACTTCGAACTCATGCCAATTGATATAGCCTTATACATGCTTTTGCTATTAAAAAAAAATAGATTTAGTAAATAAGTCAGTCATGGCCTATAAATTCTTACGATGTGATATTTAAAGAATGAAATAAAACCTTGCCCTTTGACTTTCTGTAAATTTATCTTTCTTTGGCTTTGAAACACACGGTATCAATTACTTTTGTTATTGGATGAACACTTCGTAATTTCTGCCATTCAAGACCATTGTTCGAGTAGTCATCCCTTGAAGCTTGCTTATATATGTATTTTCGTTCTTAAAGTTTGCTTTGCCCAGTCAAATCTTATATTGTGATCGGTCCTACCGAAGATATTTCTTACTTCATTCGCTACCGAGAACGGAATCTAATTGGTATTACGCGGGAAACTTGTAGATTTCCTTTGGAACATCGTTGAACTTGACGCTTTTTATGGGAGATACTGCGTGACTCGGTACATTTATGGCTTTAACAAAGTAAGTTCAGCACACAGACGTACATTTGACATTGATTGGGTTATTAAAGGCGTTCGGAATTCATTGTAATAGATAAGAAAAGGAGTAAATTTTATACCTTCGGGTTAGTAATACTTTCTTGCCATTGTTCTTTAGTCTTCTTCAGCATCATTACTTAGTCCCGCTGAGACGCAGGGTATCTGATGCGGATCAGTCTCCATTTGTTTGTACACTAATAGCTCATTCTATGTTAAAACAGGATTGCTCTTATGAAAAGATAGTTGCCATTTCGAACGGCTCTTCTCAACAGTATCACGGAAAGACGGCGGCACGGAAATGTGTGAAAATCGGTATTTAAGTTCAGGATAAACGGCGGGAAGAAGCTAAGCTGCAAATTATGGACTTAAGGAGACTGGGGATTTAGAGGCGGGGGGCTCATTTTGGTATTCAGTGTAATGGTGAAAACGGTGGCATGTACATTAGTGACTCTCAGCAAGTTCAAGTTAAGTACGCCTTGATACATAAAACATTCGCATCGCATAAATAGAAGACCTCTACAAAAGTGATCTGCCAGCGATTGAGAGTAACGAATTGCGCGTTGAATGTGTAACTATTTGATGACTACCAAATAAAATCATGAATAAAAATTTCATAAATAAATAAATTTATAAAATTAATAAAAATAATTAACCGTGTATATAATGCTGCGTACTGGTACATATGCTACTGGCCTTACCTAACCTTCTGCACCTATACTTCGCACGGCCTTACTTCTAAATTGAAGTTTTGCAAAACAAATGAGCATCGCCTTCCCTCTGTTGCCAGCGTGCTACACCCCTGAGAAGAGCTGATGCAAAACTACCGCGGTAAACATCCCTTTTAAATTGTAATACAGTACTCAGAAAAAAATGTGAATATGGATTGAAATCAAATTCACACACAAGAACTACACTTTCTAACAATATCTGGCACTAAAAGAGAATGAGGAAATAACACATCACTAACGGCTAGGAGGTTGTGGCCTACAAAGGGAACACTCTACTGATCTCAGAGTCACTGGAACCCTCCAACAATATGAAAAACACACTAAATATTAAAGGAAAATGCAAAAGATCGCGAACCGTACCGATTACCATACACTCTGATCGAGATAGGTAAACCACGTGGCAAATGTAAATATTAGAGTTGGCAACTAGGTTTCGAGATCGTGCTCTGTCGATATAAATCGATATGAATGGCAGCTTGGGATTGGTTGGATGTCTATGCTTCAGCGCATAACCACCAGACAGAGTCAAAATCTGCTAAAACGTCAATTTAGAAGGAGAGACGTACGGAGTATAGGTTCTACGGAGTATAGGTTCATCAATAACTCCACTAATTCTAAAATATCTAATTGTATTCTCAATGAAATCCGTGCATGAGCACCTCATCAACACACCAAAATACACTTATAATACACAAATAAAAGATTGCTGGAAGACTCCATATTTACAGCTACAACAATAATGAAAACCCTTCACTGTCTCTGTATCAATACGACTTGCCGATTCTCATAATAGGCAGTTACAAAATCACACAGGTACTGTACCTCGTAATACTATGTTCACGGACTTAAACACCTGTTGTAAAGATATATACATTTGAGAAACACACGCTTGTCGATCCTGAACATAAATTATGGAAAGTCTGAGATAGCTTTCACCAACATATAATGCCAGGCCGCCACAAGTGCTACAATACTTAATGCGCAAGCACTCCACAATCCGTCGATTAGCCACTTTCCACGAACGTTGCAAGTCCAGTCCATTGCAGCCGTGTCACTCCAGTACCGTGTATCAGCACCACTTCCTTCTCGTACAGTGTGTCAGTTGTCTGTCCGTACAGAGTGTCTGTTGTCGTTCCCTTCCGCTGTGATGTCGAAGTATATCATACTTCATCTCTCACCTGATACGCCGAGATTGATCCTTGCCAGCCAATCATTAGTGATCCTCTTGTCAAGACCATGCCCTGAACTTCTTCTTGCTCCCAAGACATAAACAAACTCTCTGGTGTTTTACATGAGTCATAGAACTTTCCTAGTTACAACAAGAAGCTCAACTCATCAGACTGGGATGTCCGCATGAGTCATCCAAATTACCAGAGTCCAATATAGCAATGTTTTCCCAGTACAAAACAAAACTACATATGTGGATATATCCCAGCTTACAAACATAAATGACAAAATATACAAATAAATTACTTATAATAATAATAATATAATTTTAAAAATAAATTGAATACTGACAATATTTCTCACTTCTACATATAGTGCGAGGGTGTGCTATCACATGTACCAGAGCGACACAGAAGGAAAATGAAGGCAACAAAGCAATGGCTGTTGCCTTGCGAATGCATTTACAGGAAATCTTTAGTTACTGAAATAACTCGCGGGCAAAATATACCTCACCTTTTTTTTCTTTCATAATGCCATTTTCCTTAATCACGAGGATTTATGGCTGTCTAAGAAGGGGGAGGGTGTATGTCCATAACAGCAATACTGTTTCCTCCACAAAGTACAGTTCTTTACGATCGGGATGACAGTCCAGTCTCGTACGGGGCTTACTTCGTCTGTGCCGGGTCCAGGCATATCTAAGAGGCTTCCTCTTCTCACTACGTGACTAAAATATCTCGGTGTCTTGTTCTACATCTTGCCCTTTAACGTTGGCCACGTCTACCCTGTCCTGTATAGTTTCAACCTCTATACTGCCATTGTATGTAAATCCTTGCTGTACAAAAGACACTTTTCTATTAACAGATACAGTGAAGACACCTCGCTTAACACATCCTGAGGAGTATGTATTGGAAAAGACCTATCTTCTTATATCCTGTTTAAAACAAGAGTTAAGCCGGTGCCATAGTATACGGATAGCGTGTCTACCTCCTTCTTTTGAAGGCTGCGGTTTGAATGTAGGGTCTTCCAAGGAATTTAACCCTGGACCGAAGGTTGAAGCGAGATTCATTCAGGGACCAAGTGACGAGAAGCTGTCTGGTATGAAAGCTAAGAAATAGGGTTAGATATTTCTGGCTATGTGGTACTCCATTATTTGCAGGCCGTCTGGTTCGCCCTTAATGGTCATAATGAGCCACGTATTTCAGCGTAAGTTACAGATCTTTCTTCAGAATTAATTTTATTTAACTTCGGACCATTTTAGGAAGTGATTTAGAGATGCTGCTCTATTTAGGACGCGTAAGGGTGTTTGGATAAATAGTTGAGTGGTCAATCTTGGCATTCGGTCCTTCGGGCCCGCGGTTCGGTGCCCGGTCAGATCGAGGAATTTTTAATCTTAAATTGTTCATTACTTTGGCTCGGGGACTGTTTGTGGTGTCCTCAGCATTCCTGTAACTTGTATATCACACACAGCACACTACGGAGTTTCCCATACGCCAAAATTACAGAATGTACATTTGCCGACTTCAGCTATAGTTTCCGAGCGAAGAATATTCAAAAACTTCAAATTACGAATATAATAATGGAACAATTTTATATACTGTTTGTGGTGTAGGGGTAGCGTGCCTGCCCCTTACCCGGAGGCCCCGGGTTTGATTCCCGGCCAGGTCATGGATTTTTACCTGGACCTGAGGATGGTTAGAGGTCCACTCAACCTACGTGATTAGAATTGAGGAGCTATCTGACGGTGAGATAGCGGCCACGGTCTCGAAAGTCAAGAACGGCCGAGAGGATTCGTCGTGCTGACCACACGACACCACAATCTGCAGGCCTTCGGGCTGAGTAGCGGTCGCTTGGTAGGCCAAGGCCCTTAAAGGGCTGTAGTGCCATGGCGGGGCGGGTGTGTGTGTGTGTGTGTGTGTGTGTGTGTGTGTGTGTCCTTAAACTGGTCCTGCGGCAGCGTTTCACCGTTTGACTTGGTGTATGTGTGTCCGTACTGTCAGAGTTAATAACCACTCCATATTTTCTAAACGAGATTGATACACACACAATACGAATTAATAATTGCCCCCATTCTGCCCATGTCCCAGAAACTGAGAGGGCGCATTGAATCTCTCTGAAATATTCGTACTTGGTAGTTTCTGATGCTCAAAACATTTAACTTCACACGCAATACATCGTGCGACACATAAATCATTCCCAGTCTGATTATATGAACGTGATACACTACATGGAAGAATATTATGTAAAGTAAATTAATAGCTTCACTCGTTACATATCTACAACCTAATTTATCTGACACTTCGAAATGGATTATAATACTGTTTAATGCAAGTTCCTTTTAGGTTTATCTTTAGGCCAGTTAAACTTTGCCCCCTTTCTCATTAGACATTTATATTCGTATCTTCTTCCCCTGTCACTTTTTCCTCGCCTTGATGGCAGATACGAGGCCTGGCCTAGCATTTACAGCCAAATGCCCTTCCTGACTTCAATCCTTTGGCTATAATGAACCTTTACTCGAATGTTTGGTTTACTGTAGTATAAGTTCACTGACCGAAAATCTCCCTAATGGTGCCATTTTGGTTGCCTGCCTAGCAATTTTGACATTCCGAATGGGCTGACAACCGAAACGAAATCAATGGAAAATTAAAAAGCTCGTAACTGTTGTGAAGAAAATACCTAAGAAGCAGAACCTTTTATGTTATTTCTATGCATGAATATCGAAGGTACTGTAAAAACCTACTTAAGTTGCGCTGTACTTCTTATTGTGAACGTGCTAAGCGTCACTCTTCTATTCGTGGGAAGTTCAAGCTGGAGGCGGAGCTCGAACCGCAGTACTGTTAACAGGAGCTAGTTTTTCAACCGGAAACGTTCGAAAGACATGATGGCCTTCAGAGACTTCTTCAAACCTTGCAGAAAGGAGGTGTGATGGGTAAAACTTACGTGACTTTCTTGGGGCTTAATACATTCATGTTATGAACGCTACAGGCTCAGTTGAAAGTTGTACTTGATTAATTCAACTAAAAATAGCGAAAATGGGTATTTAAAACTGCTTAAAATTATAAATGGTGCTGTTTTAACGTCCTTTCCTATTTCTGTGGGTATTATGGGTCACCGGATTGTCGGAATTACGATGATATATCAATAAATTTGCATTATAAACGGTTAGGCCTTTCAGCATAAGGTCCGTAAGTTAAAGGTGCAAATAAGTACCACCGGTGGTGGTGGATTGTTTTAAGAGCAAGTGCAACTGGGCAACCGTCCTCTATTAACACTAATCAGAGGGGGAAAAAATTGAACGGGTCCGAGACTTCGTAAACTAAAGGTATCGGCCGAAGAAAGACGAGGGCCACGAAGGGCGTGGAAATGGAAGACTCTCTAGGCTTCGCAATCTAATGCCGTCGGGGTCGGAAAAGAACAATAGTTGATCCAGGGAGGTCGGATAGGATAGATGAAAGTGAGGCGCCTGGCACAATTGGAAGTCAATGTCAGGAGTCTGCTAAAGGTCCCGTCGTCGCCGACCTTGGCTCCCGAGTCGAGAGCCCTTGGGGTCCCTTTTAGTCTCCTAGTCTCCTCTGCTATAAACCTCTGTGAATTTACTGAGCCACTCGTTAATCCTATATTTGCAACTTGTGTGTGTGTGTTTTTAATTCTACTACGTAGACTTTATTTCCTCATGTAGAGTACCAATCTTCCTGCCATGGTTCCCATCAGTTTGTACCAGCAATCATTCTCACTATCTTGATGTCTGTTATTTCCAGTTTATGAATGCGATATCCTAAGTCTGAATCTGTACGAAGTCGGTGTGCTGGGATGATCGAGGGGTTGGAAAAATAAGCACCAATCCACAAAGAAATGAGGCAAGTCTGGAGTTTGTCCGCTCTCCTTTTCATTCTTTATACAGAACAGGCAGTAAAGGAAATCAGATTGAGTTTGGAAAGGGAATTAAAATCCAAGGAGACATTACCGGATGATATTTTATCTTATTGTTTAAAAAATGTGGATAATTTGTTGAGTAGTGTGGACAGTCTTGCATGAGTAGTAAAAGATGAAAATAATTAAATCCAAAACAAAAGCAATAGAGTGCAGTCGAACGAAGTCGGGTGATACAGGAGATATTAGATTACGTAATAGATTAGGTCTTAAAGGCAACAGATGCATATTGTTACTTGGATAGGTCTAGTAGACCAACCAACGATTGCAAAAGCGAGGACGAAAAGTGCAAACTACCACAAGCAAGGAAGGCCTTTCTTAAAATAAACATTTTCACTTCGAACGTTAGAAATTAGAAAGAAGTTTCTGCAGACTTTCATCTGGAGCGTGCGTTTGTATGGAAGTGAAACATGAACGAACTACCTCAGAAAGAAATAGAATTAAAGTTTTTGAAATGTTGTGTTAACAGAATGCTGAAGGTGAGATGGGTTGATCTAATCACGAGTGAAGAGATAATGAATCGAACTGATAAGATGAGATCGATTTGGGTAAATTTGACAAAATGATGGGGCATCTTAAGACACCCAAGACTTGTTCAGTTAGTTTTCGAGGAAAGTAAAGGTGATAGGGGTAGACCAAGGTGTGAATGTGACAAGCAGATTAGAGTAAATGTAGTAATTTCGTAGAAGTGAAAAGGTTAGCGCAGCATCATGACTCGGATCATCCTGAGCCCACCCGCCTTTCGCTCCCATACAGCGAAATCGATCTGAACGGAGATGTAAAGCCAATTTTGTCTGAAAGCTCACTTCTTGCTTACGGAATACAGCTGTTAATCGCGGGTGTGAACTCGCTGCATTAGCCTCGCTACTTACTATACTGTCAACCAGAGATAATACAGTGCACATAGGTTGCTGAATACTTGAAATGATCCACCCCTTCCAATGTTACTTCCTACCAGTAATCATCTTTGCCACAGTTTTCAGGCATTGCTAATAAATTCACGTCATTTAGGCTGCCTGAGTATAATTTTCAACGTTCCATTTTACTCCGCCTAATGAGAAACAGAATTGTGCCGTGATTCGATCCTGCTTCATAGAGCTCACAGGACGAACGCTTAACAAACGGTCAGATAATTATGGCAGGTGCTTACCTCCCTAATAAGTTCGTGTACTGTCTTGTTTTCTCGTTTACAAAACTTTGAATACAGCAGATCCCTTATAGAGAAGACATTGAACTCGTGTTCGTGGACTTGACAGGCTAGCACGCAGTCAGTCCGGCAGTGTTATTCAGCACATCCGTACGCAGTTTACCTGAATTCCGGTATCACATCCGTTGACGATCACTCAGATGTGCTAAGAGAAAGGCACACACGAAACCGATAAACCGTTCCTAAATTGCAGCACCCCATCGTCGCTTCCACTAGGTGGAGTTTGATTTCTTTTTTCATTTCAGTCAAAATGATATTATTCCCCCCCCCCCTGTCTCTCTCTCTCTCTCTCTCTCTCTCTCTCTCTCTCTCTCTCTCTCTCTCTCTCTCTCTCTCTCTCTCTCAGCACTATAAGATCGGGTCCTTCATTGCTGAAGAACTTCGTAGGAAAGGTGCATGAAGATGCGTGAACATGTCCATGCCATATTATGTAATGGTTGTTCCAGGCGAATAAACACATTGTGTACCAGAAGGCTACATAATACTATGTGCGTCTCAGAAGTCGCGACAGCTTGTAGGTGCGGTACGAATAGTAAATACTACACTAGCCTAGAAACATTAGTACTGATAAACAGTGCTCTGCGTGTTCATTACGCAGTACTTACAGTAAATGTGTAACTAAAGCGCAATTCGACTACCAGTACGAAACTTCACAGCTGCACCTTAGTTCACAAGATTCACTGCGGACAGAAGCGATGTTTATTGTCAGGCCTTGAGATTTGAGATTGGCGCATGCGCAACAGCCTTGCCTGCCCTGCGCACCCCTCACCCCGCATGCACGTGACTTCTAGTCAGACGACCATAGTAGACCCGACTAACCAGATTTGAGGAAGGAGACATACACAACCCAGCCAAGCCTTACTGCAAAGGGTAAATACCACCTTGATGAGATCGAGGCAATTGGGCTGAGTCTTTCCCAGCACCAATCCTTCGCGAACCTCCATTAGCAAGAATTCCCTTTTTTTTTTCTTTTAGATTGCCCTATACAGTTCATTTTTATATTATAGATGATCTGGAGCACGCTTCTTTTCTCTCCACCTCTTTAAAACCACGTTTTCATTTCTCACTTTTTCAGTCCAGTTGCCTTTTTCATATTTGGCCACATCCATATCTCAAATGCTTAAATTCTTCTCTCATACTCATTCCTCTTCGTCCAGGTTTCTGCCCGATACAAAGCAACACTACACACCAAGCAGTTCGCGAGAAGTTTCCTAGTTTCATTATTCAGGCTACCACAAAGCAGACTCCTATTCCTGTTAAATGGTTATCGTAGTTTTTGCTATCTTAATTCTGATTTCTTGTCCACATTGCAGATACTTGAAGGCTGGTACCTATCCCTATAAATTAAATATTCCTTTGCGAAGCCAGGGCGGGTGGCTAGTTTCTTTGAAGTCCGTTGTGAAAAAAAAACTGCGATAGAAGCTCGCACTGCATAAAACACATTAGAGACTCCGTATGAACATGGGTAAATCCCACTCTTTCCGCTAATAACAGTGGTTCAGCGTCGACTCGTGGGAACTGAAAGGCTGATACTACTCACTATGCAGATATTCCAGCAGCAGGAGAGTGCGTTTTAATAATAAATGGTGTATCGCGGTGCATAATTGGTTGGCTAACATCGGCGATCGCTCTTTGCATTGGGGTCATGCCGAGCAAGGCCGAGAGGTTCGATGTGTCTGCAGTCCAGCTCGTAGGGGGCAGTTTAGACCGGAATGATCCGAGTCGGTAAAAGCCTGGGATGGCTCGTATTAACTGGAATAAGAATAGACAGGAATCTCTCTGGATAGAATGCTCTAACGCCACCGTGCAGTTTTAAAAATCAAATTTAGTAATTGAATGAGTGTTATTTCGGCTGTGTTTATTTCAAAAGGAACTTGTTGCTACCTATGTTTTAGAGGTGAGCAATTGTGTGTAAAATTATCCCGTTGTGAACTTCGAAAATAACGTTACCTGTCAGAATAATAGACTTGGCCGTGGAGAGTAAGAGCGGTAGAGGGAGGCAAAGATGACGATGACTTTGTTCTTAATTGTTAAGTGTGGAACTAAAGGATAACGTATAGCTGGCTGCAAATATAGCATTGTAGAGGTGCTTGTTGACTGAATGATTATTTCGTGTCAGTGTTGATACAATATGAACAGTAAGGCCTACCAATAATCAGACGGGAATTCCCTCTTCGGTCGCTTGAAAAAGGTCTCGAAGTTTACACTGGACAGGGCATAGGTGACAATATACATGTGACTGAATGCTGAAAGGCTGTAACAGTCTGTAATGAATATCATATAATGTGTTTATGTGAACTTCGGATTTTTATCCCGTTCTATCTCATTTACGTAAGAAAACATTGGAAGTGGCTCCAGCTAAATTTCAGATACTTTATTGCCACGTTACTGAAACTCCTTTGAGTCTAATGTTACAATACTTTGTGTTCAAGTGGAAGATCGATTGTGTTTTCTTCCGGTAGTCTCCTCGCAGAAGGTTATCATCCTGGAGTAATTTTTCCTGTTCTGGATTTTCTGTATCAGAGTTGGTCTCATGGATGTTCAGCCACTGTTCGGAGATTCCGCACAAATACATAACATTTTTGGAAATTATTTCTGATACTACCATTACGTATCCTACTTCGATAGAACTAATATTAACGTAGAAAATTGGGAATTAATGTTTTGAACTTTCACCTCCTTCACCAAGAAATGGAGATTTTCCATCTCCACATCAATCGAATGGACAGTGATTTTTTTGTGTAGTCAGATATGAAGGGATCTTGTAGAACAAACATTCGGAAGTTGAAGACAAAATTATCATTTTATGTGCAGTCGAGTGCACGGAATCTTGCCGATATAGTTTGTTGGTAGTGGGATGAGACAACGCCTCTGCCACGCTCTCGCCAGCCCCCTATCTGGTTCTAAGAGCTTCCTTGGCTTGAATGGCATTGTACCTTACTCATGGTTCGCAGAGTCTAGGCTGGAAACTTCAACCAGTATTCAGAATAGGGGGCTGATCTTTGTTCATAGGTTGTGCGTAGCGAAATTTACTTCGAATCAATAAGAGGCTGCCTCATAAAGGGGTTGATGTGGCGAATTTTTGATAAGAGGAATTTTAATTTCGCGATTCGAAAGGCCTAAAGACCTATGTTTTCAGTATTTGCAACCGGTGAAATTAAATTACGGTTTCCTTCTGGAAAGATTGTTGAAGACGAGACTGTTGGAAATGAGATGCATCGGCACAGTTCTGTGCTCTTGACTGTTCACAGCCTACTTACTGAATAACGTCCTTCGTGCAACATATTTACAATCTGTGGATCATATTTATTACAGCTTAAAGTCTGGTTTCAACGATGGTGGTTAGGTAAATACTAACAAGTTGTTACAGTTTGTTAAAACATTTCAAATGCTAGTCTTACGTTTCTTAAAACTTTTTCCTGAGACATGTTGGCTAAACGTTAACTCTCGCGACAGTTGCGAACAGTGCAAATCAAGAAGGCAGTGGCAGAACCATGCGGTTTTTGAGTCCGCTTGTTAAATTAGTAATTCAGTCACCATTGATCTGGATTTCGCCAGGCAGAGTGGTTCAGACGGTTGAGGCGCTGGCCTTCTGACCCCAACGTGGCAGGTTCGATCCTGGCTCCGTCCGGTGGTATTTGAAGGCGCTGAGATACGTCAGCCTTGCGTCGGTAGGTTAACTAGCACTTAGAAAAACTCTTGCGGGACCAAATTCCGGCACCTCGGCGTCTCCGAAAACCGTAAAAATGTAGTTAGTGGGACGTAAATGAAAATAACTTCATTCGATCGCATTTAGGGCTGTCGGCCAGGTAGCAGATTCCCTACCAGTTGTTTATCTAGTCTTCTTCTGGAATAATTTCAGAGAACTTGGACGGGGTTAGCTCAGTGGTTTAGCTGGTGGCTTCCCACCCGGATGGCTAAAGTTCGAATCTGGGCTCAGATTTTCATCTCAAGAATCAGGTGGCGTCAGGAAGGGCATCGGGTCTTAAACCCCGGCCAAAACAAAAAATGAGCCTCGGTGGCTCCAGCGACCCCAGAAATGACTGGGATAAGCTGAGGGAAGTTTAGTTCAAAGATTTTGGAAATATATCGAACCTTTCCCTTGATAAATTGTTCCATTCCCTGATTCCTCTTCCTGTAATTGGAATATTTGACCCAATTCGTCCTTGAATTCAAACTTCATCTTCATATTACGAGTATATTTCCTACCTTCTAAAAACTACACTCAATCTTATTTCCTCTTGTCAGTTCACTCTCTGTCCACTGACAGCTCGGAACATACTGCTTTGTCGAGCAGCTTGTCTCCTTGCTCCCAACTCTTCCTAGCCCACACTTTTGCAACATTTTTGTAACCCTATTTCTTTTTCGGAAATCGCCTACAACGAACATTTGAATACAGCTGCGGGGTCCTTATCGCCGCCACTGCCTTTTAACCCTGGAACCGTACATCTGTGTTTCAGAAACGCTAACCGTACATCGGGGCAGCGAGTACCCAGCAAAAATAACACGTATTTTATACATTCGGGCTTAAGATTCATTTTAAAACCTCATGAAATCAATGAAATGGGTTATTTTCAATACGTAAATATATATTACGATTTGGAACAGCGCTGTAATCGCTGGTAATGAAATAAAAAGGTCACATTACAGAATCTTCATTTTTGTTTTTGGTACTACTATAAAATAAAGGTTCACTTTGCAAAAATTGGACAAAAGTCTGTATCCACTAAGACGCCCACAAGATGCTGTCAGTTGATACTTATTTATTTCACCTTAACTTCACATAAACATGCACATAACCTAATCAACTGCTGTCACAAACAGAATGCACACATCAACAAACCGCCATTTTTAACAAATGCCTATCACTAAGCCAAACGGAGATAGCAGCCTTAAAGCAATTGACTGCCTACGAGCATGTCATAACACGTGGTCACAAGTATAACTCCTGTTAAACCATGATTCCTACTAAACAATAACTCGTCTCTGCCATCAAGACCACCTCTTTCTAAATGTGCCTGACTAGGCTTCTAGAAAGATACATTCTCGTAAATTCTAGGGTGCTTAAGGCCCAGATATAATGTACAGAGTTCGCTTCTACCCAGTACCATTCTGGATGTTAGAGTGTTTCACAACTCCGTAGTGGATTACAAATAATATATCCAGGTAATAATAAATAATAAAGGTTCATACATTAACTGAACTCGTATAAATATCTATATACAACAAATGTTTCATGACGTAACCTCACAAATAATGCGATCGTAAACTGATACTAATAGTGGACGTACATCACAAGTAATAATAATAATAATAATAATAATAATAATAATAATAATAATAATTCGAGCTCGATACTTGCATTATTTACCCATGGGTGAGAGAACATTGTTTTCAAGTTATATTTCTCACACTTGCGTCAAGTCCAGCGTATGGTTTTTGCATACGAATATCTTTTGTTTATTGCAAGTAATAGTGATTTTAGACTTTTTGGACAGTCGTTACATATTCCAGACCTAAGACTGACTCGGTGGATCCTCTGCGTGTTGATGGGATTTCTAGTCCTCGTCATACCCAGGATCTGATTAAGTCTTCTGCTGGCATGAAAATACGTTAATCGGAAGCACGAAAGGAAAATATATTCTACCACATCTGCTTCAACAACGTTTATTTCCGTCGTCTAGAGCATCGGCGAAATCAATATCAGGTTCAGAACTACTTAATTCTAACGAAATCTGTTCACCGTTTTCAACGCAATCGATTTCAAATACTCTTAAGAAAGTACAAAGGTACATGTTGGAGAATGAAAAACGAAACCGTACACCGGGGAACTGTATGCACCAAATCTACGTTTTGATATACCAGCAGTCGTCACTCGTTAAAATTAATGCACGAGCTGAGAGAATATGAAGGTCAAAGAAAAATTACGGAGGAAGAAGAATATAGGGGATGCGAGCACCAAGTTGCTGCGGATTAAACATTGCCTGGGGTAGTCGGTGTACGGTTCCAGGGTTAAATGCTCAGATATGCAGAAGAAATACCACGTGGATGACGGGCGGTGAGAGCAGGTAACCTTGGTGCCCCTGCTTGTGGACAATGCCCTCTGTATAAACCGCTACAGCTTATGTAAGCAGTGCTAATGTACTTGTCAGCTAGAACGTAGACGAGATACCAACACTGTGCAGGGGATATTACCATGTCACAGAATCCATAATGGTTTAAGCAGGTCATGGTTTGTCTTTAAGTGACTAGCGAATTCGAGGGATTTAAGAGTAGGTCCTTTCTCTCGCAAACGCATTGCTTCGAAATATGTGAAACGTTGAAGGAAACAGTCATGGTCTTAATTAAGGTACAACACCAGAATTTGCCTGGTGTGAAAATGAGAATCCACGGTAAACTAATTTCAGGGTTGTCGACAGTGGGGAGGGGTTCGAACCCACTGTCTCCCGAATGCAAGCAGACAGGTACGTGACGCAAACCGCGCAGCCACGTGCTCGGACTGAGCAGTAATAACACTAACGGGGTTCACGACCTTGACAATTAAATGTTGCGCGTAGAGTTTTCGCCACCGACCTGTGCTGCAGTTTTTTTTACTGTCTGATATTGTTAATTCCAAACACTCAAAGAGTATTTCTTACCCCATACACAAGGAGTATTACTCGTAGGTTGACGTCGAATTTGTAAAAGCGAAAATCCGCAGAAGTTGTCGGAAGGCCACCCTGTTAATTATATCTGGAATTTTCAGTCTTTATGGATACTATCGTATCTCTTATAGTCAGCCGGTGGTGTGTTTTAATTTGGAGATACGATCAATTTATTGAAAATATTAATTTGCATTATTAGAGGATGCCTAAAACTCTCATCTGATTACTGTACCGTTCCATAGTGCACCACCCCCTCCCGTGGTGACCAGTAGATGTCCGACTCGTTGGCTGAACGGTCAGCGTACTGGCCTTCGGTTCAGAGGGTCCCGGGTTCGATTTCCGGCCGGGTGGGGGATTTTAACCTTAGTCGGGTAATTCCAATGGCACGGGGGCTGGGTGTATGTGTTGTCTTCATCATTTCATCCTCATCACGACGCGCAGGTCGCCTACGGGAGTCAAATAGAAAGACCTGCACCTGGCGAGCCGAACCCGTCCTGGGATATCCCGACACTAAAAGCCATAAGACATTTCATTTCAGTAGATTTCCACTCTTAGGTGCTAGCGTACTGAGGAAAAAATAACGCGTTGCTATCCCAGTAGACGTGTACCTACTACAAAGTGACCTATGGTAATGTATAGTACGCGAACCTTTTCTTGATCCCTGAGCTCCATAGTGCTGAATGGGAACTTGGGCTCAAGAAAAGGTTCGCGTTCTATACAATTTTTTCCAATTGCAGATAGGTTATGAGTCTTGCTCTCAAACACAGCATCTCATATGGATTCCCTCCATTCTGAATGATTTGTCACCGACACACTATCATCTCGTAACTGTACGGCTCCATGGCTAAATGGTTAGCGTGCTGGCCTTTGGTCACAGGGGTCCCGGGTTCGATTCCCGACAGGTTCGGGAATTTTAACCGTCATTAGTTAATTTCCCTGGCACTGGGGCTGGCTGCATGTGTAGTCTTCATCATTTCATCC
This sequence comes from Anabrus simplex, assembly GCF_040414725.1. Classification (NCBI taxonomy): domain Eukaryota; kingdom Metazoa; phylum Arthropoda; class Insecta; order Orthoptera; family Tettigoniidae; genus Anabrus; species Anabrus simplex. Next base: position 99,769,817 of record NC_090277.1, on the reverse strand, counting down.
TCATCACGATCCGCAGGTCGCCTACGGGTGTCAAATCGGAAGACCTGTACCTGGCGAGCCGAACATGTCCTCGGACACTCCCGGCACTAAAACCCATACGCCATTTCATCTTGTAACTGCCTTTTCACTCACGACTGATTGGTTTCAACAGACTGAAGAACCTAACGGTTATTAAGTCAAAACTGAACAGCAATTGCTTTAATTTTAACATAGGAAGGAAGAGTTTTCATAAATGTTTCAATATTTCAATTTAGCCTTTGCTGGCGAGATATAGTGTTTGACTTCTGGTATGGGCTGGAGTAAATTTGTTACTCCTTGGCTTTGACAACATGAAAGTGACTTCTTTTGGGATCCCAAAATTTTCCTAAGTATTTTCCTCTTTTTTTCTTTCTTTCTTTCGAGTTCCTCTTGATCACCTCTTCGCCTCCGTAGCGTAACGGTTAGCACTATTAGCTGCCGTCCTTGTGGGCCAGGGTTCGATTCTCGGTACTGCCAGAAATTTAAGACTGGCAGGAGGGCTGGTATGTAGTTCAAATGGTACATGCAGCTCACCTCCATGCGGGATGTGCCTTAAGAGCTGCACCGCCTCAGAGTGAGGACATGAGTTTACATTTTTTTACCTCTTCTGTTCAACGTTAAATCCCTGGTTTAATTACAGTTGTGTAGTCTGATTTTTGTCTGGAAAGATATCTATAGTTTGTAAGGGTGTTACGTGAGTTTATAAGCCTTGTCCATCTTCAGCCTCTTTGCAAATTGTTACAGTCCATTTGACTTCGGTTCGTTCTCCCAGATATTTAAATTCATCAACTCTTTGGATAATTGTTCATGTTCTGCTGTTATGTATTTTTCTCCGTTCTGTGTGTCAATATTGTTTTCATATGAAATTTGAAGACTAATTTTAATGGCTATGCCATGTAGAGTTTCCACCATTGTGTATAATTTGTCTTCTGAATTTACTGATATTATTATTATTATTATTATTATTATTATTATTATTATTATTATTATTATTATTATAGTGATGTGTGTGTATGATGGTTATTTTTTGATTCGTTATGCCCGCCTAAAGAGCGCGTGTGAACTTATTAAGCACAACGTTTCTTCTTCGTCTTCCCAAAATCTCTCCATCCTTTCGCTGTGCTTTTTGCGTTCTTCCGTCCATCCTGTAGCTTGTCTTCTAGGTTGATAAGTAAATTTGAGATTTCTGAATTTTTTTCTGTCTTACATTATTTCATCATTTATACCAGTTTCCTGAAGATCTTTATTTCTGTAAGCCAGTTGTGATTTTTGAGATATTGCGAGATTTAGTATTTTCTTTGTTAGATTGTTACCCATTCTGATCAGGTGACCATAGAATTGTAATTTTTCTAATGGTGTCCGTGTGATTTTTTTGTTATTTGATAGCTTTCCTGCGATTTCCTTTTCATCCCAATGCCATTTTCGCATTTAGGTCGTAGAATTTTCTTCTCTTTGCCGATATTTTTTTATTTGTGATCTGCCACAAATTATCAGGTCTTCTGGTTTGACAACTGTTGTAGTGTCGCAATTTTGCGTTTTGGGATATAGATTGTTTCCTCCCGACAATTTTGTTTGCTTTTTGTAATTTTGTAATTCTTTGTTTGCTTGCTGATTTATCCCATTTGGTTGTACAATTTCGCCTAGGTATTTGAATTTATCTACTTGGTAGATTTTCCCATATCTAGTGATTAGAGGATGGTTGTTAAATCTTGATTTTGTACCTTCCATATACTTTCTTTTCATATGAAATTTGCAGACCTGATTCTTGCCGCTATTCCATGAAGTTTTTCTACGGACTTACTCCAGTCCGTAGAAAAACTTCTTGCTTGTTGTTGGAGAGGATTGCCTAGTCATCTGCAAAAGCGAGGCAATCAATGTGATTTTTTGTTTAAGAATTATACTAATATTGATCCTTTTAGTTTCATTTTTCCGTTCTTGAACCACTTTTTCCAGAACTAGATTGAATAGTAGTAGTGATAATCCATAGCCCTGTCTGACTCCTGTTGTTGTAATTTCGAATGGCTCTGAAATTTCTTCTAAAAATTTAACTTGCGTTGTTGTGCCTGTTAGTTTGCTTAATCGATTCCCGTGTTTTCTACTTGAAATTCCTCAAGTATGTTGAATAGTCTGTCGGTCTATTGATTCATAAGCTTTTTTCAAGTCAACGAAGGTAATCATTATTTTTGTTTTACGAATTTGTAAAATAGTTTAGTTTCAAGATTTGTTCTAGGCATGATCTTCCTTTTTCGAACCCCTGCCTGATATTATCAAATTAGGTGGTCAGATAGTTTTTCTAATCTATTCAATAGGGCTTTATAGAGAAAATTAAGGAAATTCCTCTGTAATTAATATCTGATTTTATTATTATAGTGATGTATTTTTGTGTGCATGTATGTACAAGTTTTAAAACTTAGCAAACAGTAGCAATTTTGATTAGTGTTCTTACTCGCTGTTTATTAATGACCAAAATGTTTGTCCAGCAAAATAACAAAATCCCTTCTGTGGCTACTGAGGCTGGTTCGACGCCTTTGAATAACCAATTCTGCTGCACTGAAAGGAATTTCACTATCCGCATTTGATACCAATAACCAGTCACCACCACCAGCTAGATAGTTAAACTTACACTCCTTAAGATGTTCCGTTCTCGAAAATACAAATTTTCTCTTTAACATCCAAGCATCTCCATGTAGATTGGCTGTATTGTTAGTCACAGAATTAAATCTGGTGCATTTCTCCCACCAGGAGTGTAAATATCTTACAGATAGCTGGGTACATAAATAATAATTTCGGTGAGCTGCTGGGGAAGGTGGCTGGGATAGAAAGATGGTCGGTTGTTCGTACTGTAATGGTCCGTCGGCACGTTGTAATGACAATGTATGGATGATGCGTGACCCACTTGCAGCCGGTATAATACACGGACTGCATCAGCTAACTCGGCTGATTGGAATTGCCACGCCTCCCTCTTGGATCGCATTGTTATTGCCTGCAGTAAGTAAGTCTGCATTCAAGTGTACAATACTATAGAACTTCGCAGAGTAATAACAATTACGAGGATCTTTATCAGTTTTAAAATCACATCTGTATTCATAGTCCTAAATGTATTTTTTAATTTCCCAATGTTTAATGCTATATCTTGTATACTGTGTTAATTATTCACATTTCATTTTATTTGTTGATGGAGTTAAACTTTGTCCTTGTGGCAATCCAGAATGTCTGGAAAGTAGTTGAGTTTCTCATTAACTATTATACAGACATGCGTGTACATTTTACTGTTTAATTTTACATACAAATTCCCGGTCTGTGAGCAGAAGACACGAGGTGGTGGTTCGTGACAATTACAGAGTAAGTTTTCGTATTTTGTATTTAACGTTTCAGAATTGCCATCTCCACATTTCCCGTCTTCCTTGCCTTCTGTGATCGGTTGGTTGCATTCTCAAAGTTTCCGAACATGAAATTGCAGGAAACAATATAAAAATATCAGCAAGAAATAGTCAACACATCCGAGAAGTTGCTGCATAGGAGACGGATGCTTTAAAAACAAACTATTTTTAAGTTTGCTAGCTGGTTGTCCGTACTTCTCTACGGTGAGGGTGATTTTTATTCATTTCTCGGAAGATGTTTTAAACTACTTCGTCGACTAGTGGCTAAAGAATTCACTTAAGCTGTGGAATTGTTGTGGTAAACGACATCGGACAAACAGTGCCGTTGAAGAAGGGATTTCTATGTTCGACACTGATAGACATTCCGGCTTCAAGGAGTTTGAAGAAAGAAACTGAATCATCTGATCTTCAAACAGCCAGGGTGGATGTGAATCTCGAAGGTTCGAAGAGAACAAAAAATAGGTCTACATCTAAATTCGAGTAGGACGAAAATGAAGGCATCGACATTTTTTTTTTCTTTTAGAAAAATCTCTTACTTTATCAAAATGAACTGAAACCTGTCGCAACGTTCTGACGAAGAAATTTTAAAAATATTCATAATAAAATAAAATGTGTAGATAATCAGGATTTTACATGTATGACAAAGCAATAGGTGCGTTTTACAAACAGGGACTAGGCTCAACTTTACGCGGGTTCATGGCATCCGTGGGTCTAATGCCCCTCTGTCGTAAATGTTTCTGCGAGGTTATATGGTAGGCCCACCGTAAGATTGAGGTACAGTTTTCTGGAAAGGGTACGTGGTCCCGGCTGGTGCTAACAGTAAACCTTTTCGCACCTTTCTGTTTATTATATTAACACTGTATTCGCGGAGGGTATTTTGAAACGGTACCTCCATTGGAATATCGGATATTTTGAGACTCGTCGTCCAGGTAGCAGACTGGCTCGTTACAAATTCTCTGGAATTCGCATGTTTTGAGACATGATCGGTTGTATCAGGTTGTTTGACATTTCGATAGATATGACCAAAATTGGGTACTATGCTGCGTTTTGGCTAGGGTTAAAACTTCACAAGATTTCCCGGCTCGACGGGTAACGGGCTCTACCCAAGGAATCTCTAACTTTCTACATAAACCTCCAATTTCACATTCTGCAGCCAGTTCATTGACGTCGACTTCGACACCGTAAAATACCCCGTTCCCTAGGTTCTGATCACTTGAAACAGGGCCTCCCTTAGTGCCCATATTTTTGCCCCTATAATGCTCTGGATTTTCCAAGCGAATTTAGACTTTGATGCAGTTTATGTTCAGTATTTGCCATCTTCCTCTTCAAATACCTCGTGCCAGTCCTTTCATTTTTGCTCGTCTTATTTGTTTTTTCCACTTAACGTTCGATGCTATAGCTCGTTCATTCCATGTTGAAACATGTATGACAACATCGAACTATTATGCTCAACAGCATCACGGGGAAGTGGTGGCTCATGTATTGGTGGAAATCATTACTTAAGTTCAAAATAAAAGAAGGAAGAAACTAAGCTACATTTAAACAAATCTAAGGTACAGGAGCTGCAAAAGGGGAGAGAGGGTTACTTATTTAGGGTTTTACAGCGATATGGGTAAACTACCACGTAAAAAACCTCGGTATTGAAGTTCAAGGCAAACTGGGAGAAAATAGACAAATCATTTTTATAGGTTCAGAGTGGGGGGATACAGTTATTACATTTAATAAATGTGCCCAGGCAACGCCCAGTACTACTGTGCCGTCATATCGCTCCACGAAGAGAATGGTAACAATTAAATGCGCTTGTGAAAAAGTGGTAAAAATGTGGCAAAAATATAATAAAATGCGCCTAAGAAACAAAAGCAATAAGAGTAGAAACTGCTATACAGTACAAGAATATTAGAACACACGAAGTGATAAGCTGCTAGCGATTCACAGCGGAACATGTATCAGAGAAACTCAGAAAGAAAATGAAGGAAGGCAACAAAGCTATGGCTGTTCTCGCCATTCTGCTTCCTCCCTACGTAAGTATTTATTAAATAGAGAATGTTAAGGAGTTATTTTAATAACTCCTGGGCAAAAACACGCGTCATCCATTTTCTTTCACAATACCGGTACAGTGTAAAGTGCATTATAATATTCTTTAATCACGAGGATTTATGAGTGTCTCAGAGGGGGCGTGTTCATTCCTTGTAGGTCCATAGGAGCAATAATACTCTTTTCTTGGCATGGTATTGCCTCTTATTGACTAACTCTAATTCTACACCTTCTATCTACCACCTTAGCAGCCTCAGTAACGCAGAACACTCCAGCTCCACAATTTCAGAAACACACGTATTGCACTGCCAATATTCTGATGTTGATTTCTACATCAGAATTCCATTCTTGTGTTAGCCAGCACCCTTTCAATGGTGTTGCCATCCTCGATGATAACAGCGTTGATTTTCTCTTTGCTGATTATCATGAATTATTTTTCTGAATATTTTAATTTCGAACTCGATAACTTTCGTTAGCTCTTGGACGTAGCATTGCCTCGTCTAATCAGTTGTGATTAACTTGGAATTTTTGTCGCAGTTGAGAGCGGGAGAACTCCATATTTGACAGTATACCGTAGTTGGTCATAGAACGACAAGAATGCGGATCTGGCTACAAATAACGCAAGTACAGTATACAACACTCTGTTTCGGAACCGAACCCACCCAGACTGGGAGAAGTCGTGACTCATGCTTGCCTCTGTTTGCCGACAAGGTCAGCCTCTGCCACCTCGTTGCGTCTCCCAAGTATGCGAGTGGTGGATGTGTTACAGAATCCTGCCGGAGCGGCATACATCAAAACACTGGGACAGTATCAAGAGAATTGCGTCAAGTCTTTCTTGTTGGAGTGTACCTGCTTGATATTTTTCTTAATACAGTACAATACGTCTGTAATCAGAAACACTTTCAATCGAAACGACCAGGAAAAATACCTGTTCAAACGAATTAAAGAAATATAGTTTATAACAATGGGTATGAGTAACTGAATGCGTGGACTTTGACCTTCACTGCCTCCATCCCTTCTGTATTGCCAACTCAGTTTTTCTTTTATTAGTAACTGTCTATGCAGTGGTGATTATACTGTACCTTTCTTTTGCGACGTGTTATTTTGCGGTAGCGGAAATGGGTCGTGGTAACGATATAAGAAAAAAATAGCAATTACACGAATTTACAGTACCGTAGTGAGTTTTTGCGTACACTGTTAGCCGATTTTGGGGTGGCTCCAGTGTTTGATTGGGTCTAAAATGAAAACTAACTTTGAAGATCATGGTTCAAAATATGCGCGACAAAAGTGTGTTAAAATGAGGCAGTTTTTTAATACTTTGTCGACTACTCAAATTAGTCGCTACTGATCTGCATTTATGGCAATCACCCAGATGGCAGATTCCCTGTTTGAGGTTTTCCTAGCCTTATCTTGAATGATTTCAAAGAAATTGGAAATTTATTGAACATCTCCCTTGGTAAGTTATTCCAATCCCTAAATCCCTTTCCTATAAACGAATATTTGCCCCAATTTGTCCTCTTGAATTCCAACTTTATCTTCATATTGTGATCTTTCCTACTTTCAAAGACACCACTCAAACTTATTCGTCTACTGATGTCATTCTACGTCATCTCTTCGCTGACAGCTTGGCACATACCACTTAGTCGAGCACCTCTTCTCCTTTCCTTTCTCCCAAGTCTTCCCAGCCCAAACTTTGCAACAATTTTGTAACGTTACTCTTGTGTCGGAAATCACCCAGAACAATATGTTACCTTCATTTACTATCAGCTCTATTTCTTAACCTGTAAAAATACTTCATTATTTTATCCGAAATTTTGGTTATCTGAAACCACCTCTCCCTCCCCCTATTGTTCCGGTTAAAAGGTTCTACTTTATCAATTTAATTTATTACAGATTATTTAAAATTGGCCTGTTGCTTCCACTGAAGCCCGGTTCGTTTATTGCTGTGACTGGGGAAACGTAGGAGGTATAATTGTTGCTGATTAATTACTTTACGAGAAAGACCAGAGCGTTTGGATGTTGCGAAAAGGTGCTACTCATACGATATTTCGTGCTGCAATGGCACATTCTGGTTCGGTGAAGAAAGCCTAGGACGCGATCACATAACCTTAGGTAGAGCTAGGATCCAACCAGCATCTAGGCTGGTTAGAGAAGTAAAGGGTTAAAGTTGAAATGTAGGGTGTACTCGGTTGACGTGCATAAACATGGGCTCACTTCCCCATCAAGAAGACCAGAAGTTTCGAAAGGAGACTTTCACTTTTGGGGAAGCCCTGATGTTCACTCAGCCTTCACCAGAATAGAGTACCAAGTTAATTCCTGGGAACATCGACGGTCAGTTGGACTAACCATTTTATCCCATTTAGTGCCAAAGTTACGAATAGTGGAAGCGTTTTTAAGTCAAAACTTGTTCGGTGCCCACATTGTGACGAATTGGAAATCTCTCTTCTCGGTAATTGTCAGTCTCAACTTGCCCATCGGGACCAAAACTACAGTATATGTAACAGGTTTTATTTATCGTACCTACAGCAGTCTCTCTTTCAAAGTTTTGATCTCGAACAGTCTTATTTTATGTGTTAGCCGTATGTCACACGTTCTTTTGAGTTGTTTTTTCTCTTGTTAGAATTATCATTCTGGTGATTTATCTAATACAATTTTGTTTATTTTTCTTTCAGGTAAGTATCAGCAAGAACTCCCAACTGTCGTCGTAAGGTAGGGAAGTGTTGGAAATCACAACGCTGCATCATCTCCTTTCCTTTCTACTATCCACGTTTATTTCCCGCATTTGTAGTGTGTCTCCTGTCCCAAAGATCGCGTATACAGACCGAACAGGACATACAGATTCAAAGATGCCACTATTTTCAAAGTCAGACTAGTACTTCTCGAAAAAATATTTCAGTCCTGTCTCGTTTGCCAAGTGTGCATCGCGCTGTTCAAACAATCGCTAACTAGGCGACCAAGGCACACGCTACGTGTTCTGAGCCTCTTAACATACACAGTGACCCTTCACCTTATAACAGATAAGTATCCTATTTGATGTGCACATAAACTATAACACCATGATTTAAAACCGTCCGTTTTGTCGTAGTTAATGGGTAAAGAAAACTCGCATACGTGAACGTTCTAAGTGGCATTATCCTGTGATAACTATCGTCCTCGTTGTGTACTTTTACCCGTTGTTAATTCGTGTTGAACTTATTACCGAATTTGTCAGTCAGGTCATCAGCCCAGAGGCTGGTTGGATCCTCAAATAGCACCACGAAAGGCTATGCAGTTGTAGGGAAACCGCAAAAACCAATGGCAGAGCCCAAATGACGTCTACTAGGCAGGATGAGGAGTGAGGTAGTTTGGCATTGCTTTCCTCACTGGAGCAGAAGGTGCCACTGGAGCACGACTGATCCTATGAGCAACACCTTTCATAACACTCGACACTAGTTGTGCTCTGAATGTCATTACTCAGCACCACCCATACCCCAGCAGCTTCCATATTGTCACAGCCATGGATGAGACTGGGACTTCGGTGGAAGCTACACTTTGCTCTGGCCTGTGCCAAGAGACATACAAAAATACTGCATCCATCAAGAAATGGCAACAGGCGGTATTACCGAATAAGTACAACTTGGGTTTAATGATTAAATGTTACACGTTGGTAGCAGTTCCATATGTTCTTTACGTGTTATCTACGACTATATTAAAGGGTTAAATCATAGTGCCATCATTGTATATTTTCATGCACATTAGAGCGAGTACCTAGTATTCAGAACAGGGTGGAGGATCTCTGTATCTCGACAGGCTCATGATTAACACGCACAATAGTGCGTGCCTTAGCCGCCTGGTTAGTGATGCATTGGAATAGGGCGGCAACGGCTAACAATCGAAGCAAATTTTGAAGACTTTCTCGAAATATACCATAGTGTTAGGAGTAGTATTGCAGTTCTAAAATAAAAAATAAATCTGGCAGATTTGAAGTGTTCAAAGAAGTGATCTATATCTAGACTGTTGGGTCCAGAAAACGTGCAAACATCGGCGTTGCTTAAGAGTAACTGTTCACAGGCCAAAGAAGTTGATTCTGAAGACACACTTGGATCAAAAGTATCACATACCCGCCAGTTGCTGGGAGGTCATTCGGTTGCTCTTTGGTGCCCCAGGGATCAAACACCAAATTTTCAATCAACTTCTTCTTTAGTTTTGATATTCCTATTTCGTTTCTAAAATAAATTTGTGTACATGTTTTACGTAATTCATTGTCAATAGTAAATCACCATTTATACGGTATATGCAAAGAACAGTAAAGTATTCCTGGTCGGGGATAGCTGTACAACAGGCGAATTTCAAAATTAAAAAAGTACGTAAGCTCATTTTATCTTCAGGTAAATGGCGTGGAAATAATGTTACTGTACGGTACCTCTTGCTCTAGGGGCAGCTATGCCTTGTGGATTTTCACTCGGGTTTTGAAAACTACTTAAAATTCCGAATTTGCGTTGTCTCTAGCTCGAATGCTGCGTGTAGAAAACCATACTTTCTTTTTAATGAAAGTTAGTATCGTCATCTTGACAGAAATTGATTCCCTGAAGTAGTAGTGCCAGTTTGAATGCTTTGGTAACACTACCAAAAGTGAAAATTTGTGTTCAGACATCTTGAATTCTTTGAGTTATTTGAAGTGGACTTTTAAACGTGCTTCACCTTTTATATGTTGTGAGAATAGACATACAAAAATATTTTCTTGGGGTGTAGACAGTAATCCGCAGAAAATCGTAGTGAAGTTATTTTATCTGCTGTGTGTCTCCTTGACCTTAAGACTGATGTCCAAAGATTTCCTGAGCCTCTGATATGACCATCACTATCTTGGGGACCGCCTGTGATGAGTCATGTTGGAAGATTTCCCACGCAGTTGAAATCTCCGCCAAGTTTACAAAAGCATAGAAGACGAATTTCATATTCATTTTTCAGAACATTCGCGATAAAGATTTTGAGTTATTGATAATCTTATCTGAGCAATTTTATAAATTATGGTGCCATACATTATAAAGATTTTTCCTTGTTGACAGACATTAGTTTTCCTCTTGTTCTATGTATGTTTGCTCAAAAGAAGGTTGGACGTTCTTATCTACATGGGAGGTTAATTACTTCTTTTAAAATAAGTCTGATAAAATATACTGGATATGTCAGTGCACCGCTTTCACCGAGGCCTTCACCGTCTCGCCCCTTTCTCCTCTTATGATTCTCAAACTATTCTTCCGCTTTCACTAAAACAAAACGAGAACTCTTAAACCAGAAAACTAACTCCGTGGCACTGCCTTCGTGATGAGCAGATTACAGAATTTGAAATGTGTGCATTAATCTCAAATATATGCAAAGATGCATATGTATGGACTATTAAACCTAATAATTTCCCCAGTTGCCCCTTCAAACTCGGTTTTGGAGGTCTATATATCGGCAAACAAAAAATACATTTGTATACAAATCCGATGTCTAGTAATCACGTACGCTTAGTGGACCTCCAACCGACCCTCGGTTCCAGGTGAAAGTCCCTGAGCTGGCCGGGAATCTCACTTGGGACCTCCAGGTGAGAGGCAAGCACACTACCCTGCGTAACTTATTAACCATTAGTTGAAAGAGTATTTCTTGTATTATCCAATACCCACACATTAGACACCCTTCAATGTCTCCAAAAGTACTCGTATGATTTGCAAAAGAAGCAAATCACTGAATTTGTCGCCCTATTCTCAATTGTTCCGTTGGTTGAAATTAGTATAGTCCCTGTTTCTCCGGAATTACGTATGCGATCGAGAGGAATAGGACTGTACTTTCAGCCCCTTCATGCAATTTAAGAATTTGATATCAAATGTCTATCTTCAACGGGTCACAACTTAGCTGGGCGAAATCCTCGAACCAACGGGACAAAATAGTCCAAAACAACCATGTCCAAAAACTCGGAAAAGCCTATGGGAGAACAAGAGAAATCTACAACAAAAATGTGTCTCTCTCCACTAAGATTAAACATTATAATAATGTAATCACTCCTGAGGCGTTATGTGCAGGGGAAACTCTAACGCTTCATAAAAAGGGTGAGCTGGAATATATCGTAGTAAAGGAGCGAAAAATCATGAGGAAAATGTTAGGACCAAGAGACACGGACGAAGGGTACCGCTTCCAATCCGGGAAATCCACATAAAATTATCTAATATTGCGGCAGACCTCAGGAAAAGGTTAAAATTTTATGGGCTTGTCAAGAGCCTTCCAGAAACCAGACTAACTCACCAAATTCTTGAAAGAGTTGATAAACTGAAGAATTTCCCTTGGACACAACAAACAAAAGCGGAGATAAAGAACGCACAAATTCAGCTTGAAGAAATTTTGAATATATATTTGTACAGAAAATTGACAAGTGGGAAGTTACTCCAGATAATGAAGCACCAAAAAAAAGAGCAGATACAAAGTTGACGGAAGAAAGGAAGAGTATCTTTAGTGAACAGATGAAAGCATCGTGGATCCTCCGCAAACGAAATCGTAAATAAAGCTTCGCATTACATTTATGATTCGCCTTTCTAACAGACCATATTGCTTTCATTCTTTCGCTGTGTGCCTGTTTTCTTTCTTCTGACCACTTAGTCCCCGATCTTTTAGGGACTTCATTCTCTGGCTTTACTACCCATCTATGTATCTTGTGACGGTAAATGTTTCTGCCCACTATTTCTGATGGTTCTATCTGGGCCTTTTCCAGATCATTTTTGACATCTTATATCCATGATACTTCTTCAGTTTTTCGGTGTATGTCAAAATCTTGTGGGTTAGCCTTGAAGACGATAGTCTGTGAACGTGTCCATAGAATTTCAGTCTTCGTTTCCTGACGTCTGCGGCAAGGTTAGGCAGTCTTTCCGTAGCTTTGCGTGATTTGAGCCTATACCCTTCTTCCTTTTTATCTGGGCCCAGAATTTTCCTCAAGATCTTCATTTCCTCCTTCAAGATGTTTTCCAGATCACCTTTATTATTAAGAACCAAGATTTCACGTGCATACAGCACTTCAGGTTTAATCACCGTATTATAATGTTTGATTTTTGTATGTATGGACATGCACTTCTTGTTGTAGATGTCACGGGTTCTCCAATATGCTCTTGAGTTTTTGTAATCGAACTTTCTGTGCTTCCTTTTCCAACCCTGTTGGTTCTAGGATCTCACCGAGATATTTAAAGTATGGAACTCGTTTGATGTGTCCATATTTTGTTTGTAATTTCTGAATGTCGAATTTAGTGTAAATAAACTTGGTCTTCTCGAATGAGATTTTAAGTCCAGTTTTCTCAGCGCATTCTTTGAGGATTTCAATCTGTTCGATCGCTGAAATTTCACTGTCTGTTAGTATCGCTAGGTCGTCTGCGAAAGCTAAACAACTGACCTTAATGTCATCATTCTTTCGGCCAAGTTGAATGGGTTTTCAGTGCTTCTGAACTTTTAATTTGCTGTATGGGACCAGATGTAAATCAGATTCGTAATAATTTTTTCCCTCTGGACTAGTGCATTACAGGCAAAAACATGAAGGTGAAATAAGTTTCACACAATACACAAGCACACCCGTCATAATTTTCTCTAAAGGCCATGACTTGGTGTAGCCTAGTTAAGAGTGATTGTATTAACTTCGTGCTGTTAGCTGTCAGTCGGCGAACATTTAATAAATTTCATAATTCATTTTGGCCTTTTATCAATTTAATGTACAACCACTTAGATTGTTAAGATAAGTGGAAATACATCAAGGGCGTGATCGATGAAACAAGTCATAATTGGATGGTATAAGTTATTCTTCCGTTCTAGAACGAAAGGGTCGTTAATTTACGTGACTGCCGGTCAGCTTGCTTTAGAGGAGGTCATGAAATTTGAAATCGTGGAGACTGTAGTCGCTGTAAATATTTTGGTCGCCACTAAGTGCATTTCTCACAAATAAGTAATAAAATGAAAATTCCCCAGTCTTATTTGAGTTTCTCCTACACAGATGGAGTGTTTAAACAAATGAGGTAATATTAAAGGCATGTTCAAACATTACTATTAAATACAAATCTTAAAATGCATATTTTACAACGATCGTTGACTTGCCTGAACGGTGAACTCGCTAAAAAAGAAATCTGCTGTCAAAATATCAAAACATTCCTATGTACGGGAAATGGGAACAAGATTTGTAAAACAGATAATCAGTGTAAGAAATATAAACCAATCGGAAATCACTACCGTCCACCCTCATCGGTCGTCTAGAGCCGGTCTTTTGTAAATATTAGCTGTTCCAAATTGTTAATCGGCAGTGTGGACCTGTTGGCCGGTTTCCTCTGCTGTCGCTACCTTGCCTAGAGACCATGAATGTTGTAGTAGTGCTACTAACCCGCCAACGACGAAGGCACAGCAGCTTCGTGTCCTTTTTATCTACCACATTTCTTTTCATTTATGAAAACTGCCATTTATATCTGCGTTTATATCGCGTGTCCTATATTAAGTAATTTTCTCGGTAGCACTTTTCGTTAATCTGTTTTCGAAACGATAGTGTAAAGGTTGTTGGAAGCGAGCCAGAATAGTCTCTGATATAACCACATGTGTCTCCTACCTCTGCCTTCCCTTCCCCGACAGTATTCTTAAGTTACAACAGCTAAATCACTTAGAACATTTGTTTACGATCCTTAAACACAAATAAACCAGTCGCGTTAAGTTCTCGGCGACAACTGCCAGGACCGTCGCACGACAATACACTCCGTGAAACTCGGAACCCTCTTCCTCCGTAACCCATAGCATTTATAACTTGACTTGTGGCCTTAGTTTATGTTCCGGAACAATAAATTAGCCTCGTTCAAATCTCAGCGACAACTGAACGGACCCTTCCTTGTCAAACGCATGAGGTCGCCCACACTGGCTATTACTCATTTCACAAGCAGGTTCGTGCTGCCCCTGCTTTGCGTAGTAAATCTTTAATTCATGTTTAGATTTTCATTTGCCGGGCTGATTAACTGGGTGGCAGAGTCCAAGTTGGCGAGTTAGATCCCAGCTCAGTCCACTGGTAATCTTTCTTGTCTAGATTATCCGGCAAGGAGAGGAACTCTAGCAGCATAACATTCATGCACCTTAACGTCTTCAAACCTGTGGAAATAGTTAGTGGGACGTAAAGCTATTGTTTGTGTCATCAGTCCATAGACTTGTTTGATGAGCTCTCCATGCTACCCTGTCCTGTGCTGAGCTTTTAATTTCTACGCAACTGCTACATCCTACATCTACTCTAATCTGTCATATTCATACCTTGGTCCACCCCTACACATTTTTACCACCTACGCTTCCCTTAAAAAATAAATTAACAAGAGCTGGGTGTCTTAAGATGTCCTGTCGTTCTGCCTCTTCTGGTCAAATTTCGCCAAATTGTTATTTAAAAAAAGGCGTAACAGCCCCGAAGGGCCTTGGCCTACCAAGCAATCGCTGCTCAGCCGGATGGCCTGCAGATTACGAAGTGTCGTGTGGCCAGACGACGAATCCTCTCTGCCGTTATTCTTGGCTTTCTTGACCGGAGCCGCTATCTCACCGTCAAAAAGCTCCTCAATTAAAATCACGTAGGCTGAGTGGACCTCGAACCAGCCCTAAGATCCAGGTTAATATCCCTGACCTGGCCGAGAATCGAACCCGGGGTCTGCGGGTAAGAGGAAAGTAGGCTACCCATACACCGCGGGGCCAGCTCGCCAGATCGTTCTCCTTTCACAAATTCGATTCAGTATATCTTCATTCGTGGTTCGATGCTACCCATGTAAACTTCAGCATTCACCTGTAACACCACATTTCAAAAGATTCTAGTTGTGCTGAGTGGTTCAGAGGCGCTGACCTTCAGACCCCAGCTTGGCAGGTTCGATCTGGCTCAGTCCGGTGGTATTTGAAGGTGCTCAAATACGTCAGCTTCGTGTCTGTAGACTTACTGACACGTAAAAACTGCGGGACTAAATTCCGACACCTCGGCGTCTTCGAAAACCGTAAAAGTAGTAGGACGTCAAGCCAATAATAATAATAATAATAATAATAATAATAATAATAATAATAATAATACAACAAAAGATGTATATCAAAAAATGCAAAATTACGACATTACAATACAGTCATCAAACCAGAGGCACTTTATGCATCTGAAACACTGATCATTGGCGGCAGGTCACAAATGAAAAGCATTGAGAAACAAGAGAGGAAAATTCTCAGAAAAATCCTAGGACCAAAGTTCGAAAATGGAATTTGGATGAAAAAGAAACCACACGAAATTTTTCAATTCACAGAAAAAATCAGATACCATCAGAAAGAGACGACTAAAATTCTACGGACACCTACACAGAATGGATAACAACAGGCTGACAAAGAAAATTCTAAACCTAGCTCTAACCCTGAAAATCCGCAACAATTGGTTAGCAGAAATACATGAAGATCTACAAGAAATGGGTATCGAGGACGAAACCATTCAAGATAGAATGAAATTTAGAAGCTTAGTAAACAAACATAAATTTGCAGAGAAACCAACAAGAAAAAATACAGGCTGGACAGAAACACGCAGAAAGGAACACAGTGAAAAAATGAAGAGATATTGGGAAGAAAAGAAGAAGAAACATTGTGCAAAATAAGTTCAAACGCGCTCCACAGCTGGGCACAACGAATCAAAAAAATAATAATAATAATAATAATAATAATAATACTGCATGCCTCTGTAACAAGATACACAACAAAGGTGAATGGCCAGATGACTCTTTTTTTAAACAATCATCATACTAATTCCAAAGAACAAATTCCAAGAAATGCTATGATTATAGAAGTCGTAACCTGATATCCAATGCAGTCAAAGGTATTATTTACGCGTATTGGCTAGAAGACTATGGAAAGTAATAAATATACTACGATCACGGGAATATAGAACCAGCTTTTGGGTGGTTAGGCCGTGTGCGTTTGCAGAGTTTCGTCCAGACGTGCCATTTGGGCTAATCAGTTGGATTGGCACGGTATCGTTTTCGAAGAAGTAAAGGGACAGGTTGTGATAGGACTGGTGAGAACCATAAGTGAGGAAGGAAGGTTTATGGTGTTTTTATATATTTAGAAAAGGCCTTTGGCAGAGTGCAATGGAAGAAATTCTTGGACATACTAATGAAGACAGCATTGGATTGGAAGGACAGACGATTGATCTGGGGCCTATACTTACAACAGAACATCTGAAACAGTTACGGAATGAGATGTTGGAAGAAAGCAGAAATGGGAGGGGATGTCGGTATTGCTGTCTTTCACATAGTGTTAAATCTTTACCTGAAAGATGTTGGAAAATGCCTAGATAAAAGAAGTATTAGATTTGCGGATGGGATGGTGTTATCAGAGAGAGAATGTTCTAAATGGAATGCTAGCAGACCTGTGAGCAATATGGGATGAGAATAAGAACAAGACAAAGAGCAAGGTAATAACCCCAAGAGAGAACAAGGCAAACATCAAGATTGACCAGGGTGGTACTTAACAAATATCAGCTTTCAAATACTAGGAAAAGTAACAGATGATATTAGAAGCAGTAATCGTATTGCTGTTGCTAAGGAAGACTTCAACAGAAAGACTCCTGTGTGGCCAGTTGAACTGGAGATCACGGAAAAGGATAACGAAATCCTGTTTGGCGTGTGACACTGTATGGAACATAGACCTGGACGCTAAGAAAGGAAGATGAAAGGAGACTAGAAGCGTTTGAGATGTGGTTATGAAGAAGGATCGAACGGATATCGTGGGTAGATAGGGGAAGGTGCCTTAGGTACTGGAAATAATTGTAGGAAAAATAAAACTATTAAATGTCATACACATAAAGAAAAGGAACTGGCTAGGGCACTGGCTGCTAAGAGAAAAGTCTGCTGACGGACGGTTTAGGAGTAGAAGAAAACGGAAGGAGTGGAAGAGGACGGAGAAGATATCAGTTCGTAGTCAGTGTCAAGAGAGCAAGAGACTACCAACAAACTCCGAGAACAGCTGAAGACAGGAATGCATGGAGAGATGCATGACGACCAAAAGAGACTATGACAGTTGACCGTTCCTGTCACTCCACCAGCGAAGAGTTATTTGACGTCGCAAATAGGAATGTGGCAAGCTCCTAAAATATCCTCGAAATTCTCCGAATAGTACAAAGCAGCAGATTTTCTTCGAGGGAAAATTAGAATAGCATATTTTATGTTCTGAGAAATTCATCATAGCAAAATGACGGGGAAAAGTGAATGCATAAATTAATTTAGGCCTATAGGTACGAAGGGCAAAAAATCTGATATGCAGCAAAGGCTGAAATAGGCAAAATAAAAATTGGCCCTGCCATTACGAAATATGCCAAAACATATGCCAAAACATGTTTATCTGTGTATAATTATTTCATATATCAGATTGGTATTAATTTGTTTTATTCCTTTACCTCCTACTTGTCAATTACTCAGTGTTCAAACCATTGTTCAGTATACATAGGAGCTTCAAATGATATGTTTCAAGAATATGAACATTTAACATTTCGAAGACTAGTGATGTAATTTGGGAGCAATACTTCAAGACTACTGCAACAAGTGGATCATTTCAAGTATTTACCCGGGATGGTAGTATAGCAAGTAAAATAGAATCAATGCGTAGCAAAACTAATGTAGGGAATTCAGTTGCGATGGTTTTCTGTAAGAAAATATAGTGTTTCCAGACGATATTGTCCTATTTGCGGGAATGAAGGCTGCATGGATTCAGGACGTCTTATTCGTGAGCTGCAGGTAACGAGAATGACTGCAGGTGGGAACATTGGTAGAAAGGTACGCTGGATGAAGAGATAAGGACTGTTTGGAACAGCTCCAATCTATAAGTTGTGTATGTCGATTGGAGAACAGATTACCTGGAGAAGAACGAACTTGGCCATAAAGGTTAAGAGAAGGAGAGGGGAAACAAAGGTGATCATGGTTACACTTTTTAAAGATGTCAAAGGAAACAGCGTGGAAATAAGCGAAGCCATCTTGTTACTTGCATTTATTCATTTGCTAGGGCCTTCAGTTAATTTGCAATATAGTTCAGTGTCCCTTCATAATGTGCTTACATTTGCAGATCAGCTAATGCCGGACGTGTTAGCGGTTAACCCCTCAATGCAGTAACCGATCCGTTGTGGCATTTGCCAATTCCACATCAGGGAGGCAACTGTGCGGTTTATGCGGTGGGCGGGGCTATCTCAACCATCCTTTTGACCGGCTTAGTGATGAAAATGCTGTTCTGCATAAGCTGCGTGTTCGTCTGTTAAACTGGAGCAGTCCTGCTTCCGTACACTGCCATGGGTCAGTAGACGACACGGAGATTAGCTCTGCTTGTTTGTAAACAGTGTAGTAGACGTTAGCAGAGTTCGCTATCAAGAAGTGGTTCATTCAAAGAAGATTAAAAAAAACTTTCCTAATGATAGAGAATTTCCCTTTGCATCACATTATTTTGAATCGCCAGCTCCCTCTGTGGTAGTATCAGGCTCAGATCCCAAAATCGTGGGTTAAAACTCGGCAGAGCTAGTCGGATTTTTGAAGGGCGGGGAGAAATCTATTCGGCACGCAATGTCCACGACGTCTGCAAAGAAAAGATCTCTTGTTACACATTTAGTGTTTACCCGACAAAATTAATTAAAAACTCAGCCTTAGGTCGCCCGGCAGGGATCCGGTTCACTCTGCCATTCGCTAGAATAAAATGGAACGTTAAAATTTACTCTCAGGCACCCCGAATGGCGTTAAATGAAAGTGCCTGTACATAGTAGCTGAGACTATGTAATTCTTTATTTAAATTTATATAAACAGCATGTTAGAAGTGCCGATGGGCAGAAAAATGAAAGTTGGAGGAAGATAACGTTGCAGTCAAGTTCGTGGACTGGCAGTCTAGTGTCGCTGTAGTGCACTAAAACGGGAGCGTTTGTACCGCAGGATGTTGCCGTGACAGTGCTTCCCTTACGGTCTCTGTTGTGAAGGGTAATTGAATGTCAGCGGTGAAACTTAATGTCGGAGTTTCAACAACGTGCGTATTTCAGCTTCTGCCAAAAATTAGGCAAATCCGCTAGCGAAACACACAAAGATGATGAAATCGTCCAGATCACCACGATGGGAAAAGGGATGCGAAAGGACGGGTCAAAAAACTGATCCTTGAACTGTTTCCGGCAGTTCAAGAAGTTCACTGCAGTGCACGAGTGTACGCAGTATTGCCTAAACTGTAGGTGCCAGTCCAACTGACTGTAAACTCCGCACAGCAGTGCTTTAGCCTACTTCTAAATTGAGGCTTTGGCCGATTTTGGGTCTGTCTGGTGGTTATGCGCTGAAACATAGATATCCAACGAATCCCAAGTTACCATTTCATATCGACTTATATCGACAGAGTGCGATCTCGAAACCTAAATGCCAACTCTTAATATTTACATTTGCGACGTGGTTAACCTGTCTCGCTCAGCGTGTATGTTATCCGATAAAATTCGCGATGTAGTGCATGTTTCTTAAATAATGTTTTCTTATTAGTCTTTATCTCTCTAGTATAGTACAGTATATCGTAATTTACAGCATAGCATAAGTTAGTAAAATACATGTTTTGTAGTTCAGTGTATAAAAACAGCTGTAGTTTTATTTACGTCAGTTATTGGTTAGTGTACTTACTTAGTTCGTGCATGTTCAGCAGGTCTCAGTGTTGTTCGAGAAAGACAAGTGTCAAGAAAGTGACAGATCAGTGGAGTGTTCCCTTTGTAGGCCATAACCTCCCTCCTGTGCGACCCCTTAGCGGCAAGTGATGTTATTTCCTCGTTCTTTTATTCTTAATAATGCGTTCTCTTTTTAGTGTCGGATATTAGTAATTGTAGTTTTTGTGAATTTGTTTCCATTTCCGATTCATTAGCTTTTCTGAGTATGGTATTACATTTTACGAGGGCTGTTTACCGCGGTCGTATTGCATCAGCTGTTCTCGCGGCAGGAACGCGCTGGCGACAGAAGTAAGGCGATCCTCATTTGTTTTGCGAAACGTCAACTTATAAGTAAAGCCGTGCGGAGTCTAGTAATGTTATTCCAAGTAAGACGCGTTCTTTTAACAAATATATCTGTTATAAGAACCTTGTTAATTTTCATTCTTAACTAAGCTCCTTCTGTGAATCAGTGACACAGTGTCTGCCCACGCATCCCAAGATCGTGGATTCAATCCTAGCAGAGGTAGTGTATATTTTTAATTTTCTTCCCAATAACCACTCCTGCGTATGAATTAAGAAACATTGGCTCGAAAGCTCTGTACATAGTGGCCAAAATTGAACAGAACCACTTTCAACGTTTCCGTTGACGCCGAGGTGTGTGAATTTTCCCGTGCAGAAATTACCTTGCGTACCGGTAAATCTGCCGTCACGAGTGATATTTGGAAACCTTCACGTACTATCGGTCTGAGCCTAGATCATTAGGAAGGGGAGAAGTACTCCCTGGAGATAGCTTATGCCGAAAGGGAGAACGATGGAACTTCATGTATGCGAATTGCTCTCTGTTTATAGATGAGTTAGAACCTAGAATAGAACGTCTTGGAATGGCTAGATGATAATGAATGACCCATATTTGTCTGGTAGCGTACATAGAAATTCTCCTTTAAATTTCATTTTAATTACTTCTCGCTTTGTGGCACGCCATTATGACGAAGCATACCACACTTTTTCTCAAATACCTTGGTAGGGTCGCACGTGCCTGGACGTGGCCCAGAATTACGACCGGATGCCCTTCCTGGTGCAAACTATGTGCACGGATGCATTCGCTATTGTTTCCCCTGTGTGGTGGTTCGTAGTGGGAAGCGATGTTTGTGAATGAAGAAATGTGCATTAAGACTAACGCAAACTCCTAGTTCTCGAGTCTGAGGAGTTAAACATGGCAGTACAGCCCTCGAGGGGCCTTGGCCTACCAAGCGACCGCTGCTCAGCCCGAAGGCCTGCAGGTTCATTTTTATGTATTAATTTTCCTTTCGTTACCAGGGAGTTTCGTGTCATGGTGTAATTTCTTCTAATGTCTTAGTTTTCATATTATATAATTTGTTTACGTTTAATTTCGTTCCTACGCGAATAATAAAGCTGAGTAGCTTTCTGAGTCACATGCGATACATTTCATATTGATCCGTATTGACAAGTAATGAACATATGATAGGAAAGGGTTCATCTATTCAATACACATGTGTTAAACTGTGAACTTGTATTGTCATGCAAAAATCACAGTGACTAGTTTCGATCTTGCAGAGCTCGATAGGTGTAGTCGCTTAAGTGCGGCCAGTATCCAGTATTCGGGAGATAGTGGGTTCGAACCCCACTATTGACAGCCCTGAAGATGGTTTTCCGTGGTTTCCCATTTTCATACCAGGCAAATGCCGGGGCTGTACCTTAAGGCCACGGCTGCTTCCTTCCCAGTCGTAGCCCTTTCCTGTCCCATCGTCGCCATAAGACATCTGTCGTTGCGATGTAAAGCCAATAGAAAAAAAAAAATCTATCTTCCATTACGAAGTCATCCTCAGCCGTTACATTAACCATAAATTGGTAGTTATTGAATCGTGAGCACATGCAAAATACGTGTTAAAACAAAACACTTTGTCCTCAATGGCTTAAAAGAATTTAGGTAAAACTACAAAAAAGCGTAACTGTATTTACAGTAGAGTATTTGTGCAGTAAGACTGCAAGGAATTACATTGGCTTTCGCTTGAAGAGTAGGTCATTTTGTTCCTTTCTGTTTGAACGATCTAAGTATTGATTCTTCAATATCTTCGTGCTCAGATGATCTGGCTCGCTTCATTTTTTTGTTTTTTTCAAGATTTTGTTGTTCAGTGTGGTGCAGCAAATTCCTTAGCGATGCTGACATTGGTATCCCCATTTTCTTATCGCCATGTTACGTCTGACTTTTCTTCATTATTAAACACTTCCCTTTTCTTTTGCGTCATCTTCACAGTGATGCCTGCCTTGACTATTTAACGGACTGATTTGAAATCTACAATAATAAGTTACATTGTCAGCAATCCTCAAATATATGACAAACAAAACTCAACCCTGGACGTTATAGCCGATACATTTATCCGAAAATGTGATCAAAATACGACGTGTTATACGATGTCTTAATAAGCTATTTTTAAAATACAGTGCTTATGTAGGATTTAGACTGGACCGTTAGATTTCCCCGTTATATCCAATACGTCGTTAAAAGCGATGTCTCAGTAAACGGGTTCGACTGTAGTTCAAATCATTTTAACACACGTCTATTGAATAGGTGGACTCTTTCCTATCTTGTTGCTTTCTGTGCTCAAGTGTTCGGATTCGATCCCAGCTCATTCCTCAGGTGGTACTTGAAGGTGCTCAGATAAGTCAGCCTCGTGTCTCTGGATTTACTGGCACGTAAAAACTCCCGCGGAAGAAAATTCTAGCGCCTCCGAAAACTGCAATAGAAATTAACGGGCCTTAAAAAATCGATGGCTCGCGGTGGACTTCTTTTATACTTTAAAGATTTGGATGGCCAGTGCCAACGCTGTCTCGCTTCTTACCAGATTATTCCTTGTATCCTCATTCTGTAGCAATTTGAGACGGAAGTCAGAATCTTGTTTTTTAACTGGTGTTAAAAAAAAGTCGAAATCGGTATAGTAGCAGACAGTCGCGAGTGTTAATGGCGTCCTTGCGTGAGGAAGTTGGCACCGTGGAGTGAACTGAACCAAGACGATAGGAGTGTAACGTCCGCTGGTAGAAGCGTAAGTATAAGTTAGCGGAAATAAACAGCGTGCGTTATGAGAGAGGTGGAGCGGAGTGCTTGCTGCACAAACACTCGCATAACTCATTAATGCCCAGAAGAGAAACGAGCAGTTATTTTCATCATATCCTTATTGTGACGTAAGTATAAATGATGCATTATTTTATACGCTTCAATGGGAGTCGGTACCGGCATGACAAAGGAAATTGCGGGTAATGAATTGTTAACTTCCCAATGGGAGAGAAAATCCGTCATACTAAGTCTTCATGGATGGACCACCTTTCAAGCGACCGCTACTCACACTGAAGGTCTGTATACTACAAGGTGACAAATCCTCTCAGCCCTTTCTTGACCCGTTTTGGAAAATAAGGAAACTAATCACTGTGCTTTTACGACGCTGTTATAAAGACCTCGATTTCCGAATGTGGATGTTATAAGGGTACAGCCCTGGTATTCCTCTGGAATGAAAATGGGGAAACCGCATACCATTTCCAGGGTTGCCAACTATGAGACCTACATGGCAGGGTAAAAAAATCGTAGGTTATACAGTCTGACGCCCGACTGTATAGGCAAACCGTCAAACGTTGCTGTGAAGCAGTATTGTATAACAGAACAGAAAATGAAAGATCCCGCAAGGTCTGTTACGTTCGTACCTTTCTGTCTGTCAAATCTTCTGGCAATTCGTTTGTTTGATGTAGAGTTATACCGCTACCGTCACCATCACCTACATAGTCGTACGGTATGGGGTTTCTTAAAGTCCGTTCCTACAGTGACTGGGAAATGTTTGTTTCATTTATTATAATCTAGCATTGCCCGCCTAACGGTTAGTGCTACTAGCAGACCCGTAACAAAATTGTACTATAAGATGGAATTATCTTATCAATAGTAATCACCCAAATAAATAGTCCTTCAGGAGAACCCAATCAGTCCAGCATTGTTCAGTATCGCAGCAGACATTACTGAAGTAATGGAAAAAACAGAATCACACAATCATTGTCCCTATATATGCATGCAGGCAGTTCATCTAACTTGCTAGACTTAAAAGTAGCCCTGAATACTGTGCATACCTGACCGCAGGAAAACTAATTACTCATTAACTGCAGAAGGACAGATCGCGTGGTATTCTGGAGAGGAGTGGTAAATGAAGCTGTGTCAGTAGGAGGAGAATGAGCTTGAATGAACTCTTCTAAATACTACAGGCAGCATGCAGGTCTTTCAGGATCTATTCAAGGAAAAGGACTATAGCTGCGTGAGAGGCATGTACGAAATCAAAAACATCAGACTCACGGCATAGACAGCCATAATTCTAATCCACGCCAAAATATTACCAATCTTAACATATGGTATAGAACTAATATGGGAAAGACTACCCTTAACTGACCTCTTAAGTTTAGAGAAGGTCAAATTCTGATACCTGAATAGGGTACTGGGAGTAGAGAGAACGACCCAGTCCAGATTAGTATACCAGCTACTGAGAGAAGAGTTCTACATAGAAGACTTGCGGCTTTTTCTGCCCGTGCCATATACCAAGCAGTGGTAGCAATTACTACACATTAGGAAACAAAAAAGACTAATTCTTAAACACTTCTGTGCGACCGCCACCATGATGTACAGAAGGTGGAGTAAGGAGAACCACGATCTAAGTTCGGTCTAACGAAGCTTGCAGTTCATGAGTACCATCACAAAAGATGCAGTGATTTAAAAAATCAATTTCGAATCCCACTGCCTGCAGCCCTAAAGATGGTTTTTCGTGGCTTCTATTTTCACACCAGGCAAATGCTGGGACTGTACCTTAAGGCCATGGTCACTTCCTTCCTACTCCTAACCCTTTCCTATCCCATCGTCGCCATAAGACCTATCAGTATCGGTACGATGTAAAGTAGTTTGTGAAAAGTAACATTTAAAAAATCTTCGAGCCGAATTGCGAATGTGTGTATGCTGTGGCAAATACCATAACTCATTGCGAAAAGAGGGGGGGGGGGGAGGAATAATTTGTGGACTACATGAAAGTTTAGGTTTAGACCGATATTAATGTAGAAGCTCAATGTTATGCAAAAGTGTCCAGCACTTTTTTAATAAGGTTATAATTTAAGAACCTGTTTGTAGCGTATAAGGTTAGGTATTATGCAAATATGTATCATTTATGGTCATTTAGCTGCAATACATTCTTATTTATTTACACATAACCTAGTGTCAAACCTGCTCGTACATTCCGTCGTGTCCTGGGCTAGCGCATTCTCTGTCCGTCCTTGCCGCCTCTGAGAGATGGCGGGTTGCTTCAGGATGATCCTATCCCACAATGGGATCGGGCAGGACACAAACCAGTAATGCCAGACCACCTAGTGGGATAAAGCGAGACGAAAGTCTTGACCGATAGCCGAGATTTCCTTCTCGGCTTCCAGGCGTTGAGAGCTGGTCTGTAGCCTGTGATGGCGAGTGTTCACTCCAGGCGAGCACAGTCGATTATCGAAGCCCTGAATGGTTCATTTGCAAAGATTCTTTCATTACAGCAACGCGTCTTCGTGTGTAAGAGGTATTTTAAATACGAATCAGCTCGCGCGTGCGTGCATGTGTGAGAGAAAAAAAAAGGTTTGAGACAAATTCTCAGACAATGAAAATGAAAACCTACAACCTGTTTTCCAGTCAGTGACCGGGTCAGGGATGTAATAAATGAATCATATATAGGCTATTATTACGATGGGGTCGCCACTCCCAAAGTGGTATATTAATGAATGATAGATGCTACGAAATGAGAATGGAGAGTGTTGCTGGAATGAAAGATGAGAGGGGAAAATCGGAGTACCCGGAGAAAAACCTGTCCCGTCTCCGCTTTGTCCAGCACAAATCTCACATGGAATGATCGGGATTTGAACCACGGTATCCAGCGGTGAGAGTCCGACGCGCTGCCGTCTGAGCCACGGAGGCTCTTCTCGAGGAACTAAAATAACATTACGAATGAAATCCGTAACATTGCTTTGGAAGAACTCGATCGCGTCATTTAGAATGTGCTTTCTAGATACAATGCCTGTATAACCCAGGATAGACAACACTTCGAAGATTGTATTGTATTCATAGCATTTGAAGCAGGAGCCGGAGAGTGCGCGCTGCACGCACGCTTGGTGGTGGAGAGGTGAATGCATCGGTAAAGTGTTAAAAATAAAGCCCTGTAGTTGCAGATACATTAGAGCATTGCTCAGGCGCTTAATTCAGAGACTTGCAGGCTGAACACTGAAGGACATTACATGATGTATCATCCCATGGTCTCGGCTACCATGTGGGCACATTTTGATTTCATGCCATTTAGGCTGCTTCCGTGTGAATTTTCACGTTTTGTAGGCACTGAGAAACCAGAACTGCGTTCGGTAAACATCGTTCATACGACTTGAAGCGCCGAATAGACTTTTCTCCTTCAAAAAACAAAAAAACAAAAACACAAACCCTCAGTCGGATTGAAATACGGAATCTTATGGGCCAGTACTTACACCATGATCCATAGAAGACGAGAACACAGCTCAAATGAGCTGATCTTTTGTTTTAAATTCTAGTCCGTGGATACATTTTAAAATTTTGATAGTCATTTCATCTCGTACCATCAGGGGCCGATGACCTAGATGTTAGGCCCATTTAAACAAGCATCATCACGAGTTTGATATTCCCGACGTATTTTCCCTTAAAATAATACACACAGTGGGTCCTAGATGTTGGTCAGTAATGTAGGGATGAATCGGTCGAGAACCCACCGTGCCCAAGACTTCAAGTATTGAAGCAGAGTTGATAGCATTCTTTCCCATGTCTCGTCATTCATTTTTACGAATAAAGGAAAATTTTACGAAACTTTTAATATCATCAAACAGAAGTCGCTGGAAACAAAGGAAAAGAGAAGGAAGAAAATTGGTTTACAGATTATGTACGAAAAACTGAAAAACTCGAGGTAGAATTTGGAAGTATTACTTTTAGCATAATTATTTAAGAAGGAAGGCATATTTTCCAGTGTAGGCTTAGTTAACGTAGCTTCAAAGCTTTTCACTCTGTCGAGAACGCTAATTAAAACACACAACACTAAAATAAGTACACAAAGAATGGCATGTTTTGTTCTACAAGAACATCCTCAGATTCTATCACACCGCTTTAAATCATGTGTATATATGTAAAATATTGTCTTCGTTGTGTAAACTTGTCAATAATAATAATAATAATAATAATAATAATAATAATAATAATATGAGTTGGTGATATGATGAGCAGTAATAACAAATAATGATTGCAGTAGTCTACAGCTGTCACCTTAACATTGGTAGAGTCTTACAGAAGGGAACAAGTAATTCTTTGTTTAATAGTGTTTCTTTTTTGCAGGTATGTTATAGTGTTACCTATTTTAACATTTTCGACAGACTGTAAACGCTTCAAAAGTTGCATTGTTTAATTATTATTGAACAAGGAATAACAGCCGAGGGTAAATAGCTTCGAACTTGAGGTTAATTTGAAGTAGTTCGCGGAGGCATAGAAGAAGAAAGTCATTTCATTTACAGCGTTCCCCCCCCCCCCCCCCTTCAAACACTAAAGATCGCTCCAAGACGCAAGCAAGCTGCAGTCCTTCCCGCAAAATTCATTAACGTTCGTGTATTATCAGAGCTAGCAGAGAATTGCGGCACCGCCCAAGACATGGGCTATGGCACAAGTCTAGACTGTTCTTACTGTTCCCTCTACCTTATTATTATTATTATTATTATTCCCGAGTCTAAAACATACGTTTGAGGTAATATCAAACGAATTAGTACTCCACGCAGCCTTGGTTAACGGATAGCCTGAAGCTAAATATTTTTTTAAATTTTTGCCTTTTTTTTGGGAAAGGCAATTCAAAATGGTATGAATTAGTCATTGAGGATGGGAGTTAAGAAAATATTGCGACAAAAATACACCAGGAATCCACTAAAGCATATTGCAGTAGGTGTTAAATGTAATGCTAGGATTACTTTCAGAAGTCGCGCACCTTTAGACCACAAAACACAAGGAGGAAGTTGATAACGACACATTCATTTTGACACTGTTTTCTGGCTCGACAAGATTTCTTTCATTGTTGTAAAATGTGCGTACTTCCGTGTACAGAAATATTAAACGCCAGCTTATCAATTATGAAATTCGACGCCTTACACCTGTATCCAATCTATCGTGATGGGGGTGATGGTACCTCATGGCGAACACTGGAAGTACCTAGGTGTTGATATAAGCAATGATCGTCATTGGGGTAATATTAGCGAGGTTGTAAACGAAGGGCAACGATTTGTTCCCATGGTTATGAGAGTATTTAGGCGTAGTAGTAAGGATGTAAAGGAGAGGGCGCATACGTTTCTGGTAGAACCTCGATTAGAGTATGGCTCCAGTGAATGGAGCCCACACCAAGACTGCTTGATACGAGAACTGGGAAAGATGAAAGGAACATTATTTTTTGTTCTGGATGATGTACGACAAAAGAGTAGCGTTACGAAAATGTTGCAAAGTTTGGGCGGGGAAGACTTGGGGAGATGCTCGACTAAGTGATATGTTCCGAGCTGTCTGTAAAGGGATGGCGTGGAATGACATTAGTGGAAGAATAAGCCTGAACGGAGCTTTTAAAAGTAGAAAAGATCATAATATGAAGATAGTTGGAATTAGAGGAAAACTTGGGACAAATAGGCCTATTAATTTTTTATGGAACAAGGAGTAAAGGATTGGAATAAATTATCAAGGGGAATGTTCGATAAATTTTCAAGTTCTTTGAAAACATTGAAGAAAAAGCTAGGTAAACAACTGATAGGAAATCCACTTTGGCGGTTGCAGAGTGGTCCTCGGCTGCTCCAACAGCTCTGCACACCGGGCGAGTTGGCCGTGCGCGTAGAGGCGCGCGGCTGTGAGCTTGCATCCGGGAGATAGTAGGTTCGAATCCCACTATCGGCAGCCCTGAAGATGGTTTTCCGTGGTTTCCCATTTTCACACCAGGCAAATGCTGGGGCTGTACCTTAATTAAGGCCACGGCCGCTTCCTTCCAACTCCTAGGCCTTTCCCATCCCATCGTCGCCATAAGACCTATCTGTGTCGGTGCGACGTAAAGCCCCTAGCAAAAAAAAAAAAAAAAAAAAACCAGCTCTGCACTCCGACCGGTCAACCGAGCGGAGGCTCTACGCCTGGTCCCCACTGTCGGCTGTCCTGAAAATGATTTTCCGTGGGCACAGTTCCTGGTGTGGCTACGGCCGCCAACCCTCTGACCTTCTCCGCGCATTTCCTTCTCTGTTACAAATCTCCTGGCCTAAGAGACAGCATCACAGTCTAGGAGGCCCGCCTCCCCCTTCAGGGGAGGTAAGAAAACAGTTTAGTAGTAGTACTAGTAATCTGCCACCTGGGCGACTGCTCTCAATGATGATGATATTGTTCTTATCCTAGCTCGACTGTTACAAGAAGGAAGTATGTAATTCCCCTCCGCTTTTCATTGCCCCAAGCTGTATTTAGCTGATGTCTTTTAAACTGCTAGCGTTATCATCATTGGCTGATAATCTCATTTTATCCCTTAAAGCAAGATTTACCACTCATCAGCCTTTGTAGATTATACAATATTACCCCTTTAAGGATGTGCCTTCATCTTCTTTATGACCGCCATCATCCCGTTGCTTGGTAATTCCCCTGTGCGATGGAGGGAAGTGGAACGGAAGGGAATGCGAAGTGGTGGTAATTAATCCTGTTTCAATTTGCATATATGCAGCGAGACTTCGCCCGCAGCTCTACTCTTTAATTTTTATTGCCAGTAGCATGAAGTGTAATAGTAGCGAGAAATATTGTAATAGCGGCTACAGCATTAGTATTCTCGCGTATGTGACCAGTCTGCACGAAATACGCGACAATGTAGCCTTATTTGTGGTCGAGAATTACTCGCACCGAGCTCGATAGCTGCAGTCGCTTAAGTGCGGTCAGTATCCAGTATTCGGGAGATAGTAGGTTCGAACCCCACTGTCGGCAGCCCTGAAAATGGTTTTCCGTGGTTTCCCATTTTCACACCAGGCAAATGCTGGGGCTGTACCTTCATTAAGGCCACGGCCGCTTCCTTCCCACTCCTAGCCCTTTCCTGTCCCATCGTCGCCATAAGACCTGTGTCGGTGCGACGTAAAGCAACTAGCAAAAAAAAAAAATAAAAAAAAATACTCTCTCGACGGATCATCGGATGAATCGGACACTGATTTCCTAAGTTTGTGGGTTCGATTTTAGTTTAAGACGCATTTTTGAAGGGCGGTGAAGAATCGTGGCACCCCCAGTTGGTTTGTGTTTACGGTGCGTTGCCGAATTACAGAAAGCTCCTTCAAGTTCATTCGCAGGGCCTGCATTTGATGAAATATCTTTTAACTGGTGCAACATACACATTGCATAAATCCTGACCATAGCCACCTGATTACATAAATGCAGGTATTTATTTTAACTTTTGCCATTTTTACTTGATTTTTTTTCACCTTTTCTTCGTAATTTCGTCATTTTCAGCAATTCGTTACGTGAATATTTTTACTTTTAATTCAATTTTTATTTGTTCTGCTTTATTATTGGTCATGTTTATGCACTTACATTGGTTATTACTATTACTAAACATACGTTGATCAATATCAGAGCTTTCAGTAAACGAGAATACATCAAAGGGTTAGGGGCCGATGACCTTCGATGTTAGGCCCCTTTAAACAAGCATCATCATCAACATCAAAGGGTTCAGTACACGGTTCGAAAACTGTAAAATAAAGTGTGTTTTTTTTTTCATTTGTTTGCTTTACGTCGCACCGACACATGTGTTATGGCGACGATGGGGCAGGAAAGGCCTAGGAATGGGAAGAAAGCGGCCTTAAGGTACAGCCCCAGCACTTGCCTGGTGTGAACATGGAAAACCACGGGAAACAATCTTCAGGGCTGCCGACGGTGGGGTTCGAATCCACTATCTCCCGGATGAGAGCTCACAGCATCGGGCTCCAACCGCACCGCCAACTCGCCCGGTATAAAATAAAGCCACCTTTTAAAACTGTTACCTGGGCCCTGTTTGGTTTCATGAAACTAACAATATTACCTAATATTATTAGAACTCATAATTATTAGTTAACCAATTTTTGTTTCATCAAGATTTACACATGACTAATAAAATATCTCCACTAATAATATTAGTTCATTAGTCAGCTAGTACAAATGGAGGTTAGAATCGGTCTGTTGCATATGTTCTGGTTTGGGTTTGTTCGTAGCGGTAGGCTAATGCTTGACTACAACAGACTATTAATCGACATGTTCGAGAGGCTCACTTGATACTTTCGTTGTGACTTTGATACAGAAAATAGATTAAAAGAAGTGAAGATAATGTGAGAGAAGAAAGTTTCTTTGCGGAAAGTGATAGAGTTAAAGCGTTAACTATTCGCAGCCTTTTGCACACTATAACCCTCTTTGTTCCTTTTACTTTTTTATTTCATATGCTCTTAAAAAACTGAGATGGACCAGTAAAATCTTTGTTTACTACCCTCTGTTGGTGGGGGCAGCAGAATAGCAGCCACGGTACCCCCTGCCTGTCGTAAGAGGCGACTAAAAGGAGCGACCAAAGGATGATCATGAAACTACTTGTGATCAGTACCACCACGCGGGGAACACTATGGGTCGCTTTTACTTGCGCGTAGTATCATTGTTAGGTACCAAATAGGTTTGTATTTAGTGGCAACCGAGAGCGCGACGGCTTTTACAGTACCTGTGATTAGTTTCACTATGAGCGACACCATGGGATGACGGAACCAATGGTTCTGGCTTGCCTTTGATTAGTACCCACTATATGAGGAACACCACGGGATAGTAAGAGTCCCTGTGGTTAGTACACTGTGATGAACACCATAGGTTTGCGTTGCCTGTAAATGGCGCCGCAATGTGCGAAACAGTGTAGGTCTGTAATACATGTGCGAATTTCATTATCTGTGAGCAGTACCATAATGTATGGAATACCGCGAGTCTACGCTACTCTTGATAAATACCATGGTTCTACTTTTCTAGCGATATATACCATTATGAAGGGCCGCTGACTTGGATTCTTGACCTCTTTCGACTCTAAGCATCATCGATTCAGTGTTGTGCTATAGAAGCAGTCCCGTGGTCAGAAATTCTATTTTTCTACGCCCGCTTCTGTGCATGCGAGACACTGTGAGTCGCTGCCACTGATCGTTTCAAGTTTCCATCCATCCATCCATCCATCCATCCATCCATCCATCCATCCATCCATCCATTCTTCGTCCTCACGTTTTGAATTGTGGTCAGTGGATGTTTTTTGGGCTTTTAATTTGCCATTTCATTTCGTACCATTAGGGGCCGATGGCCTATGTTAGGCCCCTTTAAACAACGATCATAATCATCACCTTTGTGCGTTGAATCTAATATAACATTCTTAGTTATACCACTATGATGCACTACTCCCTTAATGCGAATGCCTGGCTCACCAGATATCCTGGTGTACACTTTCGCTGTAGTTGACAAATCACCACCATGAAACAGGGCCCTGTATTCCGTGGAAACCCACATCCCTCAAGTGCGATATGAGACATTGCTTCTGATGTGGATGGGCATTAATGGAAACTGTTGCAGAATGTGGAATGCTGTAAACTAGGAGAAAATGACTGTGACTAGCGTAAATTCGTGAGCTAATGACTGTTCCGTCAGAGCATGTAGAAAACTTCTTTCGTGAATAGCTATCAAACTCGGAAATTGTAAAGAAGGTAACCGGATGAAACTACGCCACAGACAAGCGTTAAGGTAGTCAGCTAATTCTATACTAACATAATCAGAGGAAGTTTCGAGAATATGGTTGGTTTATGAAGGTGCAAACGAAATGAAGCCACGACTTTTTCCATCGATTCTAGTCATGGTCGATGTTACCGTTACAAGAAACTATTGAGTCTAGAACTTCGTTATTCCTGTTTACATTGAGTACTTTCAATTTCTTCTGTACATTTCTGAAATTGTCTAATAAGACGAGGAATCCTTCCCATTCGACACCCCGCATGTAGAGATGAACCTTGGTGGACGAGTAGTTGTTTATTCATGTGGTTTATACAAACTTTCAGCTGTATATGAAGATTTCCGAACACCAAGAGGAAGGACAACCAGATCGGGATTAGTTAAAAACCTAAAAGTATAACACGATTCATTCTTTTATGACCCGTATTTGCATGTTGAACAGATGGTATGGCCTTGTTTGCTAAAACAATGGAGGAAGCAAGGGAGCAAATCTTTGAACTAGAGAAAGAAGCAGCTAAAATAGGTCTTCACATCTCCTTCGAAAAAACCAAAATCATGGCAAACGCACACCCACATAAATCCTCAAAAGTCCAAGAACAATAGATCGAAATAGTAAAAGAATTCAAATATCTCGGAGAATGGATTAGTTCAAATGCTGTGAAATGCAAAGCAATGGAACCTTGGAAAAATTAAC
The DNA here is from genome assembly GCF_040414725.1 of Anabrus simplex. Classification (NCBI taxonomy): domain Eukaryota; kingdom Metazoa; phylum Arthropoda; class Insecta; order Orthoptera; family Tettigoniidae; genus Anabrus; species Anabrus simplex. The sequence continues at coordinate 99,736,212 of NC_090277.1, read as the reverse complement.
TTCAACTGGCCTTCCAACTAACAAGATACATACAAGAAGAAATCCCTTTCACGAGGGTCCAAAATTAAACATTATAAAACACCACAATAAGCAGCAGAAACACTAAACATGAATTTCAAAGGCTAAATCGAGAAACTCGAGCTAAAAGAAAGGAAAATTTTAAGAAACATCATAGGACCAAAATTTCTGGACAATAAGATTACATAAAGAATGAAACGCTCTACAAAAAAAAAAAAAATGAAAAACTCAGATACTGTGCGAAAAAGGATAAATGTTTGTCATCTCAGAATGAACTCTGATAGATTAACCAAACAAATATTTGACTTCTTCTGTAACAACAAAACAAAATTGGTTTAAAGAAACTGACCAAGACCTAGTGGAGTTAAAAATCACAGAAAATTGACTATTCGATCGAACAGCTAAAGTAATAATTAAAGACGAAAATGATTCCAAGACAAATCTACATTAAAAGGCAAACCTATTATCTCGGAAGACGAGAGGAAATGAAGATCAGAAAGAATGAAGAAATACTGGGCATTAAGGAAAGAACACACAAAGAAGTGATTGATTCTGCGTACCCCAAAGAGGGTGAAAAGGAAGAAGTGTAGACTAGCAACATTTTGGCCTAATCATTTTGATAACATAAGTGGTATGGTGTCCCACTATCACCAAAGTATCAGAAGTAAAGATTAGGTGTGAAGACGCCAGTCAGCAACGTGACATTCAAGCAGTACAGCAAAATAGTAGTTTCGTGATTTTGGGAAATGGTGACAACAAATATGTCCTTACTCTTGGTGCTCTGAAACATTAGTCACACGCAGCTAAAATTTCGTATGGGCCATATGAATAAACTGGACTTATTGTGTACCCAAGCTCATATCGAGGGCGTCGATTGGGAACGGTTCCTTGTCCGTTCTGAACGGAAGGAACGATTTCCATTTCAAGCGGGATAGTGCGTGTAGTCACGGTGTGTGATTACAATGAGATGGGTCGTACCGCAGCGGCTGCTTACGTAAAGAAACTCTGCCTGGTACCAGTGTATCTAATGCATGTCACACGAGTCTCTGTTCGATAACATCGGTGCTGAATACTAGTTGTCCATTAAGATTTAACGACTGGACGTGGGGGTATCTTTAGACCAAAGACGTTATAGTACCTAGACTTGTGTGGAACGTAATGGAGATCTGCGGCGGTTCCCAGCAAACATACGCCTTTCTATTCTCTGAACAGAATAGTTGGCTGGCAAGGGAACAAACTTGGGTGATTGATCAATGAACATATTATCTTGAATTTAATGGTAATCATTTTCCATCCAATAAACGGCAATGCTATATTTGGTTGCTGAAAACAAATAGCCGGACTGGGTGGAACAGTTAATTGATGTGCAGTGCCCCCGCGAATGAACTGTAGAAATTATCTGACGGTTCTGTTTAAAAGTTACATTTATCATTTTATACAGAAAATGATAGTTTGATAACGCTAACAGAATGTCACACTCTACAAACTTACACATGCAGTATATGAATCTATACAATATTAGCCGTTTCCCTCGGATTCGCTCGCGAGGATTTCGTAATTTGATAAAAATAATCGTTCCTCGGTACTGCACTGACATTATCTGAAAATCGGTAGAGTATAAACCCTCACTAAAAAATTGAGTTTCATTTACCACCAAACATCCTTTGTAAACTACGTTTGTGGTATTGCCTTTTGGGGCGAAGATTACCAGGCTAAACTAACTCTGGAACATGCGACATGAAAATCTACACGCGAGAAACGGTCCTCTCTCAAGTCGGAAAAATAGTGTTAATTTATTCTCAAAGGAGATTCCAAATACCCATTTCCACATTTGTAAGATCTTCAGTTTTTGAGATATAATTATCCTCATAAAAATAATTCAACTCCTTCACTTCTCACCTCCTTCCCCCTAAGTGAATTTTCCGAAAACAAAAAATGCGTGTTTCTTTATTTTTAAAGGAGATTCCTAACACCAATTTTCATGTCTTTAAGCTGTTCGGTTTTTGAGATAAAGAAATAAATTTTAAAAATTCACCTCCCCTTTTCACCCCGTTAGCTGAGGAATATCCAAAAAAATTCCTCCTTCGTGAGCACCTACTGGGATATAAATGTATCCCCCAAATTTTTCTTCATGTCCAGTAGTTTTGGCTCGGCGATGATGAATTAGTCAGGACATGTTATTTTATACATATAGATTAGGATTTCAAAACTTCTGTGTTATTTGTAATGGAAGCAGAACTATTATGCAGTGCTAAGTAAATATGAATACTAAACCTACAAAATATTAAAAAGATAGATCACGGAATATACATTTAAGGCGACACTCCGGAGATAAGTCGATATTTTGGTAATTTTGGTGAATTTTTTAATGACTGAAATTGAAAGGAGTGAGTTTCGTTTTTCTTGTCACTAAATGATTCCGCTGAATTCAAACAGTTTATCACTGTAATATAGCTTTGTTTGCCAATTGTAATTTTACACTTAAATCCCATTTTCTCCCATAATATTCTGCCAAATGTAACAAAATTTGTATTGTGTATGTATCACGGCTATATTAAGAAACCTGCGTATGGAATTTTTTATTGCAGAATTTTTTCAAGTATAGGGATTTTTAAGTCCAAAATTTTAAAACGTAAAAATTACACAAACTTTAGTACGATATATGTCCTTATATAAATTATGTACGTAGTGCTTTTAAAAGTATTATCTACCTAATTACAAAATTTACATTAACATGTTAATTCAATTTCGTCAAAAAAATGGAATGAAAAATTCAAAAAAATTGGGAAAACTATTAATAATTGTATTTGAGAGAAATGTTCGCGATATCTCTACCTTTATGTAGGTGACATTCCCACAGTTTCGTGAAAATCCATGCATTAGGTAAAAATATATCTCCGTAGTGTCGCCTTAATTCGATGACGATTATGAAAATGACTGAATAAATAACTAAAACCCATAGCTGCAGTTCTCAAATATGGATAAGCACGCTTAGGAGTCTCAACAATAGAATTGTAGTATCCAAACGCTTTCCGTAGAATGGCGCACTTATTCAACTGGTTGCTGTTGATAAACGAACAACGCATTTATGCACAGCCAAAAACACTGATAAGCTGAATTTTCTTGAAAACTGAGTTACGATGGAAATGTATATAACGTTTCTTGTAGAATATTTAATTTCAAGGCCACACGGTGCACTTGGTTTTTCGATAGAATCAACCGTTTACTCGTTATTTTAGTTGATGTAGGGCAAAAAATGCCCAGATTTGAGACATACCCCTATGAAATCCCCCACTAGTTCGAAACGTTGAGATGTATAAGATTCAAAAGTATCCCTTGAGTGAGTTGGTATTTCAAGCTGTATTGTTACTAAATTTCAACTCAGTCGGCCCAGTAGTTTCCGAGCTTTTCCGAAACAGATACCATCTCGTTTATATTAATAGCATAAATTAAATCTTCCGCCTCTATGGTGTAGTGGTTAGTGTGATTAGTTGCCACCCCCGGAGGGTCGGGTTCAATTTCCGGCTCTGCCACGAAATTTGAAAAGTCGTACGAGGGCTGGAACGGAGTCCACTCAGCCTCGGGAGATCAGCTGAATAGAGGGGGGTCCGATTTCCACCTCAGCATCCTCGAATTGGTTTTCATGGTTTTCCCACTTCTCCTCCAGGCAAATGCCGGGATGGTACCTAACTTTCGGCCACGGCCGCTTCCTTCCCTCTTCCTTGTCTATCCCTTCCAATCTTCCCATCCGCACACAAGGCCCCTGTTCAGCAGAGCGGGTGAGGCCGTCTGGGCGAGGTACTGGTCCTCCCCAGTTGTATCCCCCCGACCCAAAGTCTCACGCTCCAGGACACTGCCCTTGAGGCTGTAGACGTGGGATCCCCCGCGGAGACAAAGGGGAAAAACCAACCCTGGAGGTTAATCGTATTAAGAAAAATGAACTCTTTCTCATCTTTATGTAAACATGTCTCCTGTTTTCATGTAATACTTTATCAGCGTAAACGGGGAACATGCCGTCTAACTGTTCAGAATCACTTTATCCTTCTGTAGACGGCCTATTTTAACAGCAGCAGGCGTGCAGCGACGCCCTGGTAACTTTCGAATCGACGCCTTTGATACACCAAGTTCCATTTAAAATTTCAATGACATTAACTTTTAACTACGTAAATATTATTTTACGGCAGAAAGACGATTCGTGATACCTTAGTTGGTCATCCAACAAAATGTCATTGGCATCGGTCTGGTCCCACCTAAACTGTCATCAGAGATCTTGTACACGCCGACATCGTATGGCATGCAGTGTCAAATTGACTTCTTTCCGCCCTTCAAACATCAACAACCTGTGTGCTGGGTTTGATCCCGCGTTCTTCCCATTTGGAATCCGACATGCAACCTCGGATCCCCAGATACAGCGGTTTACACTCACTGGCAAAATTAATGGATCACTTGAATGTTCAAAGCAAAAAAAAAAAAAAAAAAGTAAAACATAGTTGTATTTACAATGATTATTTTCATGAACAAACTATCGAAGTAATGTTTGTTATTGCTACCGTTAGTTCGATAATTATTGTTTCATGAAAATAATCATTGTAAATAATAAAAATATTTCACAATTCAATTTTTTCCTTCGAAAATTCAAGTGCTCCATAAATTTTGCCGGTCGGTGGTGGTGATTTTTAGAGCTTTGAAATCAGAAATTTCTCATTTTAATTTGTACATTTTGTTTTATTTCATTTATATTTTGTAATTTAACATTCATTGAAAAAAACAATTTCTCTGGGTTCTGGTAAGCTCGTAATGTCTTTTGATAATGTTGACGTAAAATAATCATATTTGCATAGAGCTAATACTACAGTAAGAATGCATAAAGTATAAGAAAATGTACATTAAATAATTGGTTATAGGCTAAAGCATAACATAGGAAAATTCATATTTAAGCGAAATTATGATTTAAAAAAAAATATACAAAATTAACTGGTTATGCTCATGAATCACATACTGTGGAATGTGTAACTGAGTATTCTCTCCGATTATTTATGATTACATTTTATTTACGGAAATATCTTTTAGCATATTTACTGTTATTGCTCTTATGGGCCTACAAGGAGTGAACACACCCCCTCTGAGACACCCATAATTCCTCATGATTAAGGGATATTATACTGTACTTTGTAATGTATAATGAAAGATAGATAAAAAGCATGAGGTATTTTTGCCCGTGAGTTAATAAAAGTAACTACATAACATTTCCTTTTTCATAAATAAATTTGTAGGGAGGAAGCACAATGGCAGCAACAGCCATCGCTTCGTTGCCTTCATTTTCCTTCTGTGCTGCTGTGGTACAAGCCTCCTGTAGTCCCTCACTCTGTGAACCGCCGGCAGCTCACTTCTGTATTGAAGTCATCTACAGCATTTGTTTCACGTGTGTTTTTAGGTTCTAAATATGTGAGTAATTGTCTTGCGTTGAGTTGAGAGTAATGCGATACGCCTACGTGTGATTTCTTTCTTTAATAATACTGTTATCTTCAGTTGCGTCTGCCGGGCTGAGTGGCTCAGACGGTTAAGGCGCTGGCCTTCTGACCCCAACGTGCCAGGTTGGATCCTGGCTCAGTTCGGTGGTATTTGAAGGTGCTCAAATACGTCAGCCTCGTGTCGGTAGATTTACTGGCACGTAAAAGAACTCCCGCGGGACTAAATTCCGGCACCTCGGCGTCTCCGAAGACCAAAAAGTAGTTAGTGGGACGTAAAACTATTATTATTATTATTATTATTATTATTATTATTATTATTATTATTATTATTATTTGTTGCGTCTGTTTTCTAGCCTTTCTTGCCTGGAGAAATGGTATTAAATACATCCCTCTCCCTTCGAGCCAATAAGTTAATTGCCTGTTTTATCCCCGAATTTACCTTACACGTCAATGCTAAGGTTTTTTATGTGCCGTATTTTACCTCTAATTCTGTACAAACAAAAAATAGCCCCTGTGAATTTGTAACTTAGTTTCTTCCGTTTATTGTCTTGAACTTAAATACTAATTTTCAGATGTGCCGCCGTTTTTCCGTCATGGTATTGGGTAGAGCCATTGTATATGGCAACCCTGTTGTAAGAGCAATACCGTTTTCTTAACATGGGATGAACTATAGTAGCACGTCAAATACATTGAGAGCTACGTGGGCGAATTCTGTAAGACGTTCTAAGGGTGCACAAGAAGAAAAAAGTTTTGTTTCGAAAATACAGATAACGGTATTTCGCATTGTAGTATTTCGTATTTTGAGTAAATTTCTCATTTTATATCGTATATTCAAACTACATGTATAAACTAGTTTACAGGTCGTGACAAATGAAAATACGAATTTAATTAAAACTCTGTGTTCTGTTTCTGCTGGTCACGTGGCCCAAAAATGGTTCCGTATTGGCTGAATGGCCACGTTATCTTCCAATTCACCCCGAAGAAGTTGGTACTTATTTGTCATCAAACGAGGTAACGCCCTCTTTTTCAGGATTTCTTTTTCTTTGATATTATGGAGCTTTCTATAAAGTCATAGCAATGTTGAAGGTTTCGGATTTGGTACCCTTTGGAAATAAGCGACTCAAATGTCAGACTGAGAAAGGTCAATAAAAAGTAAATTGGTTCTATCCCATATATATATTAGTTGCGTAGAAATGAAAAGGTTAGCACAGGGTAGGGTAGGATGGAGAGCAGTATCAAACCCAAACAGGTTAACACTGAGACGGTAGTTATTTTTATTTATAACCTCTGTATAATAAAGTTGTTGGTAAAAAGAAGAGCAAAATCATAGACAAATAAGTCGTCCAGTTTATTCGTGGGCTGAAAAGCCACTACAGATGTATTACAGCATACTATCAGCTGACCCACATTGGCTAAGACGGTACTTAAAATGACGTCATCTGCAGCTCCACATGTGCATTTTATAGTCCGAGGAGGAGGCACAAGTGAGTAAAAGGACTTGTAAACAGAGAGGCTTCATAAAACAGAGCAGTCAAACATTATCAACACAGACAAAACATTGCACTATCTCTGTGAGCTAAAGTAAACGATGGTGTTCGGGCTTTCCTCGTAGCACTAAAATCTGTTTTACATAACAAGCAGACGTGGAATGAAGTCCAGACACTCCTAGTGTTCTCATTGTGCTGATTTCCGGTCTTGCGACCGATTTTGTTCGGCCGTTCTCACCAACTACTTTCGGTGGCTTTACCTTCCCTAAGAGTCGGTTACGAAAAATATCTATAAAACCAAAAACCAAACCCCATGGCTCAACAGCCCTGAAGGACCATGGCCTACAAGCGACCGCTGCTCAGCCCGAAGGTCTGCAGATTATCAGGTGTTGTGTGGTCGGCATGACGAATCCTCTCGGTCGTTATTCTTGGCTTTCTACACCGGGGCCGCCATCTCAATTGTAATGATGTAGGCTGAGTGGACTCCAACCGGCCATCAGATCCAGGTAAAATTCCCTGACCTGGCCGGGAATCGAACCCGGCGCCTCCGGGTAAGAGGCAACCACGCTACCCCTACACCGCGGATCCACCGCAAGATATCAGTACTAAATTAAAAAAGGGATGGTGTTTGTTTTGTTCCGGATAGGCTAGAAAACTGCTGGACTGATTGAGCTGAAATTTGAAATCCCGAATCACGCAATTGATATTTTCGATTATGATACATTTCACCGTTTTGAACTTGTACGGGGTTTTACCGGATGAGTTCCCAAATTTGGGCAATTTTTGTCGTACATAAACTAAAACGATGGTTTAACGATTGGCCCTGTCGAAAAATGAAGTGCACGATGTGGCCTTTAATTTAGATTTTCTGAAAGAAAAGTCATTCGTAACTAACGGTTTTCGAGAAAATTCAGCTTTCTTGTCTTTGACTGTGGTAGTCTTCACTAATGAATAAGAAAGAAAAGCCATGATGGCCAGTGGAGGGGTGGAAGGTAAAGGCTTTCACTACTCGTAACCTCGGCACTTGATGCGGTAGAGTGGTTAGCTCTACGTTCGGCCGCTGTTGCCCCCAGGAATTAAACTGGTACTCATAATTTGGTAGGCCATGTGGTTCTTCGGAAGTAGAAATCTAGTGTCTTAAATTTTTCGATTTCCTGATGGGTGAACAGAGCACGCCTTTACCGCCTCGGCCAGGCAGCCCCTATCCACACTGAATAGCTCATTTGGCGCATAAGTAGGGATCGCGTGAAGCAGCGTTCATCATCATAAGTCGTTCGTTCTCAAGTCAGCGAGCGCACCATGAGGCTACACTTGTATTGTCGAGAGTGATATGCGTGCTTGTCCATTCTTCAGAACTGTTGTGGGCTGTAGTTGATTTTTTTCAGCTATTTTCATGATCGTATTATGTTCACCGTTTCTATATTTTCACATTTCATTTTGCCTTGTCTTAGACTAGTTATTGTGTAGGCTTAGTTTTCATGTATTTATGTACCGGATGAGAAGGTCGTAGATACTATCAGGGCTTGTTTGAAGACACGCACATATACTTGCGGACAACCTTAATTTAACCACTGCCGGGCTAAGTGGCTCAGACGATTGAGGCGCTGGTCTTCTGACTCCAACTTGGCAGGTTCGATCCTGGCTTAGTCCGCTGGTATTTGAAGGTGCTCAAATACGCCAGCCTCGTGTCGGTAGATTTACTGGCACGTAAAAGAACTCGGGAACTAAATTCCGGCACCTCGGAGTCTCCGAAAACCGTAAAAGTAGTTAGTAGGACTTAAAAACAAGTAACATTATTTATTATTAATTTAACCACTTTACAGTAATGCTTGCACATAAATCCGTACGGGGAACGGGTACCTTAGCTAGTACATTTATATGGGCGTAAATAAAACATAATTTAGTTTGTGTATTTAAAATTCTTAACTCGTGCTTCGTATTTATCTTGGACTAGGCATTCAAAAGTCGCAAATAGGTCCAGTTCATTTTAGGTCAATATCACGGAAAAACGGTTCAACAGCGTCTTCGGAAACTTGGGTTTAAAGTACAGGGGTAGCCGGAATGTCCTCTAGGCTATTTATTGTTTGTAAAGTGACGTAGTAATATTAAGAGAACCAAAACAGAACATCCATAGATCATCCGTTAATATTAGCTGCATTGAAAAATTGAACGTAGTAAGTTTCGTAAAATACTGTGTAATTTCTGATCTGCGGTTCTTCTGTTTTTTAACTCATAATAATAATAATAATAATAATAATAATAATAATAATAATAATAATAATAATAATAATAATAATAATCACGATTTTAATGTTGAAATGAAAGTTTAATCACGACGTGTTTCTTAGAAAACCTTGCACAACTTCTACTAGTTTCCCGTCCTTGTAAATACAACACGTTCATTACAATCTTGCACTTCTCATCTTCAAGGCTGTGAAGCGTATGAACCATCAAAGAACTGTGGCGTCATAATGGATACATTTACAACTAACCTGGCAGATCGCTTCGTTGTTATAGAGCACGTCAAAATTGAACGCAGTTAAACCTATTTCCGTAAAGAACACCGGTTAACGGAAGGACGAAACAGCGGAGTTGAAAGCTATTTTTAAAAACTCTTTACCTAAAATTCCAGCAGCGATGACATGAATTGAAGTAACCAAACACTACTCGAATCCATTTCAGTTCAGATGATAATTAGGTAATTACTAGACATCACAATTATGTGCTGTATTAGTTATCATTATAAGCATCCACCTGTGCTACAAAAAGTGTTGAAATACGGTATACATGAAACTATGCACATATTTCTTGCTATTGAACACTAGTATGAAATGCAGACTCACGCGATTCACCCACACCAATACATAAAAATCATGATCATGAATAAACTACTGAATGAAAAAAAAAAGTTACAGTTGCGGCTGTTCAAACTAGTGCAAACAATCCGTGCATAGTTTGTAAGACGTGTCAGTCAGTAATCACTATTAAAACAATATGCACAAGTCTCCTCGATGAAACAGTGTGTTAATACATATAATACATAAATTCTTAAAGTTGTAAAAAACTACAGACGTGAAGAAACACTTAGACATCATACTTCTCTCCATAATTCTCTTTGCAGTACACTACAATAGTCTTGTCCAATTTTTCTGATATAACTCCGTGGCGTTTCTGTTACAACCAGATTCAATACGGAGAATGATCTAAATCTACGGATGTTACAGGACAGTACTTGAATTCAGGAGAACATTCTGGTAGATGCACAGTATCACTACCAGCCAGCTACCGTGATGTCGTAGCCCGGACATCACGGTATTTTTGTTTGCAGACTGAGTCCGAGATTTTCTGGGATACCTTCCAGTTCACTCTTCACGTTCTCGGTAATGTACAGCAAATCGCCGAAGCAATCCAGCTGTTTGTAGCTTCTTGAGTGATTCTAGCTGGCATGATTTCGAAGTGTGTCTTGAAAGTGCCAGTTCCCTCTCAACCGTGTCATTGCCGAAAGAGACTTAGTATTTTCTTGTAGATTGCTTGTAAAATTTGTTAAAATATGCACAACAAAAGGAGAAAACATACACAATAAATCAAATTTGAAATGTATGCACTAAACTGAAATATATTCATTGTTAAACTTAATAATTCATACAATTTCTCCTTCAAACGCAATTCCTTGTCGGTTTTAGGGTCTACATCTCGGCAAATAAATTATGCAAAATCCAATGTCTAGTAATTATATATTCCAGTTCTTCACTTGTAGATACCTAATTATGAGAAATGTCAGCGAATGCGGTTCTGGTATGGTTTATATTATTTACTTCAATGGAGTTGCCGGGCTGAGAGGCTCAGACGGTTGAGGCACTGGTCTTCCGACCCCAACTTCGTAGGTTCGATCCTGGCTCAGTTTGGTATTTGAAGGTGACCAAATAGGTCAGCCTCGTTTCGGTAGATATGCTGGCGCGTAAAATAACTCCTACGGGAAAAATTCCGGCCCCTCGGCTTCTCCGAAAACCGTCAACAAGTCAGTGGTATGTAAAAATTATTAAACACTGATTCAATAAGTACTTTCGGTGTTGGTGTTGTATTGAATACGAGACTTGACAGCAGTTTCCTCTGAAAGTGCTTTTAAGAATTCAGCACTCTCGGGTATGGAGAACAATGGAGAAAAACAGCAGTGAAACTAAGTTTGCGCTGTATGCTTGGGACGTTCTGGTGCCTATCAGTTTGAGTTCAGAAATGTCTTAACCAGCAACAAACTGGCTTTGCTGGCTTCATTGATTTGAAAAAGCTTTTAACTACGGTTAGACATGATAATCTTTCTAAATCAGCTGAAACATACTTCACCGAGCTCGATAGCTGCAGTCTCTTAAGTGCGGCCAGTATCCAGTATTCGGGAGATTGTAGGTTCGAACCCCACTGTCGGCAGCCCTGAAGATGGTTTTCCGTGGTTTCCCATTTTCACACAAAGCAAATGCTGGGGCTGTACCTTAATTAAGGCCACGGCCGCTTCCTTCCCAGCCCTTTCCTGTCCCATCGTCGCAATAAGACATATGCGGCGTGAAGCAACTTGCAAAAACATACTGTGATTGACAATGAACATGCGAAAATAAAGTTGCTGTATTGGAACCAATCAATTCACACCAGATTACAGAGCACGGTACAGAAATGGTTGTATCCTCTCTCCAGTTTCTTTTAATTTATACTCTGAAATAATTGATCGAATTAATGAAGGAATCAGGATCAACGAAAATGAAATAAACACTATTCACTATGCAGATTTAATTAATTTGTTTGTTACATACATCATTATAGACAGTTATGCCTTTCAGCGTTCAGTCTGCAGTCCTCTGTGAATTTACTAAATGTCGCCCACAATTCTGTTTGCAGCTAGTGTTGTGGCCTCATTTAGTTCTATAGCTGCCCCTGTGGATCAGTGGTGGAGTGTCGGCCTCCGGATCCCAAGATAGCGGGTTCAAACCCGGCAGAAGTGGTCGGATTTTTGAAGGGCGGAAAATAATTCCATTCGACACTCCATGTAGTACGATGTCGACATGTTAAAGATCTGTTCACACGTTTAGTGTTCAGCCGACAACATTAATTACATCTCGGCCATAGACACCCAAGAGAGTTCCGGTTTACTCGGTCAGCCATCTAGTAGGCCTAGAATAAAACAGAACGTTGAAATTGACGAGCAGACAGCCAGATGGCGTCAGATTGAAATGTCTGCACACGGTAGCTGAGGCCATACTATATTATTATTATTATTATTATTATTATTATTATTATTATTATTATTATTATTATTATTATTATTATTATTATTATTATTATTAGTTCTATACCTCTCTTACCCTCCATAAGAGTCCATTATTCTCCTACGTAACCTATCCTCCTCCATTCGCTTTTATTTATTTAGCGCTTAGCTTTTAGTGCCGGGAGTGTTCAATGACATGTTCGGCTCTCTCATGGGTGACCTGCGCGTAAGGCAGGGAGAGGGTGAAACACGTCGGCACGCTACCTACTCTAGTCGAGTATCATCAAGGGGTCTGCTCAAGGTTTAACATCACCCGAAGCACGGATCACCAATAGCGTCATATGCCCTCACTCCATATGAGCGCTAAGGGGAGGTTTAGAATTGAATCCAGGTTGTTGGCGCGTAATCAAGTGATTAGTGATTATAACCTGTCAGCTCAGTACGTATATCCTTTCTTATATAGAAGTTGTGTACGTAAAACTCATTCATTTGCTCGTAATGGATTCCTATACTCATCTGACCAGGCTTGCGAAGTTGAATCCGATGATAAAAAGGGGAAATCTGTGAGTAAACGCGTAAATTTGTGGAAAGTTAAACGAGTTTACTTCGGTTTTCACGCTGACTTTATTTGTGGTCGGCGAGTGTACTCTCTTTCTCGTCTATTCAAGCTGGTGATGCTCTGGGCATCTGATGCCCGCATGATGTTTGAACGTCGTTCAGGGAACGTCATGCTTTTCATTTAAACTAATGTCCTTCCCACTATTCTTGTAACAAGCTGCTTTCACTTCATGTCTATTATGACAAAACGACGTGGTATCCATTTGGCTGCGCGTAGGCGTACCAACTTAACCACTCTTGAATCTAATAACTGTACTCGGTAATGCAGAAGGTCAGAAATTGCCCCCTCTGTCTGGTAGTGAGGAATACGCTGCCGTGGCAGTCGGTTACAAGTGGATAATGAATAGAATACTCTTTCCTGGTCATGGATGACCAACAGGGGAGAAAGTATTCATTTATCATAATTAACACATGCAGTTAGTTTTTTTACAGTACATAATATTAAAGAAAATCCAAGAAAAATATTACAAAATTATTCAAGTATACTTACGAATATTTCATGTGGCTATTAGTAGCCGAGTGCAGCCCTTGTAAGGCAGACCCTCCGATGAGGGTGGGCGGCATCTGCCATTTGTAGGTAACTGCGTGTTATTGTGGTGGAGGATAGTGTTATGTGTGGTGTGAGTTGCAGGGATGTTGGGGACAGCACAAACACCCAGCCCCCGGGCCATTGGAATTAACCAATTAAGATTAAAATCCCCGACCCGGCCGGGAATCGAACCCGGGACCCTCTGAACCGAAGGCCAGTACGCTGGCCATTCAGCCAACGTGTCGGACACTTACGAATAGAAGTGTTTAGATAGAAGTCTTCTTCTGTACATGCATGAATACGTGAACGAACTCCATTTCAGGGCAACATTCCGCCCCAACAAAGGTCTCATTAAAACTGATAGCGATAGCATTGAATGGACGTCATTTAAAAAAAAAAAAATATGTAGGTATGTCCTGTCGTTTCGAGTCGGTTGCTTCCATTCTTCACGTGCTCAGGAGAAAAGCATCCCCACTGCTCCTTAAGTCTTACACATGGGAGCGTGGGTTGGCAGCCCTGGCTGAGTTTAACATTCCAGCCGCTGCTTGTGCCAGGCTCTTCGTTATTGTTTCCCATCTGGCTGTCTTGGTCGACTTTTGTTCTCTTCCGACCCTAACTGTGTTCGGTATTCGAGGTCCGGAGGTCTTTAATTTTCGGGCTTTTCGTATCCCCTCCCACTTTTTTCCGGTACCCTTATTCTTCGAAAGGTCGCAACTGGTCTCTTTTATTTTTTTCTTTGTGGTGTGTATTAAGATGGAGTGGTCGCCTTGTTGCACTGCCCATTAAAAACAAGTAACCACCACCACCACCACCACCACCACCACCACTGTTACTGATTTTACGCCCCGGTTACTATTGTTACGGTTTTCGGAGATGCCGAAATGTCCCGCGGGAGTTTTTTTTACTGCCGGTAAATCTGTCGACACGAGCTCGACGTATGTGAACACCTTCAAATACCATCGGACTAAGCTGTAATCAAACTTGCCAATTTGGGCTCAGGAAGCCTCGGTCCGGGGCGTCACCACAGCCAGAGTTATCGAAATTGAGTGGGGGGGGGGGGGCACCGAAGACACGATTTGTCCCCAGTTTGTTTCACAAGATCGCAACAGTGTAGAGATGGGATGGCTCGACAGCTAATTTCTGAGCTACGTAAAACCATCTTGGCGTCCTGGGAATCGGAGTGGCTAGCCATCCTAACTCTACAACAAGCTGCGAGCAAAAGACAACTGCCGTTGACGGTCCGCTTTCCGGCCTTCACGGACGGAGGCCGTAGGTAGTTTGGTGTAGGCTGAGGACAGTTCGAGGATCGACGCACTCTTACTACGTACTAAATAGCGAAGACACTACAGTGTGTTCTTGTGGTGCCGAATTCACCGTGGCCCGTATCCTCGCAGAGTGCGCCGATCTCTCTGGCGTAAGACGGAACCCCGGCCTGCAGAAGACGCTCAGACTCGTACTAGCAGATGACGAGATTACCGCGTATCTCGTAATTTGCGTGTGAATTTCAAGTGTTCTGCAACATGACGGGTAAAATTTCTTCCCCTGCATCTGTTTCTCTTAAAGTCTCGTATTGTCCAGGGTTATTTTCATATACCCTTGACTTAACATACACGCGTATAAATAAGTCACATGCAGTGGGATTGGGTGATCTTGCGGGTCTTTCAAGATCTCCCCGTCTGGAAAGGACTAGTTTTTGAAGTGTTTGTGTCAATTTCAATAATAAAATATATTTTGTTTTTAAAATTCGTTCTTGAATAATTTTTTCTTTCCACTTAATTTGTTCAGAGAGGCTGATTACCTGGCTGTACTTCCTATTAAAACTCAGCACCACCACTATTTGGGGGGAGGGGGACTTGACATTTCAGAAGTTTGTGCAGTACGTCCTTGCAATAAATTAATTGTCCGGAAGACTGGTGCGCGTGGCAGGCGCCGTTGAGGGGCGTGACCATTGAGAGGGCGTTCACAGGGCGGAACTGGACTCCTATTACAGAGATAGCTGACGCCAGCCATGTGGTAGGTGGATGGCGATGGACAATGATCTAGAAGTGAAACTCGCCATGGCAACAAGATCACAGCTGTGGGCACGGGGATATAATTTATATTCGGCGAATGCAAGTCTTTTGAATATACAGGAACTTATTTGCTAGTGGCTTTACGTCGCACCGACATACAGTCCTTATGGCGACGGTGGGATAGGAAGGGGCTGGGAGTGGGAAGGAAGCGGCCATGGCCTTAATTAAGGTACAGCCACAGCATTTGTCTGGTGTAAAAATGGGAAACCACGGAAAACCATCTTCAGGGCTGCCGGCAGTGGGATTCGAACCCACTATCTTCCGGATGCAAGCTCACAGCTGCGCGCCCTTAACCGATTATTATTATAGTAAAATCTGCCTTCGGAACCTTTCTGAACAGGAAAACTATCCATATCGGAAAATTCACATCTAAAAATATCGGCTTAAAACTCACGAAACGATTAGTTTTGACATATGTTTGGAGCGTATTTCTGTAGGAAAGTGTGGAGCGTATTTCTGTAGGAAAGTGGGATCTGGACACTAAGGGTGGCAGAGAGAGAGTAGAAGCTAGCACAATGATGCTATAGACTAATATTGTACATTTCTTGAGTAGATAGTTACTAACGAGGAAGTAAGGAAGAGTTGAAGCTTTTAAATGAACATTAAGAAAATAAGAAATACATGGAATGGGCATGTAATCAGATATGGTAGTTTATTAGCCTTCATCCTGGAGGGCTCTGTGGAAGGAAGAAATTGTAGGGGAAGGCCTAGACTGCAATACATCGGTCAACTGGAGGAGGGAGGAGGAGCTGGGATGTCAATCTAATGTAAAACTGAAGAGTATGGCACAAAATCAGAACATTTGAAGAGCTGCTGACAACCAACCTTAGGTTTGTAAACTTAAGTAGTATTCATGTACGTTTACCTGTATTTAGCGGAACCTGTCTGACGCGGAAACGTAAATAAATTTTGCTAATATTAACAGAAAAAAGACTTAAATTCCTTTCCTAAACCTTTTCAGTACATGTGTGTTCTAAATGGATCTAAGATAGCCGAGATACTGATTGCTACAACACTCTTGAACAGTGTAATTACGGTAATATCAATGCAAAGGATTACATGGCCATTGATCTAGAAGTGGGATACAGATGGCGTTAGAAAACATCGAGGAGTTCGTTAAGTCACCTTCAAGGAAAGGAACAGAATTGGTAATGAAGACGAGAACGAAGACGATGAACACGATGGTTTATGAAACGTGAAGTCCTACCGACATTAGCCGTAAAGAACACTCGGTCTATTTCACTAACGAAGAATGACGCGGAATTGTTAGACATTTGCCATGCCCGTATTTTAATTATTGAGAACCTTGCTACCAGGGATAGTAGTGTACAATTCTGAATTCGCCAGACTGACTCTTATAATTATTTATTCTAATTTTTTAATAACATAGTCTTAGTGTATTCATTATCTTAGGCAGTCTCCAAGTGGAGGAAGATTTTAAACATAAAAAATATTAGTGTTTCTTCTATAAAATATGCATTGTGTAATTAAGTGCATGTGCTGTTCTAAGCAAGACCATATTTGAGTCAGTTAAACAAGTGTATATGAGTGTGTGATTACTGGTTAGTCACTATTGTATGGGGAACAATGTAATTGCCTAGGTGTTAATATAAGGAATGTTCTTCGTTACGGAAGAAGAAATATGGGAGTATGGTCCTACACTTTGTGAATACGGCACTCAAACCACCTCACCACCATCCCTAACGGACATCGGTACCAAAACCACACCCCAAACCATAGAAATTGACATCCAAACGGGTCCAAAAATCACAACCTGCAGCCACAGAACCCACTAACCAATCACTACCCTCGCCTCAACCACAATCATACCCCTCCCCTGTCTGCCGACCTGCAACTGCCCAGAATCGAACCTGTACTAATCAAATCAAACCTCGCCCACAAACATCACTATTACTCGTGTGCTATAACTGCCTTCATTTAAACCATTCAGCAGCAAACTGCCCAAACCTAACCCGTTGCAACAGATGTGGTGACCACCACCATCACACCGTCTGCCCAGTCCCTAGAGATCAGGCCAAATGCGCAAACTGCAAAGGCCAACGTATCGCATCATACCCAGGCTGCCCATTCATCAGAAAAGCCATTAAAGCGCGCAAGCACCTCCGCCATCCACAACAGCCTCACCAACAAATTCCATCTCTACCAAACCTCAGCCTCAATCCCCCTCTCACGTACCATCTAAACCGCCCATCACAAACCATAGAACTTCGTAAATATCTCCTCTACTAACCAGCACCACATAATCCAAGTACCGCAACTCCAGACCTTCCCACCCAGAAACACTGCATGGCCCAACAACCAGCAACGCACCCCCTTAAATAAGTCCCCTCTAAACCTCTCAATAAGCCCAACTGATGGTTAGCACCTTCCTAAGCACAAATAAGTCTCCTATTCCCAAGTCGAAAACAACGGCAGACACTGCCACCACCACATTTCAATAACTGCATCCTCTCACCTCTCTACCTTTCCTGAAATACTGGAAATTAAATACCAAACCAACCACGAGTCTACGCTCTAAGAGTCAGGGGTTATGAACTTCATGTTGTTGGTCCGTATTGAACTGAGATTACATATACATTATAAACAAAGTTTTCCATCTATTCAATACATTGTTTTATTTTCACGGCGTGTATTTACACAACATGGGACTAGTTTGAACCCTACTCGGGGTCATCAGCCATATTTAAACATACACAATATATGACGAAATCCACATGTTTCTAAAGGGCAGTAAGAACAATGTATGAAACAAACATGTAGTTAACACTATTATGTGTGGTTGAAATAGGCGAAGTGCTGTGGTGCCACAAATGTTGCATATGAAAGTGAAATATTTCGAGTGACGATAGGTGAGCAATATATAATAAAAGTATACAAATACGTTAAAAAGTCTGGGTATAGAAGTACAAATGAAATGCTCTATGTTGTGGATCAACTTGAGTCGAATGTTTAGACACACGGTGTTTCATATAGAATTCAGTACGTCTTGGCAATACATTACGGTTATGGACAGTGTGTTACGGTACTAATAATGAACACAATATAATGTGACGCTTATAATAAGCGTACCAGTATGTACAAATGTTTATGTAACAAATATGTACACGATACTCTCTAGAAGAACCTGTGAGGAGTTGATTATACACTGTATCAGCTTAAGCAGAAATTTTGGTACTTGGTGTATTAGGTAACCAAGCTATGTTGACATGACTGCAGGATTGATTGCTGGAACTGTACAGGCAATATATGAAGTTTTAAAATTCTTCTGGAGCCCAACTAACACGAACAACCCAAGACTGAAATGGGCGCTGCTAGCTCGACGTACTTTCTGTATAAGTTCTATAACTAATTTCATCGGCTTGTAAGCGAACTCCATTTGACTTCCTCTTGCAAGCTAAAAGCATCGTCATAGTTTTTACTGTTACTGATCCTTTGGTTCATGGCGAGGGTTACTGTAGTAACGTCCTAGTTCGTGAACCATGGGCAACGGCTGAGTGGCCTAGTAAGTGGTCCTGAGAGGCGGGATACCAGTTGCTATGGAACGGGAGTGGGCATCTCGGACATATTCTGAGTTATGGCCCTCCTTGTGCTCAGGCGGATAGGACTATACAATCCATCGGTGGTCCATAACCCGTTAGAGGAGAGATCCTCACTTGGACTATGTGCAAGTAGGGTAGCATCCTGCTACATGATTTTTACCGAGCTCAGAACATTTTAAGCAAGCCTCGGACGTATGGGAGTAACGGAGTCCTACTCCCATTTGAAAGGCGAGGGACTCCTTGGAAACAACTTGGGCGAACGAAATGGAATTCGATGGGGAGCTATCAATATTAATGGGGCTTATGGAAGAAAGTAGAACTGGCTAAGTCAGCTAAGAGGATGCGTTTGGATGTGCTAGGAGTAAGTGATATCCGGGTAAGGGGAGATAACGAGGAAGAGATAGATTATAAAGTGTGCTTGACGGATGTTAGAAAGGAAAGGGCAGAGTATGCGGTAGGGCTGTTCATCAGGAAAACCATTGCACGCAACATAGTTTCTGTTAGGCACGTAAATGAGCTGATGATGTGGGTAGATTTGTCAGTTGGAGGAATTAGGACGAGAATTGTCTCAGTGTATTCACCATGTGAGGATGCAAATGAGGATGAAGTTGACAAGTTTTATGAAGCATTGAGTGACATCGTGGTTAGGGTCAACAGCAAGGATAAAATAATGCTAATGGGCGATTTCAGTGCGAGAGTTGGAAATAGAACTGAAGGATACGAAAGGGTGATTGGTAAATGTGGGGAAGATATGGAAGCTAATGGGAATGGGACGAGTTAGCTGGACTTCTGTGCTAGTATGGTTTAGTAGTTCAGAATACATTCAAGCATAAGGCTATTCACCGCTACACATGGGAGGCTAGGGGTACCAGATCCATATTAGACCATTGTATTAACAGACTTCGAGTTCAGGAAATCTGCTAGGAATGTAAGTTTTCCGCGAACTTTTCGATGATGCAGACCACTATCCCATCTGTAGTGAACTGAAAGGTATAATATGGCAGGGAGGGATTCAGTTAGGTGGAAATTTAGTAAGCAGTCTGGCCTATGCTGATGACTTGGTCTTAATGGCAGATTGTGCCGAAAGCCTGCGGTCTAATATCTTGGAACTTGAAAATAGGTGCAATGAGTATGGTATGAAAATTAGCCTTTCGAAGACTAAATTGATGCCAGTAGGTAAGAAATTCAACAGAATTGAATGTCAGATTGGTGATACAACGGGTCGATAATTTCAAGTATTTAGGTTGTGTGTTCTCCCAGGATGGTAATATAGCGAGATAGAATCCAGGTGTAGTAAAGCTAATGCAGTGAGCTCACAGTTGCGATCAACAGTATTCTGTAAGAAAGTCATTGATGTAATTGATGCAATTATGCTAACAATAATCAATATTTATCACTTAAATAGACAATTTTACAGCATTTACACTCTAATTTGGAGCACCTCATGACTCAGATATGAAGAGTGTCTGCTCGAACGATCCTGTTTCTACCTTACGAAAGTCTAGGGAAAGGCACAAGAAACGTACCCATGATGAGGTTTGCACAAATTTTAAGGAATGAAATCTTCCTGATCTGGATTGCTCATGGCAATCGAAAACATTCAACTACTGCAATACATGTGCACGAAATACTGATTTGTTTTTTAGGTGGAAATAGCACCGTCTGAACATAATCCTCATATGTATTAATATTATGTAACTAGCACATATCTAAGTTGTTAGCCGGGTGGTCTGTAAAACGGCTTATTATTATTATTATTATTATTATTATTATTATTAAAGCTCTAAGGTCCTTCGGAGAACACTGCCAAAAGTCCTTGAACAGTTGCTAATTAATGGAACAAGAGTCTTCAAGCACAAATTTACTCATATTCACAGTAATATATAAGCCATATTGTCTAGGTGATCGTAATGAACCCAACAGACCTCTGTACATATACAATGTATAAACATGTTACTTCTATTATGTATTTGTTGCATCATTAATTGTTTAAAGATAAAATCGTTTTTGTTCCAGATTTAATCCACTGTACAAACGAGCCGAACGTGTCGATACCACAGCTGGCGAATCTACTTATCGAGCGATCTCAGAACACCAATTGGGTAGTGGTGTTCAAGGCGCTCATCACTGTCCACCACATGCTCTGTTACGGGAACGAGGTAAGGGGTTTCAAAGTCTCCGTAGAATTACTCTAGAAATAACATGTGTTGTCTATACATTATGAACATGATCATTTTTTTTTTTTTTTTGGCAAACGAGTCTTATTTTACACGATCCCACCCCCACCCCCTCCAAAAAAAACATCGACAAGGCTTAGTATGTTGTGTGGGATGGCGGACTGATCGGTTTTCAAGAAGGAGCCCCTGTCCGGAAATGCACGGTTTGGGCGCCGGAGAGCGTCTAAGTTTGAGAACGGTTGTGACACATTGTTCCAATTTGGTGTCTTAATACGGAAGGTATGCAACCCTTTAGCCATCTGTGTACTGCGGATGGACGACTTCAGCCTAATAACATTCTTGCGCATGCGCTACATTCCTCCACACAGTACTTGATGCGCATCCTACTGCGTTACTTGTGTACTGCAGTCTGCCAGTGCGTGTACCAGTACACAGCTGGGGAAATGACAGACATGGTGCTTGCATACGGCAAAGTGGATTGCAATGGTAGAGCTGCTGCAAGATTGTATGCGGAACGTTTTCCAAACAGACGTACCCCCACATCATTCCACGTTCGCGGCCATGGAAGCCCGGCAGTTTTACGTAGGCAGTATGAAGAGTATGGCGTATGACACGCCTGTAACGTCAGCGGAGGACCTTATTGCTCGAGTCCACGGAGCGATTGACATTCTTCAAAGACAACCGCACGTAGTAAGTCATGTGCGTGAGGCTCAGCACCGCCGATGTAGGGTCTGCAATGACGTAGCAGGTACACAGTTCGAACCCAGTTTGTAATGAGCCCGATGTGCTTCTCATGTTGGGTTTATTGACGACGTGCGGAACGCACACCCATCTCACACTTCAATGCGCTACAGCGTCCAAGCCGTGCGTTTCTGGATGTTGAAAATGTATCTGTTTGCCTTCTCGAGCGTTGTCGGTGGGTTTTTTGTGGGGGGGGGGGCACCCTGTTATAAGTTCACCTGCCGAATAGTGTAGAAAAATATAGTATAGTAGAAAATGTAATCTCGTATGTGCTAAGTGAATTACCAGTCATCGTCGGGTACAACTGTTATTGCAATATACAAATGTTACGTACGAGTTAAGTATTACGATTCTATGAATTCGTATAAGCCTAGATATTATATACATATGTTACGTTAATGACTAATATCGCCGGTTCATTCAGTAGTACGGCACTCTTACCTCGAAAAAAGGATTGTCCAGTGGAAGGGTAAGAACATTCTAGGGGATCCATTGAGAGCAAGTATTAACATTTATTATTTTCAGAATATTATTCATATTAGGTGTGTATTGGTACGAATGCACAGTAGGATGTTCTTATTCCGTTGTGTCGCTGTTGTGTTAGAACTAGATACGTTTATCGGTTCACGTACAAGTTATCTTCTCGGAAATCCTCTTTTCGACTACAATTACTAGGATTTTCATGCTTTGTTTGGGGGGGGGGGATACAGATATCAAGAAAATGTTTTGATTTGTAGCAGTATTGCACTCTGAGCCCATTGATGTGAAATTTCGGGTCGTTACACCTGTGATCTCATTTATAAGGTCTTTTATTTATTCTTTCATGTTGACATCGAGTAACTTGAATGTTCTGCTGTTTCTTGTTTGACATAAAATCAATGATCATATTTAATCCATTGTGTACCGGGAAAATTCCGTGAACAACCTAGGAATTATTAAACTGACTCACATTGGTCATCTGGACAGACACGCTCATATAGAGTCCGGCTGAAACGTTTGACGATTCTGCGACGGTACTGCGAGAAGACAACCCGATGGGATGGGAAGTGAAGTGACCTTGAATGCCCATGTTGCTCGGATCGAAGCGTTTTAGTGACCTTGCCTAATTTGACCTACTGTTCGAATTTTTATTATGGACACAGTTTAGTCTTTAATTACAAACGAACCGATAGACCTATTGTAAAATGAGTTACACCAATACTTGTTTAATTCTGCATTGTGGTGTATGAGACATTGTTTTTAGCCCCATTAATTATTTTTTATTTATAGTTGCAGTGATAGTAATGAAATTGTTATAACCACATGTATTTTTAGTGTAATGCTCGAGTTGCAACTTTTTTCTACCGTCTCAAAAGTTCTTATTTTTCTAAAGAAACTCTTTCTCAGCCCAGGATAAACGTACGAATATTTGGCAGGAAATAAGATTCATCGCAATGACTTATGTTCCGAGCCGCAGTACTGTTAGCAATCTGTGTGGGTTGCAAACTTTCGAGAAACTTGAGCCTGCCACAAACAAAAAACCGTCGGGAAGGAAACCAACTGTCAGATCTCGTACAAATATTGAACATGTGCATCATGCGTAGGTCAGAAGCAAACGACGATCGGTTGACAGGTAATACCACTACTTTAAAAATATCCGATCGCACAATGCGTCGCGTGTTACATAAAAATGAATTTTTTCGCACATAAAGCAAACATTCTTGAATTAAGTGAACAGGACATGTTACGTCAAAAAACATGTAGGGAAGTTCTTTTGACCGGGCAAGTTGGCCGTGCGTGTAGAGGCGCGCGGCTGTGAGCTTGCATCCGGGAGATAGTAGGTTCGAATCCCACTATCGGCAGCCCTGAAAATGGTTTTCCGTGGTTTCCTATTTTCACACCAGGCAAATGCTGGGGCTGTACCTTCATTAAGGCCACGGCCGCTTCCTTCCAACTCCTAGGCCTTTCTTGTCCCATCGTCGCCATAAGACCTATCTGTGTCGGTGCGACGTAAAGCCCCTAGCAAAAATAAAGTTCTTTTGAAATGACAAGTTCTAATAGATGGAGCAAATTTTCGACCTAACCTGTGATTTTAGATCTATAAATTGAGGAGTGTCTGTTCAAAAGGCGCTATTTCCATCATAAGAAAGTTGCGGTAAAAACGTATAAAATTTATAATAAAAGGCACATGGAACGTACGACCATGATCGGGTGTGGTACACGTTTTAAGTAATTACAATTTTTTTTTTAACTGGGTTGCTCACGAGATTCGATAGTATTAGACTGCTGCAATGCATATTTTTATTTTGAAGTGGAAATAGTACCTTTCTAAAGACGCTCCTCAGTTGTCGTTATGGCCGCCTCAGTATCTCAGGGGAATTCATCAGAAAACTCTTCTTTCTGAGAAAGTTGTTTGATGTCTGTTGCAATTCGGAGTGGTTGGTCTGCTTTTTTTTTTTTCAAGACAACGGGCAAGTTGGTGACAGTAAATTCAATCTGCTACCTAGAGATGTTTCATCTTTCTTTAGACCTGTACTGAAACAACGTATACAAATCCAGCAAGATGGGGCTATGACTTGCTAAGCGAGAATTTGCATGGCTTTACTCAGAGAAATGGCATTTTTAGAGGGGGCATGTTGAAAGACCCGCAAGATCGCCCGATCCCAGACCATGTGACTTCTTTATGAAAATGTATCTTAAGGGTATAAGCCTCCGTGGCTCTGGCGGCAGCGCGTCGGCCTCTCACCGCTGGGTTCCGCGGTTCAAATCCCGGTCACTCCATGTGAGATTTGTGCTGGACAAAGCGGAACCGGGTACTAACACACTATCATTTCATCTGTCAGTCGTTAGTCATTGCGAGGAGTGCGATAGGCTTCGGCAGCCGGCACAATTCCTATCCTCGCCGCAAGATGGGAGCTTAATTGCATCCCTGACCCGGTCACTGACTGGAAAACAGGTTGTAAGTTTTCATTTTCATCTTCAGTCAGGGGTATATGAAAATAACCAGACAATGGGAGTCTTGAAGTGGTGCCAGGGAAGAAATTTCTCCCGCCGCGTTGCACCGAATGGAGAACTTTTGGAAAAGGTTGCGTGAATGCATGGACAACACCTATATATTTTTTTCAAAATCTAATGCTTTGTCGTGTAATTAATTCTGTCGCTTGTTTAACCCTTAGAAAATGTGCATTTTGTTTTAAATAAAACGGTAGGGTATTTCTGCCAGACCCTGTGTATTTTCGATCGGATGAGAAGCGGGAGTTTGTTAGGCGCACGTTTCCTTTTGCACAATGTAGCGAAATGAATCCTAGCATCGTCAGTCTATAGGAGTTGAAAAAATATTAAATTATTTACTTAACATCCATTCTACAGATACAGATTTTAAGCTACGTCAGGGATGATTTGAATCTCTTTCCCTACCTCGGAGATCAAGAGTTGCAACTTCATTTTAAGTGATTTTGAGGTTCTGGTATCGTAAGTATTGTTAGAAAGAAATATATTTGAAAGATATACAGTGCAATTCCGTATGTTTATTTATATCCATTATAGGTTGTACAAAGGAAACCACGGTGAGGTTAAGTTATGTCCATTTTAAAATACAAGCAATTATATAAATAGTATGTTAAAATGTATACATTTATTCAAATAATAAAGGAATAAAATCGCTAAATGTAAAATAGTCTAAACTGCTCGCCAGTAATAAGAGGGCAATGAATTGCCTATGCATAATTTTTCACCTCTCGTGGAAAAATTAGTTAAGACTCTTGACCTCTTGGGGTACAGATACGTCAGAAGCCAACGACACGGAATGATCATCTTTAAAGACGTCCAAATGCCACTGACATTACCTAGGATCGAAGCTACCATCTTGGGAAAATAGGGATAATGAAGAGATACGCCAATGAGGTCGGCGGACGTACCGTAATACTAGTTATAATACTATACGTATCTTCATTACATACTGTTCTACCTCCCAGCACTGTCTAAAATCTTTGATTCTCCTCTGTGGTCTCGTTGAGTTGTACAGATCGTATCTATAAACAAACATTGAGAAAAAGGAAAGAAAGTTCTTCAGAAAGATTTTGGGTCCTACGAAAATGTCAGAAGGTTTTGTCTTTCACCCGAGGTCAAACAAGGAGCTATTCGCAAGAGTCGAAAAGATCACCGTCATGAAGAAACGAAGGTTAACCTTTTATGGATTCCTGAAGAGATTAAATCCTGAGGGATTGGCGCATAAATTGTTCACTTTACAGGAAAAACGGAAATCTCATCCCCGCTGGCTGAAGGTGCTCAAAGACATGCGGGTAAATAGGAGACCAGAGAACATAATGGAGAGGACCATGTTTAGGAAGAAAGTTGCGGGGTTAAGGGATTGATAAACAGCGGAATATCTCGGCGGAAGAACGGCTGAAAAGAAACGAGAGATTTAAAAACCTTTCGTAACAATGTAGAGAAAAAGGGCGTTCGCTTAAGAGAGGCAGGTGGTTTGTGTAACCGTAGTCCACAGTTGGCTGTATTGATGTAAATAAATATTAAGCCTAGCAATCGTCACGTCGATCTCCCTCGGCATCTTCGTGTCTATTATTCGTATTCTCCTTGGTAACCTGTCCTCCATGCTCACATGCCTCCTCCGCCGAAGACTGCCTGTGCGTACTGCTTTATCCATCGAGCACATTCCTAACTTAGCCTTTATTTCCTTACTCCAGTTACCCTCCTACCATTGTTCCCAACTCTTTGCATCAGCAATAATTCTCACATCTTTCATGTCTGTTACCTCTAACGTGTTATTTTGGGTCATCAGTCCATGTAGCTGTGTTAATCTCTTCTTTTCTACTGATGTACTACTTCCTACGTCTACTATAATCTGCTTGTCATATTCATACCTTGGTCTATCCTTACCGTTCCTGCCGCCTACACTTCTCTAAAAAAACTAACTGAACAAGTCCTGGGTGTATTTAAAGATTTGTCCAATCGTTCTATCTTTTCCCGTCAAATTTAGCCAAATCTATCTTCTTACCAATTCGATTCAATATCTCTTAATTCGCGATTCTGTATACTAATCTCGCCTTCAGTATTCTTCAGCAACATCAAATTTCAAAAGCTTACATTCTCTTTCTGAGCTAGTTTTTGTCCATGTTTAACTTCCATACAATGCCACGCTTCAGACGAAAGTCTTAGAACAGATATTTCTGATTCCTGTATCCGGGTTAAGTGAGCAAATGTCTTTTCTTAAGAAAGGCCTTCCTTGCTTTTGCAAGTCTGCAGTTTGCCCTTACTTCTGCCACCGTTATTCTGCTACCCAAGTAACAGTATTAATCTTCTTTTAAGACATAATTCCCTGATCTAATATTTCCTACATCGCCTGACTTCGTTTGGCTGCACTCCATTAGTGTTCGACTCGTTTGCTGAATGGTCAGCGTACTGGCCTTCGGTTCAGAGGGTCCCGGGTTCTATTCTCGGCCGGGTCGGGGTTTTTAACCTTCATTGGTTAATTCCAGTGGCCCGGGGACTGGGTGTTTGTGCTGTCCCAAACATCCCTGCAACTCGCACACCACATAACACTATCGTCCACCACAATTACACGCAGTTACCTACACATGGCAGATGGTTGCACTCGGCTAGAAATAGCCACACGAAATTATTACTCAATTATTTTTGTTTTGGATATATTTTCATCTTGTACTCCTTATCCAAGAACCTGTCCATTCAGCGATTTCTCCAGATCTTCTGCAGTCTCAGATAAAATAACTTGTATTAATAATTTATGAATAGGATATCCTGAGTCCATCCAGCTGTCACTCTCGTACAACAGTCGATCTGAAAAGACCATTGTAAATATAGTTTCGTCCGGGAGTAGAGTTCCTTTCAACATAATACTGTTGATCGCAACTGCGAGCTATCTGCGTTAGTTTTGTTTACACCTTAACTCATTGTCACTTATGCTAAGAGTCCTGGAAGAGCCGGGCTGAGTAGCACAGACAGTAGAGCGCTGGCCTTGCGAGCTCGAGTTGGCGGGTTCGATCCCTGTTCATTTCAGTGGTACCTGAAGTTGCTCAAATACGCCAGGCCTCGTGTCGCTAGATTTATTGGCGCGTAAAATAACTTTTGCGGGACAACATTCTCGCACCTCGGCGTCTCTTAAAATCCTTGAATGTAGTTAGTGGGACGTAACTGCGTTCTACAGTTCGTCATGAGGGATGTAGGGTAGATTTGCTATAGCTGCCGGTAGCCTTTTTTCGTGAGAGATTAGAATAACAGTATCTGTTTCGGTTTCTAGAGGCGCGTGATTTCTAGCGCCAGGACCATGTATTTGCTGGATTTTGACGTAAGTATGTCTTTTGACAGGGGATCATCCGAAAATTTTATGTACCGTAACGCGACAAAATGTGACACAGAACTGTAACCATAGCAACGGTACAGCCAGTGATAGAGGGATGGGATGTGATGGGCATGTCTTGGCGCATACAATCTGTATGACAATGCGGGTAATTTTGCTGACAATGTCTAAATGAAGAAGTTTATCGATTTTCACTCCGATGTCCTCTTAGGCTATTTTTGCATGTGGTTAGGCGACACTTGACTTTCATATGGGAGGATGGTGGTGTATTAAGAGCGATGAGACGATAAACCCGTAAATCTGACCTAAGCCTAACTGGCTCCTGGAAGCAATTAGTGGAAGGAACAAAGGCTCCGAAAGAGAACAGCTCAATATGTTGGTAGTCGCGAGAGAAAATTCCTAATAGATATCTCTGTAAGGATCTGGTGATAGGTATCAGGGCTATTACTTTGACAGATCTATCCGTTTAAATACCTTCGGTGTAATATAGTTCAATATTTACAGTAACTGCGGGTGCGGATAATATTTTGTATATCCGCGCTGGGCTCTTGCTATGTCCTGTGTCTAGTGATCATCTGGCATTAGCAGCGGTTGATGGATGATTGGGAGACACATCTATAATTTGATTTTCGCAAAGTGAAAAGTTTTTTTCTGACTATAGTTTGCTAAAATCCTGATGCAATTGGTCAGATCTCGAGATTTCGAAAATTTAGGGCGTGTTTTATAATTGTCTATCTTGACAGTGTATAGATCTCAGAACGTGTTTTATATTTAACTTTTATTTCTTGGATTGTTTTCGCGTTAAGGGAGTTCGGTCTATGATCCGTGTGTTCTGAAACAGTGTATCTGATTGAGCGAGGTAAAATTTGTTTGTAGGTATTATAGCGTTCCTCGAGACAGAGGAATTGAAGTATATTTTATGACTTAATTTTAAATTCCAGCTTGTGGTTGGAGTATAATTAAAATATGTTGGATATTCTTTAAATTATTTAACTGAAGTATGATTCTTTATTTTTTTCAGCGCTTCACGCAGTACTTAGCTTCAAGTAATAGCACCTTTCAGCTGAGCAACTTCCTCGATAAGAGTGGCGTACAAGGTAAGCAGGTTGAAGTCTTGTATTCTCTCTCATTCACACCAGAAGAGGAAGCTCTCGTAAAGAATCATTTACCCATGCATCCCATTCCTACCCGCCTTGGTGTTTCTATCGACAAAACTATCGACTGAATAGGCCTTAATGTCCTCCGATTGGGTTGTCAGCAGTTTTGTTTGGGAATCCCATATACTCCTACTATTTTGAGAAACATGTTAATCTTTTTTTAAATATATTTTTTGCTAGGTACTTTACATTACCCCATCACAGATGGGTCTTATGGCGACGTTGGGACAGGGAAGGTCTAGGAATGGGAAGGAAGCGGACGTGGCCTTAATTAAGGTACATCCCCAGCATTTGCCTGGTGTGAAAATGGGAAACCACGGAAAACTATTTTCAGGGCTGCCGACAGTGGGGTTCGAATCCACTATCTCCCGGATGCGAGCTCACAGCTGCGCGCTCCTAACCGCACGGCCAACTCGCCCGGTTTTGTTAGTTTTAACCACTTGGAGGATGACATTTCACCGCATTCGGTCACGATACCTACAGTCTAATTTTTAATATGAACACGTTTGCGAATGCACTATTTGTTCTAGAAAAGGACAGAGGGTCTACATGTCTTAAACATTTTCCCTGGTTTGTTTAGATTTGTTATACATTGAAATAGGGACCTATTCTCGGGTACAATTTTAATTCAGTGTAACAAAACTCAAACGAGAATAGCATGAAACGAAACAGAAAATACCTCTATCCGGGAAGACATTAGTTTTACATACGAAGTGTGTGTTCAAAAAGTGCTATTTTCACTTCCAAAAAATAAATCGGAATTTCGTCCACATGTTGAACAATATAGAT
Source organism: Anabrus simplex (assembly GCF_040414725.1). Classification (NCBI taxonomy): domain Eukaryota; kingdom Metazoa; phylum Arthropoda; class Insecta; order Orthoptera; family Tettigoniidae; genus Anabrus; species Anabrus simplex. Next base: position 99,706,029 of record NC_090277.1, on the reverse strand, counting down.
TGCCTTGAACAATCCAGGTACCGAGAGCGCGGTAGCTGCAGTCACTTACGTGCGGCCAGTTTCCAGTATTCGGGAGATAGTAGATTCGAACCCCTACTGATTTCCGTGGTTTCCCATTTTCATAAGAGCCTCGGGCTGAACCTTGAGGCTACGTCTGCTTTCTCATCACTCCTAGCCCTTTCCTGTCCCATCGTCGCCGTAAGACCTGTCTGTCAGTGCGACGTAAAACAACTTGTAAAAAAAAAAAAAGAATCCAGACAGGAAAGATAAAATTTCTTTAAAGTTGTGCCGAACTTCATCATTGGTATGTTCCATGTGCTATTTAAGTTTCTTCCGCTTTTCCCACCATTTTCGTAAGGTAGGAATAGCGCCTTTTGAACGTACGCTCCTCATATCTTTAGGCATTTTTCATTGCAATTCCTTGGACTGTAAGCTTTTAAGACAGTCTTTGAGAGTTCTGTTATAACTCCTAGTCAAAGTGTGTACTCTCACCTTCACCTTCATTGAAACATCCTTCAGTTAGTCTCGGTATTATTATTACTTTCTTCAACAAATACGTTGCAGTTGGGAGGTATACCAATGACAATCCCCGCTTACAGCTGTATATGAAGTGGTGGTGGTGGTGGTGGTGGTGGTGATGGTGGTGATTATTGTTTTAAGAGGAAGTACAACTAGACAACCATTTTCTATATAACACTAATCAGAGAGAAAAAGTGGAAGGGATCCGACACTTCGAAAAATGAAGCTAACGGACAATGAAAGACGAGGGCCCCGAAGGGCGTGAAAATGAAAGACTCCCTAGGCCTCGGGAATCTAATAGCATCGGGATCGGAAAAGAACCAGAGTGGACGAAGGGAGGTAGAGACGGATAGATGAAAGTAAGGAGCCTGGCACAAATAAGTGGAAGCAGTGTCAGGACTCAGCTAAGCGCCCTGTGGTCGCCAACACACGCTCCAAAGTTCAGAGCCCTGGGGCCCCATTTAGTTGCCTGTTACGACAGGCAGAACGAAATAAAATAAAAACATAAATTACGTAACAAAAATTAGCGAACATTTACATGAAAACAAACCAAAAAAATACATGACAATTAGAAATTAGTCCGGAGTAGTGTTCCCTAATAATAATAATAATAATAATAATAATAATAATAATAATAATAATAATAATAATGATAATGATAATGATAATAATAATGATGTTGATGATGATGATGATGATGATTGTACAAGAATCCATACTAAATGTACAGATAACTTCGTCTTCCCTTACCTGTGTAGTCGCTCGAAAAATAGAATGCGGGAATGGTATTCTACCGTTGCGGCTCGAAATACCGCTATGTGACAAAGTTGAGGGGAGAAATGTTGACCCGCGGCGCATGTCACTCGGAACGAAAATTCGTTGATACCGCTCATGCAATACTGAAACCTTAGGCGACAGAACCTTTCTGGTCAGCGTTCAAGCTGTTTTTCTAGACACAACGCTGCTATGTTCCTCGTATGTGATTTTATCAGACGTGTTTTTAAATTATTAAAAATATAATTCACCTCCCATGTCGAAACAACCTTGTGGATTCCCACAAAAAATCTAGGTTTTTTTTAGACACTGTAGATAACATAACTTTGCGCCTGCGGAAACCGCTGCCGGTATTTGAAATATTTCAGCTTCAGAACTTAGGCCGGTGAAATTCTGTTTCGTGCGAATTTCTCGTGTCGAACCTCCATTGCTCGCATTTTCAGTATCTCGAAGTAACTGAAATTTCCCGGCCGTTTGTCCTATTCTTCGCGTGTATTTCTCTATTACTCGAAATTCGGTAACACGAATTTCTCGAAGCCAATGTTTCCTCCCTTGAAGCAAAAAAAAAAAAAAAAACTCTGTAAATCGAATTTCGTACAGCATTAACTGTGCAATGCGGCGTTTGTGGTATGTAAGGAACAGTTAAAGGGTAAAGAACGGTTCACAGTGATGCTGGGAGCTAATATGACGGGAACCGAAAAACTAAAACTTCTAGTGATCGGAAAATCTGCGAAGCCTGACTTTTTTTTTTTTTCGGGTGTGAATTCATTACGCGTCACGAACGAAAGCAACCCCAAGTCGTGGTATTGGCGAGAAGTTTCAACGTGAAGGGAGGAAAGGTTAACAGTTCACAAAACAAGAGACTAACGGATTTTTTCCTAAGGTGCTAATTGAGGTATGTTTCTTGTTTCACTACTGTATCCTGTCTTCTAAAAAGTTACTATAATAAGCGTTATAATTAAAGTGATGTAAAATAGTTTGTATATTTTAAATACGAATATAAATGTGTTCAGTATAAACCCGTAGATGCATATGATTCAATTATGTGCTATACATGCTCGAAAACTGAATTCTCTATATTTCGAAATTTCGATAACTCGAAATAAAATTTAGCTCCCGAGGTGGTTCGAGATATCGATGTTCCACTGTGGGTCAATATTTCTCTCGCAACATTATCACATAGCGGTTTCCGTAACCGCAACGATAAGATAATTGCATCAGTCTCTCGGAAATTCTCTTGAAAAATAATTCCAGTAGCATAATAATTACAACGCATGCGGCCAGAAATTCAGACAACTTTTCACTTACTACTAGTTTAATTATTGTACGTAGATTGGAGGTACCTTATCTGATTTTCTGTTTCAATCAGTCAGTCACCACTGAACTACATTTGGGGCGGTCGCCCAGGTGGCACATTCCCTATCTGTTGTTAGCTGGTCTTTTCTTTAATAATGGCAAAGAATTTGAACATCTCCCTTGGTAAATTATTCCAGTCCCTAAATCATCCTCCTATAAACGAATGTTTGCCCCAATTTGTCTTCTCGAATTCCAACTTTAGCTTCATATTGTGGTCCTTCCCGTTTTTAGGAACACCACTCAAACTTATTCGTCTACTAATGTCGTTCCGCGCCATCTCTCCAGTGACAGTTCGGAACATACCACTTGTTCAGCAGCTCGTCTCTTTTCTCCTAAGTCCTACCAGCCTAAACTTTGCAACATCTTCGTAACGCTGATCCTTTGTCCGAAATCGCCCAGATCAAATCGAGCGGCTTTTCTTTAGATTGGCCGATGAGCTAGCTGTTAGTCCCCTCCAGACAACAAACAGCAAATATTTCTATGGATTTTTCCAGGTCTCGAATCAAGTAATCCTGGTGAGGGTCCCATACACTGGAACCATACTCTAGTTCGGGTCTTACCAGAGACTTAATATGCCTCTCCTTTATATCCTTACTACAGCCTCTCAGTACCCTCCTAACCATGTGCAGAGATCTGTAGCCTTTATTTAAAATCCCGTTTACGTAATTGCGATTCGGATGTCTACCTTCGGAAAAGTGTTTGGAAAATAAAAGCAGTCAGGCATAGGAGGGTCTATTACGATAAGAGATTTCTGATTCCCTATCATGTCATTCCACGGAATCTCTCCACTGACAGCTTCAGAACATACCACTTGTCGAGCAGTTCGTCTCCTTTCTCCCAAGTCCTCCCAGCCTGAATTTCGCAGCATCTTCGTAACGCTGATCTTTTGCCGGAAATCACCCAGAACAAATCGAGCTGCTTATCCATCCCTAAACGAACACCGCTCATTGAAAAGTATGGCTATAATAAGGTATAGTTTCACTTCGAAACGACAAAAACGTTTTTCAGTCCGGGTGAGTTGTGTAGATTTGGATAAGCGAAAGTTACATTTTAGGCATGTCGTGACACTTTCATCATGTAAAGGGGAAAATGCCGCTGTGTATTGAAAGTTATAATAGGTGAAACATATGGACGAACCTTTTCCCCTAAAACATTCCAGATCAATTTGATTCTGAGTGTAAAGAATCTGTGGCTCAAAGGGTTGACATACTTTTCATGGTCTAATTTATTTAAAATTTCCTCTTGGACTTAATTTGTGGGGGTGGGGATTATATACTCTGTCTAGGGTGGTTAGGCGGTGTCGAATTAGGTACAACTCGGGGTGAGGTACCACTCCTGCTAGATTGAACGGTGGTCGTTTAGGGATGGAAGTTGGAAGGGGATATGCTACCATTTTGAAAATGACGCAAGTCATTTTGACGTTCTGTCTGAAGTAAAGGATGGCCGAGGGCAGGAATTTTAAACTTCTGCTCGGTTATACTCGCAAGGTTGAGTTCACCCTACTACAGCCTGCGTACCAGATTCTCAAGCTTTGAGAGACCTGGGATCGAACGCAGGTAATATGCTGGTGAAGTATGTGTCGATCCTCTAATATAAATGAGCAGCAAAAATAGAGATACCGGATCCGTATAGTGTATTTGAACGCTGTAAAATTCTTTTTTTTTTTAAAGTGGAGTTTTGATAACCGTTTCAAATTCCGCCCTCCTCGGGTTCATGAAATCAATGATATTTTTACAAACATTGGAACGACGATTCAGTTATGAAAAGACTAAAGTATTTTTTTTTTTCATATTCAAAATATACCATTAAACAGTATTCAATAGCCACCACCATCTTGGAACCCCTTTTCTGTTTTTTTAATGGAGAGGGAGTTGCTTTTTAAAACAAACTATTTGTAGTTTTGTACAAATGTAATACGGTATAGGAAACAAATCATTTTTAAATACAAAAGAAAAAGCTGCAGCTTCCCTTATTGCAGTTTTAATCATTATTTTTAGTTAGTGCCTATTCTAGATTTTATTCAAAACCAGGCCTTGTTTCTCGGCCTGAAATAACTCTTTTTTTTTTTTTTTTAATTGTATTATATTACGCGTGATTTAAGCAGTCAGCATCTCGAATGTTCGTAGATTTCGCTGCTTTACTGCGCTACATCAACCCTAGAAATAAGACCATATCTAACAACCATTTGCTTAGTGGGTTGGTGGTCCACTTTTGCTCTTTAGAAGGTACTGCATGTTCTACCTTGGGATAAGTTCTAGCTGATGGGAAACTGGTGTGGTTGTTTTGTCAAATCTGTTTCAAAGCGAAAGTAAATTCAATTCTTTGATAGCTGTTGAATATCAATTGTTTTTAATAAGCCCTTGAAAAGAACCTATAAATTCCTTAGCTTCTTTCTGGTGTGACGATTCTTTATTCAAATGTTTGGGCTTGGTTAAGAACTTGGTAATGGTTACAAAATGTCCCTAACATGTAATGTAACACAACTTGAAAAATTATAATTTGAAATAGCTTATCATACTCTATAAATATAAACCTAACTTTTAAAACTTAATACTTAACATATCTTTCTTGATATTTCTTCCTGTTTCTTCATCAAACTTTCTATTTTCTTGCGAGGAACTCTGAACTCTTGCAGATAAATTTCAATTTCTCACGTACTCTGCTTTTGGTTGTGTGCATTGTGCCTGACTATTCATAAATAATTAAAATTAGAAAAGCCTGTTGATGCGTTCAGATTTCCTCACATGTAAACTAATTTTTTATAAGTTCATATTCTTGTGCTATTTCTTTCTTGCAGACATGTTTATCCATCTTCATTGGCTCACAAAATGGCTCATTCAGGAATACTTGTCATGTTCTCTTGTAGATTGCATATTCATCAAAATGAACATTTTTTAAAACAATTAGACGGGATACATTTAGAAGTAGGTTGGGGATATTTTTATTATGTGTGTGACAGCAATATTCATTTTAGCTAACAAACGACGTTGGAAATCTATATACACTCTAAAAAATATATAATTATTTTGCGAATACAGTGTAAGACGAAATTAAAAACCAATGGAATAGAATTGCTGTATTCAAAATTGAATGTACATTGACCAGTATTTGAGGCTGGCGTCATTTTACTGGCGCTCATGGAGATCGTTAGTAGCTTATTCAGAATGGGAATAGACGATAGAGGCTTGGCATTTAGAATTTCAGATAATGTTTGAAATTTCTGTCCCCATGCTAGTTTGAGTAATGCAAATTGTCATTTTGATTCCCCATAATTTGTTAGACTTGGAATAAAGAACTATCAGTCTTCTATAACAGTGTATGATGATAACACTTGCGTAGTCACTCTGCTAGGCATGCTAACATTTCACACTCGCTAAATATACAATTTCCTTTTCCTTAAAGTATTAGAAAAAAACAAAAGGTGAAAATGGGGACATCGTCTGATAATCAAGATAGTTGGGACAAAGCAAGGGTGACATTTGAGTTAGATGAAGCAAATCTCAGCTTCTTGCGTAATATGAATAGTGATTAAATGTAAGTTTTATAGATTAACTTTTTTGCGATTTCTATGTAAGTGTCATCTATTACGAAGTTTTATGTAAACTTGCAGTTACAAAAATAGCAGCAGTGAGAAGAATGTAAAAGACTGCAGTATTGCAGAACTCTCGGTAATAGCAGCATTCTGATGAATTACTTCGTATGAATAAACAAAATTCCCTTTTCATGTTAATTTGTTTAACAGCGTCTTTAAATGTCCTATTTCCATTTCGTTTTATAACTCCATTGTTAAAGCCCATCTAGTGTTCTTTGAAGATGGATGAACTCTGTGAATGTTTATTCATGTGTAGTGATGTAACAATGCAACATTATGTAAATTTAAAAAAAAAGGTTTTTGCAATTCACGACTTCGCAATTTTTACCAACAATATAAGGAAATATTTAGTCGTGCTACGTTGGAAGTAGAAATTCTATTAATATAGATTCGAGCGATATTCCTCGAAGTTTATATTCGCCCGAAAATAACTACTTGGGTGGTAACAGGGAACATGGAGAATAAAATATTGTGCCACATGTTGTGACCTTGAAAGCTTTGTAGCTACTATATTGACAATGCATCTGTTACTCGCTGACGTACAAGGTTTGCAATACCAAAATGTTGACAGTTTTTCAGAATAAGGATAAATTTTACAAACCTTGGCTTAGAAATCAAATAATTTTTCTTTGGGTCTAAATATAGCCCAAATACTATCATTTTTGTGAAAATGGGTCATTGCAAAACATTTTCAGGAAAATATTGTAGAATTCTCTATTTTAAGTCTAGTTTTCAGAAATAAAGTGGCTGCTAATAACTGAAGAAATCGGTAGCTTATTAAATTCTGGCTATTTTTATCTAGAAAGTTTCATTCCATACATACGTTACACAATATAAAATGCATAATATTAAATACATTTGTTCACCCGAAATTGTGCTGGGTAATACGATCATGAAATGTAAAATTTTCATCGCGAATTTCCGCCGAAATTAATCTTCAGTATGTTCAGATTCCTACTTTTCTCTGTATCACTGAAGATATTCTTGCCTGAACATTTCTTCGCCTTAGGTGGTCATGAAATGTGTCCAAAGTTATATGGTTTTAAATTTGCTGTAAACTGGAGCTATTGCCCACCAGAGGAGGCTGTGAACGAAATAAGTTCCTTTGTTGCTTTCTTCACTTTCTAGGTCCAAGAAGTCGTTTAGTCATCAGTTCATTAGAATATTGCATTCAAAATCGTAACTAAAATAAAATTCCTTGACCGAAGAATTACATATGCGAGTACTTGCTGCAATAGCCTTGTGTTATGTAAAGGTATTCTGTGTAAGATTGGGCCTCTAACTCGCCGTTGTTAAATAAATTAAGTAAATAAATAAATACATCTCGAGTTATTCTCGCACAATCGCAGGATCCGTATAAAAAATAAGTTTCATTAGGTACGTGTTTGTTCCGAATAATATTAAAATTAAAAACATTAAGCTCTTTAGGTCTTTTCAATCGTGAACTTACCAGAGTTTCGCCCCAGTGTAGCAGTAAACTAATCAGTTGTATGACTACACCTTTCCAAGACGCTGGCGGCTAGCGAGCCGTTGAGACACCACTGCAAGCCTCTTATGTAGGACAATGCAGTGACGGTGCACTAGGGGAAGCATGTGTCTCCACTTTTATAATATTAAAATTGAAAGTACACTGAATTCGCGTCTGTGGATTTCATGGTAATGTGCCTTTCCCCCACCCGATACCTTTAACACGCTATCGCATTCTGCTTTTAACTTCTAGAACACAAACTTTTGTTACTATGCGCGTCGTAAATATTTAAAGTTTGTTATAGAACTGTGGGCGATGATATTGACTACCTACTGTAGTTGACGAAGGTTTTAAAAACATGATACATGAAGCCATTACAGTAGAATGGTATTCGAAGCGGAATGTTTCAGTGGTTGCAGATTTTAAAATGGGATATTACCTACTACTTACTCAAAAATGGTCTTGGAGGGGGGGAAATAGCAGAAATTTCATACAAAAGTGTCAAAAATAGTTCTGTTTAATTGTACCATAATTGGTATGTTAATGATTTTAATTTGTTACATCGCTACATATGAATGTGTCTAAACTTTATTTGATAATTATGTATCTTGAAAACTGAATGTGTTTTTCTTCTCTTGCCATGCCCACTAGGTGCTCGTGTCGGTAAGTAGGATGTGGAGACAAGAAGGCATGAGTAGAGTAGAATGTAGTCCTAATTCCGTAAACTCGGCTTTTCTTAACCATTTTCATCATTTTCTTCATGTAACTAAAGAAAATGTAGTCTTGCATTACTATTGCATCTCTCTTCACCCTTGTTACTAACAAATTTCTTCTGGAATCTTCATTTTCAAAGAGCATTTAGTTTTCACTTTATGTGTGTGAGATTTGAGTAGTAGATGGAATACAAAAGTCTTGACTATAGTGGCTCAAAGCATGCGGCTCCTATGTGTTGTCGAATGGCAGTGGATGTCTTGATACAGCCATTGGATATAGAAATATAACTTCAATGTTTAGATTATAAAAAAAGATGTTGAATTTGCTGTACTTGTTAAACTTTCTTTTTTAAAAACTTTTCGGACCAGAACAAATATTCGTGCAGTATTGTAATTGTTTGTAATTACAGCAGAGATCGTTTACCTCTCCTAAAGTCTCCTATTAATACAGTGTACATAAAGGTGGAAGAGGACACTTCGAATGTTTGTGTAACAACACATTATATTAGTGTTGTGCGAACGAATGGTAGGACAAGCTCAAGGCTAATATAGTCATCAAACAACTAGTCTTCTTCAGGTTTCTGGCAATAAAGGAGGATAATGAAGAAGTGCATTCTAGATCTACGCTCCAAAAACAAAACTCACCACGGTGTGATGACCTGAGTCCTACATGGCCTACTTCTTAGAGCAGCTATGTTTTGTTTCCAATATAGCCTTCATTTACATATCTGGATAGCACATCGACGACTGTCGATGAGAAAGAAACATAAGACCTCTCTGGAAATATGTGGCAAAAAATAAGTGTTCTATGGAAATAGTATGCGATAAACAAAATGTTCATGTAGAAAAGGCACGAAATTCGAATGACGAAAATCCGTTTCAGGAATTGCATCTATAGTGCTGGTGGTGGTTTGATGCTGTTTTTGAGGAAGACTCCTGTTTCCTCTGAGACAATAGGACAGAGGCCCGATATCAATGCTCGAATTCGGGAGCATTTTCCTAAGTCTGTTTCCTCCGCCTCACGTTTCGAAGTGTTCGCAAGAGCTGCAAAACAAATACAATGGAAAAGTAAAAGATAATGGAAATAAATTCATTACAAAAGAAATGCACTAAGAACCTTTTCGTCTAAATAGTAAACACGGGAATATTTGGGTTAATTCCTACCCTGGGCATGTGGGCAAGCAGTGTTTTATTTTTCAAATTGCTCATATAGTCCTATGGCCTCCTTCACAAAATGTAAGGACATTCCAACTAACGCTTGCCTTGCAACCGTTTGTTTCGAGCCACTTCTTTGCTCTCCTGTAGTGATACTAAGTACATAAATGTTTGTCAAAATGAGGTTAGTGCTCGATCAGAGAACTTCCAGCCGCAGAGTTTTCTTCTATCTTCTTTCACATATGGTAAGTTTACGAAAAATTAGTCAGTTTTAGCTTTGTGTTGGTTATTGTGCTGTGTTAGCCGCGCATTTTCGGTTGGTGTTGCCTTTTATGTTGCTATGGGGATGTACATGTATGACTAAGGCACCGATTATTTTTTAAATATCGGTATACGATGGAAGGGGATGGATTTCCTTCCTTGTTGTAATATATGCTTGTATACCTTGCTTCACAGACGGGAACGCCACCTCATTTGTAGTGAGGATGAGATTGAAATTCATTAATGTAGCAGAGTCTGCTTCTTGTACATGTGCTTAATGATATTTAAGTTGTGTTGTAAAATGTATTTTGAAAGAGTCTTTACGGAAATCTAGTGTGTGGAATCAATCAAAACGCTAACCTGTATATAATTTTAAATTTATATTATGTTACTTTCAGACTTCACTCTTTTTCTTTAGAATAGCCTTCACTTCTCAAGTATCAACTACCAAGGGATTAAGCTGGGATGTTTTATTATTACATAACTATTTACGATGTGCTTACAGTTACTAATTATTATTATTCTTATTATTATTACCACTGTTACTGTTATCTATAATGCACAAAGGTAAACGGAGCATGAACATGTTCTGTATCAAGGGGCTTAGTTTTCACTTGTACTTTAGTTACTTAACAGTAACTATGGCCGCACCAGTGAGACATGCATACGTTTCATGGCTATTCAGAGGCCGGATACTTATTTTTCAAAGGGCCTGTATACGAAGAAAACCATCTTGCAGTCAGCTATGCGAAAGCAGCAGGAACGCAACAAAAACACAAAATTGCTAGGCCTATATGGTATTTTGAACACAACGTTCACTGCGTGCCAGAGCAGTGCACCTCGGGCCCTGTGGCGTGCGACGAGGCATACTCAACACCAGATAATGTAACCTTTTCGGAAGCAGATTATGCCACTTCTGGACAGCAGCTTGTCAGTTGCTGGATTTTGACGGGAGAATTAGGATGGCGGGCAATTGCTGTCTTCAGTCCACGTCATGTAGCCACATTTTTGGTCATGCTCGCTCGGTAGGACGTGCATACAAAGTGGAGAAATACTTCTCCCCTACTACGTCGGCACTGCATTGCACTTATCACAGGTTAGATTTCAATATTGTCTCTACCGACGTACTAGACGGCCAGCATCTTGGAAAGGTGCCATATCAAACTTACCAGTCCATGCCGCTCTGGACCAAAACACTAGTAACTTGGTGATTGAGTTTCGTGAATTTTATTTAGCTACATCAATCGGAAGCCATATTTTGGGTCAACGCATTTCATGTCTGTAGAAGATCCCCGCCACACCATTCGCTGTATGTCATGCATCTGGATGGAAACGAGCATTATCCACATTATCCTCATCCACAGTGGCAGCAAATCTTGTAACTACAGGTTGGAGGATATTGTCCCTGTATACCTGACCAGTCATGTTCACTGGACAGGAATTAGTCGTACGTCGAAAAAAGAAAAAAAGTGATCCTACGCCAAAACATGATGGAACCCCGTTTCTCCCGATGGGGCTCCATGATAAGGCTCGTTACATCTCTCGCCGGATCGTCTCAAGAGTCTAATGCTATAGTATGGGCGCAAGTTTATGGCGACCTCATCAGACAAGAGCGTACTCTTCCACTATTCCTGATGTCATGGGCTATGAGTAGTTGCCATCTCACACAGGCTCCCCTGTGGTGTGGTTTAAGAGGTGCTTTTTACTCGTGCCTCCTTGATGTCCTCCGTCGTCCAGGTGATTTCGCACTCTGTTCTGACACGTACAATGTGGTGGCCCTCGAAGATCTTAGCAGAACGAAGTAGCAGTGGTCGTACGGTCTGCTGAAAGCAACAGCAGATCCTCCCTGCAAGTTGTTTTACGCGTCCTGTCAGTTGTCGGTTAGCTACTGTTTCTCTCTCGGAACTTTTTCCAGACTTTGGAGACACCACTCTGACTCGCTACAACACCGAGCAGCGACATCCATCATGCTGCGATATCACAATTCGAATGCGGTCATTAGCAGTAATGGGAACTCTTGACATGTTTACATCAGACCTACACGTGCTTACAAACGATGTTGTTAAACTGACACATCATATGCTTTTTATCGGACCAATCTCGAACCAGATCTGGGTTTAGCATGCAAAACTTAGAGCACTTCAAAAACAAATACCGAAAGAATTGGAGTAAACTCAATCAAAACAAAATGGTAAATCTCCCTCTACATGGAAGGGGTTAGTTACGTGTTTATTTCACTTAATAGTTCTTACGAGGACTATTTATTAATCTGTATGTACTTGGGTTTTCTATTACCTTTCTGAATAACAGCTGTAAAACCTTTATTTTTGATTACTGAAGGCTATTTATTTATTATCGGTTTCTTGATAAGAAACTCGTTACGAAATGTGTTCCTTTGAATGTACGTTAAATAGAATAATTGTTTTATTGATGTCGCTCGTGGACTGCAATAGTGGCACAACTAAAAAAAAACACGAAATTAAGAGTTATTGTAGACTCTTAACATGGTCCGTAAATTTGTTTCACTATCATAAGCTGCAGACTCCCAAGATAGTAAGTCTATAAACATAAAAATAATTGCAGCAATAGCGAAAATCTCGTGGTCTAGGTCATATCTTCGGCAGGGGATTGAAGAATAATTTTTTTAAGTAACATGTTTATTAACTGAACTATCGAGCCATTTAGTGCCTCTTGCTCCTTATTCTGTACATTAATCTTATGATTTCTGAATTTCACTACTGCGGGAAACTTCGTACTCGTTTATCTCAGAACTTGATTTTTGAGTTGTATGATCAGTAAAATTTCATTTATTGAAATCTTTATACAGAAGTTCTCCTCTCACCACGAATCGTTCAACAAGAACATGCAAATTTTCTATTACTTTTACTCATTCGTTTATTACATTGGGGGGGGGGGGGATAATTTCTACAATATGGTGGTGTAAATATGTTCTTACCCTCACGGTTATACCTGTTCGGTAATGAAGTTGCGGTGGAATAAAGTTTCCATTGCCTCGACATTTTTCGAGGAAGAATCTATTTCATTGTTCTGTGAACTATTATTTGTTGACAGTCTTAATTAATTTCCTAGTAAAGGTATGCGTGATCACTAAAACGTTGCAAGAGAGCAAAAGAGGCATAGAAATATGTCGAATTCCTAGTTGAAACTTGGAACAGTTCTGATATGAGAGCAAATGCAATACCTTCGCATTACTCCAGAGGAAGTTCCGATGATTCATCAAGGATGTCCTTCAAGATTATGCTCAAAGATTGTGATAACACTGGTGCAGAATATAATGTAGAAACACCATACTAATTCGTAAAGAAGTCCTGAGTATCCCTAGTCTTGCGAGAGGAGAAATTTGAACTTTGCGTTTTTTAAATTTCTCTGGAAAACTGTTATCGTAACAATGTGTTAGTGTTAATATGTATAAATAACAATTTACCTTATATTTTAAATTATTACTGTAGCAAAATGTAGGTAGCATTATGCGAAAAGTGTGAAATTTTCTTTGAGATGTTTGATATTCGAAAGTAATAAATGCCATATGCATTTCGCATAGCGTACACATTTGACGAAGATAGGTTCATAATTTTCTCATCGGTTAATTCATCTTCGAAGTAGACCGTTTGAAAGTAGTCAGGGCAATCTGTGGCACGTAAAATAACTACTGCGGGACGAAATGTAGGCACCTCGGCGTTTCCGAAAACAGTAAAAAGTAGTTGGTGGGACGTAAATCCAGTATAATAAAATGATTAAAACACGTGGTTTCGTGAAGATAAAACACGAAGTAGAAATCGGGAGATGTTAATACTACTTTTTTTCAGCCCTCATAGTTTCTGACTAAAGTATTACATACTCCGTTATTTTTATATTACTTTTTATTACCGCATGTTGTCTGCGATTTCTATTTAGAGTCATTAACATAGTTGCATATCTGGTACGGAGGAAGCAGAATTATCAACAAATTCAAGGACCTTTTTGTTGTATGGTTCTTTAGTTAAATGGTCGGCATATTGGTCTTCGGTCCAGAGGGTCTAGAGTTCAATTCCAGGCCAGTCAAAGGATTTTATCCGAATATAACTCGGAGTACAATCATTACTGAAATATGCAATTGTGAATATATCTCTCCACTTAGGATTGCTCTCAGGAAGGGCTTCCAGCTAGAAAACTGTAAGTAATCAAAATGTAGTGCAGACCCCAAAGCAATTGGCGAAAAGGTTAGGAAAGAAAATAACTTCTCATCGCATCGTATATGCTACGGTATTAAGTTTGACGAAAAGATAAATCTCCAGATTTCTCAAATCGAACACCTCGACACACACAGCTCCTCATAGGTCTTGATCTACCACAAGACTGCTGTCTGTCACGTGGATAATGTGGCGACATCGTCGGTTTCATTACTTTGATCCACTGCTTCTCTGTTGGTCTCAAGTGAACCCCGCTCTCGACAAGTTCAGTGCCTCAAAAGCTCGCAGTTCGAATCTCTGAACTATGTGCCTGAATTCATACCAATAATAACTTCATCAAATTAGTAGAGCTACTCATGGTTGACTCATGCTGTTTAATAGAGATCAACTGTTTTTTGCCAGTTAATCAGTTCTTTCTTCACGGAACTTCTCTGCTGTGTTAAAACAAGTCGAGGCTGATATGTGACGCTGGTGGTATTTGTGAGCTGGTTAGGTTTCCTGAAAGCCAAGACATGAGATTGAATTACATTGTGTTACACTGTCCCAGGCTGAATATTTCCCGAATAGGCATGTTGCCAGCAGTTAAATGTGCCTGGCGCTGCCTGGCCGCCTCCTTATTGCCCTTTTAGAGATGAGTACTGTCATCCGATCAATGCAAGACAGCACGGTTTATGGAGGGGTCGGCCCTTACTACTTCGTGTATGCAGAGTGGGCATTGGAACGGTGATCCAGTAGGTTCATTGCCTATTGTCTCACTGCGAACTATGGCTGCTGTGATCTGTAAATATGTAATATCCAGTGGGTTTAACGGAGGTCAAACTCCTTGCTGTAACATATTAAGAGTGTACTTAGGTGTTCTTTCTTTTTATCAAGATCGCCGTGCAGTTCATAAATTAGTTGCCTGTTGAAACTATTGAGATTAATTGGCCAATGTAGTAGAACATTACAGATTTAAATGCCACAGTTATTTTTTGGGAGATAAAACGAAGTAAACATTTATTCTTTATTATTATTTTTCTCTAGATCACAGTAAACATATACCAAATTGATCCGTTGAATGAGAAAAATAACAGCGTTCAACTTCAGCCACACACACAAACTTCTACTAACTTTAAAACAAACAGACATAGTTGATATACAAAGAAAGAAAAGAACATCACAGATTATAGGCAAAGACAAAAAGAAAAGAACACCACATAAAAACCTACTGTCCGGCCGAGTCATCACCCCTGGTGAGAAGGCCGCCTTCCCGATGATGACCCGACCGGCCCTGCCCGTGGAGACCTCCTGAAGGCCCCAAGATCTAACCAGATGACAATGTCTTTCCTCTCACCATTCCAATTCTAAACGTACCCCTTGGACATGCCATGAAGTCCGTCGGATACTCCGGATATGTGACTTCCTCTGATAGGGTCGCCCAGTAGTCATCCTCAGTGTTTTCATGTCATGTCCCGCCTAAGTATATTTGTCTTGGGCCCTTCCCCACCCCGACTTCTTACGGGTGAGTCCTCCTCACCCTTGTCCCTCTTTCCTTGCCATCTACACCATCATTTCTCTATACTTCTCCTGCACCGCCTGAAGTAAACATTTTGCTTTTAGTATTTCGTGAAGAAATTATATGTTGTAACAGTTTCTTAGTATACACTCGTACATATGCAGGTGTTAGAAAAAAAAAATACTGATTTAAAGAGTACGAACGTACCACGTCGGTGGGAAATAATATTCGATTTACTAAGACATTGTATATTCTTCGTTAATTACGGCCGACAGAGATCTTGGTGACGTGCTTGTTTATTTCATTATTGTGATAATAGAGCGAAGGCGGGCACAAAAAATGAGCAGTGCTCCAGCTCAGGCGAGTAAAGGAGCAGTGTGCAGTACAGCCTTGCATAGGCGTGTTCTTACAGCTAATAAAGGGGCTCCTGTCATAACAGATTTTAACATTTTAAGTGTTATTGTGCCTAATGTCTCGTTCTGTTCAGTGCATTAGATTATGGCGAGGAAACAAAATAAATACTCCTTTGTCTACGACCTATAGTCCTGGAAATACTGTAGGTCAACATGAAAGCTTGTTAAAGAATACAGCATTGGTTGAAGAAGGAATAGTTCGCAAATAAATCTTTTTTTAAAAAATTGAAGCTTTCTTGCAAACATCACTAAAGTCAACCTTGACACTTTTTGTTTTTGTGTTAAAGATTCTTGTTGGAATGACAAGCTTGCGCGTTTTCAAATGTAAGTTGGGCGTGACTTAGATGTTTCTTGCACGGTTTCAAACTGGAGCATATACAAGTCATTCTAACAAAAAAAAAAAATTAACGCAAAAACAGAACTGTTTAAAAAAGTGACTGAAGTGGTATTTGCAAGAAAGCTCTTCAATTATTGAAGTTACAATTTACAGAAGGTTTTTACTAATTGTACGAACAATTTGAGAAATAATTCCTGCTAAACTTGAGATATAAGTATGATTCCGACTTGAGGCCAGTTCATCTTATTTCCATTACATGTCTTGAAATGAGAATAGACCCTCAGAGAGGTTTTAGCCCCCGTCCGCGAGTTCATTAGTCTTGATTCCGAACTCTCACAATGAACGACGAACTAAGATTGTATTGCGTAAACATAATAATACTCGGTCAAGTGCAATGTATAATTCGGCTCGATGAGCCCAGTATGGTAATCTTAAATCATTATTTTACGAACTAGTTTAGTTCACTATGCCTTTACACCGGCCAGCATATCGCCATCTAGTCTTTACAGCACAAACTATTAGAAGTCGGTTGCTCTCTGCTCTTCTACAGCGCTCATGCCGGTAGCTTATGGAGCGGGGCTCTCCCCTTGTCCACCTATGTTTTTGAGTATAATGAAAGTTCATTATGATGCGATGGAATTCAGTATTTTATTAAACGGCTGTAGGATATCGGTAAACAATCTGAAGAAATACTAAAGGAATTACTAAATACAGCGATTTTCTTAAACGAATACGTTGTTCTGAACATCATCAGAATCCAGGACTCTGTACACCAATGTGTTTTTTTTTTAATGTAAGAGACTCGTATAAAATTAAAAGAATTGGAGGAGCATCCGTATTTGCTCTCAAGTTGAAGGCACGTATTCATCCATCCTGGTAAAGGACATCTTGATGAGCTGCGATAATCTGTTTCTTCCGGAGTAAAACAACAAAATTCAAGACAGAAAAAAGTCCTCAAAACTTTCATCACTCTTAGTTTTAAATTTTTTGCAACACCTCTTTAAAAACAGTACGGCAATGTAAATCATTGTTTTCCTAACTAAAACTTAATTCACGATGCCTTTAAACCGGCCACTTCAGATACAAAATTGAGAAAACTAGAAATTTGCACTTTCATGTAAAATGAAATGTCTGTACTGTATTTGGAGTCAGATTAAAATGGCCGGTATTTATAATTTGGCATTATATACTTGGACAAACTAAAAACAACAAACGTCCAAGCCTTAATAATTTCGTTTACAGAATGTCTATTCTTGTGCAACATAAATGGAATTTTGGAAGTATTGTCTGGATAGACATTATTTGGAAGTGACACGTAGTGGGGTGCAGATGGGAGTAGAAGTCTTACGAAATGAAAATGAAAAGCTGGAACAGATTATAAATAAAAGTGAATCAAATTTCAGTGAAGTTTGCGTTGTGTGAAATTCGTCTCAATGAGGCAGATTTGGAGCGTGAAGTTCTTGGTGAACATCTGCCATGTGCCATCTGTTACGGAAGATCTACTGTACCGGTACGATAGAAACGCGGAGATAAAGATGTCTTCACACGATTGGATGAGGAGCAAGTTTGCAACAAACTAATACATTATTATTATTATTATTATTATTATTATTATTATTATTATTATTATTATTATTATTATTATTATTCACTGTATAGCAAGTCATTTTAATTCCTGAAGGCAATTGAACCTTCTGAATTAAGGTTGCACTAATTGGCCTACTGCATGTCACTTCGCTCTTTTTTTCAGTATTTTACTTCTACCATCTGATTCAATCGTAATAAAAAAATATTCACACAAATAATTAAGCTCACTTTACAGGATACTGTGGTTAAAATCGTGAAAGAAAAAATGTGACAGTTTCCAGTATTACAGATGAACGAATTAAACAAAATGTACACATCAGCTATTAAAGTAGATGATTTCAAATTGGGTACACGCGCAGAAGAATGCACACATTACAACCCAACAGCGCATTCTTGGTCCACTGTTTCATATTTCCCTTCAGATTTTGTTTCCAAAAATGTCACCATCAGGGAAAAATTCTAAGTAATTATTTTTTATCAAATACTGTGAATAGAACTATTATTAATAATCAGATCACTGCACAGCCACCCGTAACACAGTCTAAGTTCAGTGATCAGTAGTTATAATATAATGTAGGCCTGCCTAATTCTATGAAAAATAAAGTTCTTGGAAATCGTCATTTCCAGGAAAATTAGATGGTTAACATAATAAAATCAAGTTTAGTGTGAATTCATGACATACAGCGAAGTGTGATAATATTCACCAGTCTTAAGTTAGTGCCACCTTAACTTCTAGAAAATTCTTCTACACTTAGGCACCGCTTTAGGACAATTCCGAGCTACGCTAAGACGAGAAACAGACGCTGCATCATTCTTGGTGTAGTGGCTGTATGAAGTGGAATCCTATTGAATGGTGAGTTTGTATTGCAGATACAATGGGACACACCGAAATGATTAACGAACAAATTTCCATAAAGATGTACGTTTTGGCTCCGTCTGTGCTGTCATCCCCTTTTATTGAAATTGCATGGAGCTAGCTAGCGATTGGGAGTAAAAGTTTTGCATTACAGGTTTGAATTCGTAGAGTACTTCAAATGCAATTAGAGTAATTGCTTTGTTGTATGCTTCTCCTGTGCTTGTTGTGTAGAAAGCTATGTTTAGAAATGCTCGTTCTACTGTACATTATTCCATCGAAAATGATTGCTTGACTGTGTGACGTAATTATGAACATGTGTGTTATAGAATGCAATAACTGTTTTGCTATGCTGTACATTTATTCGCTGTTTATAGATAATAAAGTAGTTTCAGTATATTTCATTATTTTAAAAGGTAGAAGAGTCACTGTAATACGTGTTCTAAAAAAATTGTTAGAATATTTTTGTGTTTTTTAAAATTCGTATCATTCCATTGGTTTTTGTTTTTTAAAAAAGAGGGATAAACCTTGAAAGCTAGTTTTGCAGCGTTCTGAAAGGTGACCTTGACGCGGGAAATCGCCAGAAATTCACATTGTAGTTTAGTTTACTATTTGAATAGAGAAAGCTTTTCGAAATACAAAAATGTGCTCCCGTCAGCGTTCAACTATCATAACATTTTCGAAAGAGACACTCTAAAATGTGCCGATTGACTGTCAGTAGGGCGCAGGCAAATGCTTACCAATACAAGATGTGGTAAAGTCTTAAATACGAACGACAATGAAGTTCTGAATACGGGACATATTTATAGACACTAAAATATAAACTACAGTACTTTCCTCAAGAACCATAAGATCTAGAGCAATCCAACTCGGTACCCTTCTTAAATTGCCTAAGAGCTACAAGAAGTACAATTTGCAAAGGGTATTTTCAACTAAAATTTAGCGTAGTATGGCACTAACCACTTCCAAATTTCGGAAGTGAAAAAATATTGCCCTTTTTAGAGCCCATTTTGGTGGGGTGAAATACTATCTGGATATCGCTTTAAGTCTTTATTTTAGGTACTAATATTGTTAACTGTCACAAAACGAATTATGACTCGTGAAGTTTTAGCTTCCCTGAGAATTGTATCTACATTTGAATTTCTAGATTTAAATTGCTCCAATTTGCATCCATGTTCATGAATTAAAGGAAATAGTAGATATATTGAATGCATTTTGCCCTAATTAATATTAAAAGCTGAACAAAATTTGGTAGTCTTTGAACTGTAGATTCTTAGATATGAACCTACGAAGTAGGTCTTAGAGCAAGCACGCCTTTAAGTTCGTGGACCTCAATGTTTTTTGTAACCCAATGAGTGATTTAAAATCTGGTAACAAACTCGTAGGCTTTCCAATCACTCAAGTTCAGAGTATACAGATTGTGAAGCTACTTCTAGACTCAATGTTGTCAATAAGAAAAAGAAGTCCATTGATCCATTTAAATTTAAACATACGGGTTTCTTTTATAAAACTGAGAATTTCAAATTTTACTATAAAGAAAATGAGTAATGAAAGAATCTTGTTAGCCGTTGACGATATCATAATTATGACATATGGTTGTCAGTTACTTGTTTCTGCATTCCTTTCTTCTCACATTAACTTTTTTGCTCTCTCTCTGCTTGATATAGATGTTGATTCCCATACGGAATCTGAAATATTTGTCCCGAATGAGTAAATTTATAACCAATATACATGGTCCGTTATTGGACATAATAAATTTTCAAGCTAACTCATTCCTGGTTGCCAGCGTTTCGCCCTCGTGTTCTAGGTTGAGTTCATCAGTTGCTACCTAGCACACCTACCAAGACGTTGGCTAGTGCATACCGTAGAGGTCACTGCGTAGGCTACTTGGAGCCACCGGCAGTGCCAATGCACTATCAGAATCAACATCTATGTCATCTGAGATAGCCAAGCAGGCATCAATTTTTGATAAAGAGACACTCATAGTGCATTGGCACTGCCGGTGGCTCCAAGTAGCCTACGCAGTGGCCTCCACGGTATGCACTAGCCAGCGTCTTGGTAGGTGTGCTAGGTACCAACTGACGAGCCCAATCTAGCACACGAGGGCGAAACTCTGGCAACCAGGAATGAGTTACCTGGAAAATTTGTCTCCGTTTGATCAAAACAAAATATACCTAATGACAAACATATGGTTATTTCTTTCAGTCGTTGTTAGACATGAATTATAACTTTGTTGTTATGTATCTTTTACTTTGCTTTTCTTGTACATATTTGTGTGTATGTGTGCTTCGTAGATGCTTTTGGGAGATACGTTAAGTGCATCTTGAGTCTTTTCCCCATGTGTCACGTCGAGAATTATGCTTGCACATTCCTACTGCTCTGTTTCAGGGTATGACATGTCTCCATTCATCAGGCGATACGCCAAATACCTTAACGAGAAGGCCCTGTCCTACAGAACAGTAGCTTTCGACTTCTGCAAGGTGAAACGAGGGTAAGTGTTTGTAAAAATCAGTAATGTCTTTATTCAATGTAGGACTGTTTTTGTTCTAGATGTGCTCACAAGAAATGATTGGCGAAAATTGGGCCGCGAAAAGTAAAAGACAAATTAATATTGATGTTTTCACGGCCTGTAATTGTAGACATGACAAGCTTTTGCCACTTCAAGAAAACCAGGAAAATTCTTTTCGTTTGGCAGAGAACTTTGCTGCGTGTCTTCAAAAGAAAATCTCTCCTGATCACGAGGAAGACTTCTTCAATGAGGGTTTGGATTTAAGAATGTTGTGCCGTTGGTGGTATAGTAATTGATAGATTACTCTCTTATCCGTGCTGGATGATAAGCTGTCACTCGCTGACTAGTATGATTGTCTTCCTCGGGTATTACTTTGAGTCTGAGTTCTTGGGTGAATGTGGAAGCCAATCCTCGAGCCACAAATTCTTCCACAGTGGTGTCAAAACATTGCCAGCGTTGAGATCCAGTTATTGAGGGTTGTTCATCCTAAGGAACGTCCGCTCTTTCCGACCAATTCACTTCTCAGTTTCAAATCTCCGGCGTTGTTGTTCGATGTTCTTAGGACCTTCATGGATAAGACGACGCCATACAAGGCGGTTAGCTGCTTTTGTTTTCCCAGTTAGTGTTGTTGATGTGGCGATTCTTCATGTCTGACTTTAGTACGTCCTTGAACCTTTCTTGTTGTCACCCCTGGTGTAGATGGCCTCCCTTCAGTTGAGTTTTGGGAGTCTAAAATCAGGCATACGAACATGACCTGTCCGAAGTCGATGTTTCATGGATATAGCCTCAATGCTGATGGTACAGGGTTCTTCTAAGATACTGGTGTTAGTTCGGTTATCCTTAACGCTGTGGTCGCAAGGAGAAGTTTCGCTGTATAATCTCTTCGGACTCCGGCCTATCCACAGTTTACGAATGTTTCGAGAATGTATAAAATTAAATATTTCTTTATCGGCCAGTTTTTGTGCTCTTTTGAGTGCACATTTTACCGTGTAGGAATACGTGCTCTTGTAATAAAATTCTATTAAATTTTGCGATTTTATTAAAATTGTTTGTCGAACGTTTTGACTGTGAGAAAGATACTTCAAAAGTTCGACGATTTCTAGAGGGAACAAGTGATAGGACGACATTCGCGAGGATAATTTGAGACGTATGGTGCAATCGCAAGACCCCAGATAAACTGACGTTTTGAGATTGTCATGTTAACAGGGGAAAAAGCTCCACCTTGTTTTCTTAACGACATAAGCCCAGAAACACACATTATCTCTACAAATACAGCCCCTGAAAGCATCTATGTTAAACTGCCGTTTATTTGATTTTATTATACCAAACCCGTTCTTCTATATATTTAACCTTCCGTGGCTGAAAATTATTTTCCGTAACCCAACGGTAGCTTTCCTCGCTCTGTCTTTCTGTATCTTTTTCTCCTTGCAATGGCCAAAACATTTGCTTCTCTTATAGAACTAAGTATCTCTTATTGCTCTTAAAGCTGAATTACCAATCGTGCACCTGTAAACGCAAGATTTACTAAGATAATTCTACTCGATGAGGCTCAATTCCGTGTAGATTCTGGTCGTCAAATGTAGGGCCCGGACTTTTGTGATATTAAATATGTAAATATTTAATAGTCAAGTATGTATAGTATTAATGCATTAAACATACAAAAATGTTCGTGTATTCCTTTTATTATGGCTTTAGGTACGCAATCTAGTGATTATAAATTGTGTACCACCACCCTTCCTGCCGGCCAACATTGTGATGGTGAAACGTTTTCGACTTGTGGGACTCGCACCGGCTAACCACGGTGTCGGACTATATATAGACTTGACGCCTTAATGATCATGGCCACCTGACGGGCTGCCCTATAAATCGCGGAGTATTTTACAAATTCATTGCTGTAGCTAAATTCCTGTTGCTCTCATCCTGAATATGAAGAAAATAACGTTAATGAATAAATGTAATATTGTTTACACAGTCAAAACTGTTTATTACGACGTCTCTTTTTAACAATGTAACGGCCCCGTCTGAATCCTATATGAACACTGTATTTTAAAAACTCGCTTAGTAAGTACGACATATCGTATAAAACGACGAATTTTTATCACATTTTCTCGGCTATAACATCGAATGTTAATTTTTGTTTGTTAAGCACTTGGGGCAACCATGTAACGCTTGTTGTTATACATTTCAAATCAGCCTGTTAAATAGTCACAGCAAGCATCGCTATGAATGTGTCTCACAATAAAAGGAAAGGAAGAAAAATCACAACATGGCGATTAGAAAACGGCGAAACAAATGTCAGCATTGCGAAGGAATTCTGTCACACTGAAGGATTTCTACCATTTGGAAGGAGTCTCTTTTTTGAGGAAAATTTGTTTAAAAAGCACGAACATGTTGAAGAATCTTTACTTAGATGGTTGAAGCAGCAAAAATAATAATAAATCAATCGAAACTGATATCCAGTTACGACAGTCTGCCAGGTGGCACATTCCCTATTTGTTGTGTACCTCGTCTTTTATTAAATATATCTCGAATCACCTCAGCAGCTAAATTTTATTTCGAGTTATCGAAATTTCGATATATAAAGAACATAGTTTTTGAGCATGTATAGCACATGATGGAATCATATGTATCTACGGGTTTATAGGCTTAAGAATACATTATTTTTAACAGTATTTAAAAGTATAGAAACTAACTCTGTTTTACGGCATCATTTTAATTATAACCCTTTTAGGAGGCGGGATACAGTACATACAGTAGTGAAACAGGAAACATATCTCCGTTAACACCTTTAGAAAAAAAACTGTTAGTCTTTTCTGTTTGTTACTGTTAACTTTTTCTCCCTTCACGTTGAAACTTCTCATCAATACCACGCAGCTGAGATTCGCAAATGGAGCTTGTCATCCGCGACTTCGGGGGTTGCTTTCGTACGTGATCGGTAATTAATTCACACACGAGAAACAGCGAGGCTTCGCCCATTTGCCGATCACTAGAAGTTTGTTTTTCGGTTCCCGCCGTATTAGTTTCCAGCATCACTGTAACTCTTTCTTTACTTGTTAACTCTTCCTTACAAACCACAAATGCCGTGTAGCACAGTTAATGTTGCACAAAATTAGAGTTAGAGTACTTTCTGCTTCAAGGAAGGAAATGTTGTTAGCTTGGAAAAATCGAGAAATTTGTGTAACCGAATTTAAACTAATAGAGAAATAAATACACGCGAAGAATAGGGCAAAGGGCCGGGAAATTGAAGTTACTTCGAGATACTGAAAATAGGAGTAATGGAGGTTCGAGATATCGAGGTTCGACTGTAATATGCCGATCAGTGTACCTATTCTTTAAGCGAAAGCCAATGGAATTCCTTGCAATCCCGCTCCACTAGTACTGTACAGTACTTACTTCAGTGACGTTTTTGGCGTTTTAACTTGATTCTGTTAATTGACCATGCAAGTGTGCAGTGTATGACTTGCAGGTGTGACATTTTTAGCAACAAAACAGCAAAAATATTTGTGAGACTATCGACTATAACGGCGGTCGCTTTGAAGTCGTTAAAACCGGTGTCGACTGTATGTATAAAAATGTTGCATAATACGTGAAATATGTAATACGTAAAACGAACCCCAAGTAGAACCATATCAGAACGACCAAACCAAACACCATGGCACTACAGCCCTTGAAGGGCCTTGGCCTACCAAGCGACCGCTGCTCATCCCGAAGACCTGCAGAGTACGAGGGGTCGTGTGGTCAGCACGACGAATTCTCTCGGTCGATATTCTTGGCTTTCTAGACTGGAGCCGCTATCTCACCGTCAATTCTAATCACGTAGGCTGAGTGGACCTCGAACCAGCCCTCAGGTCCAGGAAAAATCCCTGACCTGGCCGGGAATCGAACCCGGGGCCTCCGGGTAAGAGGCAGACACGCTACCCCTACACCACGGGGGCGGCTATCAGAACGACAGTTGATCGATATTGTTCATTTTCACTTGTCAAGTAAAGGAATGGAATCTGTTATGACTAGGACTCGGAAGTTCAGGCGTTTATTTTTGCTAAAATAGGCAGGTAAATAAGCACTTAACATTTAGGAAATATGCAGTAAAATAGGCATTTATAATGACAAAAATGTGCAGTCAAATAATAAAGATGGTTTAATGTAAGTTACCTAACATACATCTGCATCACATATTAATACTTAATCTTACATCCCCCTGTGTGGTGGGGGTGATAGAATAACATCAACGGTATCCCCTGCCTGTCGTAACTGAAAGGGGGACCAGGGGCTCTCAACTTGGGAGTGTGGGTTTCAACCACGGTTCCCCTAGCTGAGTCCGTTGTTACTTCCACAGTACTTGTCAGGTTCCTCGCTCTTGTCTTTCATAGCCAACTTCGTTGGTCAACTCTCCCGACGGTATCAGGTTTTCGAGGATTAGAGAGTTTTTCACTTTCACGCCCTTCGTAGCCCTTCCCTCTCTTTTGTCGATATCTTCATTTTTCGAAATGTCATACCTCTTCAATTTTCCTTCCGATTATTGGTAAGAGAAGATGTTTACCAAGTTGCTTTTCCTCTTTAAACAATAACAACCACCGCGACTTAATGTTACGTAGCAGGGACGGGACCTGGCAACCCTCTCGACCACTTGGCCTATAGAGTGAGTTTTCAGTAGAGGTTTGTTTAATATTAAAATATCTATCATCACCTGCAGTTTCCAGCTGTTGGCTGGGTCTACTTATCGTATATCTATGAAGTTAATATGAAGTAGTCTGTGTTAGTAACATGTACATTGGAATCATATTTTCTTTTCTTCCGATTGATTATTATATAGCAGCAGAAAATATCTACAACAACTTTAAAAAGGCATTAAACTGTCAAATAGGCTACGGAAGCTAAAATAAAACAAGCAAAATAACTGGTCCTACCGTTTCCATATACACGGAAATATATTTCTTATTTGCCACTTCGATATACACATGCATTTCCCTAACTTCCGGGCTCTAGTAATTCCGTAAGAATCCGGGGGCACTGTGAGCTATAACATGCTCTCCCAAGACGTCCTTTCTGCGTTCGTTCAGAGCAGGTCTAAGCTGAGCAAAAGAGCAATCTGGTGTAGTAGCACGAACAATAACATCAACCGAGGAGGGGGAGTGTCCTTGCCTGACAGGCAGATGACAGATGTGTTACTTCACATAACGTTGCGGAAAGGCATTGTCACGAACTGTTAGGAACGGGAAAGGATACAGAGCTATGAATAGAACTATTCCACATAAGGAGTATATTTAGTTAGTCATCGCATCAACGTTAAATCATTTCGTTCATTCTACGGGGCGTATCCGTGATTATATCAACTTTCAGGGGTGATGTAAATAAGCCATACGATAAGTGTGTTCCAATCCAGCTTTCTTCTAATACTGTTCTTGTTTTCAACCACCGTAGTATCTTCTATCTGGTTTTCCATCATCCGCTTCGGCATTCCTCCCTCTTAACAGTCCAAAGTCAAAACCATCTAAGTTTATCCCTCTCCATTCTGTCGAAAAACTTTTCCACTTAGATTTCGTAGTTTTGTATTCCCGACATGACATTCTGCACTAATAGTGTCGGGAGTGTCCGAAGAAATGTTCGGCTCGTCAGGTGTAGTTCTTTCGATTTGATGCCCGGAGGCGACCTGCGCGTCGTGATAAGGATGAAATGATGAAGACGGCACTTACACCCATTCCCCGTGCCAGCGAAGTTAACCAATGACGGTTAAAATTTACAACCCTGCCGGGAATTGAACCCGAGACCTCTGTGACCAAAGGCCAGCACGCTATTTAGCCGTGGAGTCTGACATTATTATTATTATTATTATTATTATTATTATTATTCATAATGAATATGGATCGTAGTTGACGTATCTGTTCATCTTGTGTTCCAGGAAGGAAGACGGCACCCTGCGCACGATGAACGCAGAGAAACTGCTCAAGACTCTGCCAGTATTACAGAGCCAGCTGGATGCTCTCCTCGAGTTCGACTGCACTGCCAATGACCTGACCAATGGCGTAATCAACATGGCATTCATGTTACTCTTCAGAGACCTCATCAGGCTATTCGCCTGCTACAATGATGGCATAATTAACCTTTTAGGTAGGTAGACGCTTGTACGGGAGACGTACGTTTGCTTACTCCTCGGCCGGAAGGCTTGATTGAGTACCCAGTCAGCCGGCATATCCCAGTCACCTTCGAAGAAGCGTACTAGGGAAATTAGGAATGCGGTGCTTTCCCGTTGCTTTCCGCATGGTCCCGAGTTACTGAAGACTCGTTAGTCTACAAAAAATATAGAGACTGACCGATCGCACAAACCATATTTTCACACTATTCATCTCGGGCACCGGCGTAGCTGGACCTTACTTTTAAGGGGATGGGGGGCAGTGGCTTATACCGAGGGCTACCAAGGCTATTGGTGAAGCCCAAACCTCAAATGAGAATGACGGAAGTCTGAAGTACCTGTTCCGTTTAAAAAAACTTGAACGCAGTGAGAAAAAATATCGCACGTATTTCTGAGAGCAAGGCATCGGAAACTGATATTGCAGTCCAAACGCTACGTCCTTCTCCCCTCGCCTCACCTCGTGCGGCTTGCTGCTGTATGTCCAATAGGTGCTGGGACCGGGGTGATAGGTGTGTTAGACTTCGCTCAGTCATATCGCCACTGCTAACAAAACAATCGTGTTACTCATCATATTATTCCTCACCTCATACTTATTATATAGGTAACAGATTGCTGGTATTTCACTCCCATTTACTTCTCCATCCTTGTAGGAAGACACTGCAGGGCTGCTGTTATAGGAGTAATATACTGTAGTTTTCATTTTTTTTTTATAGGTAGATCTGCTAAAATGAAATGCAATTTTTCAAGTTTAGTGTTCTCTTTGGTGATAATGGGTCGGATACCACCACTGATGACTCAAGGAAGCTAATAAACCAGTGAACGACGGTGGGTACGACCGCTGGTAATGCTGTAAAATTCAAAATGTTAATGTAGTTAATAATAATGCCGGGCTGAGTGGCTCAGGCGGTTGAGGCGCTGGCCTTCTGAACCCAACTTGACAGGTTCGATCCTGGCTCAGTCCGGTGGTATTTGAAGATGCTCAAATACGTCGGCCTCGTGTCAATAGATTTACTTGCACGTAAAAGAATTCCTGCGGGACAAAATTCCGGCGCCTCGGCGTCTCCGAAAACTACTTTTACAGTAGTTAGTGGGACATAAAGCAAATAATAATAATAATAATAATAATAATAATAATAATAATAATAATAATAATGGTGCAGGGCATGTGTATAGGCTTGGTGGTGACCTAATGAGGATGAAATGAATGGCAAAGACATCATAAAAACTCAGTCACCAAGCCAGGGGAATTAAGAGTATGAAGGGATTGATTCTGAGAATTGAACCGGGGCCATCGGTCCAAAAGCAAGCATTCTACCCATTTCGCCACAAAGCCAGACTTTAATTTGCTAAACCTTAGGCTGTAATCTCCTCTGATGAGGTGTTGAGTATTGACAGTAGCAGAGGCCAGGGCAGTAGCTTGTCAAACCACCTTGACAACACAGCAGGCTACTCCATTGGCTATTTGTTGCATTTCAAAACGCTTTAGATTTGACATTCACTAAACTAGCTAATGAAAAGGGATAACCTAAGTGTAGTGGTAGCCCACGTCTTAATCCTAGCATTCACCACTGATGGGAAGTGGGGAAGTGCTGAAGCCTACAAGAAGGTTGACTAAAAAACTAACATGGAAGGTTTTAAATTGAAAAGTTACTCTCTCCAGAGCAAACGTATAACTTGATTTAGTTGCAAAACTAGTCCTAAATATTCAACTGTTATGATCTAGCTTCATCACACACTTTTTATTTTATAGTATTTGCAATTTTATCACGCATTGCTCTTCATACTCTGCATTAATGCTATCACAAATGACATCCAGATGAGACATCGGTGGACGTTACTATACGCTGACAATGTAATCGTAGCTAACGAGATACGTAAGGGCCTCAAACAGAAAGTACAAGAGTGGAAGATGAGTCTCAAACAATTTGGGACGGAATTAAATCTCAAGAATATGGAGTACCTGGAATGTGCTAACCAAACTGATGGCATGATCACTATCTGTGGGGTTCTTCATGATTGCATCTAGTTTCCTTCCTCTGCAGAGAGTTCTTTGTCTTCCAGCCAGGCACTTCTCGTATTTCAAGTGCACTTGGACTGTTCTCATGTGTCCAAACCACTTGATTCTGTCCGGTAGAGAAGTCTTAATCTTGGCTTCCTGCCTTGCCTCCTAATTTCTTGTCCATCCTGGTCTTCTGGATAGCGCACCTCAGGAACTTAACCTAGACGAGTCTCTTTGTGAGGGTGCAAGTTTCAAAGATCTGTATGAAGTAGCTGTTAATGTGTCATGTCCTCACACAACGTTGGCTATCAGTAGCATTATCAGTTGTTGTTTGTTCCTAGCTGTTCTGTGTAGAGTAAGCTTAGTCGCCCCAAACCACTGGCTCAGGTTGCCAAACCATGATGTACTACTTCATCCCAGACCGCATTTTCCATTCATTTTTCTCTCGTGTAATACTTGTAGAAAGTGGTATAAATTTACTGTTCTGCATCATACTGTGTGACCAAAGTATTCTATCTTCCTATTCTTAATGGCTGTGAGAATTTCTGGTTCTCCGTTCATACAGTGCAAAAAAACTTCTATATTGGTCATTTCAGCTATCCAAAGTATCTTCAGCATCCGTCAGTGCGTTCACATTTCAAACGCTTGCAATCTTTTTCACGTGGTCTCGAATGCTGAAAATGTAGCACAGGAGGAGTAGTGTAATGTAAAGGTCACGGCTTGTCAAAAGTTTTCTAAATTTTTGAAAAGAAGTTCTAGTCTGCTCAGTTCTGCATCAGATTTCAAGAACAAGGTCCCAGTCATCAATAATGAGATCCCAGGTGCTTAAGTGTTGCCACACTCACAATCAGGCCTTTCCTGCTTTGAGACTACCCCGAATATAATCTTCCCTGCTTACAGCGATGCACTTGATCATCTTTACATTCACCCTCGAGCCCATGGCGTTGCTGGCTTCATTGACAATCCTAAGTAGTTCCTGGAGATTCGTTGCAAGCGCGACTGTGTCATCGGCATACCTGATGTTATTGATGACTCCATTAACCACAACTCCTTCAGTCTTCCCATAAAGAGCATTTCAAAAAATCCTTTCTCGATAGATGTTGAAAATAATTCGTGAAAGAATACAGCCATGGGAAGTTCTTTCATAATTAACACTTCTTCTGAGACACGACCATCAACTCGAACATCAAGTAGCTGTTGGACACTGCCAATTTTGCTTTCTTTGGTATTTTAGTCATAGAGAAAAATAATTTGTTGGCAGAAGAGGGAACTCGTACTCCCTGTAATTATCTCTCTTGTGGCTATGCTATTGCTGAGGACAGTACTGTAAACTCTCTGCTCTCCAGCTGGTGGTCTGCTGGTTTCATGCTTGCTTATAGTCACTGGATTAGTTTTACTGAAATATTATCAATTTGTTATTCTAATAGTAGAATTTATTCAGAGAGAATAATTGAACTGGTTATCACATTTGTGGTGCCTTCAGAATACTTAAATGGGATAATAGAGCATACTAATGCTTCAAGCTTAATTTTGTGAATTGATAGTTCGTAGGAAAAAGACAGTAACTTACCTCTGTGAACACTAACGGGACTTTAACTGCTGTTAAATATAATTTTTTTCTTTGTCCATAAGCATTTTCAACTGTAAAAATTTTCACTGTGTATTATTGAACATAAATTTATTGAATTGTTTTTTTTTCTTCTCCTATTTACAGAAAAATACTTCGATATGAACAAGAAGCAGTGTCGAGATGCTTTAGATCTGTACAAGAAATTTCTCATTCGAATGGACAGGGTAGCCGAATTCCTTAAAGTAGCAGAGGTATGCACAACATAATTTCAATAAATTATGAAATTAAGTTAAGATTAAGTTCACTCGAGGAAACCTATAAAGAAAAATTTTCCCGCAGAGAAAACCAGTATTGTTGAATACACGCTTCTCAGTCTAAAAATCCAGTGTTTACCTGATCATGGCAATGGTTTTGTCAGCTTGAATTATGCAACTTCCAGAAAGATCACTCTGGATTTTTAAATGAAGAATCCTGTATTCTTTTTTTAATACACCTTTTCCATTTTCTATTCTTTGTTGTGTAGTTATGGTGGCAGTTGTTTGTAGTGTCTGTAAAGTAGCGCCTGACTTGTAAGGTGATAGCATTATGTATGTGGCGTGAACAACTGAACCTTCCTGAGCAATAGAATCAAATTACAAAGTAAATGCAAACAGAAACAATATTGTATCATCTTCAAAAGAAAGTCACCCTGTACATTCAGAACTCATTACCACTGGTTATCAAAGTGTCAGGGAGACACGATGCAAGGTTGCTTGATCAACGAACATTCAGTTCGAATAGGTTTGGCTCCACAACATACACATGACCAGTGTTCTTGTATAACTGAATAGCCCAATGGAAGAGCCACATATTTTTCTGCAGTGCCTGCTGATATTTCCTGAAAGGCCTGCTTGTGGGAGGAAAATGGTCTTTTTGTCGATGTATTTTCTTTCTTCTATCTGCCGCATTGAGTCGTCAATTGGCTTACAGTATCTCCACACCATTATTGATGGATTTCACAGGCTAGATTTTTCCCAGGTGTTGACATATGCTGCACTTTAATAGGCTAGCTTTTGCGACATTTTTATAAGGTTCCTATGTTTAAAGTTCCCTTTTCTAAGCTCTGAAAAGATCACTTGTTTTGGAGGTCAGGAGCTTGGCGTTCAGATCACATGATCTAACCAGTGCAGCTATGCCTAATTATCACGGCTTCAGTGCTTTTTGTATTAGCCTCTTCCAAATTTTGCTGCACCTGTATTGCCATTTTATTCCAAGGATCCTTCGTCGACAGCACTGATGATGATATTAAAGTTTCTTGAGGTTTTTTTTTCAATATGTTGAACATTCACATCCATTTAGCAACATTGGAATAATTACAGAATCTAAATGGATGCTTCATTTGTATCGATCATGTGATTGTCAAAAACTCTGTTCCTTAGACGACCAAAAGGGTTCATGATCACAATAAATACAGTGCTGTATCTCTGCTATCAGTATCAGTTGTGTATGAGAGGATTCTACCCAGATAAGAAAACTGTTCCACGACTTGGCAAGATTTTCTCCACCGGTGGTGACACTCTGCTCCTGAGCATTCTCCCTGTACCGACAGTTACGAAGTTGGCATATTGCAGTTCAGTTGATGATGATGCCATGTTCTTATTTTTAACCTTTTTAGGTTGAAAAGCCTACCATCAAATCTTTGTTATGAGAATTCCCAGAGGAAGCTCTTCCTTTACAAAATCAAATGACAAAATTCCACACTTCAGACACACTGCCTTCCTGCTCATCAAAACCCAAACAAAAGATATTAAAATTATGTCATCAATTATAACATCACTCATAATTTTCCAGTCCCAGCTGTGGTTGATCATAATGTTATTGGACATTATAAATTTTCCAGCTAACTCATTCCTGGTTGCCAGCGTTTTGTCCCAGTGTGCTAAGTTGGGCTCATCATTTGATAAATAGCACACCTACCAAGACGCATGGCTAGTGCATACCGTGGAGGCTACTGCGTAGACTACTTGAAGCCACCAGTAGTGCCAATGCAGTATGAGGGACTTTATCTCATTTTCAGAAATCGATGCCTATGCAGTAGCCTCCACGGTATGCATTAGCCATGCGTCTTGGTAGGTGTGCTATTTACCAACTGATGAGCCCAACTTAGCACACTGGGGTGAAATGCTGGCAACCGGGAATGAGTTAGCTGGAAAATTTATAATGTCCAATAACGGACCAACTATATTGGTATTATAAATTTACTCATTCAGAATAAATATTTCAGGTTCCGAATCGTCTTATGTTGTTGATAAAGCGCTCGCTACTTTTTCCCGTCTTAAGTATAGTTTCTCTTTCTCTAAGTCCTCCGACTTGACATCTGCTGATCTCTGATATCATTGAGATTCCTTGCCCTCCCAGCTGGCCTCTCCCCTTTCAGTTCTGTCAGAGTAATTTCTTGCTTTTCTCGTTCTGTCCATCTTCATAACATACCCAAACCATTGTAGCCAGAATCTTCCTAAAAGCTTGATAGCAGGTATTTTGATGTTTGCTTAATTTCGAATCTTGTCCTTCCTGATTTTTTTGGTTCATTGTTCTGATGAATTTAATTTCTTTTGACCGGATTTTACTATTCGCCTTATGTAGGGTACATGTTTTGAGTCCAAAGGTGAGCATTGGAGTGAGATGGGTATAAAACATGGTCAATTTTGTTTTCTGGGGTATTTTATCATTCCAGAGTAGATTTCTCACTTGACACACCACTGGCCGTTATATTCTGCGGACTGCCTTTTCATGCTATTTACAGAGGAATTGCAAGAAATGAAACTGATCTTCTGGTTCCATGTTGATACTATTATTTACTTGTTTATTGTGTTACCATATGATATAAACGTAATCATGATCAGTATTGACAATAAACATTCACATTAACATTTCTCTCCACTTGATGAGTTGTTTTTTCCTGGGTATGTGTGCATAATTTGACATTGTGAAGGGACCTATTCACTCAGTACTAACCTTATTGACAAACAGCTCATCAGTTACAATTTTGACTAGTCATTTTGGTTTTGCAAGATCCCTTCTATGAAATAATTAAATTGTATCTACTCATTGTGTGTATACTTGTTTAAGCACAGCTGTGATGCATTTGACACATGTCTCACCAATACATGTTACTTAGCAAGGTACATTTTACCAGCTAAGCACACAAGATGGTTAATTTAATTTTCAACACCAGTGTAACAACTCGGGTCCAATTTTAATATTTTAATTCTACATGTACAGGGGTTACTTACTATGACTGTTCATTTTATATTTTTTTGCTATTTGCTTTACGTCGCACTGACACAGATAGGTCTTATGGCAACGATGGGATAGCGAAGGCCTAGGAAGTGGAAGGAAGCGGCCGTGGCCTTAATTAATGTACAGCCCCGGCATTTGCCTGGTGTGAAAATGGGAAACCACGAAAAACCATCTTCAGGGCTGCCGACAGTGGGGCTCAAACCCACTATCTCCCAATTACTGGACACTGCCGCACTTAAGTGACTGCAGCTATCAAGCTCGGTGCATTTTATATTAATAAGTGACAATGTCACATGACAAAATTAGACTAACAGACTTCAAACTCACTAATTATAGCATTAACACAGGTTTGTTTGTTTTTTTTGCCTCTCTTGTAATTAATTTGTGATATGTACATAATATTTTTGAAGTGTTCATTTGATTGTATTTGCACTATATATAGTCAGTTTTATTCCATGGCTGAAGATGACTCACAATGGGATCTAAACCAGTCCCATTGTATAAATGATTTGACAAATGAAATGGTATTCAATTCATGGATCTTTATTTTAATTTCTTAATAATGTGTTTGTGTTATCGTTTGAAGGTATTCGAAGTTAGAAACAGATTGTAAGAGTTCCCTCCAGAAAAATGTTTGTATCTGTGCCTTCCCTGTTGACTAAGATGTATTATTTTTGTTTTGTTTCATTTCAGAATGTAGGCATAGACAAGGGCGATATTCCAGACCTTACCAAGGTAAGTTGTATAAGCGTTCTGTCTTGGTAACTTTTCCTTTAAACTGTCTCGGGTGGAATAAATTTGTATGGGTGTTTCCTTAGGGGAAAAATAAAATATTTTGAAAGCACTCGTTTGATAAAATGGGGGGTGTAATTATTGTAATGTCTATAGCATAGACACAATGTCTGCAGCACCGGAAATTACCCTCACTGTGTTGTAAGTTCTATAAATAATGAACAATTTGTGAACTGTACTTTGTCTTTCTGGAAAATGAACATGTATCCGAGATGGAATGAAGTGCAAATTGTCAGAAAGCTTTTGCTAGATTATTGATTTTAGAGTTGGTACCAGAACCTTCTTATAACCTCGAATAATTCATCCTGCAAAATTGAAATGTTATAATTATATATGGATAATGTCAACAGTGTTAACTATGGATATGGAAATGAATAGTGGGCCTATTTAAGATGTTCAAGAGTAAAACTAGCATAACTTCACAATTCTGCAACTTAGCTGCTAGTCGGCAACAGAAGTTAGCAGACTGATGTCTTGAATTCACAAGTGCAGCACACGTGAGAAAAAGCTGCTGACAATGACAATTGTTAGTACCCTACAACCTACCATTATCGTAGACCAGTTCGTCTAAAACTCAAAAACAACGATCAGTTGTTACGGTGCTGCAGAATCATTCCTGTTGTTGAAAAATACATAAATGATTGTGTTCACACCACCTGATCAGAAATCTAATTTTATAGTACTGTG
The DNA here is from genome assembly GCF_040414725.1 of Anabrus simplex. Taxonomy (NCBI): domain Eukaryota; kingdom Metazoa; phylum Arthropoda; class Insecta; order Orthoptera; family Tettigoniidae; genus Anabrus; species Anabrus simplex. Next base: position 99,670,350 of record NC_090277.1, on the reverse strand, counting down.
CATGAGGAGGCAGCTGGTGCAGATTGGCCATAGGCGCAGTCATGCAAAAGACTTATCAGAAGGTTCTGCTGTAGTTGAAACACTAAATAACTCGCGGCGGGTACTTCATAATTATCATAGCTACTGGGAACCCTTACTTAGTCTCACTCTGTTTACATTGATAAGACAGTTGAGATTTTTATTTTTCAAGTCAAAGATAACTGTGAATAATTTCACCCTCAACGTTTTGTCATTGTAGAAAACTGCTTATTTTCTTATGTCAAGCATCATCCTGCTGTTTACTTTTATCATTTTCTTGAGTGTATTGTTTGTGTTTCTGTGGTAATGGAATTTCTTGTGTGTAGGCTCCGAGCAGTTTACTGGATGCCCTCGAGCAGCACCTAGCATCCTTGGAGGGCAAGAAGGGCTCGGCAGCGAACACCCCCACCCAGACTGCAAGGTAAGATAAGGAGTTTCCGTTCAGTGCTTACTATTCCAGCACCAGTTTGATAAGGTCCAAGAGGGGTCAGCATCTTGATTCAGGGTTGCACACTTTGTGTGTGTTCAATACAGGCAAATCCCAGAGTGACACACAGGATGATATAGAACAGAGGTGCTAGGCCGAGCGCCCACTGTGGCCGGGCTGGTCTGACGCTAATGCAGGCAGGTTACGTAGCAAGCTTACGTAGCAGAGAAGTGAAAGAACACACACTCTTTGCAGGGAAGGGAGCAACGACATTTGATTGCAATTACAAAGCTCTTCTCCACCACTCAACAAAATGCTGATCGGAGTACAGTGTTTAAAAACAAATCAGGATATTCAGGTTTGATTTGTACTGTGCTCGATTTTGTTTTCTTATATTTATACATTCAAAGAAAATTTTTCTGTTACCATCTATAAATTCAGAGGGTTTAAGCTTACAAGCTAAGATTTAAAGTTCATTGGATGGGAACGACAGTATTTCCATTAAAAAATAAAGTAAAATTCCTGTTATTCATTAAGAAAAAGTAATATATTTACATAATTCAGCACGTTTACTGTTCGATTTTGCAGTGTTACAGTGTTGAGCGATTTTTCTCTGTTCACTGAATTTCTGAAAATAGTTTTTAAAACTTAACAGGCATCCAGTGATAATAGCTAGCTTGTAATCTACCAAATGGATGTACAGTGAGCCTTCACATAAATAACCTAATTGATGCTATTCCTGGTAGACACGATTGGATTGCTGCGGAGTTTTTCAGATAATTTAAACCCAAACAACCGCAAGCCACAGCTTATCTGCTTTAGTTCCGTATTATATTAGAAGAGTTTCTAAAGCACCTCCTAAAGTTTAATAGTGAAAATTCATTACATACATTACAAATATTTCACGTTGTAGGCCTAACTCTTTTTTGTATCCGGTCAAAATATATAAACTGCAATGAACATAACTCATTTCTTACAACGTAAATTTAAAATTATGCGAATTTTTGCCCTCTTTCTTTCTTTCTTTCTTTCATGGTTTTCTGTCACCATTTCAAACTCGGGTATCGCTGCAGTGGTCAACAATGACTGGGAGAACTTCGCCCAAGCTTCACAGCCTGTGATGTAACCACATCATCGCTGTGGTTGAATAGCATATGTTCATCCCCTGCCTGTTGTAAGAGGCAATTAAAAGGGGTGACAAGGGATGATTGAATTAGAACCATGAAACTACTTGTGATAAGTACCATCATGCGGGGAACACCATGGGTCGCCTTTACTTGCGAGTAGTACCACTGTTAGGTACACAATAGGTTTATGATTAGTAGCAGCAGAGTGTGGTTCATTGTGGTTTTACAGTACCTGTGATTAGTACCACCATATGCAGAACACAGGCTTATGTTGCCCGTGATTGGTACCCACTATGAGGAACACCACGGGAATACACCTATGTGAGGAGCGCCATGGGTTAGCGTTGCCTATGAGTGGCGCCATTATGTGAGAAATGCCATAGGTCGTACATTACTTGTGAGTAGTACCATAATATGTGGAACACTGAGAATCTTCATTACTTTTGATTAGTACCGCTACGTGAGAAATACCATGGTTCTCACTTTCCTGTCCGGCTCCATGGCTACATGGTTAGCATGCTGGCCTTTGGTCACAGGGGTCCCAGGTTCGATTCCTAGCAGGGTCGGGAATTTTAACCATCATTGGTTAATTTCGCTGGCATGGGGGCTGAGTGTATGCGGCATCTTCATCATCATTTCATCCTTATCATGACGCACAGGTCACCTATGTGCGTCAAATCAAAAGACCTGCACCTGGCGAGCCAAACATGACCTCGGACACCCCTGACACTAAAAGCCATACGCAATTTCATTTCTTACTTTCCTAGCAATAAGTACCATTATGAGGGACTGTCGAACTGGAATTTGGACCCCTTTAGACAACAAGCATCATAGATTCAGGATTGCTCTTTGGAAGCAGCCCCTTGGTCAGTATATGCTATTGTTTTAAGATGGTTTCTGGGAAGATGGGGCATTGCGGGTTGGATGCACTGATTGTTTTAAGTTCATAATCATTGTTCATAGTCTTGTTTTTAAATTCTAGTCAGTGGATTGATTTTGGAATTATATTTAACTTTTAATATTGAGTTGAATCTGCTGATTATTTTACATCCATATTCATCACAAAGTTTTGAATTCTGGTCAAGTGGATCAATTTTAGAATTTTAAATTGTAATTACATTTAGTCTCAATTTGCATCATTAGGGGCTAGTGACCTACATCTTAGGCCCCTCGCAATCATCATCATTGTAACACATTAGGAATTTGGGGGGGGGGGGATTTGCCTGTTCTGTATTAAATATATCCAGAAGAGGAAAATTTCTGTATGAACTTGGAATATGGATCTCATCATTTTGATAAGTACTTAGGAGAGAAGTACAGCAGCATCAAATATGGATTTTTAATTTCTCAAGATATAGTTTTGGGTGATTTATCCACAAGGCATAGAAAATCATTTCATTCCAACTAGACTTGCAGTGCCAATCAAACGGAGCTGTAATGTGTCTCATATTTGTAGATGAAAGGTATAAATTCCTATGAACACTCAAATTGGGATCATTTCTTCAGTCTGAATTTGGTGTTGCTGATATTTTCCTCCTTAGAGTGATAAATCTTTATATTTTATCTGGAAGGAAAATGCTTGGTGCGAAACAGAACTCATTTTTACCTGTTGAACTAGTTTTTTTTTTAATTGTTAGGTTCTTCAGTCTGCTGAAACTAATTTTGAGTGATAAATTTATTAACTACCTTTATATAATCATATGACCTCGGCTATCATATCAAGGCATTTCAATTCAACACCCTCTGACTGTCTGCTCATCAATTTCAACGTTCTGTTTTACTCTAGGCGTACTAGATGGCAGACAGAGTAAACCAAAACTCTCTTGGGCGTCTATGGCTGAGATTTTGTTAATTTTGTCGGGTAAACAAATGTGTCGCCAGAGATCTTTTACATGCCGTCATTGTACAACGTGGAGTGTCGATTGGACTTTTTGCGCCTCTCAAAAATCCGACTACCTCTGCCGGGTATGAACCCGCTATCTTGGGATCCGGAGGCTGACACTCAACCACTGATCCACAGAGGCAGCTATAAACTACCTGGAAAAAAAATCTGATAACCGCTCTACCACTAATCCACAGAGGCAGCAATAAACTACCTGAAAAAAGAAAAAGCATATGGTAACAGTATTAGACTTGAAAAAACAAACAGCTTAACTAATATAGAATTCTCATCTTGATTTTCCTTCCAAATTTAAAATGTTCCTTGTAAATTTCTTTGGCTTATGCCTTATACTTAGAAGTATTGCGCTGTCTTGACTTTAAAATGAAATTCATAGAATCTATTTGATGCTTGTAATGAATGTTTCTGAATATGGTTTTGTAATATTTTTTTTTGCTGCTATGCCTTGTACAAAATACAATTGAAACAAAACCTTTTTTTCTTTTCCTACAATCCTGGATAACACAAATTACATTCATTAGTGATGAGTTGGTTTTATTATTATACATTTTTTTCTCATTTTGTGTTAATTAATGTACATTTTTAATTTTGCGTAACTTGCATGCCACAGTCTTCTGTCTTCATAGCAGAAATAGATAGAAAGTTCAGTACTATAGACAAGAATACCTTTTCTTTCCTGCAGGACAGTAGCATATGTGCAAAACTTACTGTAGTAGTTCCTACACTATGTAGACCGCATACCTGCTCTTTAGCAATGAAAACTTTAAAATGATAAATATTGAAAGAAAGTGAATTGGATTGGACATAATGTTATTGCTTCAGATCTTGTTGGTAAATGCTGATTTCATGTGCATTATCTTTGTGATTAGATTAACTAAACTTGACAGTGTCGCCAGAGATCTTTTACATGCCATCATTGTACAACGTGGAGTGTCGAATAGACTTTTTGCGCCTCTCAAAAATCAGACTACCTCTGCCGGGTGTGAACCCACTATCTTGGGATCCGGAGGCTGCACTTCATCTAAGGCAGTGATAAGAAAACTATATTTGACTGGGTGGTTAAAACAGAATATTTTAATTGGTTACTTAGCAAAATTGGTATAAAAACATTGTATGGAAGCCTTATGTATTATCAAGGTACTCTTCACGGTAGGTTCATCAACTTTTTAATTTAATTTAAAGGAACCGACATATGACAGTTGTGTATAGCGAGATTGTAAAGGGGAAAGAAACACACAATGGGATAAATAGTGTGTCAGGTTAGTGTGGATTGAGGGTGAAAAACAAGGGATAGCCAAAGCCAAGAACAAACATGAAAACTCCCAAAGGGCAAAGCGACGAGGATAGGAACTGTGTTGGCTGCTGAAGTCTGTTGCTCTCCTCTGGGGCAATGATTGACTGACAGATGAAATGAAATGATATTGGAGAGTGTTGCTGGAATGAAAGAAGACAGGAGAAAACCAGAGTACCCAGAGAAAAACAAGAAATTTTTAACGGTAAAAACTTTTTTCTTAAGTTATCAATTTATTTTGAATGAAAAATTATTTTGGAAAAATAGCTTTTTCCTTTTATGCTGAAAACAATTAACTCGGCTTAAAATACCATTTCCAGACAGTCTTAATGGGAATTTGAACAAAGTTGAAAATATATGCCATTGATTTTTTTATTGTTTCAATTGGTGCTATATAAAATTTATTTTCATTTAGTTTTATGAAAGGAATCTTCTAGTTTTACTTCCCCTTAGAACAATGATCACTGACTTTTTGTAGTTCATGAAAGAAAATAGAGGCTAGCTTAGGTAGGCAGGTGCTTGCCTTCACACACAATAAAAATGGATTTGTAGCTGGTCAGTAACCTCCTGTTCAGTACAACATTATGGCATTCTTAGCTTTCCAATCTCCTATTTATATACAGGGTCATCCAACTAATGCAGAACCACAGTTGAGGTGAGGCAGAGGCTGGCAAGGTATAGTTTCCCACTGGCTGGGCAATGCAAGAGCAAATTGGGGTAACTGCCTAATAAATTCTAATGCACTTCAAAAGTACTCATGCCTAATTTCTCATCATGAAGTTTCTTATGGAGCAGATTACATTTTTTGCCACTCCAATATCTGCTCTTGTGAGAATTTATGTACCCATGTAAGTGAAACTACGCATCGTCTGAGAAGAGAACAGGATGGGAATAAATTTCTCCATCGTGCACTTAATTCGAAATCCATTCACTAAATCTAATCCTACACACAGGGGTTTAAGTTCTTGCACCACAGTACATTAATAGGGTTTTAATTTCAGTAACTTTGTAGCCCTCTGTATGGAACCGTAAGAAATTTCAGTTTGCTCAGAAAGATGGCTAAGAGATTTCTTAGAATTTTTGCGGGCGTTGTCTGATGTCTTACTTTTTTTTCTGTTAGCACTAGATGTTACCTTCTTTGCTTCATATCATTAATATTTCCCATTTCATGACATTTACTAACTATTCTATGAACTGTCCCTCGACTTTGAACTCAAACACCCAGGAACTTCTCTTCAAATAATATAAGTGTACAAGCGGACTCCCTACGAATATATGAATCATAAACATCCACTTGATGTGGAATAGACTTTATTTTTTTAAATTTTTTTCATTCTCACTTCACATTCTACAGAAGTGTTGCTCACACAGAAACGCAGAACCATAGTGCCTGCATGCTCTCCTCCATCGCATGCAGCTGTTGGCTTAGTCGCTGCCAGCCACTGCTCCGGTTCCAACATAATTGGATGAACCAGTATTTTTTCTATAACAATGGGTGGGATGTTAAATTATGTTTGTTTTCTAATGGCAAATTTTGGATTTATTCTTTTAATATTCTGGCATCTGAGTATAGCTTTGACAGGTTGTTTTTGTTTCATTAGAAAGTGTAATTAAAGTGCAAGATGTTTTATTCAAATCTGATGAGCTGACTGAATAAAATTATCTTAATATACTAGATTGTTTTCCTTCAGTATTTATCATTTCTTAAATGTTATGTTCACTAAGTGTTATCCCAAACCAAAATTCAATAAAATCCAGATACTCACTGGGCACAGTTTTCTAAAGCACAATTGTTTCACTTTCTAGAAGTTTCAACTGTGGTGGTAATGTCTTAAAGATTTCTGTAGCACATGTGCAAAATGTTCATTAATTCCTCCGAATTAATGCATGCGTATTGTGATCCTCACTTTTTTTTTAAACTGGTGGTGCAGGGCGTTGTTGTTAAATTGGAGTTTATCGATCCTCTGGAAAGGAATATAAAAGCACTGTTTACTAATGGTAATTGTGAAAAGAATTTATTTATTAGCCATTGTCTAAGTAATGCTTGTTGATTCAGAGGCTTTCAGCAACACATTTTTACCAACTTTTAACCTAGGAAGCAAGTTACTAGAGAGGCAGAAAAAACACAGTATCATCTGGCAATTGTCATGCACAGTGGTGGTTCATTTTTTATTTTATTTTTTACATTAAGACTGGGTGCACTGATCTTTTTCACTTGCAAAATTGCCTCTCATGGTTCACTGTTGACTCAATGTGGATATGTTCTCCCCCTCCTCGGTACTCTTACTCTCGACAGAACAGGATGGCGTTCATGATTTTGCTATCTCCAAGTCTGGCGGTATGTCGTTACAAGGGTTGTCTCGTGGAAAGATTTCCCCTCCAGAGGCTGCAGCTGGTCCACCCATCTGATTGGATGTCTTCCTCGCGGCTTCTTCCCATTAATCTTTCCCTCCACCACAAGCTTCTCCGGGGGGCCTCTTCTTCTGGTGATGTGTCCAAAGTACCAGAGGCAAGCCTGGCTGATCTGCCTGAGAAGCCTAGTCTGGTTGTGTAGTTCCTCCAGCATGGATTCAGTCTAAGAAATTAGGAAAATGCATTGCTAAACCCATATCTTGAAGACCTCTATTTTCCTTTTACCTGCCTGTTTGATTGTCCAGGTCTTGTGGAATATCAGGGAGTGAGCTAGTTGCAGTTTTCTGTTCTTTGTAACTGTACAGTCCTTCCATACTCAGCTTTGTGGTGGCGGCCATGGCCATTCTCTTTATGTTGAATATGTATGAGGGTAGCCCCGAAACGAATGCACTTATTTTTTCAACAATTATTTATTGAACACAATGAAACTTATACACAAGAAAGAATGATATTTCTTCTACACTCCCTATTTTTCCACGTAATCTTTCTCGTTCTATGGCCTTTCTCCAGCAAAACACAAGGCCCTGTCGGTACCACTCCTTGTTCTGTTCACAAAGCCATTTCTTCACAGTGTGAATCACCTCTTTGTCATCCCCAAAATGTCTCTCACAAATTACATTTTTTTTTTAATGGCCCAAACAAGTGAAAGTCAGAGAGCTAAGTCAGGGCTATAGGTTGGATAGGGTAACACTGTCCAACCCTGTTTCGCGATGTGTTCCATCGTCCTCAAACTTGTGTGAGGGCACGAGTTATGGTAAAGCAATCTCCTGGGTTGTTTAGTGTATGAGTCACTGGAAGCACTTCTTGAGTTTGTGTATGAGTATGTTCCCATATGCCTCAGATTATGTGGTGCTGCCTCTCAGCATCACGTCAATGAGTACAACACCATCACAGTCCCAAAACCTTATCAGCGAAAGCAGTTGCTTTGAATTTTTTCTTCTGTGGAGAGTCAGGATGGCGCCATTCCATTGATTAGTTTATAATATCACCTATTCAAAACATTAAAATTTTAAACAGTTAGAGATTTATCTTTATTTCCATACGAGACAAAGTTTTGCCTTTCATTGAAGGAATCATCAGTCACAGTACTACCTCAAGGCATAAATCAGGTACCTGATTTGTATTTAAATTATAATTAAATTTGTTATGAGCCATTATGGTTGAAGAAGTCTCAAATTAGACCAAATATGTTCCAAAGTATGTTTAATATATTTTAATATTGAATAATTTTCACTTGTAAAGTGGTGTGTGTTGATTGGGTGGACCATCAAACCTAACACTAATTCTCAACATACCACTTAGTCAAGCAGCTTGTCTTCTTTCTCCCAATTCTTCCCAGCCCAAACTTTGCAACTTTTTTATAACGCTACTCGGTCAGAAATCACCCAGAACAAATTGAGCTGCTTTTCTGTGGATTTTTTCCAGTTCTTGAATCGGGTAATCCTGGTGAGGGTCCCATACACTGCAACCATACTCTAGTTGGGGTCTTACCAGGGACTTATATGCCCTCTCCTTGACGTCCTTACTACAACCCCTAAACACCCTCATAGCCATGTGCAGAGATCTGTACCCTTCATTTACAATCCCGTTTGTGATTATCCCAATGAACATCTTTCCTTATATTAACACCTAGATACTTAGTGATCCCCAAAAGGAACTTTCACCCCATCAATACAGTAATTAAAACAGAGGGCTTTTCCTATTTGCAAAACTTAACCGGACTTTTAACCCCATAAATCATCATACGAACCAATGCTGTGAGGACACAATCTGTCGGAAGAAACTGAAACTTTGGCGCGCACTTCGAAAACTTCAAAGAATTCATATCTAACGTTTTTCATTCGTACCATTGTTGGGGGCTGAGAAAAAGAATTGTGGTGTGTTATGTTTTGGGCCAACTGCTTAAATCATGGCATTTGTAAGATGTGATGGCTTCTGCCTCAATCTGCTTCTGTTCGCTGGTTGGTTCTTCTGGTGCAATTTCCTCACAAAAAGTTTGACCATCGTGGAATAATTTCTAATATCGGATGCTGTATTGTGGATGTCGGAACTTTTCTTGGAGGATCCATGTCCATGTTCCCCTTCTGTCTTCCTTCTATGACCAGGTATTTTGGGATGTATTTGCAATTTTGGAAGATTTGACTTGTATAGGCTGCTTTCCTCAGTTTTGTGAGGGTTCAGACTTCACGATTTCTTGGCTTGATGGAGTACCTCGTTGTTGGCGACACAGCCTACCCTTTGTATCGTGAGGATTGTGCGATACATCCAAATTTCGAAGACTACAGATGGTTTGTTGACAAAGCTTTCAGTGTCAATCCTTCGACACCGCAGAGTGCGCCAGTAAGACGGACACTTCACAACACGGCAGCTTATTTTGAATTCGAGGCATTAATTTCAGAAACACACTTGCTGCATTGTCCATTCCGGTGTTGATTTCTACATCTCGGCCCCATTTTTTCCCACCAGCATTCAGCATTGGTGACTCTGCTTGCTAAATACAATGATTTTTTTTTTTTTCGGAACATAATTAGTTCGTAATGTCAAAGTGCATTAACCTGTCAGGCGACTTAGATATTTTCACCCACTGAAACATTAAGATTATTTCAGCAGCAGTGTTAGCTTACCCTTAATGTTCAAAGAATTGTTCCCCCTGCCCCTCTATCTTGAGCATTCTGAAAAATTATTAATAGCTGGATTAGCACTTCTATAGTTGTATAGATTTGAGTTGTAGGATGTAGGGATTAATTTTTCTAAAGAAAATTTGGGAGAATATTTTAACAATTTCTTATTTTACTTAACTGTTGACTGGTTGGCTCTTCTGGTACAGTTTCCTCACAGAAAGTTCGACAATCGTGGAGTAATTTCCAATATCGGATGCTGTATTGTGGATGTCGGAACTTCTGTTGGAAGATTCACATCCACTTAACAGTAAAATAAAAGCTCTCAAATATTTATGTATATAAAATTTGTGATATAAAACATTGTGAAAATTAAAAAGAAACAACATTTTAAAGGAACTATTCACTGACTGTAAGCAATTTTTTACTTTTATAAGTATCAAATGTGCATAAAATTCCAATGGATAATCAGTCTACATTGTTTCTGAATTTGTATAGTTAAATAAGTTGAGCACATTATTAATATAAAGACCTCTTTCTTATTATAGATCTGTCATTCATTTCATTACTATATGAGGTGACAAAAGATTTTTTAAAATTACTGATTAATCACAAAAGAAAAACCACCAGCACATAGGAATATCACAATTGTGTATAATAAGCACAAGTGTAACACCAACACCAGAACACATGTGACACTGTTGATACCCAACCTCTGCTTATTTTTAATTTCTGTTTGTTGTGACCATGTTTTGTTTTTGTGATTGTGCAATATGATCATGTGTTACACTGTAGATGACAATCAAAAGACCATAGTTTTTATATCGTAAAGTCACACTTTGCCAGTCTAGAGTAGTTGGAATTTGTGTAGTGCCTGAAATGGTGCCAAGAAGGTGGTGTGAAGATCAAAACTCTGTAATTGATAATATGTTTTGTGTTGTAAATACGTTTGCTAGTGGAGGGTTTGGTACAAGAAATCACAAGCTGAAGATAAGGGAAATTATATATATATAAAACCTAAATAACCCACATTTTTCCTTTTCTGCGGTTGAAACTTCTCTATCAAAATGAACTGTCCAGTACTTAAATAAAACAACAAAAAACACATTTAATTTCCTTGTTCACTATGCTGCAAATTAAGCATCCATCCAGGAGGGATATCAGAGATAAGATATTGACAATATCAAACGTCCTGTTTCAAATCAATAAGAATGTACTAAAAAATTTAGGTCGTTGTTTTGCATCAAGAATTATTCTTGCATATAAAACATATGTAAAACAAAATGCTATTATATTTTTATATACTTTGTTGTGTAAAGTTTGGAACAATGTTTATAGTGAAGCAGTTTCTCTGCTACTTTTGGATGGGAGTAAATTGCTTTACAACACACTGACGAATTTTTTCATTTGATATAAAAGTATTCGAAAAATCATTAGTCATGTTGCTTATTTCTGAATGTTGCGAAGCAGATTTTTGTTGCATTCATTATATAGTTCATTTACATGTTAATAAATTGAATGATACTTTTTTTGGGAGTTGTCCACCGTTTACTATATTCACTTAGTTTTAAAGGAATATACAGATACGTTGACATATAATATTTTGTCCTCATTTCAAGGATATCTTCAGCTGCAAATATACATTATAATACAGATTATTTTTTAGTTAATCATTGACCTTCCAAGTCTCTACTGCTTAAAGGGCAATGTTCTGGAGTGAGACATAGTTGTTTGGGGGATGGAACTGAGGAGGAGGACCAGTACCTCGCCCAGACAGCCTCGCCTCCTATGCTGAACAGTGGCCTTGTGGGGGATGGGAAGATTGGAAGGGATAGACAAGGAAGAGGAAAGGAAGCAGTTGTGGCCTTGCGTAATGTACCATCCTGGCGTTTGCCTGGAGAAGTGAGAAACCACGGTAGACCACTTCAGAGGATGATTGAGGCAGAAATCGAAACCCCCTCTTCTACTTGTTTAACCTCCCACGGCTGAGTGGACCCTGTTCCATTCCTCGTACGGCTTTTCAAATTTAATGGCACAGCTGGGAATCAAACGCAGACCTCCAGGGTTGGCGGCTAATCACATTAATCTTAATATTTAACATTTTTAAAGGTTAATTTTAATCCACATATATATTTTTTCAAATATTGTAGTAAACCGAAGTTTTTGGTCGTTGATACTGTCCAATTGGTATAGAGCAAATTTAAGGGAATATTTTAAACTTAAAAAATACTTATAAGCTCTCCTGGGAACATAAAACCATACCACCTTCTTCGAACTTGCAGGTTTCTATTCAATTAGAAAATTAGTTTTACTAAAGAGAACCAGACTGAATACTCATTATAGTAAGTTTATTGTGCAGACCTTTGGAATAATGAAATATTTTAAATATTCAGATTTTAAAAATAATGTATAATCTTATGAATATTATTTGACTACCCATACTGCAGATTGGAAAAAAATGAACCTTACCTCTTATATAAAACATCAGGTACAAATGTGTGATAAGAAAAATTCTCAAAGATGACTGCAGGCAATGTTAGTTTACCAGTTCTAGGTTAATGACCTTGTTTATGTTGTATCACTCTATGAATCAAAGTAACATAGCAGGGGTCTTTTTCAATGATAGAAAAGGGAATTACAATGAATTACTACTTCACTACCAATTTTGATCATAAACACTTACTTCATTGGGCATTTTCAGTCTATTTTGTTGCTTTTTTGAAGGTGGCCAAACAAATTTGTCAGTAGACTCTTAGGTAACTATAAATAAAATAGCTTTGGATTTGGTCTTCTATAAACCAGAGGCTGTTGATGTTGTATTCTCTGTAGGAATTTTTTTTTTAATATGTAGGGTAATATTTGTCTTTAAAAAAAGTTTAACCATTGTTAATCACTTTTAAATATCTCCAATTTGTTTTTAAAACTGTGGGGGGGAGGGGGTGACGACTCTTTTCATCCAAACTTTAAAAATTATTTTTAAATTCATAACTAAAAAAACAGTTTAAAAAATATGAATTCATACAAGTTATCATGCATATGTATTTGGATTCAGTGGTTAGATGCTGATGAAAATGGTCCTCGTAGCACAAAAAGAATAGAATGTTGATCAAACCTTCGTTCAAACTGAATCGTCCACATATAAAATAGGTACGAAGTCTAACTTTTCACAGTTACGAGATTTTACTTTTTTAAAAGGAAAAAAATATATCCAGTGGTCAAGTGCCCTGTAAACCTACTGTTATGACTACATAGGTTTGGTTCTCATTATCTCAATTCTTCAGCCCTGTATATTTTCTTGTGTGTGCTTATTGTATGAAAATGTTTCAATTCAACTGCTGTATTAGATAATGCGTTTCAAATAATATTGGTTAAACTAATGACTTTTTTCTTTTTTGTCTAGTTTATACTCTTCCTAAGTCCATACAAATATTAAAAATCCTGGGTTTGATAACCACAAAATGAATGAAAATCAATATTGTTGTAATATTGCAATCTTTTTTTTGGTATGATGATCTGTAGAAAATTTGTGCCTTTCAGTTACAGAGAAAGGTAACTTACTTTCAGTATGGAAGGGACGAAGCTCTAACAGAGGATGAAACTCTCATATTTCAATAATAATTTTAAAAATGTAAATCATTTGGTAAGACTAAGAGATTCCTTGAGATTCTTGTAGCGTGAGAATGTAATCATTTCATTATAATTTAAAGTATTTTGTTCCTTTGCAAACTAAAAGTGATATTAAATAAGAATAATCATTGCATGATCTCCTAGATTTTCGAAAGTTTTCATTTAGGCTACCCGTGTACCAGTTTCAGCATACATATTTCTTCGTGGAACTCTGTAGTGGTAGTTAATCCTGTTCGGTGGACATAGAATTTTCGTCCAATTTTTTAAAAATTCGGCTGAATCATCTTGTCAAACCAATAATTTTCGATACGTGGTTGACATTCTTATTCACCGAGGCAGCAACCAAGAGAATCTTCCTACACGGGTTGATCAAATGTTTACCAAAGTACTTTCTTACTCTTGCTAACTTACTGAAGTGGAGAGGTGTGTACATTTGCAGCCCTCAAACATCCACAGTTCAGCTAGGATTAAATGCACATTCTTGAAATATAACTTGTCAACAGCTCCAGCAATATGCTTAAGGAGTAGGTTTCATTAAGGAAACCCTGCTATAAATGTCTTTGAGAATTCATCAGTTATCAGTCTCGAGTTGCTATCGAGAGTTCAGTATTGTGTACACCATTTCCACAAGCATATTCATTAAACTAGTATAGGAGTATTTCTTTTCATTAATATAGTCAAACCCAGATAACCATGTATATAAGAACTCGGTATGGGGCTGAAAGTGTTGAGATTGCATGCCTTAGATCATCACACTGCTTTCTCTTTTTTCAAACAATGTTTTTTGTTTTGAGTAGTTATTTTGTTTATTTTATTTGGTTTTGTCCCCCTCCCACACCTCCCCACTGTGCAGCAACCGAACCAATGTAAAGTCGGGAGTGTCTGCACTGTCTTCCACCAGCACGGCGTTTGGTACGGCGGCAGCTAACACTCGACTAGACTCTCACGCCAACGGTATCGACGAGACGCTCAAGCAGCAGGTTCTGGCAGAAGAGGAAGCAGCCATGAACCAATACAAGGTGAGGAATTTCATTTTGACCATTTAGTACCTAGGTCTCAGTCTTATTTTAATATTCTTGTACTTAAGATTAGTCAGTGTTGCCTAATGTTGCTCTCCAATATGTTAGTTGCCATGCTCCATTTGGCAATCCCCACCCCCCAATGAAGTGCCATTTTGTATGAAAAATGGTATCTTCGTATTTCCTATTTTATTGTGTGTATGTATTTACTGGTAGTAAACCATAGAGGAAAAAATGTTAATATTCAGGGACTCTCACTGCTGTGCAGATTTGGTCGCCATATTTCCTTTTGGTCATTACAAGCGCGTAATAAAAAACTGTCCACCCTATTTGACAGTGGCCTTTCACAGATGATTTGGCACGAGAACTTCAAGCCACTTTATTTGCTTACTCTCACTAAGTCAAAGTATATTGTGCGAGATTGCTTGGATGCAAATGGCATCCTTCAAATCTTTGATGGTCCCTTATAGAGTGAAAACACACATTGGTGGAATGGACTGCGATGAATTGGATGTTACAGGGGCTGGACCCTTCATCACACAGGGAATAGGCTATGGCAGTTCTAGAAGTGATAGTCATTTGAAATACATTGTGATGTCAAGTCGGTCCTCTTCCAAATAAGCTGAGAATGAACTACGAAGGCATAGAAGACGCCTGAGTTTCCCGGAAATAATGTGTGGTATTATGTCGTTTCTGGATCTATCATATTGGCACTGGGAGGATTGACATCCAGGCTGGTCCCACACATTCTATCTGGGACAGATTAAGGGATCTTCGTGCCCAAGGGAGCAGGCAGTTCATAGAAACAGATGCCTTGAGTGGATGAGTGTTGTCCTGTTGAAAGACTGTACCATGATACTGTCTCATGAGAGGTAACACATAAGGGCTCAGAATGTCTGACATACCATTGTGCTGTCAGAGGTCCCTAAATCACTACCAGAGGTGATCTGAAGTCTTCCTCGATGGCTTGTCACACCATGATTCCAGGGGAATCGCCAGTGTGCCTCTCCAGAACATTAGCAGAATGTGTACTCTCCCCTTGGCACTGCCATACTTGCAGACGACAGTCATTCATGGTAGTGCAGAACAGAGAGAGAGAGATTCATTGCTGAAAATGATGAAACTCCACTAGTTGGTAGTCCATCTTTATGCCTAATAACACGGTAGCTTGGTGACTACACTAATGCACTTTGGTGGCTGTTCTAGCCATCATAGATCATTGCAACTTCAAAATCATTTACATACCTGCTGATGGTATGCCTGTGTGAGAAATGTCATTGGACCATTCCTTCTGGGTGTTTAACTTTTTTTTTTTTTCACTCAGTATATTAATATATTTACAATTAATGGAAATGTTTCCTGGTTGTTTTGGTCATCAATCCATAGACCTATTCAACCTACACAGGTAGAGTTCGTCTTTGTCCTTCTGTATTTTATGTTGGTCCTTCTCTTCTCATTGTTATTCCCTCTAAGTTCTATTTGTCTTCTGAGTTTCTTCGTATCCTTGTTCCTAAATTTCCATTTTGAATTTACATTTGTAGATTTTCTTTGCATAACATATGCATGGATTGATTCTTGAATTATTTTTCTGTGTGTGTTTGATCTGTGTTCCTTATAAAGTCATATTATAGAGACAGGAACACATACTAGGATGAACACAATGGCAGTTCGGTGTGGGGAATATGAAGCAACAGAAATAGGAGATGAACACAGGATTCTTTGTTACCTGTGATTGGTACCACTATACGAGAAACATCATGGTTCTGCTTTACCAGTGATTAGTACTATTATGAGGAGCCAGTGACCTGGATTTTGGAACCCCTTTGGACAAGCATCATCTCAGAAAATAAAGCATTGTGAATTGGATCCACTAATAGATTCGGTTAATGGTAATTTTCTCGTCATTCGTTTCAGATTCTAGTGGGTGGATAAATTTTGAAGTTGTAATTATTGTTTCATTCTGTTGCACCTCATTTCATTAAGGGCTGAGGACGTAGCGGTTAGACCCTTTTGAACAACCCTCATCAACAACACATCATGAAAACTCAAAAAGGACAACCTCCACATCTTCAAACACTAGTGTCTTCAAATAGATAGGCTTCTTCGTCAGGGTGTTCGGAAACAACACAAAGCCGATATGAGTATTAGAGGACTGGTCCTGCTGATAAATAATTTTAAAAGTACATATCTCGTGCTCTTTCCATTTTATCAGCTCCTGAAGTACGCCAATAATATTGCTTCATGAGCAAATTTAAATGGGCTTTGCAAGGTGGTGGCGCTAAATATGCACGAGAAATCGGCATGAAAGATACTCGCTGCAAATTGCAGCCATTGTGTCTGTAGCGTAATTGCTATGGCACGATCCTGTCAGATTGGAGGTCTGTGTTCAAATCCCCTTCGTGCAGATCTGCTCAGTCTTGCCTCCTAAAGAGGGGAGGCATCCCAGTGTGCTCATGTGGTGCTGCATTCACTGTGGCCCACTTCCTCACCGGGTACGTCACTCCGTCTCTCTCTGCGGCCAAAGACAGCCTGCAGGCAATGCTCGCTCATATGAGCCGATGACTTGATCTCGTCAGTTGCTTTGTATGCAAGAGTGGACTAATCTAGTGGAACATGATTGAGCACAGGAAGCAAGCAAGCAAGCATCTAACCATCTCGTCACCAGGCTGTTTAACAAGTTTGCTTGTTTATCTTATTTGTTATTGAAATATTTTGTGTAGTCCTGATTTTACCAGTTCTCTCCAGATCCTGTTACGTTACACCCTTCGTACCCCAGGGAGGAATTGTGTACGTTATAATTTTCTCTGAACTAAGATTGAAATAGTTTCATTAGCTCAGTCTCTTCTGAAATATTTGATCATTTGTTCCTTACAAATACTGCAAATAACAACTTGCATTCTATTTAGTTTTCATATAAAGGTAGATAAAAAAAGATCTCTTAGATGCAGTATTGTACAAAAGCATCAAAGGTAGTTGTTGATGATTATTATTTAAAGGGTCCTAACATCTAGCTTATTGGCCCCCACTGAAGGTGGAAGCGCAGTATTCTCAAACTTTATTAGAGATTAATTTTAAAACTTTCTCTCCTTGAGATTTGAAATTGATAACCATTAGTAATTACTGTATTAGAATGGAAAAGACAAGATCAGTCAAGAGGAAGAATTGCTGTAATTATTGTAATTTGTATACTTTGTAAAACTACTATTTCAGTTTTTAAATTATCATAATCATTATTATTTCAAATTCAGGATGAAAATCATGAGGTTTCTAAACTGTGTTCATGACCCTTTATACAGGATGGCAGAACTCTGTAAAATATTTGTTTTAAATGATTGCTCTTCTTTTTTTTTTTTTTTTTTTTTTTTTTTTTTTTTTTTTTTTTTTTTTTTTTTTTTTTTTTTTTTTTTTACCATGATGACTGTGGGATAGGTTGTAAAAAAGAACTGCTGGTATGTTACAGGCTAAAGTGTCATCACCAACCTCTACTGCTCCCAGCACCAACCCATTCTTGAGCTCACCAACCTCCACTGGTGGACCCAACGCTCAGCAGTCGCAGCAACCTATCGTCGACCTGTTTGGCTCGCCACCTGCTTCCGCCACTGTCGACGGTTCTCAGGTAAGTGCTTCAGGAGACAACGTTCAAGTTTGTATGAACTTCAAGGACTGTTAAATAGAATAGGGGTTGAATACTAGGCTGGATCCTTGTAAGTGGTATGTTATGAATTACCTGTTTTTTTCTTCAACGCTGGAGAGGGCGCATAAAAATAAACCCGTGAGGCGGCGTGCATGGTGTTTTATAAAGGGCCATGAAAATATAGCACAAATTAAGCAAAAACTATTTTTAATGTTACAGAACTAGTAAATAAATTTGCACGAACTTGTAAATAATTTTCAAAGGTATTTTGACAATACAAAAATTGGAAAATAAATGAAAATAAAACAAAACTGACACATTCTTGAACTGAAAAAATAAAGTAAAACTTAACTCATAAAACACCCATACATCATTGGGCACGCCAGAAGTTTTACACAGTCCGTCAAGCAATGCGCTTAGACTGAAACTGAGGAGCATGAGGGGTGAATTGTTTACGCACACTGATAGTGAACAGGTCCAATGTAAGGTACTGAGGGGAGGGAAGCTATTAAGATAATCGTGAATGTTGGCATAGTTTGTTGCAAACACTGGAGGTACTCGTAGAGGTAAGATCTTGGCAATCGATAATAAAAAAAGAAAAGAGACAGCTGTGAGCTTGCACTCAGGAGATGGTGGTGGTGGTGGTGGTGATTATTGTTTTAAGAGGAAGTACAACTTCGCAACCATCCTCTATTCAGGAGATAGTGGGTTAGAACCCCACTGTCGGCAGCCCTGAAGATGGTTTCCCATTTTCACACCAGCCAAATGGTGGGGCTGCTTCCTTCCCACTCCTAGACCTTTCCTGTTCCATCGTCGCCATAAAATGTATCTGTGTTGGTGCGACGTAAAGCCAGTTGTAAAAAATAACGGAAAAGATTAGGCTTAATCATTGATCCCGTAGTTTGGTTCATCACTGATAGATATTAGCCATTGCTCTTTGACTGAAAAATGAATAAGTTTTGAGCCCAGGACAAGTTTTTCAAAAAGATCTACAGCCTTAAAGACCTAACCGTTCCAAGGCTTCTGGTGGGATGTAGGGGGACGATTCCTAGATAATTTTGTCACCCGTACATATGTTATAACGGGTTCAATTAAACATCTGTATAAAAGTCTAAATAATCCTGTAGGATGTCTGAATTAATACTGTGATGATTGCAGACTCCTCGCTACTTACAGCAAAATCATACAAACGTTAATTCGCCAGTATGGTTTTGAACATCGCAAATGTCACACCGCAGGCAACAAAACTATGTAACAAGTCACATTTACGATAGATAACATTTTTCACTTCTAATGTTTAAAAGAAGATTGAGAAGAAAATTCCAAGTTTAATGGCAGTGACAAATTTTTCAAGACATTTCTCTATTCAGAGATGGGCGTGATAAGCATCTGTATTTAACTACTGTCTTTAAAAATGACTCAAGTTTACATTTTTTTTTTACAATTTGTGTCTTGGAAAGGTAGTGGCCATGGCCTTAATCAAGGCACAGCTCCTGCATTTGCTTGGTGTGAAAAGGGGGAAATCGTGGAAGACAATTTTCAGAGCTGCCGACAGTGGGGGTTCGAACCCACTCCCGAATGCAAGCTAATAGCTACGTGACCCAAACTACACAGCCACTTGCTCGGTTTTAGATTTAAATCGTGGGCTGGTATTTTCACCTGAAAGATTGCACGGTGCAAGTAGGGGTGTAAATGAAACTAATCCAGAAATATGGAATGAACTGTAGAAAGTTCATTTTGTATCTGTTCTAAGAATGTTGTGTTATTTTAAAATAGAATTTGATCATGAAAGAGTTTTTTTTACTGCCTTTGTTATATTAATAATGTGTATTGCAGGCGGGGAAAGCATCAGACGATCTCCTTCAGCTGAGTGGGAATCCTTTTGCAGATATGTTTGGAGGAGTTCCCCAGGCTGCACCAGTTGCTGTAGTACAACCTTCCTCTCAGGACATGTGGCTTTCCAATGGTAACATTTACTTCTTTTCCCTACATTCAAGTGTGAAGTTGATAATTCAATTTGTTGGACTTAAAGAAATTGTATCCCTCTTCTCAGGAATGAGACTCTCCTATAGTACTCAGCATGTAAGCGAATAAACTAAGGAAACATTCTTTTTCCCCTATTAATGCTGAAGGTACTGATTTATAGTTATTTTCTAACTGTTGGATTCAATTCAGTGTCGCTAACCAGAGAGTTCAGGTTGTCTACGTGCCGATATGTCTTCTTACAGTTATCGTTCATCTCGCATGTTGGCACTGTAGTTTTATTTTTTTCATCACTTGCGAGATTATACATACTACCACTATTACATTTCCGAGAATAAGTAAAGCATATGTTCTTTTTCTGTGGGATTGTAAATCTATTTGGATAATACCAGGTAAGTAGAATTGTGGCAAGAACTCCTCTGAAAAGGGAAGGAAAGGAATATTACCTCCTCTATTCTGTAAGTTTCTGACATAATGAGAATAGGTTGAAATGGAAAAAAATTTTCATTAAAATCTAACCAAATCTTGTCTCTAGCCTCATGGTACTGTAGGGAACGAAATTGAATTGGCGCTTACAACCACTTATTATTATTATTATTAATAACCTCAGGACTGGAAGTGTGCCCTCATTCACCCATTACACAAACAGGGAGATAAGACTGACGTGAACAATTACAGGGGCATTTTTCTTCTCCAAGTGGCATACAAAATTCTTCCAGCTTGCCTTTTGAAGAGAATGCAAGAACTTGAACAAAGTATTGGCGAATATCAAGCACGCTTCCGCCCTGGTTGCTTGTGTGCAGAACAAATATTCAACTTGGAAGGCAACACTTAAATACAAAGCACTGAGGAACAAACCGGTCATCTGCATTTTTATTAACTTCAGGAAAGAGTACCACTCGGTTGATACAGTCTTTCACCGGGCGAGTTAGCCGTGCGCGTAGAGGCGTGCGGCTGTGAGCTTGCATCCGGGAGATAGTAGGTTTGAATCCCACTATCGGCAGCCCTGAAGATGGTTTTCCGTAGTTTCCCATTTTCACACCAGGCAAATGCTGGAGCTGTACCTTAATTAAGGCCATGGCCGCTTCCTTCCAAATCCTAGGCCTTTCCTATCCCATCGTCGCCATAAGATCTATCTTGGTTAATAAATTTCATGATGTTCTGTATTGATATCTGTAGTATGTCATAGAAAGAAAGAGATCCACCTTATCAATACTAAATTTAAAAAAAACATAAGAAAACATTAAAAAAACATCAAAAAAAAAACATTAATAAATTTAGTATTGATAAGGTGGATCTCTTTCTTTCTATGACATGCCATAAGATCTATCTGTGTCGGTGCGACGTAAAGCCCCTAGCAAAAAAAGTCTTTCTTAGTTATTCTTGAGGAACTGCGGCTTGATTCCAAGACCCTCAGCCTCATCAAGGCAACACTCGCTGACACTACCTCGAAAGTTAAATTCATGGGGGAGATTCGGAACCATTCCCGATTAAAACTGGCGTCAGACAAGGTGACGGCCTATCTCTGCTTCTTTTCAACCTCGTCCTAGACAGTCGTCCACGAGTGGGAGAAGGCATTGAAAGACATGGTATCATAGCGCCCCATACGACTAGGACGACGCAAAGACTGTATTGAGATAACCTGCCTCGCTTTTGCAGATGACCTGGCCGTACTGACAGCCGTTAAACAAATTGAAACCCTTAGGGAATGTGCTGGAAAGGTTGGCCTACAAATTTCCTTTGAAAAGACCAAGTTCTGCTCAAAACTTGACATCCAAAATATGAACATGACTTATGGGCAAATCAACAGAGTACCACACTCCAAGTACTTAGGAGAAATACTTGAACCAATGGGAGGCGAAGGCTGCCCAGAAAATTCGCCTACAAAAATTCCGGAAAGCTTTCGGTAGAGGTCACAACATATACAATAAAAAGTGCTTGTTCCGCCATGCAAAGATCACACTATAATACAGTCATCAAGCCCAAAGTCTTGTATGCCAGCAAGACCCTTACATGTAACGGAAAATATGACCTAGAAAACATTTTAAGAGAAGAAAGAAGAATCCTGAGGAAAATTCTTGACCTTGAAAAACAGAAGATGGTTATAGACTAAGGTCACGCAAAGTGACAGAGCTTTCCAACATTTCAACATGACATCCGTAAAAGACGTCAGAAATTTTATGGGCACGTCCATAGACTGCCGGCAAGTAGACTGACACACAAGATTCTCACCTACATAGAACATCTAATAAACAAAACCAAACCCCATGGCACTACAGCCCTTGAAGGGCCTTGGCCTACCAAGCGACTGCTGCCTGCATACACCCCAGCATCAGTGGGTAGGGTCTGACACATCCCACTCTGAAGAGTCTAGTGTCAGACCTAAGACGAAATGCTGGTTAAAAGAGCAAACACCTGAAAAGCCATACATCTAATTTTTGATCTGGCTCAGCCCAAAGGCCTGCAGATTACGAGGTGTCCTGTGGTCAGCACGACGAATCCTCTCGGCCATTATTCTTGGCTTTCGAGACGGGCCGCTATATCACCGTCAGATAGCTCCTCAATTCTAATCACATAGGCTGAGTGGACCTCGAACCAGCCCTCAGGACCAGGTAAAAATCCCTGACCTGGCCGGGAATCGAACCCGGGGCCTCCGGGTAAGAGGCAGGCACGCTACCCCTACACTAAGAGGCTGGCAGAACATCCACTACCCATGGAATATTTTTTTAGAAGTGAACAAGGATCTGGAAAAATCCCAGATGAACTCAACTGACACCGCGGACAGAAGAGTCTATAGGAAAAAAGTTAATGGATGGAAAGTGCAACCAAAGAACAAAGTGAAAAAGACTGGAGCAAAGTGGACAGAAAAACTAAAAAGGATCCACGGAGAAAGGATGAGAGCTGTTTGGCAACTCAGAAAACAGAATAGAGCTTTGCATTATCCATTGGGTCCATACGCACTTGTTGTTGTATTAATAATAATAATAATAATAATAATAATAATAATAATAATAATAACAACTTTATTGGCCACATAGGACTACTTGAGTCATTCCACGTTTACTTTCTCTTCGAAGGTTGTACTGTTTAGTTTTTGTGATCTGCCCAGTACTTTTTCATTCGTACCAATCTTAATTTTCTCAATTTGTCTGAAATCGCTATAGTCCTGTCATTTCTGCTGAAGATTTGAGTCTTGAGAAGGGTGTTAATTTTATTTTTGTTGTCTGCATCTCCTATCTTGAGTCAAACTGCTTAGAGATCTTCCTGTATTTTGTGGATCCTTTGCCTTCCTGTCTTCTTTCCGAGATTTCTCGTCACTAATTATCATAAAAACTGTCTTCCTGGCAGTTGCAAGATATGAAAGAAATGAGTTGCTTTTCTTCTTCAACCTAAAGCTATTAATTTGCTTGCTGCGGATATTTCTCTGCTACGTCAAACCATCTTGGTGTCCTGGAAATCAAAGTGGCTAGCTATCCAAACTACCAACAAGCTGAGAACAATATTAAGTAGTAGACTGCCATTTGGCGGTCCTCTTTCCAGTCTTCACAGAGAGGCTGTAGTTTTGTGTAGGCTGAGGGTAGGTCATGGAAGATATACCCACTCTTACCTCCTAAAGAGGGAAGCCCCTTCCCCAGTGTGTTCTTGTGGTGCTGAATTCACTACAGCACAGGAGAAGGGTGCATATAATATGATTTTTGTGGAGGGACATTTATGTCTTTTCTATTTAAGAAACTAGGGATGATTTGTTTATGGTTTCAGGGTTCAGAGCAGCTCCAGCTACCACAAACTCGTTTGTTTCGGACCAGAGTTTCAATTCAGTGTTTGGTACGACAGACACTGGGTCTGGTGAGTAACACATCCTTTCTGGTTTGTTGGTCTTTCTCTTTGCTCAAGAATTTTCTAGCATTCCTATTGTGTGTGCGTGTGCTCTTTTAAAATCTTCTTCAATAGTTATTTGAAAGGTCGACTAATCCAGTGCTTCAAACCTACAGTTCAAATTTTGTGACTTGAATTTCTTATGAGAAGAATTAAAACATTGTAGAAATTAAAATTTACAATTTTTAATATTTATGAATATTACTCGATAAATGTGAAGATAATCCCAAAATTAAGGTCTACGATTATTTTTTATAAATAAAAGAACCATTTATTTCTGTAATATTTAAACATTTTTAAAGGTTGAACATTTATCTATTTTTCTACAGTCACCATTTTGGTCGATGCATTTTTGTAGACGCTGTAACAGTTAGCTGCCATGCCGTTGAGGAAGTGTCGAACCTCATCTTTCATCTCGTCATCGGTGTTTGTTGGAATTTTCGTGGCTTGGGCGAAGAGGGATGCCGTCGCTTGCATAATTGTTTACTCTTTGCTATGCAGACAATAAGGACAAGTGTTTGGACTTGATTGCCCACTTTACACCTGAGACCAAACAACAATCGCACGAGTAGCGGCATACCTCTTCATCCAAGCGGCGAAAACGCAAACATAGGCGACGAGGTGAAAAATAAGGTTCAATGCTTCAATGGCATGGCAGGATGTGGTATGATGTGGGCATATAAAAACTGTCACATGTATAAAAACGCATCAACCGAAATTTGATTATGTAGAAAAATAGATAAACGTTCAACCTTGAAAATGATGTACCGCAAATACTATAGAAATAAACTTTCATGTATTTATAAATAATTTAAAAAAATTGACTTCATTTTTTGGGATTACCCTCATACTTCTTGAATCTTAACTTGGTTGTTGAAGGGTTTCCTTGGCCATCTGTTAACAACTTAAGGTCAGTAGTAGGATTGGTGTTTTATAAAATAATTTTCTTTTTCTTTTTAAAAGAATGAAACAATAAAAATATCAGTCAGAAAATGTAAAGTGCTTGTGAAGTGGTCTTCACATATTTTTAAAACTACATTAAAAAGAACCTACATGTCCTTTTGTTCAAGACTTTATCATAAATGTTTTCATATACCTGTCTTGCCTAATTTTGATTTTAAATATTTTTTTGAAGTAGAGATAATGAAAGTTCACTTTTGCTGGAAGGTACAAAGACTTCCCAAATGTGAGGGTATAAATGCATTTAAAAGATGACAAAACGTCAGTAAGAGCTATCAGGTGTTTCATAGAACAGAGAGGGTATGGATGTCCAGTGTGAAGTCAGTGTGGTGAAAAGGGAGAAAAGGACGAACAAACCGCAAAAGGAAACGCGACACTAGACATCTTCACGCACTGCTGTTTTAAATAGTCTTTCTCCCTATCAATCCCAGTTCTACTACGTACTTTCCTTCCCAGCCTCTGACAAGCTAATTTCTGCTTCCCAAAATCAAGATAGAGGTAAACACTAAACTGTTGGGTTCCTTTTCTCCATTAAGTGTTTGCCCTGTGTTTTGCCCTGTGTTCCTAGAATTTTCCACCTCTATTCATCTCTTCCCCTTTCCTGGGCTCCTGGCTTTCTTTTTTATCTTACACTTCTCAGATCAAGACATCTGTCAAGACGAGTGTTAACCGGGCGAGTTGGTCGTGTGGTTAGGATCGCGCAGCTGTGAGCTCACATCCGGGATTTAGTGGGTTAGAGCCCTGAAGATGGTTTTCCGTGGTTTCCTATTTTCTCACCAAGCAAATGCTGAGGCTGTACCTTAAGGCCACGGCCCTTTCCTATCAGGTCATTGCTATGAGACCTATCTGTGTTCGTGCGATGTAAGAGCCAATTGTATTTAAAGAAGTTAATGTCTGCCCTCCTGATGAAACTGGGAAGCAGAAACTAGCTTGTCGGGGACTGAAAAGAAATGAATGCAGAAGAATTGGGATTGATCGGGAGAGACTATCTACTTTGAAGACGGCAGTGTACATGGATTTGTCCTTTCGTGATTTCATGTTTTCTGTTGCTCTCTCTTTTCCAATGCTTACTTGTAATTGTGTTTATCCTATTATTTTGTGTGTTCCCATTGATGTTCCTGTCTTGAAAAGTGAAGTAGTGGAAACATATACAGGATGTCAAAGAACTATACTGACAAAAAAATCAAGGATGCTGTTTGTGTTATCTTAAGAACGATGGTGCAATCGGATTGGCGGAGAAAAATTTTCTTTTTGAGAAAATGAAGTTACTTTACTTCCGGGTGCGCGATCCAAATTGACGAACTCGCAGTGTTGGCCAGAGCACAAGCCGCTGCCGTGCCATGGGGTGTATGATGGAGACGGAGATAGTGCTCTGCGCGTATGCACAGGTAGCTACACACACAGTACAAGAACACTCTTGTCAGTCAATGAATGTACCAGATTGCTTCTCTTGTCTGCTGGGTTGCAGTAACATTCTTTATTATTTAACATGCTCGAAGATGGCAATGCTGTTGCCCCACGATTATATATTCCTTCTCTCAAGTCATAAATGGAATGAATGAATGAATGAATGAATGAATGATCGATGCAAGATGCCCAATGCTTTGATTACAGTAGATGTTCATTATGTCCCCCTCCTACTTCGATGCACAATTCACAACGGTGTAGTAGTGACCTTTGGACAGAACGAACACTTCACTCCTTACTATGGCTGGAAAGAGACTGCGCGAAATGAACAAGAAACTTGTGCTTTTGCACCTCTCTTCCCTCCTGTGACGCACAGAAACAGGCAGCGGCTGGCTCTCTGACATAGTAAATACGTCAAGTTTGCTGATTTGAATCGTGTCCCTAGAAGTAACAAAGAGAAATTTTCTCCTCAAATCTGACTGCACCATTGTTTTTAACATAACACGAAGAGCAGCCCTTGTTTTCAATATACTGTAGTTCTGTTTTCAAAACACTTTGACTTCTATTGTAAGCTGTGTGAATATTCTAGACTAACCATTAGTATGAATTTGGCTGAATTAATTTCCTTTAAATTTCATTACTTCAGAATTCCTTTTTTATATTGGTCATGCACAGAATTACAAGTAAGCCTTAAATAATATACTTTGAACAAACAATAATATTTAAAAAAAACCTATTTTGTAAATTTAATCTGTCGTGCGTTGAGAACTGTTTAAACCATTTGTAGGTATTCTGTTTAACTGATCCTCCCAAGAAATCAAAATGAAAAGAGTAATATAAAAATTGTTCTTTTTACTGTTAGAGGTAACTGTTTTACTGCCTGTGAACCGTGACAATTTATTGCTTTTTGCATTGCATGAGAAATACAGCTTATTAATATATAACCTTTCTTGCAAGTTGAATTTAATACATATCAAGTCATTTTGCATCCTAATCATAATACATAGTTTGAAGCACTGGATGGTACTGTTGGTTGGTGCAATGTACATATGGACTTACTTGTAAAAATTAACAGACCTCTCAGTCACTCCCAGAATTTGTTTTGGGCTCTAGGGAATGAATGGTGTAAACAAGTGATTGGTGTTTACCACTGCTTCCATTACTTTGTTTCCCTGTAGAATTGATGTTCACTCTTATAACGAGAATTTATCAGTCCATTCTTCCATCCCCTTCAGAAGTTTTGGATCAATAGATTGTTCGTGAAGTTTTTTTTTTTTTTTTTTTAGGAAGAAGCACTTCGACAGATACACATTTACTGATACTATTAATGGAATGCATATCGTCCCCTTAGCCCCGCAACCCAATACGGTGTTGGATATGAAGTGAGATTGTATTTTACACCATATTTTTAAGACCGGATGCTCTTCCAGACGCAAACCTCAGTTAAGATAATGAATATGAAATGATGGTGAATGAAACTGGGTAAGGAAGTGGAAGGAATCGGCTGTGGTATATGAATAGGAACTGTCCCGACATTTGCTTGGGAGTGCAAGAGTGCAAAAGGGAAACCACAAAAAAGAAAACCCACATTTTCAGGACCGCTAACAGTGGTGTTTGAACCCACTCGCTTGCCGAATGCAGAGCTTGGCTCCATAGCTGTAACATGTTAATACGGGCGGCTACTCCGCTCGGTGATGCTATTACTGAAATATATTGTTGATCCTAGAACTGGTATTATCAAAAACATTTATATTTGGGAAAAGAATAATTTATCCGAGGAAGGGGTGACGAGCGACTATTCTGCACGAGATTCATCATTACTGTCCCGCACTTTCTTGTAGTTCAATATCGCCACTTAGATATTCTCCATCTTCATTTTCAAAATATAGCTCTCCAGAATCACTTTTTATGAGGAAACATTCAATTTCTTTTCAACAACAGATGAATGTATGCTTCAAGACGCCATGATGGCATACGTTAGCGGGAAAGATCTTCCACTCCAACGAAGGTCAAATAACACCAGATCTCTTTCAAAACACGCGAAATGGAGTGGTATATCTGCAGTACAGAACTTCTTTGAGGATGACATTATATCGCGTTCATTTGTGAGATCGGTGAAGTACACACTGCACCAAAACTTAAATATATGGGTTTGGTGGACGTGGCATGGCGTTCAGTAATATATATATATACGGGTTTGGCAGTGAATGGGTTAATATGGCTCTGTGGCTAACAGGAAACTTGTAATAATCGATAACTGTTGAAAAAACCTGCCGAGCTGTCTGTTGTAGAGTGTGAAGCAAACTTATATAAGTTAAAGGAAGGGTATTGGGTTTGGAAATCTCTAGCTGTATGTATGGTGGGTGAAGGAGAAATCCTGATCAGCTTGTATTCTTACTCCAAATCTTCCCATCCTAAAGTTTGCAACGTGACAACTATTTGCATGTTATAAAGCTCATTTCATATTGACGGCTATCACTTTACAAATCTAAAATTCTTTATCCTCCTTTTCAATGCAAAAGTATCCACCTGTGTTAAATGGGACAATGTCTAGACATGTTTTGGCTTATCTAAAAGCAATTTTCAGTAGAAAGCTTAAAATGTTACATATACACACTGCACAAATAGACAAAATACTCAAGATAGAGAGAAGAATCATTAGAACGTGCATCAACAAATCATATGAAAGATGGACACTGGAGAGTAGCTTCTAATGAAACAGTCTACAAGGAAATAGAACCAGTAATGAGCTCAATCAGGAAGAAACACATTTCATTTTTTGGACATCTAATCAGGACACCAGAGAACAGGATAATCAGGAGAATAGTAGAAAAATTATGAAATAGTAAGTGCAACATTAAGTGGATTACAGAAATCAAGGAAGGTATGGATGAACTACAAATTACAGTGGAAGTCGTCAGAAACAAAACCGACAAAATCAAGAAACTCGCAGACAAGCAAACCAGACTGCAAATCAGAATCGACAGACAATAGGAAGGGTGATTTCCGATGAAGAAAGAAGGATAAGATCAGAGAGAATGAAGAAGTACTGGGCTGACAGGAAACTGAAAAATTCCTGGTATAAAGTTGGCTAGAGTGGTCCAATAAAGGCCATAAAATGTAAATAAAATACTCATACAAATAAAACTGAGAAAAACACAAGTGTTGATGTTGAGGTAAAATGTCCTCTGGTCTAAAACTCCTCCGGTTAAAGTAAAAACTTTTCTAGTAAAATGGAAAATCTATCTTCTAAGGTGCAGTTATTCTGTTAATGGAGCAGCTGGATTCAATTGGTCATGCAATATCTGAGGGTTTCTCAATTGTTGCTCAAAGTAGTGAAACTGTCTATAAGAGCATTACGAGTGAATGTAATCAGCAATCGGGAGGGTATTAAGAGGGGAAATAAACTGGTATTTAAGAGTTCAATGTTGTTGGGGTGCTCTCAAAATATACTTGCACAGGCATACTAATATTGGTTTTATAACTTGTATGGATGCATGGCATTCTGGCATCTCAAAAGATAAGCTGTAGTTAAAGATATATTAAATTCTTGTCATTGGAAGTTTTTAATAGTTTCTTTCCTGTTCAAAGTTACGAATACATTGATTCAAAGATCTTGAAGCATCATTAGTATTGATCCAAACTTTTGAAGACTCCTATAACCCTGGTCCTAAGTCCCATGTGGAAGCTAGTGGTACTGCGAGTTTATAGGGTAAACCAGTGGGGCCGCACATGTACTGCATGCCTCACCTGTAGCCTGGCCTGCACTTGGGATTGTATGTCCACTGGTTTGCTAACCTGAGATGGCGTGCGTGGTCTGTTTTTTCCTTAATCTTCCGGTATTTGGTGCTTCCATTTTTTTCTGGTATATCATGATTTTGGTTCTCAGTTGTCCTGAAAGCAGAGATTTGGAAACAGAGGAAAAAGCAAAGCAAAGATTAATGAAATTTAATATGATAAGGGTTGCCACCTACTTTGATGATATTACATCTAAAGGATGATTTTTTTTCTTCTTTTTAATGTTATTAATCATCCAGGAAGTGCTTGTGTTGGGAACACTACATGTAACAAGCTTTAACAGCTTCAGTTTTGATAAAATCCCATATTGACTATAAAATAAAGTGGCAAATATTTAAGAATAACTTAATATTTAAGCAGTCTGCCTATTCAATACATATATAATTTATTCAATCTAGTACATGTTTCTTTCCCTAAAGGACATCATCAGCTAGAATAAATCGCAATATATCAGATACAAAAATTACATTACACGATTGGTAAGACAAATTAAAAACACTTTTATACACAAGGACATTTAAAATAAAGTATTAGCAAACTTTCTGAAAGATTCAAGTCATATAGGCATTAAAATAGATGTGAATTGTTCATTAAAATTCTTAATGACGGAGTTCCTGGAAACTAACATTTGTATTTGTAAAATCGTAAGATGAACATTGATGTGAACAAAAACCTTTGATTTAAAATATTTCTTGGATCCTTAAGATCTTTCATAGACATTCCTTTACATTCCTTTGCATTTGAGAATGAACGCTTCAGGATTCAAAGTCAACATGGGGCTGAAGCAGGAAAGTTATGTGTAGAATTGAATCCGTTTCCTTGTTATTGTCCCCGATGCGCAGAAAAGAATCTCCTCTGCTGAGGAATGTGCGATTTATTCTAGCTAATGTCCCTTAACGGAAGGAACATGTTGCAGATTTAATCAATTATATATGCATTGAATAGGCAGACTGCTGAAATGATATTTTTCTTAAATATTTGCTACTTGGGAACACTATGTAAAGAGCTGTTTCAAAAACACATTTGTGACATGATTTTGTATTTTCCTGTAGTTTGTGTTCTTACAAATAATTAAGGAGGACGAGTAGTTTTCGCACACATTTTATGTATATTTTACAAAACATTGTTCTTTATCTTGAAATATTAATACCTTGTGTTTACACCCTATTTTTACATGTTAAGTGTTGTAGGAAGATAAAATGTTCTTCCAATACAAAATTAGTCTTAATAGAAACACTTTTCTTCAGAGTTTAATAAATTCTTTGATATGGTGTAGAGCTTATAAACACATCATTTAATTGACTAAAACATGTTCTTTTAATGTCTCTTTCCAGTACAGGAGTACTAGCATTATATCGCATCACAGCACACACAGGTCTTCAAAAATTCACATTTATGCCCTGAGATGTACTCTAATTGGAACAAACCCTACACAGTCTTGTTTAGACACCAAATGACAATCAAGGGCTTGTATTTGTTGCTTTAGGAACATTGCTACAATTAATTTTTATCTTTGCATTAAACTGCACTTTCTTCCTTGTTCTTTGAGTCAGCAGTAATTCTAGGAGTTGCCATGCTATATGTCAATCATCTGTCACTTCCTCCAAAGCAAAAAAAAATTAAGCAGACTACCTAGACACTTCTCTAAGTGGTCAGTTACGGAAGCTTAGCAAATACAGATAGAACTGCTGTATGTTGAAAAAACACTTTGAGTATGGTCCTCATTTTCAATACTATAATAATATATTCACTTATTTTTAAAGGAATATACAGTTCCATTAACATAGTTCTTTTGTCCTCGTTTCAAGAACATCTTAAAGCTACCAATTCACATTAGAATACAGATTCCAATATTTAAAAGAATATTCATATGCAGAATAATATTAACCTTTAAAGATGTTAAACATCAAGAGTAACTGACTGACACCGTTTTACTCAGTCTTAAAATCTGTAATGTTTTATGAACTTGTGAAAATTTGAATTTATAATTCCACCTTTACAATACTGTAATTGTCTTTATTATTAAAAAGACTACATTAAATTATACTCGTGAAACATGTTTCGTCCTCTTGTGGGACATCTTCAGTCAAAAATACAAAACATTAAAAATAAGGCGAGGACACGTTGAAATAAGTGAATAAAAAAGTCTGTATCCTGTGACGTGGCGTGATGGCGTCTTGTCAATCTTCAATGTTAAAATGGTGCGACGTGAACGTGATATGAAGCATGAAATCCAATTAAAATCACAGATTAAATTGTTGTTCAAAACAACGAATTTTCAATTATAAAACAAAGTGAGTGGCTGTGAAGTTTATAACGTGCACTGTTTTATGAAAACAATAATCAGAATGTATTCGTATGAAATGTAAAGAGATAATGTACAAGATGTACTATACCCCTGTATTAATGTATGCATCAGAGACTTGGACTTTGACAGCAAGAGGCGAGAGTAAAATTCAGGCCACAAGATGAAGTTCCTGAGGAGTACGGTAGGGACGTCAAGAAGAGACAGAGTAAGAAATGTTGAGGTGGGAGAAGAAATGGGGTAGGAAAACTGAGTGATAGAATGAAGAATAAATTGAGATGGTTTGGTTATGTTATGAGCATGGAGGAGGGAAGAAAATAAGTGTTGGAGGCTGAGATAGAAGGAAAGAGGGCAAGAGGGGAAACCCAGAGCAAGATGGACTTGTCAAGAACAGTATAAGAAAAAGACTGGACTGGAATACAATTAATGAAGAGGAGTGGTGGAAGGAGAGGCGACGGAGAAGTGCCACCAACATGGCAGGAGCTGGACGAGGGGAACTGAAAATGAGTACATTTGAATATATGATAGGGTCTATTTGAACTGGAGAACACTTCAAAGAATGAATAGTGGTGAAATGTCTTGAAGAAAACTCCATTTTAATGTGTTGAGTATGTTCTATGACAACAGCAATATATTTGCCTTAACGTAGGCATTACCGAGCTCGATAGCTGCAGTCGCTTAAGTGCGGCCAGTATCCAGTATTCGGGAGATAGTGGGTTCGAACCCCACTGTCGGCAGCCCTGAAGATGGTTTTCCGTGGTTTCCCATTTTCACAGCAGGCAAATGCTGGGGCTGGACCTTAAGATCACGGCCGCTTCCTTCCCAGTCCTAGCCCTTTCCTGTCCCATCGTCGCCATAAGATCTATCTGTGTCGGTGCGACGTAAAGCCAATAGCAAAAAAAAAAAAAAAAAAAAAAACCTAGGCATTCTGATAATTTTTATAAGAAAACAAACATTACGGATTTTAAGACATACTGAATAACTGACACTGTTGTACTTAATGTTTAACATCTTTAAAGGTTAATATTCCACTTATGTATATCTTTATTAAAAATATTTGAATCTGTATTCTAATGTGAATTTGTAGCTGAAGATGTCCCTGAAATGAGGACAAAACATGTTCCACTGTGTTTACTCATAACTGTATATTCTTTTAAAATGAAGTGAACAAGTATACAATATAGTCTTAACAAAGTGAACCACTCTGTGTTATTCGTCGTCAATACAGATCTGTAATCATGAAATTTATTACTCAAGGGATTACTAGCCTTAGAATTTAAATGCAAATGATAATACAGTGATCAGCTTTAAATTGAAATGTATGTATGTTGAGTCCTCAGCCCGAAGGCTGGTTGGATCCTCAACAGCTCCGCCATCAGCTGTCATAGATGGCCTGGGCATCACTGAAGAGGCGTACTAGGGAAATGAGGAGTGAGGTAGTTTCCCGTTGCTCAATTGTAATCTATTCAAAGATGTGCTTACCAGAAAAATATGCTAGTATAATACTTGTTATTGCTACTTACATTGGAAAACAAGAGTTGATGTTTTGAAAAGCCTCTAATTTATCAGCTGCTGCAGGTGACTAGATTAGCCTTGACACTATAGTGTTGAAGGTGCATTCCCTGCAAAATGAGACAAACAACTGGTGAACTTGACACTTTCCAAAGATCTTGCTTTGCTCCTCAGAACACCAGTAATGTTCTGATGAAACAAAGCAGTCATTTGCTAAATATAAAATTTACCTGTAGTTTTTACTGTAATTTTGACTCTGTCTTTCCAGTTTTCTTAAAACTGCATATCTTTCAGGTTCTGACCAGCCTCTGAACTGAAGACTTAAGACTTGTTTCATTTCTCGCATGACATACATAAATTCTGAAGACTTGTCATATAAAATTTTCTGAGCTGTGAAAACATAAATCAAAACATTACAATACTTTTTTTTTAATATTGAAATGCAAGTACTTCTTGAAGTGAGTTAATATGTGGAAGGTGGCACCCTCATTCGAGGCTTGTAACTCTACATGATGTGTTGTCTCTCTCTGCAAGCTGCGACTGCTGGGATGGCCGCTCCGAATCCGTTCATGTCAGACTTTAGCCCGGCTCCTGCTGCCTCCTCCTCCGTGCCGCCTGTTGTTGATGGGGGAACTGACTTTTTTGGGGGAGATTTTGGTTCTGTAGCTCCGGCTGGTGGGCAGAGCACCACAGACTTGTTTGGGGATGTCACGGGGGATGGTGCTGTCTTGCAGCCTACAGAGGCCATGTCCTTCACCATGGACAGCAAGCCACAGGTGGGCGACGATACAAAGCTGCAAGGTGGCGAGGATTTGACCAATGCCCAGTTTGCCGCTGGTTTCCCTGCCCCGTCTTCTGTACCTCCCAGCTCTGGTCCTACTCCTGCAATGGCTGCCTCCAAAGTGACTTCACCACCTCCCCCTCGTCCTCCTCCACCCGCGGCCTTGGTTGGCAGCGGCTCGCCTCGTACCATGTCCCCGATACCGGCGAGCGGCTCTCCCGGCCGCCCGTCTTCCGCGGCCTCTAAGAGCGCCTTCGATGATTTGAATGACAGCATCCGGGCCGCCTTGGGCGGATCTCCGACCAGAGCTCAGCCGCCGGTGAGCACCACTCCCCCGCAGACGGGCATGCCTCCCGGCTACGGTGCAGGTGCGATGGGAATGGCAGGGTTTGGTGGATTTGACATGCAAGCGCAGGCAGGAGGAGGAAGCGGAATGGTGTTCGGCCAAGCGGCCGGTAGCGCCCCTCTTGGTTACGGCTCTCCAGCTAAGCAAGGACTGGGCATGACAGGTGACGATTGAATGGTGTTCTGCTGTGTAGTGCTGCATCTTGCTTGCTCGTACATTTCTGCTTGTGGCTTCTTCATTTTCCTGTCTTGTCTTTGGCTTTTGGAACTTGTCTCTTAACTATTACAATATTTATTGAAATATGCTGCTATTCTGTCTCTAAACTTGAATGGAGTGCAAATGAGAGCATATAATTCTTAGTTAATATATCTATAATTTAATGTTTGTTGAAATTGAATCTGTAATAACATATTGGAAAGACCTACAGGACTTCATAGGATTCCTTACTTCTATCTAATCTGCTCTAACTAGTATGAAGGCCCCAAATAACCATACAAAATTTAAAAAGTAAATGTTTTTGAGATCTAGATGTTTTAACTTAAGTGATGTTACATCACTGCTGACTGCTCCTTACCAATGGTTTGTAATGCAGAGTTGAAATAACTTGAATGGTTGTGTTGCACTTTGCCTGTGGGAGGAACTAAGCTATTGAAACATTTGTCAGTCATCAATGATCTGCATTTAGGATGGTTACCCAGGTGGCAGATTCCCTATCAGTTGTTTCCCTCATAATTCCATTACAATTTTTTAACTGCCTTTTTCTTAAATATTTTCAACAAAATTGGAGATTTACTCAAATATTTCCCTTGATAATTTATTCCAATCCCTTTTTCCTCAGGCCTATAAATGAATATTTGTCCCAATCTCTCCTTTAATTCTTACTTTACCTTCATATGATGGATCTTTCCTACTTTTAAAAGCTCTGCCCAAGCTTATTCTTCTACGTATGTCATTCCATGCCAACTCTCCACCAACAGCTCGAAACATACCACATAACTTATAAATCTCATTTTTTGTCCCGTATTGGGATCAACTCGACTGTTAGGTTGAATGGAGAATCCCACCTTCCAATACTTATTTGTTTTTTATTGCTAGTCTGTGTATTTATGTAACATAATCCAGCTTTAAATCTAATTATAATATTAAAAAGTACATGTTTCATTCCTATACTCGGTCAGCTGACGGCATGGCGCAAGGGGAAAAGTAAACATAGCGGGACCGGCTATCTTTAAAAAATCAACTCAAGTTCGGTTATTCTTTAGGAGTTTCCCCCTATAATTGTACTTTAAAATTTCACATTTTAAGTCTTTCTTCAAGATACTAAAAGTACATAATTCTCCAGCTTTTGAAAAAAGATCTCTTACGTCAGATTTAATTTCAAACTCGAACATTGACTTGTTGAGGTTTTAACTCAACATGAACATTTTATCTTATAGGTGTTTTTCTTTATGCCAATTTTTGTATCTTTTTAGCTGAAGATGTTCCATATTAGGAATGAAATGTATATTTTTAACATTGTAATTAGATTTTAAGCTGGATTGTTTACATACACTAGCAATAAAAAAAGCAAATAAGTGTTGTAAGGTGGGATTCTCCATTTACCTAACCTTAGTTGACATACCACATAGTCAAGCATCTCGTCTCCTTACTTCCAAGTCTTCCCAGCCCAAAGTTTGCAGCAGCATTTTAGTAACTCTACTCCTTTGTCGCAAATCACCCAGAACAAATCGTGCTGCTTTCCTTTGAATTGTTTCCAGTTCTCGTATCGGATAGTTCTGGTGAGGGTCCCGTACACTGGAGCCATACTCTTAACTGCGGTCTTACCAGAGTCTTACGTGCCCTCTCCTTTACAGCCTTACTACAACCTGTAAATACTCTCGTAACCATGTGAAGAGATCCATAACCTTTCTCAACTAGTTAGTTAATGATTAACTCAATGAAGATCATTCCTTATATTAACACCTAGGTACTTACATTGTTCCCCATGAGGCACTATCGCCCCATCAACACAATAATCAAAACTGACGGGATTTTCCCTCTTGGTGAAACAACTTGAATTTTCATCCCATTTACATTCATACCGTTGTCTACTGTCCATCTCACCACATTGTTTAAGTGCCATTGCAGCCGCTCACTATCCTGCTGTTAGTTTACTACTCTATACAGTATAACATCCGTAAATATCCTCATCTGTGATTCCAGATCTGTACTCATATCTTACATGTATAAGAAAACATAATAGTCATCGTTTTGCTCATTACTGAGCGTCTAGACCTCGTAACATAAAGGTCCAATAATACTGTCCTGTGGGACAACCCTCTTAATCATTACAGAATCAGATAACACTTCACCTACTCTACTTGTCAAGAGTTCTATTTTCTAGAAATGTAGCCACCCTTTCAGCCACTCCTTTGTCTAGTCCAGTTGCACTCATTTTTGTTGGTTATCTCCCATGATGTACCTTATTAAAATACTTGGATAAGTCAATAGGAATACAGTTCATTTGACCTCCTTAATCTAAAGTATCTGCTATATCTTGCTGGAATCCTAAAATATACTTTCTGCCTGAAATACTTGACATTTTGCTGCATTGTTAGCACAGTCTTTATTTCCTCTGGTGATGCATAATACAAGTTTTAATGAAATGTCAAGAATGTGAAAATTGATTCTTATTCATTACGTATCAATATATCAAGACTTCTCTTAATATTTTCGTGGAGCCTGGTGAGCAGTGATTTCAGACCATTTTCATAATTAATGAAACACTACGAAGGCTGGGTTTTTTTTTTTTCTCCAACCTCTGATGGGGCTATAAAAGAAACACATTGACATGAAATTATTTCATCACTAAAAGTTTAGTAGTTTCATACTTACTTTTCATATAATCACCAAAACTATTTAATTACTTATCGTATTGCGACACCAGCTTTCCGATGTCCTCTGCAAAGAAGTCTGTCGCCAGTGAGGTAATGTGCTTGTCGACAGCCTCCTGCTCCATAAAGTCCACAAACAAGACATCTTATGGTCCAAAAAAAACAGCAGTCATTGCGTTCCTGTTCCTCAGTGTTGTTTTAAACTTTTTTGGTTGGTTTGGAGAAAATGCATCCGGGACCCAGCATGAACAAAGTTTCCGGTATCCTAAGTGTTGAGTCACAATTATGTACAGAGAAAACCTTGAAATGTTTGGGATTGTTGTAGACAGTTCACTGGTCTTAAACCTCCATCTGTGGTGTACAAACTAAGAAATTAAGGAGGCTTTTGAGACGCAAGTTACCTCACTGGCAGCAGACTCTTAACAGGGGGCATCAGAAAGCTGGTGTCACGATACGACAGGTGCCTAAATCGCTTTGGCAATTACGTGGGGGAAGTGATAAAATAATTTTGTCAGTGTATCTTTTCTTTTTATATCCCATCGGAAGTTGAAGGAAAAAAAGCAGTGCTTCTAATTTAGTCTATGGCTTGTAAGTGTAACCTGGGGCTCTACATTTATATTACAAAATTTTTGTTTGAATACGAGCAGTATAAGATAAAATTAGTAACGACCTTATATTAAATTGTCAGTGGCAATGGCATAAAGTAATCTCAAACATCATGGGTGCCTGATGCTTTTATCATTAAATTTTAATGCTCTTAAAATGGAGCAACATTAAAAGATCAAAGTTTCTATTTTGCAAAGAGTAGCAGTTATTTCAGTAAATATAATATTTCTCATTCTCTTTCAGTTATAGATTGAAACTTAGAATAGTGTTGGGATTTTGATAAATTTCTACTTAAAATATTTCTTGCTTGGTTCAGATTCTGATTTCTTCATTCCTTTATTTGCATGGTTCTGAGTCCACTCTGTCTTGTTTGGAGAAATTGCAC
Organism: Anabrus simplex; assembly: GCF_040414725.1. NCBI lineage: Eukaryota > Metazoa > Arthropoda > Insecta > Orthoptera > Tettigoniidae > Anabrus > Anabrus simplex. The sequence goes on along the minus strand of NC_090277.1, from coordinate 99,631,445 downwards.
AACTTGTCTTCATTCTTATTGGTTTTTTATTTAATTATTTACATATCTGTAATAAAAAATACTTCCCTGGCATCTAATGCCACAAGATAGATGCAGACAGATAAAATAAGTTACTTTTAGTCTTAGCCTATGCAGCAGTTAGAGCAGAGCAGACACTTTCTTCCGTAGAAAAGCATAGAAGCTATTGTAGATTGTGTATTAGATGCTATTGTGGAATATAAACTAGTTTCACCTTTATTTTATAGCCTTATATGCAATATTTTGTCAGTTTGAACTAGTGCTCAGTACAAAGCAACATTACTTTTCCAAAGAACACCTACCAGATTGTTTCTGGTTGTGGAACTCTGTTTTCTTGTGTGTGCCTGCCGTTCATCAATAAAATCTTTATACCAGGTGTTGAAATTTCGTCGGTAATTACTAATCGGTCTTATTCATGGCAGCATTTGGCAAGTTTCTAATATAATTTAGACATACAGTATCGTCCCACAAATATGCCAAGGGCTGTATAATTTGGGTTTAAATTGAAATGGTTCGAGCTCTAGGCTATTCTCGGTGAGCAGCAATGCTGAGCTACCTGGTACTCTTCGAACATAAGTCTATTAACATTCTCTCGAACATCATCTCTTCTGTTGTCAGAATGAGACAATGTTCCGTTCTTTTCCTCTCCTATTCTATATATACAGTAATACATCAAGAGGGAAGTACTTCAAGACTTGGCAGCAAGAAAATAAACGATCTCAGTTATGTGAATGACAATCTGATAATCGCAACATATGAGCAAAAACTAGAAACTAGTTACATTTAATGAACTTCATAGTGGTTCCGTATTGACATTTACTAACATATAATTCTTATTTCTTTTCTATTGTCCACACAGTCGGTACTAAAATGTTACAATTTTATTTAAATAATTCATGAAGAACAGTATCTGCGAACTCGTGGGTGGTGAAATCCTGTCATCCTCAGAATGGAGAGACAAGCTGAAAATGACGGCAATGGTCACCCCAGTGCGCACTCTTCCTGGACATTGTATGAGCACAGGCCACTGCAGGTACTGTAGAGAGTATGAAACCCCAGTGTTCTCGGGAGCTACCCTCCGGGACAGTTATTTCACATTAAGCTTCATAACGCGGAAAGATCTTTATTAGCAGCAGTCTCGAAGAAAAAGTCTTGAGGTTCCACTGTTGAGCAGAGGGTGGAAGTAACCATCGTATTGATATAATTGCTATCAACTGCATAACTGAAATCATTGATCCTACGATAAAGTTTGAAGACTTTTTTCCCAGCCAGATGTTGTAGATGGAATTGTACTGGACAGTTTCCATTTTTATTAATACTATTAATAAAAGGACGTTGAGAAAATAGAACAAATACTGAGGAAAACATTTGGACCCAAGATTCAAGATGGTATCTGGATGCGCAAAAGCTCAGAAGAACTGCATTTGCTGACTGAACGATTCACCTCACTTGCACGAAAAAGACATGTGTGCGACGTAAAGCCCCTAGCAAAAAAAAAAAGACATGTGTAATTCTGCGGGCATATAGCACAAATGGACAACTCTTGCTTGACCAAGGAAATCTTCCACATCATCAATGGAACCAGACAATGCAAAATACACTGGTTGGTAGACACCCAAAATCACCTCACAGAAATCCATATTGACCCGCTGGCAGCTACATGGACTACATACAGGCAGAAAATCAATTCACATAACTTCATACCCAAGAACCCAACAGGAAAGAATTCGAAACTGTGACACATGAACGCAAGAAAGAAGACAGTCCTAAAGTGGAAGTATGAGGAAATTTTACGAAAATAACAAAAAGAACAAGAAAAACCAGTGGTAAGTAATGATTCTATGTGCTTCGTAGAGGGTAAAACACACTATATATATTATTAATAAAAAACCTTATATATTAGTTTTCTATAAATGAACGACCCTCTTTTGGAGCTCTGTGGCTCATGTTAAATTCTAATTTTAAATAGGGAATAATAATAATAAATTAATGATGATGCCTTGGGAGATGTGCTGCAACCAATTCAGCCACATGGTATTTCAGGAAGGGTCGTTCAACTGCTGAACAGATCCACAACCTCAAAACTATCATCAGGCATCATAATCTCAGGTCCAAACAGTACATGTCAATCCTTGTGGAATTTTAAGAAGGCCTACGATTCGATAGACCACAAGGTTCTACTAAACATATACGAATTTGGGGTTGACCTGAAACTGCTGGCATTAATTAGAGCCACCCTGACTGACACAAAATCCAAAGTAAAGTTCCTAGGATGCCCATCAGATTCCTTCGAGGTCAAAACAGGTGTCGGGCAAGGAGATGGGCTCTCTCTGATGCTTTTCAACTGCATGCTCTAAAAGATCTTTAGGACCAGGAGAACAAAATTATTATGAGCTGATTGTAGTCCTCTGAGAATGGGAACAAAATCTAAGGGGATCATAATAGACTGCCTAGCGTTTGCTGATGACATCTCCATTCTGTCTAACTCTGTAGAAATTGCTAGGATCCAAATCTAGAAATTGTTGAACAAACTGGCTTGCAGATATCTTTTGAAAAAAACAAAGTAATGACCAACATCAAAGATGCCCCAGCAAAACTCCAGAAGAGCAACAGAGTAGAAAAATTTAAGTATATAGGTGAGATCAAAATGAAAAATGGACTGGACAAAGGAGCACTTCAGGAACGAGTACGCAAGCTTGAAATAACCTATCGAACGTCGTGCTCAATCTACAACAAAAAATGTCTGTCTCAAAATATTGAAGTACATTATTATGAAAGTGTTCTGAAGCCAGTAGTTATGTATGCAGTCGAAACCCTATCCCTAAATGCTAATAAAGGACTCCTTGAAGAACTAGAGAGAGAAAGAGTGCAAAATCGTCAGAAGTATCATGGGATCCAGTTACAAGAATGGAACCCATTATAAAATGTCCAGCAAAGAAGTGTACAGTAAAATAGAGAAAATTGCAAAAACAATCCGTAATAGACGGGCACGATATGTCATCTTAAACGAATGGATGGAAATAGGCTGACTAGACAGATCTTTCACTTTTTTTTTTTTTTTTGACTCCAATTCCAAAACCACAATGCCCTGGTTTATGAACACCAAGGAAGACCTCCAAATGCTGCATATAAAACCTGAAGACTCCTTCAGTAGAGATCCCTTCTGCAAAAAGATGCTGACGGATACAAAGTACCACCTGGACAGAGGAATGCAAGCTGGCCCACTCACAAGAAAGCGAAGCAAACTGCCAAATGTAGCGGGACTTAACGTGGTCGTAGATGGCCCCAGTGAATAATATAAGCGTTCTCTATTTTCATGCTAGTAATATGGTCGCCCTATCTTAGTAGCCTTTTATGACATGCAGGGAGTACAGATAATGAATGCATGTTTCACTCCACCCACAAAGGAGAGAGAGTTCTAATAAATCAAAAGAAATAAATTTCCTCTTTTCAACAGTGTTCAGAATTTTAATTGATGTTTTCCCATCAGAATTATTCACCATTGCTCTGTTTACAGTCTCTTTATAGGTCTAATATGTCAAAACATCAGCATCTTCCAAAAACATGCCTTTCCATCCACCAAAATGCATGTGACTTACACTGGTTGCTTTGTTACGGTGTCGGTAAAAGCTGAATTGCTTTGCTTATGCTAATTCCGGGTAGACCACCAGCCCAAAAACGTATCTAGGATGAGATGAACTGTGGCTTGTTAAAAATACAGCAGGGTTAGTTGAACTTGTTACCAGGCTGGAACCCGGTAGGTACGTTAAATTCAACCCACGAAGGTCGACCCTGTTCCACTCGACAAAGTTTGTCGGTTTACGGGAAACTTTTTTGTCGTGATTGCTGGTAGATGATGTAGGTTAGGCTTGTTGTGCAACAGTGTGTCTCCGGTAGACAAGTGGCCTTGGAATCTGCCTGCTTGCTAGTTGGCTATCGCATGGGTGACGGATGCTTGTTGGTTGTATTCTGCCACACCAGGTTTTGATGCCTTGGGAGATGTGCTGCAACCAATTCAGCCACATGGTATTTCAGCAGCAGGGGCTCCCCTGGGGATGAGCGGCGGACCTCAACAGGCGACGGACAGCGGCAGTAAGGTGCTCACCGGCGACCTCGACAGCAGTCTCGCCTCGCTGGCGCAGAATCTCTCCATCAACAAGGGCGGCCCAGCAGCAGTCAAGTAAGAGTCTCTAGTTATTTAGTCCTGTGGACTATTGCAGGAAGATTTCTTAACTCTCTTTAAATACTTTGTGTACAGAGAAATTCATAACAGCAGCAGCAATGCTTAGTATATTTTGTGAAATTTTGAAGCCATTTCTGTTCAGTTTCAACTCAGTAAATAACTGTTAAGTTCTTCAGTCTTTCAAAACTAATTTATGAACAAATAAATTCAGAAAATATCTGAAAAAGAGATGGTAACCTGAAAAATTTTAGCTTTTCTTTTTATTTCAAATAGTTTCTAAATCTATTTATTCATAGATAAGAACCTAAGTTAAAAAAAAAAAAGCTTAGTATAATTCCAGTATGATTGGTCCATTACTGAAAATCATATTTTTTCCAGCCAACTCATTCTTGGTTGCCAGTGTTCTGCCCTAGTGTGCCTGTTTGGGCTAATCAGTTGGTAACTGGCACACCTGGCAACAGATTTTGTAAAAGTCTTTCATAAGGACATTGGCACTGCCTGTGCAGTGGCCTCCTCTACGTGCTCTAGCCATGTGTGTTTATATATATCATTACTAGGCAATGAAAACCTAATTTCACTCCAATTTGCCTTTTGAAGGTGTGCCACGTTTCCTGAGAAGGGAATAGAAGTCTTCAATGATAGATTAATTGGGCTATCATTAAGCACTGAAAATAGCAAGAACAGTTCTTTGGGCATTGCTCACCGCACAATTTCGGGCTTCCTCTGTAAACTTGACTCTGAAGGAGTAATGAATTTCCCTTTCCACAGCGATGTATATACAGTTGTGATAGTACATATATCACACCCCAGAATTATATGTAGAAGTTAGAGATATTATTGTCAGTATTCGATTTTTAAAATTATTTATATTATTATTATTATTATTATTATTATTATTATTATTATTATTATCAGTATTTCATTTGTATATTTTGCCATTTATATTGGTAAGCTGGAAGATATCCACATATGTAGGTATGAGTAATTTGTTTTGCACGAGTGGGAAAACATTGCTTTAATAACTCTGGTAATGTGAATGAGTCATATGGCTACCCCAGTGTTTGTTGTGATGTACTTGTGTCGGGAAATTCATGAGTCATGTATATATCCCAGCCTGATGAGATGAGCTTGTTGTTGTATTAGGAAAATTTGGTGACTCATGGAATATACCCCAGAGTTTGTTATTGTCTTGGGAGGAAGTAGTTCAGGGCTTGGTCTTGACTAGAGATCACTCATGATTGGTGGGCAAGCACCAATCCAGACGTATCATCTGAGAGGAGGGGGATGTTGATGTCTATAAAGGTTGATCATACGGCGGCAACCAGGAACATTGTATGGGACATTGTATGGGTGATGGTAAAGGAACTAGAAGGAAGACAACTACTACAACTACAAGCAGTAACACTGTATGAGAGAACTACAACTGACGCACTGTACGGGAAGGAAGTAGTGCTGATACACGGTACTGGAGTGACACGGCAGCAATGGACTGGACTTCAAACGTTCGTGGAGCGTAGTCTTGTTATGTTCGTAGAAAGTGGCTGATTGTGGAGAGTGCTTGCGCATTAAGTATTGTAGCACTTGTGGCGGCCTAGCATTATATGTTGGTGAAAGCTATCTCAGACTTTCCATAAATTTATGTTGAGGATCGACAGACGTGTGTGTATATATATCTTTACAACAAGTGTTAAAATATGTGAACACAGTAGTACAAGGTACAGTATCTGTGTGATGTGATAACTGCCGATTATGAGAATCGGTAAGTCGAATTGATACAGAGACGGTGAAGGGTATTTATCTTCATACATGTACATTGTTCATCGGACTATCTACAAATGGTAGCTTAGTTCTCGCTTTCGTTTTCCCACGATTTTCATTTTTGTTGTTCTTGTAAATATGGAGTCTTCCAGCAATATTTTATGTGTGTATTATATGTATAATGTTGTATGTTGATGAGGTGCTCATGCACGGAATCTGTTCAGAATATAGTTAGCTATTTTAGAATCGGTGTTATTGATGAACCTAGGTGCAGTTCCTACCTAATTAGTCGTTTTCAGGAGGTTAGGTAAGGCCTGCAGCAGATGTACCAGTACGCAGCAAAATGTACACGCCCTGGGATATACAGTTTATCATGCTCTTATCTAAATTCGAGGGATCCATTCTGGTGAACTCTGGCGCCCATACTACGGACATTTCGGTTAATTATGCTTATTAATGTTATTAAGTTTTTGAGTAATTTTATTTATATATTTTATTCATGATTTTATTTTTTAGTAATCATCAAAAAAAGTTACACAGTATATTGTTATTGGGGAGCAGAATGGTGCATCGGCTTAGTTGCTGCCTGCCTGTCATCCCGGCAACCTTACTTTAATTCCCTGTGTCGCTGGAATGGGACTTTCAGTTGAAAACGCCTTCCTGTGGTGTCAGGAAGGGCATGAGACCTTAAATCCCCGGCCTATACCTCAGTGCGTGCAGGGAGCTCGAGAAAGCAGGATAAGCTGTAGAAAATATCATGTTTATAGCTAATGTTGCCGGGCTGAGTGGCTCAGACGGTTAAGGCGCTGGCCTTCTAACCCCAACTTGGCAGGTTCGATCCTGGCTCAGTCCGGTGGTATTTGAAGGTGCTCAAATACGACAGCCTCGTGTCGGTAGATTTACTGGCACGTAAAAGAACTCCTGCGGGACTAAATTCCGGCACCTCGGCGTCTCCGAAGACCGTAAAGAAGTAGTTGGTGGGACGTAAAGCAAATAACATTATTATTATAGCTAATGTTATTTGGCATCCACCACCAATAATTTATTTCTGGTATAATCGCAATATACCCCTACTTTGGGAGGTACGAAGGTAAAACAATTGGATTTTTGGGGTACGCCAACCAAAGTTTGAATACCACGGTCCTACGAAGACTCAACCAAAAAAGGAATGTAATTTATATATTTTAGAGTTTGTGATGTATAGTTTTTGAGTTTATAGTTTTAACTGAAGGATGGTCTTAGTAACAGCTCAAAACTAGTCCTACTGTAAATGAGATAGAATAAAATGCTGCAATACAATTGACAAGTGTTGATTAGATTGAATTCTCCAAAATAAAGTTACTGATATACAGAGTCAGCTTGAAAGACCTGCAAAGGCCTCTTTGGAAGCCACCTGACATTATTACTATTATTATTTTACTATTTAGAGATTGAAGTAATTCTACTTTGTACGTTGTTTCAGGGGTGTTCAGTGGAATTCTCCGAAGAATGCTGCCAAGCCTGGTGCCACGGGCTGGACCCCACAGCCTATGGCTGCTACTACTGGTGCAGGCTACAGGCCAATGGTAAACTAGAACCAAAAAGCTGGAGCACAGTCTTTCCTTGCACTTTGCTTTCATATATTTTTTACCCCCCTTTTATTTCATCTTATCAGTAATGAACACAAGAGTAGCTAGATTTGGTTTAGATAAATACAGTACCATTTATTTAGTTGTGCACTGTGGCTGTATTATGCATGACGGGAGCAATTGTCGTGGACTATTTCAGGGCCAGGGAATGCCTGCAATGAGTATGCCTGTTCAGTTCCAACCAGTGCCCACCCTGGTGAGTATGTAGATCTGGCTTCTCTAGTGCTGCTTCTCTTTCCTTCTATTTCTCTCAACTATCGGGGAATGGACTGAAGTAGAACTATTCAGTTGTATTAATTTATAGCTCGTTAGTGAAATATACTATATAAATAAAAACTAAATCTACAAATTAGCATCTAGATTTGAAGCCTGCCTGGTAGCCGTGATTAAGGCATAGTCTTGCTTTTGTTCACCTAGTATTTCCTTGATCATTGATGAAAGTGTGGCAGAATTCCAGATGGTGTAGTTGTGGACTAGAAACCATCACTATTGCTACATCTTTCTTTAAACATTCATGTAGTTAACAAAACAATATCTGATATTTGACTGAAGCTCCATTGCGGATAGGAACATGGCGTAGCGCATTAATTTGCAGACTGATACCAATATTTGTAATTATGTGCAGAAAGTTTATCATGGGTATTGAGTGCTAGTGAATTGGATATTTCTAATGATTAACGGCTAATGCTAAACAGGGAGTAACCCTACAGAAAATTCCTTGCATACTTGAATACAATAGGTACACGAAAGTCGTAAACAGGATATTCGTACTACTCTGTGCTTAGAAAGATCATTAAATGGAACCACAAATGGTACTGCTTTGAAAAATATCACGGTACAGACTACTAAGCAACTTAGCGAGTACATGTTACAAATTTGAGGTTGATATCTTTTTGAGTTACAGTACTTTGAGTGCAGCAGTGTTATTTTTTTCTTGGAGGTTTGAACTATCCAGTCTACATGGCGTAGCAGCCTCTGTTTACGATCAGTCTTCAAATAATCCTGATAAGGGTCCCATACACTAGAACTAAACTCTAATTGGGGTCTTACCAGTGACTTACATGCCTTTCTATTTAAAAGAACGAAAAAAGCCCATTGGTATTAAAGCTCAACATAGTCTCACTTGTTGAGTGTTCAACCAGAGCCAGTTAGCTCCCCCCTGCCACGTCAGGCTTTTCCAGTAAAATCCCCAAGTACAGTCACAATTTTCCTTTTCATAGAAATGAATAAGGTATGATTGGTAGCTCACTCCCTATTGTTGCCCCCCTTAGTGCAATAACTTATGGCAGCAAGGAATCCAATTACTTGGTGATGGATAGAGTAATTAAAGCATGGATAGGGACTCATGATGGGCAGCAAGTGCCATGGATATATTTTAACACTTAGTCACGCACAGTCTTAAAGACCGGATATGAAATATAAACTTCATTCTCGAAAAAAGTCCTAGGAAATCGGAATACATGACAAATAGAAACTACTAAACACACTTAAAGTTCATATGTGTGCGCACTTTTTCTTTTCCTAGCATATATATTCCTTTGTCCACATATCAGGTTTCCATGGTTGGATCCTTATATTCACATAAGAATCATATTCCTTCTTAGTACAGAGTTTTGAAATATAAAAGGGGTATATTCACTGTATATGGAGCCCTGCTAATTCTTCACTTGCTGTGCTAATCTGCTGCATGATCATCAAAAGCACACACTTCACAGTATGTTGTATGCTCCTCGCAAATGTACTTCCAACAGTTTGCACACGTAGCGCTAGTCTTCCTCTCCTGCTGCAAAGTACAGAAATTGCATCTTTGGCTTTGTCTTAATTTTTACTGGTCAGGAATGCCGAGCAGCTGCTGGATTGAGATTTCTGTTGCCAAGGGAGGCTTTAGACTGTAGCTCTAGACATCCAATACTTACGTCAAGATTTAAGGGAAAGAAGAAAAAACAAAATCACACTCGGCATGTGCAATAACAGCAGAATATTTGGATAGCTGCAACTAGTTGCACACACAAGTTGTGACTGTTGGAGTACACTTACTTACTTACTTACTTACTTACTTACTTTTGCTGCCAAAAACATTCTCTAATTGAAAGTAACCCACCCGAGTTGTCAACAGTGGTTGCGGGGAACATTACATGATGATTATCTTTGTTGCCTACAAAGCTGCAAAATATGATGCACGCGGCGCAAAAATAAAGGAATAATTTGTAGGAAAATTTTAAACCCACCACATCGGAAAAGTATTCCCATGGGATGAAAAATAGTTACGGTTGTATATTTAATCTGTTTTGCTTCTGAATCCTAATTTTGAAATTCCTCCCTTCAAAGCTCTGGCTCCTTGGCGAGTTTAGGGAATTCTCAGTTTTTTCTAGGGATCTTCAGGATTATTTTATTTATTCAGCGTACGGCTTTTAGTGCCGAGACATGTTCGGCTCGCCTGGTGCAGGTCATTCTGTGCGACTTTCACAGGCAACCTGCACTTATTGTGATGATGGTGATCGTGTAGTCAGACGAAAAATACACCCACAGTAACCCCTGTCTGTCATAAGAGGCAAGGCAACTAAAAGGGTCAACCAAGGGATGATTGTATTAGAGCCATGAAACTAGTTGTAATTAGTACCATCATGCGAGGAACTCCATGGGTCGCCTTTACTTGGGAGTAGTACCACTATATTAGGTACACAATAGGGTTGAGATTAGTAGCTGCAGAGAATGGTTCACTGTGGGTTTACAGTACCTTCGATTTAGTACCACTATATGAGCGACATCGTGGGTGGGCTTTGCCTGTGATTAGTATCCACTATGCGAGGAACACCACAGGAATACCGGTGCCTGTGATTGGTACACCTATGTGAGGAACACCACGGGTTTTCGTTGCCCGTGAGTGGTGCTATTATGTGAGAAACACCATAGGTCTGTGTTACCTGTGCGATGTACAATACTTGTGAGTAGTACCATAATGTGTGGAACACAGGGAGTCTACACTACTTTTGATTAGTGCCGCAACATGAGCAAAAACCATGGTTCTTCTTTCCTAGTGATAAGTACCATTATGAGGGGCCGTTGACCTGGACTTCGGACCCCTTTAGACAAAAAGAATCATCTGTTCAGGATTGTGCTTTGGACGCAGTCCCTTGGTCAGTAAGACTATTGTGTTAAGATAGTTTCTTGGAAGGTGAGGCATTCCGGGTCAGATCCACTGATGGTTTTATGTTCATAATCATTTTTCGTAGTCTTTTTGAATTCTAGTCAGTGGATCAATTCTGGAATTTTTAACTTTCAATATTGTGCGTTTGAGCTGCCGATTATTTTAAACTCGTATTCATCCCTTCATTCTTCACCATGTGAGTGGATATAAATTGTCATTACATTTTGTCTCATTTCGTACCATTAAGGGCCGATGACCTGGATGTTAGGCCCCTTTAAACTATCAACGTTCTGATAGTGGTTCTTTTTCTCCCTCACCAACAGGATTAGTTGGCTAACCATGGTGTCAGACTGGACTTTACACTTTAATGATAACTGCCGCCAAGCTACCTATCTTCAGGATATAAAGGTCACTGGTACAAAGTTTTAAGTTTATATGGAGACTGGAAGTCTATTTTCATTTTTATACCTACTTCTTACACTACTGCTCTTCCATTTCCATTTATTAGCATACACTAGACAAGAATAAACTGCTCATTTGATAATTAGTTAAGTTATAGATTGTAAAATAAATAATAATATAGATCGGAGTAGCTATCTTCTAGTCTTCTATTATTGCACAAAATAAACTCTAAATAGAAGATTGAAAACATTACAGGTCTCTTAAGTAATTTTTAGAAAGAAACAAGGGACAAATTAGATATTGAATAGAAAGGTAGGAATGGGAACAGGTAACACAGTGAGAGTTCATTATGGTAGGAGGGAGATGAGATGAAGACAAGCAAGAAAACACAAAGCAATAGGACAGTCACTGTTGTCTTCAGAGAGAGGCGTCATGTAACATAAAAACTTTCCAGTCTGTCGCACACAAATTTCAGTATAAATTATAATACTATAAACATAAAAATGACATATTTCATTCTACAAGAACATCCTCAAATTCTATCAAATCATGCTTATTGTTTACGTTGTGTAAACTTGTCAATATAGTTAGGTGATAATATGAACAAGTATTAAACAAATAATGATTTTATAAGTATTCAACCATCACCACATTAACATAATGAAATATGTCTGATTATCTAGACTTCTGAAGCCTAGTCCATTGTCTCCAAACACTATTTTAGGACTGTGTACGCTTAACGGCGTTTAGAGTATGGTTTATCTTAAAAATAACTTCTAATAGATACACTCTATGTAAATTCCATACTTTATGTAACTCAGTCATTGACTTGCATTTATCCATAATACATAAAATACATTATAACATGAAGAAAGTTAATAACCTTATCTCCCCTCTCCAGTAGATGAAGGAAGGTTCCACAATGTTCTCACTCTGCCCCTACTTCCCCATCCGCTCTCCATGGTACAGTGTGCTAGATAACATGGAGAAGGAATTAACCTTCTCTCCCCCATCCAATAAGAATGATCCAAAAAATTCCATTCGCTCCTCCTCTCTTCGTGGAACAGTATGCTATGCCCAAAACTTTTCACTAGCCTCTCCATGACAATAGTCCTGAAAAAGTGTTTGGAGACAGTGGACTAAGCTTAGGCAGTCTTGTATAAATACAGAAGTATTTCATTATGTTAATCTGGTGATAGTTGAATACTTACAAATCATTGTTTAATACTTATTCATATTATCACCTAACTCTTAATCATTGAGAAGGTTGTGCAACGTAAACAATACTGTACATATCTACGCACGATTTAAGTGATAGAATCTGAGGATGTTCTTGTAGAACGAAACACGTCATACATTTGTTTCTTCTTGGCCCCTGACAAGTTTATTTCTGCTTCCCAGCTTCATCAAGAGGGTGTATCACTGCTCATTGAGGGGCCGTCATTACAAATCTTCAGTCTTCATGCGTATATGCAAAAGAGTCCATCTGCGAGGGTTGAAGCCCTTCGTCCTGATTAGCCTGGGAAGCAGAAACTCTCTAGCTGGTGGCTGAGAAGAAAGTAATATAAAACAATAGACTGTTTGAGAGAGTTCATATAATTGAAGACAGCAGTGTATGAAAATGCAGAGATTGTCCTTATGTGTTTTCTTGTTTGTCTTGCAACGAACATTCGCAAAGTGCCTCATTAGTATTATCTCATTATTCGTAAATAGGTGTAAATGATAGACTAGATGACTGTAATGCCCATACAGGCTCGTTAATTATTTTTTCATTCCATCAACAAAATCTGTTCATAATTCCAGATAAACACGTACAGGTAAATACGATTTCTCCTCTGTTCAATCTTTGTAAGCATACTTTTTTTAAGGTTCACCAAATATTTTGTGACACTACTTCCACTGGACAACATTGATATTGACCTCCAGAGCCATAATGCTGTGACGTACCCACTTGGCCCACAGATGTATGACAAATTTATAACGTGGCGGGTCACTTTAATATTAAAATAAATAAATGATATGTCATTGTTTCTCCAGAAACAGTATCCCAAGGGCGCCAGTCTTCAAGCTTATGGCTTGAAAACAAAAGTAGATAATTAATAATAATAATAATAATAATAATAATAATAATAATAATAATAATAATAATAATAATAATAATGCGTAATGAGACTCAAAAAACTCCCAGGGGTGAGGTGAATGGAACACAAACCATTAAGTACACTAACTTGGAATTTAAGGATCATTAATAATCATTTCATAAAATACAGATTAAAACAGCTATTTATTAAGATGAAAAACGTGACGTAACGGCATTTAAACGACATCTGAACTTACGGAAGCAAAAGAAAAATTGAATGAAATTAATTTTAAAAATAAACTGTTGCGCGAAGACTTGCAGTAACTTATACCATAAGCTCACCATATGTAGACTCTGTTGTCTTGAAGCTGATGTGTGGATCTCGTACTGGCTGCCTTCTCTGTTGTTGGATTCCAGTCCTACTTCTACATTTCCTGTCCTTAACACTTCCTACTGTTCTCCTTACATAAAGTCGTAATGAGTCCTAATTTTAAGTGCAAAACCACCATGGGTTATGTTCACGGGGAGAATACATTCGTATTCTTCCGTACGACGGAACAGTAGCGTAGCTAAATTCATAATAAAAGCTCTCCTGCCCTATACTAGTCAAAGCCGATCTCCCGTTGACTACCTCTCGTCATTGAGATAACAAGTCCCAATGAGAGTAACTTTTGAGTAGAATATACTCAGATGCGAAGTGAACTAAGTTAAAATCTTTTTAGATGTGTAGACGTAGAATCGTAGTAAGAGTATCTTCCAAGCATGAGAATCAGAATCAGAATGTCCGAATACAAGTGAAAATCTGCTCACGAGTAAGAATACGAGTATGAATGTGAAAACGACTGCTAATGCTAATAAGAATCTGAATGTCTACTCCAGCTCTTGTCGGTGGTATATATCGGTTCAAAAGTCTCCTTCCATCAGCCATATCACATGGTCCAGTAAGATTCGAGGTCTCATCCCTTCTCCGATGTATTGCTGTGAACCCATCACGTTGCTTCATTACGTTCATTCACATAGGCTGAACTTTCCCGCTGAAATAAAGCGTCCCGAAGCGGAGTTTGAAAAGTGGGTGTTAATAATGTATCAACTGTCTCTTCATGAGGTAGAGAGGGTAAGGTCTCTCGTAACCTAGATGACGTACTTTTCCTGGAATTGGGCTGAAATTAGCCTGCTGACTCTGGTCACCTCACAACGGCTATTGGAAAATTTACTGCAAGTTATAAATATGCATGATGTTGAAATACTTTACCCAATAATTTGTTCGTTCAGAATACGTTATAGCCGCGATACAAAGAAATGAAATGATGATTGAAATGGATGATAAAACCCTATATATACATACACATATTAATTTTAAAATGACCTATCAGTGATTAAATATATACATCTTATCAATTAAATATATAGTTCAATAATTAAAAACATTCAGTGATGTCCCAAACTTCACAATGCTATCGTCAACCTTCTTGAGTTTGTCCATAATCAATTCATTGACCCCATATTTAAAATTAATTTAAAAAAAAAACAAAAAAAAAAACATGAATGTCTGGTAGAAAGCTATATTCCAGTTGAATGCAATGTCTTGAATGCTCTTGACAATGTTAGCTGTAACAGAGTTGCTAACTCCCAGCTGAATAAATGCAAAGGAAACATGTTAAAGTATACGTAAAGACAACTACAATTAGCCTTAGCCAAGCGTTACACGTGTTTATCCAGAATTTTAAATTGCACACTTTTGCGACCTTATATTTTAGATATTAGCCAATAGATGTCAGGAGCGTATACACATGGCCCTTAGACTTCATGCAAGCATTTGGAATGAAAAGATAGGTTTTGCTGTTAAATGCAATTTCCATGGTGATGTTCTTTTCAGAAGTTTGTTGACATTGCAAATGTTGTGTTTTAGCTATTGTAGACATTATGTCCCAAAAAAGGACTCTATAAAAAGTATGAAATTATCATAATTACTACGTGGTTTTGATGAATACTCAAAAATGACCAATAATGGATGAAAAAGCGAAGGAATAAAAAGTTAAATTGATGCTAGTGTAAAAACATCGTAAGTGAGAGCAGGTTCAGAGAATGAATACCTAGGTTTTATCGGTGGAATTAATTGTCCAAATTCGACAGTCAATGATATTTACGATCAAAAATAAGGGTAAGGTTTTCCACTTGTTAATACTACAAAATAGTGAAATTATTAAAACATGACATTTTTATTTAATGTCATTTCTGGTACCAGTTTTGGCAAATTAATTTGCCATCATCAGCCTAGGAGATTGTTGCATGACATTTTTGATAGCTACATTAAAATAAACAGGACCTTTTAAACTAAGTTTTGTGTTATTTCCAATTGCGTATATACCTTAAAGCTTATGTCATTGAAATACCAGGTTCTAGATAAGTCATAAAACTTATGCAATCTTTTACATATACAGCTCCTTGCGTTGTCATATTGTTTGTAACTATTATAAAAATTTACTACGACACCAAACTTTCAAATTTCTTTTAAGTATATCTTATTCAGCTGTTAAGGATGTACAGTTAGCCTTGAAGAGGCATAAAAACATTTTTAAATTTTTTTGTCTTAGGCTCTGTTTAAAACAACAAAGATCTAGTTTCATTCTAGAATATTACTGCACAATATAAATGGGTAGAAGACCATTTTCAGTGACCAATTTTTTATAGACATTGACATTTAAAAAAGTCAACGATAGTGATTACGAAAGTGTGGAGTGGTATGAGGTCGCAAATCATGATCCAGGACTACATAAAATTCTACCCCTCCAACTAAGATTGGAAGAGGCTCTGTGAATGTTCTGCATGAGCAGAAACATATCAGGAGGAGGAGGAGGAGGAAGAAAAAGTCAGAACTGCTTTGTGGCGTACCTTTTGCCACTTTTGCATGAAAAGTCAGTTTAGTCTTCATTTCTTCCCGAACAAATGAATACTTGCAATCTGTTCTGATTAAATTAGGTATGAATGACTAATTTATGCTCAACTAATATTTTTGTAGTCTTCGTGTGTGTTAATGACAAAAATTACTTGCGCTTGCAATCAAAAACGTAATCAGCTTGGTGGGAGTTAGTAGCATTATAATAATATATTGCTGAGTTTTCTTTTGTATTTATTATTAAACCAATATCTATCTAGGATCAAACATGTATAATTACTCCTTTGGAAACCTAAAATTGGTACAATAAGCACTGCTTACAGCTGAACTTCCCGTCATATTTTGTTTATACCATTATTAGTCGGGCACTTTGTAAACGTTCCTTGTTACACTCCTTTCTCTGTTGCTCCCTCTTCCCACATCAATCTGTCAATGTATTTCTCCTATTGTCTGTTCTTATTGTAGGTTGCATTCGGGGGCATTCAGACAAGGCTATTTTGTCAAAGGCTGTGATCTGCTGCATGGCTTTGCTGTCGGAGACTGACAATGTTCTCAGGCTTTCACGTAAAATTCATCCCATTGCAATTGCCTGCAAGCTCTCTTTGCAAACCTGGATGATATACACTGCTGTGCAAAACTTAAGGACGAGATGGATAAAGCCACATATCAACTACTCAGAAATGAATGAAAGTGCAGTAACATGTTGCCAGAGTTCTCCCACACGTGCATAGAAACCTGGCGTGAGATCAGCGCAACTATATGGGTCTAGCCCTGCAAAAGGAGGCAGTTGAAGGAACGGGACAAGGCAGTGAGAGTAAATTAGCGAGCTGTTACGGTACACTGTGGTGGTGTTATTCAGTAAAACATGGCCCGGAGAAGTCATTTCCATTACTTCATCATCGGAAAATTTGAAGGAGGACTAAGTGTGACGAGTGTAGCCCAGGAGTTTGGTATTGCTCACAGCATTGTTTCGCATGCATGGAGAGCACTCCGAACCACAGGCAGTACTGCCCAAAGGAGAGAAGAGGATTGACCTCGGTAGACTACAGCAGCAGATGACCGCTACATTGTGCAATGGGCAAGAGGAGACTCGCGTCAGACAGTAGGTGCAATTGCAACTACATTTAACAGGATCGCAAGGCACCCATTCTCATGCTCCACAGTAGCATGGCGACTGCATGGGGGTGGTCTGTTTGCCGGACGACCATTACGTTGTGTTCCGTTGACACCCGCACATCGGCGGCAACATTTGCGATGGTGCAAAGAGCATCAGGTCTGGACCGATGAGGAATGGGGTCGCATGCTCTTCCGAGATGAGATCAGGTTCAGTCTGAGTAGTGATTCTAGATGTACCCTCATCTGGCGAGAGGTGGGGACACGTTATGCACCCAGGAACATTGTTGAAGATGATCATTTTGGTGGTCCAAGTGTTATGGTGTGGGGAGGCATAATGTTGCATGGGCGTATCGACCTCCAAATCTTCGAACAGGGTACACTCATCAGATAACGTTATTGTGATGGTGTACTCCTTCCCCTTGTGCATATTTTCAGGGGTGCATTCGGCCCTAACTTCATTTTTATGGATTACAATGCACGGCCGCATCGAACAGCACAGGTGGAGGAGCTCTTGGAACAGGAGGATATTCAACAAATAGACTGGCCTTCCAGTTTCCCCGACTTAAATCCCATCGAGCACGTGTGGGACATGTTGGGCAGATGTATGCAGCATATCCAACTACACCAATGACCATCCAGCAGTTGTCAACCACGCTGGTAGAGGAATGGAATGCCCTACCACAAACTCCTTACCAATCTTGTGGCTAGCATGGGAACACGTTGGGGAGTATGCATAGCTGTCTGTGGTGATCACACACTTTTAAGAACCAGGTCCCTTCTTTTGTCATGTCCAGGGAATCGGCATGAGTCGCAGTGACTTATGTGTAATTTGTCTCTGTATGAAAGTTTCATTTCTGTTTGTCTCATCGCATGTTCCTTTCCATTGCCTACTGTACCATACTGCAGCAGTTCTTCCAATGTATGGTTCAAGTTTCATCAAACTGTTACTTGGCAGTGACAACGTGCAGAAGTTACTTTCGTTCCTTGAGTTTTGCACAGCAGTGTGTGTGCATTGTAGCTAATATCCCCACATGAAACATTGCCCTTTTAAAAATTCATATCTTGAGCTAATAAAACTTATTTTAGGGGCCAATTTATTAATATTTCACTTCAATCATTCAGACTACCAAGCTCGATAGCTGCAGTCGCTTAAGTGCGGCCAGTATCCAGTATTCGGGAGATAGTTGGTTCGAACCCCACTGTCGGCAGCCCTGAAGATGGTTTTCCGTGGTTTCCCATTTTCACACCAGGGAAATGCTGGGCTGTACCTTAAGGCCACGGCCACTTCCGCTTCCTTTCCACTCCTAGCCCTTTCCTGCCCCATCGTCGCAATAAGACCTATCTGTGTCAGTGCAACGAAAAGCAACTTGCAAAAATATATATATATAATTCAGACTGGTGTATAATTTATGTGCAGAGGACATGCATCACGAAAGGCTAGCAAGCAGTAATAGCCTTGTGGGGAAAGGGAGTTGATAGTACAGTAAATATTTTTAAAATGTATTCTGATGGATCTTAGACACATTAGCGATATTTAGGTAATATTATTGACACAGTAAATCAAACCCCAGATCAGTTGTTGATTTATTTCATATAGTTATTGCTATCTGCACTCTTCCTGCACTTAGTTATTACCAAGTATTGTATAAATATAATAGCGGTTAATGTATGTATAATATTGTATTGTGATTTCCTGTTACTAACATACTTGTATTATAATTGACAATAATATTCATACTCTGGGCAAGTAATAGTTAAAGTAGACATTGTATGTATAGATAACTCCCAAATAACATTATTTGGTCTTCAATATTTCTATTGTACATAGAGGCAATTGGTGTTCATTCCATAGCTATATGAATAATGTGAAAGATGTTGTTCTTGTCTGCAGTGTGGTATTCGTTACAGCTAATTTGCATGATTTGAACGATTACCCTGCAGAGGAAGATCATTATAAACTACCTCAAAAGTTACAATTACTTAGTCTCCTATGATAATTATCTAGGTCAGATGTTTGACTTAAAAGCTAAATCTCCGCAATTGCAAAGTGTATATTCTACATATCGTAGCTTGGTTCATTTTACTACTGCCTGCAATGTGTCTTATTTACGTTTTGGCCATTCTTGGAGTGGTTTTGTGGTTTCAGCACTCCAAACCTAAGGAAAAGCCATGATAGTGGAGTTCTTATAAGGGAAAATTGATTCTTAAAAGAGTTTTCTTGATGCTAGATGTTTACAAACTGAGCAGAAGTGCGACTCGTTCCTTTCTGTTCCATCAGTTACCTCGCCTAGAATTGGACGCTCAGTGTGGGGGGGGGTCCCTGAAATTTTTGTTTAAGCTGCATTTTCAATGTTGTTTTTACAGGTCTTGTTAATTAATACACTCCTCATAACATGCAACATATTTATTGTGAGCAAAAGAAATGAAAGATATAGATAAGAGTCCCTAAACCTAAATTTAATGTTGCATTGTGGCCTAATTTTTACTTGTTTTTTTGTGAAGTCTGCTCCTGAACAAAACTATCTTTACACCGGTCTATTTCCGGACCAACTTTGCTTTATGCGAGTGAAACCTGGATGGACTCGGCATGTTAATCATAAGTTAGAATGATCGCTGGTACGGGCAGGTAAGAGCAATGGCAGGAGGCCTGTTTTTATATTGGCACATTAAGAAAACTGTTCAAGCAAGCAATGTACAAAAATTGTTGCAGCAGTGTCCAGATGCATGTGGGAAGGACAGAGTTGTTTTAGAATGGAACTGGACTATAACAAGGAAATGTGTTGCTGCCACTGTTGTTCCTAACAGTTATGATCAAAATTGTGAAGGACTCTCAGAGGAAGGAGGAATCTGTTGAAGTAGTCAGCTTTATCAAGACAAATTGCTGAATTCTCGCCTGCAATATTGTGGACGGTAAATACGAGGTCGGGAACGCTGATGAATAGTTCTGACGAATATTAATATAACCAAGCTTGATCAGGAAACTGAACAAGATAGGGATCAATAACTCTGTCATGCAAGTTAATACTCCATTCACAGAATTTAATCCTACATTTGAGATTACCTGGTTCAAGTCTCTGAACTGCAGTAAACTTGAACAACTTCTTAGCTGTTTGTACTGAGCCATAGGAAATTCCTGATTGCTGAGAAAGGTTGATTTCTTTCTAAGTGATGCTCATTGTCATTGAGAACTACTTCCATGAGCAGCGAGTCATACATCTCGAACAGTCTCAAGTTCCCAAAATTCAACTGTGACTATGCAGGATGACTTGGAACTTTGTTACCAGACAATTTTTCATGGAATAATCTTACACCATGAATCGATTTGGTGCCCTCCTATGAATCGTAAATAAACAATCTTTCTGGAATGGAATACTTAACGCCTATTATTAGCCATGCCTTTCTGTTCACTCGGTATATTGTTGTTTGATGGGTATTTTTCTGCGTAAGACTGATGGATGGCTTCTGGTGGATTACAAAGAAAATAAACAATAATTATTCTGGCTACTTGTTTATTTGGTCAAGTAGTGGAACACTGATGATATTGATGAAATGTAGAGTTTTAGAACTTTTCAGGTTAAAACAAACAAAATATATTATTTTTCATACGAGATATAAAAGATCATAGTTTCTTAAAAAGATACTCTACTAATATCACTGAAATAAGATTTTCAGAGTTCATGTCTACCCTGTATAGTTACTGAGGAATGGTGGCCACATTGAAGTGAGTGTTTGGAATAACTGTAAATATGTGATACTCTTTAAGCTGCTTTTTTTTTTTTAACTTGACTGTCAGGATGTTTCCTTGTATGTTACTAAAATTTGGCTTTTCCTTAATTTTGGCTGTGAAAGCACAAACATCTACTGTGTAAATAATGGTGGTAGAACTTTGTGTATCCTCCTAACTTTCCTTCTGTTGGGTGATGTATGTTTGCAGTGTACATAGTGTAGCATTATTGGTCATTTAGGGCATGCAACCAATGGCACCTGGTATGAGACCAATGGGAGTGGCCGCCCCCTTGATGGGCGGGCCAGCGGCGGCACCCGTAGGCATGATGGGTGGTGGTGGAGCGGCGATGATGGGCAGCCCGCGGATAGGTCAGCAGCCGACGGCGACCCAACCCTTGCAGCAGACAGGTGGTCCCCAGCCTCTAGACCCGTTTGGAGCACTGTGAATCGAAAGGGACTGTATTTAGGTAGGATTCTTTCTTGCTGTACAGTGATGTACATTACTCATTTCATCTGTGAAACAGTCTTGGAGAATACTTGTGAAGAAAGTTTGCAAGAAAGCTTCTTAAATAAGAGGGTGTTGGTAGAAAGGTCAAATTTTCGGGCTGATTGCAGAAATGGTATTGTCTTAGTTTACCGTTAAATAATGTTGAAGTATGGCTGCCGCATTGCAGACATGTTAATCACACAACGAGTTGACCGTGCAGTTGAGGGGCACACAGCTGTAAGCTTGCATTCAGAAAATAGCGAGTTTGAACCTCCCTGTCGGCAGCCCTGAAGATGGTTTTCCGTGGCTTCCCATTATCAAACCAGGCAAATGCTGGGACTGTACCTTAAAGGCCACGGCCGCTTCGTGTCTACTCCTAGCCCTTTCCTATCCCATCGTCGCCATAAAACCTGTGTCAGTACGGCATAAAGCAACTTGTTTCAGAAAAAATAAATTTTTCACTTAGACACCGTCTAAAGCTGATGTTCAAGAGGCCATGTTTAAATACTGCTGAGGACGCTGTTTAACCACACATTTTAGAAGTGAATCACAATCGCAGGTTATGTACTATGAAGCATACAATTTGTATAATGTTGAAACTATTCTTGGAAGAATGGTTAGTCCAACGGCCTCCTGTGGGTCGTCTGCTGTGAAATCGCAGCAATTCATTTGAAATGAAATGTATGGGGTGGTACAAATAAATAATATCAGGGACTTGTTTCTTGAGCCTCACTCAAGACACAGTCCAGTAACTGTCATCTTGGCTACAATTCTTGGCAACCAATATATTTTATTAAGTTTTGGATAATTTTGCTGGAATAATAGGTCATGTAGACTACATCCATATTAGAATAAGTTGCCCCGATCGTCAGAGGGCTGTCATACATCAGTTGCCAAGTAAGCACACACAAGAGATGCTTCAAAGGTTTCTTTTTTTCCTGGATACTCGTTACATTAATTCAGGTAAGTTTTCACCAATGATGATAGGAAACGGCAAGGTCTGGGAAGAACGAACGGTGGCTGTAGCGACAGCCCCAGTATTTGCCTGGTATAAAAAGAGGGGAAACTATGTAAAACAAACTTCAGGCTACTGATGGAGAGTTTCGAACCGACAATCTCGAGAATTCAAGCTACATCTATATGGCCTGGAGAAATCATTTGGTCACAGTTCTATAGTTTCATTTTCCCCTTGTACGGTGGTGTCTCACTTTACTCTCGATATTAGTATGAAATTACATTTCCACCGAAAACGATATCTGTCGGCAAGATTGTGCAAGGTGTAGCAAGAAGACAGCTGACTAATATTTGGCACGCACACAGACGAATTTTATTGGTTGCGACAAGCAAGAGTTGCTTGGAACATACTGCTATTTCCATTTTCAAACCAATATTGTAAGTTTAAACGAAGTCTAGCTAAACACCGGCTGAACATTGTTCATGCAATGGAACACCGTGCGCAACTTAGAAGTTGTTTAGGTAGACCATTTCTGCAGTCGGCTCATAAATTTTTCTCTTTAGAATGTTGTGCATTTCGGTTAATAATCTAGAAGACTCTGGGGAGAAATTAAAAAAACAAGTTACATTTGTTTTGAAGGTAACGAAAAAAGAAACGCTTTATTTCCATGTCGGGAGCTCATTTTCTTAAACTCTACGTAGTACATTAATCATGGAAAACGTGTAGGAACATAATGTACCAGAGTACCACAGGGAATTTTCTTACGTGAAATGTTTAGAATGCTCTTGGTTAGCATTCAGGTGTGCATCAGTCTGCTGTCACATTGAATCCCGGGTACATTGATGTATTCCTAGAGTTTACGTATGGTTTCGCAGCCTTCCATAATACAGGCACGAAGACACTATGCATCTTGTACAGGGATTCGATACACAAGAGCTTTCAAATCTCGCTACAAGTAAGTCTAGTGGTTTTAGGTCCAGAAAGTGTGGAGGCCAGGTAAATGGTCTATCTGTACCTCCTACCAATCTGTCATGGAATCTGTTTTTAGAAGCAGATGGACATTAACACTGAAACTAGGAGGAGCTCCATCCTGCATGAAGTACAGTGCAAGTTCACTTGTAAACTTGTATTTTCCCACAGAACAGGTAGAGTATTATGTAAGAAAGCATGGCAAGTTTGTTTGTCTGCCCCTGGGTGGAAGAACGTGAAGGCCTAACAATGCTGGCCCAAACACTGACAGAAAATCCTCGCTGATGACGTACTTCAGTGATTGCTTGACGATTCGAAGTCCGCTCATACGTGCAGATTGTGAAAATGTACAATCAGATCTTGTTGAAATGACTCATCTGTGAACAGAATGGTCGTACTTATATTGTTCAATAAACTATTTGCAGAGGTGTACTAATGCAGAAAAATCAGCTGCACATGCTGTAAATAGTATGGATACAGCTGGTTTTCGTGTAACTCGGCAAACAAATTTTAAATTTATTTTTGGATTGTGGTGTAACGCCACGCTAACACATTCAAGGTTTTTGGTGACATAAGGATGAGAAAGGTCTAGAGTTGCAAAGGAAGCAGCCGTGGCCTTGATTAAGGTACAGCCTCAGCATTTGCCTGGTGTGAAAATGGGAAACCATGGAAAACCATCTTCAGGGCTGCCGACAGTAGGGCTCGAACCCACCATCTCACGAATGCAAGCTCGCTGCTAAGTGACCCTAACCACACAGTCAACTCACTCGGTATTCTCCTGCCAGTCATGTGGCAAACATTAATTGTTGCAGCTAATTGTTACGTTGACATTTAACATATTCTCCTTGTCTACGTGTGAGGAATGTAGTCCTGAAAGTTTGGCTGTACTGTATTGTCACATCCTTTATGTAGTCATCAATAAGGTAAATAGTTAATAAAACTGACTGAAAGTACCTTATTGACCCAAATAAGTCTATTTTTATGTTAAACTATAGTTGCAAAAAACGTAGCAGTCTTGAATCCACAGACATTTTTCACAAGGATCTATTTATATTATTCCCCAGCTGTACTGGCTTGTGCATTGGAAGTCACCACGCAGATCATAACTGAGCACTGGGTCACTTGTAAGCCAAACTTCGATGACTTTGTCAAATGTTTGCCTTGTGATCTAGTGTTGCTTGGCTTGGTGTTATCATGTGAAAAGGAAAGAGTAGTCGTCCCTACAGTTAAATAAAGGAGACCGGAGGAAGTTATGATATAAACTTCAAATTACAAGTTTTCTGCGAGGCAGAATGTCCTAATATCGTACAGGTTCTGAAAAAGATAGTGTTTTAAGAGTATCCTTTGTTGAGTAAAATAGAGTAGGAGTCCAGTTTTCAATACTCAGAATACAATTGCATATTAACAGTACAGCCTCAGCTGTAAGATGATTTTGCACAAGAAGTCTTAAAAATATACACAAATATTTAGTTAAAAATATTATATTACAATGTACAAAATTATTTTCATGATGGGTAATTTTCTTTTCTTTCTAGGAGAGCAGGTCGAAAAGTAAGACGCAATATTTTTTAATTAAATATTTGAACAGGAAAAACAAAAATGCATAGTAAATATTTCACCTATTTTTTAACATGTGAAGCAAAGTTGAATATGCTTTATTCATAAAGTGCCATTCCCTGAAAGTACAGCCACCTGCACACAACAGATTTCACTTAATCTGAATCGAAGCATTGCTCTCCTAGGAATTTCTTCAGTAGTCCGAAGAGGTGAAAGATGGTGGATGTATGATGTACCTCGCAGCCATTCTCAATTTTAGCACAAACAGAAGCTGCAACTTTAGGGCAAGCATAATCTTGAAGAAATCTGACATTTCAAGGTCTCTGTTGGGTGTTTCAAGGGGAAGAAAGGCTTTGCGAGTGTTGTAGCGTAGATTTCAGCATTCGTGGTGGTCCCAGTTGGAAGGAACTCCACCAACAGCACTCAAATGTTCCAAAATTGCGTTACTAGGATATTTTTCACAGATTGGATGACCTTGAATTTCTTCAGTGGCAAGGAGTCTGAATGTCTCCATGTTATACTTGACGACCTGCTTCAGCATAACATAAAGTGGTCCTAGTGTAGGAAGATTCTTTAGTCCTGCTCTTCTTGACAGGTCCTTGGGCATCGAGTGTATATTGACTTTACAAAATCCTAATGTGTTGTGCTCCATCTCAAGATGTTAGTCGGTACTACACACTTCCAGCATTTCCCTGTGCATTTTCCTTTTGTCCATATTTCCTGTTCCTCGAATGAGGAACATGATAGTGCATGAGCTGGAGCAGCACTACGTCGAGCCACTGCTATCTTAGAACAAGCTTTCGTGACATCCGGATCCAAATAGTTCTGCATAATTAAAATTAATTTTAAAGAGTTGTACATTATTTTTCAATTTACCTTAATACATCTTGGATTTAGGGGTGTAGTTTAAATTTATGTGCACCTTATATTAAAAAATATACAGTATACTGTAACATGATTAACAAGCATGAACCTGTGACCAATACTGTTATCATGACGAATAGAATACCTAGCGAGAGAGTTGAATTGCACTCCCGCAGAGTGAAGCCAATAACCAAATACAACACCCAGTTGTTCAGACTTCTGAACAATACTGTCAGAGAGTTGTCAATAATATTCTCAGTCCCCCTACAAAGAAATATCTTCGGACTCTGAACACACAAGATAAAGTAAAACATTACAAAGCAGTATTGTGCTTTACATATGAGATGCTATTGGCTGTTGGGTATTGGTAAGAGAACTAGACTGACCTTGAACTACACCGCTTACTGTTGCCATCACTGCTTCACTCGCATCGTGATTCTTGTTCCATACTGTCTTCATTCCATTTCCTAGTGTGTGCCTTTCGCGGTTTTACCTCAGGGGTTGGGTGTTGCGGTAAATTTGGAAAAATGAGGCACCCCTCCTGGTTTTGTTTTCCAACCTCCCATGAGGAAGTTTTGAGTTTTCACTGTTAAATTAAATTAATAAATAAATAAATTAATTTAATTTAACAGTGAAAACTCAATTAATAAATAAATTAATTAAATCTTCCGAAAAATGCAGGTTGCATATCCTGCTATTGGCCTACTGTTGCTCATCTTTCCACGGAATAAATCTCGCCCACTTCGCAAGCAGTTTCCTTTTGGAGGTGTAAAAAAAATTGTCTACCATCAGGCTTCCTTCCGTAACCTGATTTAAAACCAGGAACAAAACAGTATGACATTTTCTCGAAATAATAGAAAAGTAGTGGATTGCACACACACAGCACTGCAGATATAAATACAGACTTTCGGAAAATATCAAAACAAATTTCCTTGGTAGGCTTTAAAATTGTTACCATGACTTCATACACGCACGCTATTACCTTCGTCAACAATTTGGTTGCACATGTTGTAGCTGGTTCGTTACAACTGCAGTGCCATAATCCGGCAGGGCGAGCAACGACAGTGTTGAGAGAGTGAAGTGATTACACTAGGTATTCTATTAGTTATGCTGTTAGTATTTTGGTTACCTTTCTTTGTCCCATTTTGTATTAATTTACTTGGTTACATACCATAATGTGGGGGGAATACAGATCTATCTTTTTTTGTAACTTTCCCAGGAATTTCAATATTGAACTTGCCATTATTTTGGGAATGAATTTAATTTTTTCAGCTTTCCGTAAAATAGATTTTAAATGTTTTATGATCGATGTTACCCATGGTATGGGTAATAACTGATCATATACTTGCTTTGCTTACTAAATGGTAAAACACCATTATTGATGTTATACTGATACATATATTTTAAGTTTTAAAAAATATTACTGATGGTTCTAGATGGGATGCAGCAGCAAAATTTACTTAATTTAAGAACATAATGATAGTCTAATCCAGAAAACCTAATGAATAACCATAATAATAAATCGGTGGATTACAATTTCCTTATATCTATAGGAACAACCTTAGATAAATTAAAAACAAGTTTTCACATTCTGGATATAAATAATTAACAATCACTTTTGAGATGATACACTCTATTCAAGCTGAATTCCTTTTGTGTTTGTGAAGGAAAACCTTCTATGAGAGCAAGATATCTTGGTCACTTTCCTCACTTTTTGTTCCTTTTCCACTTCTGCAATATCAGGGTTGTCTGGAAACACGAAAGTGATCGTATCATTCTTTAATACTTTCTTGGTCATCAAACTGCCCTCACATTCTAATCCTGGGATAGTCTTCACTTTTTTGTATAAAATATCAAACTGCCCTTTTAGTATGAAATCTATTACTAATTCACCAGCAAATACAAGCATTTCTTGCCCAGAAATATTGTAGTTGTGTAAATATGTTTATATTAACTGAAAAACACAACTAAATTCATTTTTCACATCATGAGCGATCCTAGATCACATTTTTAACATTGCCTATTTTCTGAATGCAGCAAGTCTTACTGTGCAAATTAAGTTATTCTTGTAATTTTAATAATACAGATTTCATTCTTCACTATTGGATCTCATTTTCTTTAAATAATGAACGCGTGCGGTCGGTATTCATTGTTGACAAGTACTTTACCTTTATAGAATGCCTACGCTTGGACCAGATAAAAACCAGGGGTGCTCAGTAGCATTAAATATTTTTTAATAATGAAAACGATCGGTGTTACCCCAAATTACAGTACATGTTGTTTGATTATCCTTTTTTCTTTCTTTTTCCAGGATTTGAAATGGAATTGAGGCATCAACTGTACATATTGTCCTCAAGTGAGCCGTGGAAATTGTCCCTCCTTACCCCCTCGTAAACCTCGTCCTTTCCTCCACCTGTCTCCCTCTCCCCTTCCTCAACTCTTCAGTGACGTGTCCTCGAGGTAGAGCACGAGTCGAAGGCTGCGATCCAGCCTCCACCGGGGAAGGAAGACATTAGTACTACCGTCATGTTTTGAGGGATTCAATGTTCTCTGGAACATTTTTAGTAAACCTTTTTTTTCCCCCTTCTATTTCGTTACATATTTGTCTGTTCAGAGGTGCAACTTTGTTTCTTGTCGTTTAAAAGAAAACAGTTGTGCATGTGTATTGAAACTTGTTAAAACTTCTGTATTATAATAATAAACGTATACAAAAAGAGAACAGATGAAGCAGTGAAGCTAAATTTAGTAATTTAACTACAAATCTAAAAAGTTCTTATTTGTTATTTTTGAAAAAATATGTATATTGGGAATTTAAAAAGTTTCTAGTACTGTATAGTTTATGTTAAGGGTGAAACTGGCTAGTGTAATGATCTTTTTGCCCCCTTTACCCCATACTACAGAAGACCAAACTGTTGTTGTTTGTTGATGGGCACATAGCTGTTTACTGTGGTCCTCACTAGGAAATCTTGTGCTAGCCTGCATGGACTGCATAGTGTTAGCATTGTTATATATAAATAAATATATATATAGACGGAATTAAAAGAAAATATGCTGGTAAGGTAGTTTGTCTAGAGAGATATATATAATAAATATATAAAACAAATATATATATATTAAAACGGCAAAGTGTTAATTATGAAAAATGCAGGTGGTCATCGTCAATACCCACTCACTCCTTACCTGCTGCAGTGGAAAGAGGAATTACTCAGTGTGTCATTGTTGTGATTTAATTTGAACAAATCATCATATTAAAGAAGTGATACTCAAGATTTATTATTATGTAGCTGTATTTAGCATGAAGAATTTGTATGCTGTTGTTAAGTGGGATCATGGATTTGATTTGAAATTAATTCCATGGAAAATTAAAGCAATTGTAGTATTCCTTCCATTCTTTATCCCCCCCTGAAAGATTTTGTTAGTAGGTTTCAAAATATTATTTATGGATGCATGTAAATAGAGCAGGCTGGAAGTGCCAAAACCAAATTTTCATGTCCTTTAATCAAGCCAGTGCACAATCCTAGTATCTCTAGGAAAAGGTGAATGTCTAACTTGCTTCTTTAAAAGGCTGAGTATGCAAAGTATTTAAAAAAGTGTTTATTGAAATTATAAAATTAAACCGAAATACCATGTTACATTAAGTCTTTATTATTTTGTATCTGAAGGAGCTGAGATGGGTAGAGTGGGCTGTCTCCATGATCTCGTACAAAGACCTACTAGTAAGACATAATTGAATAGTAGTGATTTGATTGTAGTATTGTTATTTTTAGTTACATTGGACATGTGAACATTCGTTTAATAGCAACAATATTATGTATATAAAAATAAAATTTTTGTTGTTATTGACAGACATGTCCATTTTCAGTAGGAAACCATTAGATAAGATGATAAACATGCGAAGTAAGAGACATGAAGCAGGTACACAATATACATCATAGTGCTTCACCATTAGCCACGTTCCGCTTGGTACACTGCCTGGAAGCTACATAACCATCCTGGAGCAGTTTAATCCTTACCCACATTATTCCTGTCTGAAACCAGGGTTTCCTGTAGGTTCAACTCTTCTGACATCGTCCTTTATATAGAACAGCTATCTAATATTTTTCAGGTTTTGGCACTTTAAGCCGTTTCAATTTTCATGCTGCAATTTCCACTTCAACCCCCTGCCCTCTTTCATTTTATATGAAACATTTTTATATATTAGATGTTTGCTGTAACATTATAGAAATAAGCTGCTCCTTGAACTTGAAAATCTTTTGAGCTGAGAAAAAATTATTAAAAAGTACAGAAATTCAGTCCATCTATATATAATGGTACATTTTTCTATTTTTCTTTTTGTGAAAGATGTAATTAAATTAAACACTGTAGATGATGTTTGACGTAAGACATATATATTTTTTGAGTAATGTGTGTGTTGTCGCTGTTGTACATCTTGAGGCTTCATATCTCGGTCGGTATCTTCCTGTCGTTGCCTTTTCTTTCAGATGATGACACAAACCCTGTTTGAAAGATAATGAGCTCTGTAGATCTGGGTCATGCTCCATTTCACTTAAGACGAGTGGTATACTCAGTGCTAAACAACTGCAAATTATATTTTCGGTGCCCCCTTCCGTTCTTTCTTTAAATGCTTGTGACATCACAAGTCATTGGTATACTCCTTGAAGGTGGTTCCTTAGTAAGTTCAATGAACCTTTCTCCCTGGAGAGAGAGATTCTTCATTAATAAAAGCATGTATATTCTCAAACTTTTTGCAAAAAATGGCAGTTCTCTAGCTCCAGTCAATTTGTGACTGTTATTTTCTTGTTGATTGTTGTTGTGTTTAGTTCATAGGTCCAGCACTTCTCTTTGTGCTCTGTGGCAGCTGCTGCTTGCCTTTCTCCATTCTGAATGTGTCAAATAAAAATCAGCTGTTTTAAACAGAAGGGTTGGAAATGGAGTCATTAAGCCTTCAGAACCACCTCCTTCCACTCAATTTTTCTTTTGTAGGGCTGATATTATTAGATCTAGTCTTAGAGACCAAATGTAGGAAAGAAAACTATCAACAAGCGGAAAGCTTGTGAAGACGCATTGTTGAATAAAAAAGTTTAAATAAACATTTTATGTCATTGTCAACAGTTAAAGCCAAGTCCTAGGTAGATTTAGCTGCAGATGTAATTGGATTGTTTCTTTGGATTTTCCTTTCCCTTCAAAAATGTTGGTATTTTAAAACAAAAAATACCAATCTGATTACCATAACCTGAATCAGAGGAATATTCTGAAAATTTTCCAGGTTATAATTTCTATCCATTGAAGTACTTTTCGAGGATGTAAAATAAAGATGATCAGTGTAATCGCTACACGATTTTTGGAAGCACTATGTAATTCCAGCCCGTATTTTGAAGAGTTTCATTTCCAAACATGAATAGTAGGGATTGTGGGACTTAAAACATCCTTTCTTCTACACAGTAACTGGTGACATTGAGTGTACCACTCGATTTGATAAGGACATCCCAACCGATAAACAAGTGAGAGAGATAGGGTTACTTTTGCTGTGTGTCTGTGCCTTCCGCTGTGTGTGTGTGACTGTCATCTCTAAAACGTAGACTCTGTGCTGTGTGAGGTGCGTTTATGAATAGACAAAATAAAAAATGTATCATATGTATTACCTTATGTAAATGTATAAAAAGCAATTCCATATATATATGGTATGAACTTGAGATGGATATGTGTTGTATAAAGTAAATAAAACCTGTGTTAAATGAGACAATATTACATGGCATAACTGTCAATGCTTTAGTAATCTGTACCTTGAGGAACAAGAATACTTCATCTGTGGTGAAATGCATTATTGCAATACTTTTTTTTTTTTTTCCTAGACTGCAAATGTAACCATCTCGGTAATGAGAGGAATGTAGATCAATGCTTGCACTGAAGCGACTTAAAAACTAAAAACAAAGTAAAAATAATGCTACTGTAATCAATTAAGCAAGATGTTGAGCTTTTATGATATTTTTGTCTAAACTCTTGTTACTGGTTAAAATGGAAGAAAAATATTTTTTTGTTCAGTTTTGCTCAATCACTTTAATCACATTGTTTTTCCTCTAAAGTAACTCTTGCTTCGTCCATATTGTCATTGAAGCACCAATTATGAAGGAATGGTTCTACAATCTAATTGCCAAAGTTGGTAGTTTTAAAGTTCTCCCAGTTTTCTGCTGGATTGTAAAATTGTTGAACTGTAATAGATATTCTTGTCAGCAGAATATCTCTAATGACTTCACATTCTATATCTATGTTACAAGGTTCAATTCAGAAAAAGGATTTGTTTTTTCATTCTAAAAAGGTCCAATACAAGAAATGTACCAAGTATACTTTTGAGTGTACAACAAAAACTTTTTGAAGGTGACACCACATGGCGTAGGGATGTAAGAACCTCTGATAAGGTATGAGGACGAACCTGGTATTTAAAACTCATACATCCTGTATATACTTATTTGTACATATTGTACAAACTGTTTAACATCCCCAAAAGTAGTCTCCTAGGTTTTCTGTGGCTTATTTCTGCAGTTGAGGATGAATAAAAATACTGTCTGCTGCACGAGATTAGTCAATGTGCACTACCTCGCGTCGAAAGGCTCGTACGATGTCTTATTTGTTGGCAAAGTGTTTCCCACTCAGTAGCTACTACAGTTTGGGAATAAGACCAAAGTCGCACGGACTGAGCTGTACAAACTCTGCTTGGCATGCGTTGCTTCAGTTACGCACCGCTGACAACTGACATCGGGAGAGTGATCACAGCCAGAACGCTGGCAGCATTACAGAGTTCATATAGCGGACTTTTAAAATGTTATATTAGAATTACATGTTTGGCATTAGGAAATAATCATTGCCATGATTTCTGAATTAACTGTCCTATAATCATAATTATTACTAAATAATTGATTTTCGAAAGTTCAGTTGTTGCCAAGGTTTCCTGCATGTTTTGATAAAATAATGTAGGTTTTTCCCCTATATTATAGATTTAAAATGATCTAGATTACTAAATTAATGTGATCTTGAGATTATCAGTTCCATCACCAGATTGCTTGATTATAGTTGAACTATAATAAAAATTCTTGCTAGAAACAGAACTTACTCAAATAGTAGATCCTTTCGAGAACTGGCATTATTCTCGATTTTTTTAATTGGAAGGGATGCAGTAAACATAATCCGTTTCCTCTTAAAACTTGTAACATGTAGTTGTAAATCTGCCTACAACTTTTTTTTTTAATATCCTACAAGTTTGCTAGTAATGTATTTATTGACCCAAAATGAAATATTAACACACAAATAATTACTTCACGCTATAAGTACACTTGAGTTTTTGGTTGTGCAATATTATAATTATGTATAAATGTCATAAGTCTATCTTTATTGTAAGCATTGTCTTGACTCTAATGCCATCTTTTATGGAAAACTTTGGCAACATTCAGCTGAGAAATCTATTGCAGTTTTCATAACTGTGTGTTTATGTTGTGAACATAAATTAGATTGGAATATGTTAATGGCAGTATTCACTGCAACTTGCTGCGCAAATTGATCATATTATTTTGAGCTTCAGAATACGTAAAGGTTGAGAGGGGGTGGGGGGTACTTCAGGAGGGAAAAGCAAAATTTTTTAAAGTGGTATTGGGTATCTGTCCTCTAACAGTATAACCTAAAATATTGAAATATCATCCATCCATATTAGTCATAAATTAATGGATTTTTAAGTTTATTTCAATGAAATTTTGGCCGACAATAAATCTCCGTACAGCAGGTTTCAAAATTATAGGCACAACCTGCAGGGGTGAGTGGAGGATATTGAAACAATGAGAAGTCTTAATGAACACAGACTGTTAAACCAATCATTTCAGAAATATGACAACTGTATTCTCAACCATTACAACATGCTTCATGCTTTTTTCCAGACACTACGCTCCATAGTGAATGTCAGCAGCATGTGGAATTTGTAGCTCAGCATTTCTTTGTCAGAAAACTTCTGAGGTACCATAACAATTACTTCAAACGCCACCACAAATACAAGACTCTGTTGATATGCAACATAGAGCCTGGTATCTGGAACATATAGCACAAACGGTGAAATTGTGATTACAGCCTATCTCTGAAGTACTTGCTTACTGGCCTGTGTTTATTATGACTTATTTCCTTGTTTTATTGTCTGGCATGCACCCCTGAAGTTCCTACCAATAATTAATTTTGAAATGTCTTGTATATGAAAAACTCCTGGGTAATAATTCTGTATTTTCTCATTGTGTTTTAGAATTTTGCTGCAGTGCAAGCATTAAGAATGCATAAAGATGTAGTCATTTTACTTAAATTAGTTTAAAGTGTGGCAGATCTAGAGCATGATGGAATTCAAAAATGTAAAATGTGTAAAATAATAGATAATAATACTGTACTGTCAGTTGAAATAAACATAACAGATTGAAAATAATCTACAGGCAAATGAGGACTCCTTGGATTACATCACAGGCATGAGATGATCTTGAAAGTGTTTCAGTACATTCCAGAGAGAACTGGTCGTTTTTTTTAAACTTTCACGGTAACTGTAAACTTCCCCATAGCACCAGGATCCTAGCAAAACATTCTCCATTGTTTCATTGGTGTTTAAGATAAAGGTGATAAATTTTAGTGGGGAAGTGGATTATTAATTTGTATACAAAGGCATTAGGTAATATAACTTTATTTCTAATGGAAGGAATTGTTTTAAATTTTGCATGAAACCTGAATTGTTCCATATAATTTATTGTTGGGTGATGTTGAAGTATGTGATATTTGTGTACGTATGCATGTGTGGCTGAATGACATAATTTGCCTCACAAAAATTATCGATGTTGATTTCTTTCTATTTCTTCTGTGTGTGTCTTTTGTTAATTTGACGTTGTAGCCAATAAGTTTTGTGTAAATATTATGCTGAGTAAATCAAACTGATGCCTATTAATTGGTATTGTTCTGTTGGCTATCCTCCTCAATTCCTATCACTCTTAACATCCAACCCCACAATCAAAAATAGCTTCTCTTAAAGCAGTGTTGTGAAGAATTGCCTCTAGTTTATCTATGACCCTCTGCCCATAATTGTTCGCGTGCTGAGCTCCGTAGGTCTGTCCTCTCGCTGCTCTGTTTGAGACACGCCAGCTAGTGGAGGTTCCCACTGCAAGAATAATGGCTGTGTTGCAATCTGTGGGTACGATTTGGTTTCACTAGTGATGGGCAGTCTGAGACGAGGTCTTGAGATTTCAGGATATTTCGCGAGACTAGCGCAGGCGCTGTTTCTCGCGAGAGATTTCTCGAGAGCGTTGTCCCCGCATTGTGTAGCGAGCAGCGTGTCGTCGGTCTACAGATAGAGCCGAATGTTGTTTGTACATAGTATGCGAATAGCCAACCACGGGCCTTCTCAATTTCGTAAATAATGTCAACAAGCGAATAGGGTGTTCATTTCTACAGAGGTGTATTTTGACGCAGTATAACATAATTATAAAGCATACACATTTGGGCATTGTATACACTGGCAAGTACACGAATGAATAGGCTAAGTACAGAAACTGACGGCTGCTGAGGTACACCTACCCGGATACTACAGGTGTGCATTATTCGAACTGGAGACAGGACAAGATGCGCCTTGCTGCATATGAAACTACCATTACGCATCAGTGGAATGTGTAATCTAAAATGCCTCGGTTTGCTCCTATTCAGTTTAAGATATTACCAAAATTTATTAGGATCAACCTATTCAATACAATACCTATTCAGCCGAATTTCACTCTAACTTTAATATGGCAACTTTAGCCATAGACCTTCTTGTTATGTGGATAAGGCCTAGTTTGTCTATTTTATAAAATATTTTAAAATTACTAGCCTTTTCTTTGCGAACATTTTAAATGAAGTTTCAATTGTTAATTATTATTTAAGAACTCATAACATTGTATAATACTCATTTCCAATCTTATATTCTCATTTTTATATTTTTTACCATGACAATCAGGATCCTGATTTTTATCTTTGAAGTACGAATGTAAAAAGGCTGATGATGCCCTTATAAAGGGCGAAACATGTCAAAAAAAATTTTTAAATTTGGTAATATCTTAAACTGATATACATTTCAATACGGACCAAACATAAAATTTGTAACGTGTAATTGCTCCTATTCTTTCGACAGGTAGGTGTACATCGTTATCAGACCCCACATTCAATATCATATGACCATTGCTTGCGTTAACCAATATTTTGGTGATGAAGGAAATAATTCCTTACAATGTTATAGAGTATTCGAGTCATAATTAGGTACTTTGGAATATGATGGTGCAATGTGTAATTGTCTAATTGTACGGGACAACTTTAAGACTATGTCCGAAGCGGAACGTAAGTCGTAGATGTAGGTTATTTTGAAGAGATGCCACATAGCACAGCCCGCTGTGTTGTTTATTGAAAATAAGTAAAATGCGTCGGCAGAAATACTTCTGGGATGGTCCGACACTTAAAAACACATATCGCTGAAGGTAGCGATGGGCGGTCTGAAACGGGGTCTCGTGATTTCTCGAGACTAGTGCAGGCACTATTTCTTGTAAGAAATGTAAAGAGATTTTGAGATCGTTGTGCAGCATGTCGTAGGCTCAAAGGTAAGCAGAGCTGAATGTTGTTTGTGTAGAGTATGCGAGTAGTAAACTACGAGCATTCTCCATTCCGTAATGCGTGTCAGCAAGCGACTGGGCCGTTCATTTCTACGGAGGTCTATCATAAAGGATATACATACAGTAGAGTCCCGCTCATCCGACATTCCGTGTTATCCGACACTGGTAGGCTTAATTTGAACTTTTGGTGGAGACTAAATTCAGGGACACCCGGTGTGGAGGGTGCGACCGTGGGACAAGCACTGGCCTGACCGCTGGCGGTAGGACCGGTTTTTCTCTCAAGGACAGGTGCAGAGAGTCTTCAGTCATTGTTCATTGTAGTATTGGTTGGGTGCGGATGTTAGTTTTCATATCCTCTGCGAGTATGGTGAGTAAACGGAAGAAAGTGGTTGTTTCTATGGAAGACAAGTTGAGTGCATTAAAGAGACTGGACAAAGGGGAAACTCTTCAAAAAGTGGCTTCAGATTATGGTGTTGGACATGTTACAGTGGGAGACTGGAGAGAGAGAGAGAGAGAGAGAGAGAGAGAGAGAGAGGCCCCATTCTGCAAGAAAAGGCGGTGTATTTCCAAAATGAGTTTAATGAAGGGGACCCTAATTTTACTGCCAGTGCGGGGTGGCTTGATTGGTGGAAAAAAAACCGGTACGGCATTACGCAGCTGAATATCTATGGAGAAAAACTGTCGGCTAAATCCGATGAGGTTGTGAAATTTAACACGTTCACTGCGTATTAGCGGAGCGTGACATACCCACCAAACTGAGCAAAATATTTGTATGGGACTCTTTAAAAGTTGTAATTATTGAAGTTTTGTATGTTGGTAGGAAGAGTTCTATCGAACTCGTGGACTTCTCACTCGCGCCTGGTGCGTGACCCGCACGGTGGTTGAAATGGAGAAGTAATACTGCTAGTGATGTGCACGAATGACTCCTGGAACCGCGAGAATCTGTTCCTACGACTCCGAGACTGCACTCAACGTCACATGCAAGGAATTGGTTCTGCGATGACTTCACCAGACTGTGCTGGGTGCAGTCACTATAGTGAGCGGTATAGAAATAGGGAAAATTCAAAGGTTCAGTATTTACTTTTTCTTTTGTATACAGTATAGTAAGATATAACACCCATTTATTGGTTATGAATGAATTATGCAACATAATAATGAAATAACAATTTAACCAGTTAGTCTGGAAAAAACATTACACATTTTGACACTGGGTGTAGCAATCGATGTTGTTATTTATGCTTGTACTGTATTCTGCTTCTAATGTACTTTTCAAATATCACTAGTATAAATGTATAAAGTCTGGAATTAAGTCTCATTTCTAATAAGTACACAACTTGTTTGGTAGCATACCGGGCTTCCATTTCATTTAATTTACAATGAACATTTCATATTAATACTAAAAATTGTTATGAGAAAATGTTAGAATTACTATTTTTGTTTTCGTCACTGCTGAACACTAGCTAAGGTTGTCTCTAGTACAATTGTATTCTGTTGAAATAGTAGCAGCATTTGATTAGTTCCAAACAGATAATTATATATTCTGATCAAATTACAGTCGTATTAGAGCATATAACTCCACGACACTAAAATGAGTGCAGGTATGGCTTGTAAACCGACCTGGTTATAAACCGAAATAAACTCACATTACAGAACACATTCGTGCTGCATATGTTTACGTATCTGCATCATAGATGGTGCTACTAGTTCCTTGGAATCTATTCCGGAATTGGGTACCCGATTTCCCAAGGCATATGGAATAGACAGCCGGCCCCGTGGTGTAGGGGGTTGCGTGCTTGCCTCTCACCTGGAGGCCCCTGGTTAGATTCCCGGCCAGGTCAAGGATTTTTACCGGGACCTGAGGGCTGGTTCGAGGTACACTCAGCCTACATGATTAGAATTGAGGAGCTATCTGACGGTGAGTTAGCGACTCCGGTCTAGAAAGCCAAGAATAACAGCCGAGAGGATTCGTCGTGTTGACCACACGACACCTCGTAATCTTCGGGCTGAGCAGCGGTCGCTTGGTAGGCCAAGGCCCTTCATGGACTGTTGTGCCATGGGGTTGGTTTGTTTTTTATATGGAATAGACTCCTACTTACTGGGAAGTCTCACAGATCGCAGCACAGGAGAATCTGTCTCTAGAGCATTGTCCATTCCTACCCTGTCGAAAGAATTGGAGCAAACTCAGGAATTTTAGATTACACGTTCGACTCGTGCTTAATGGTGGTTGCATATGCAGCGAGAAACATCTTTCCCCGTCTAAAGTTTGAATAATACATGCATCTAGTATTGTAAAATTATCAACTAATTATGCAGGGTTATTCAACTAAGATGTACACCTCTAATGAGTTGTGAACAGTTTAAGATGACATTCTGTTTACACTTTTGTTAATGGTATTAAGGTGTTCAAAGTTGAACATGCAGTACTTTTGCAAGCTTTTGACAAAATTTATAGGCATATGCGTTTCCACATGAGAACGTTATTTCACATAACTGCTTATGATATACTATCAAGCTTACACTCGTAGTTACTGGGACGTCGCACAGATCGGGGCACAGGATAATTGGTCTCGAGATCTGTAACGTCGGTCTCGGGAGTCTCGAGCGAGAGCATTGCCCATTACTAGGTTTCACTCACCAATTGTGATTACATCCTATCTCTGAAATGCTTACTTTAATGGCCTGTGTTTATCGGGACATTTTCATTTGTTTCATTGTCTGACACACCCTGGAAGTTTCTATCTAATAATTTTGAAATGTCATATATGAACAAAAGTAATTTGGTACTACATATTAATTATTAATTAATAGATGTGATCGGAATTAGTGTTTGTGTTTTGGTTCGGTGCGCAACAGATAAAGTTTTTCATTATTATTATTATTATTATTATTATTATTATTATTAGCGTCCAGAATTTTATGTAACCTTACACTAAAAAAAATATGTACATACACTCATGTTCATAAACAAACACCACCTTGAAAGACTAGAGATGGGAAGTTCATATTCACAGGACATGTTCATTAGTATGTTTTGCAGAAATGACTAGCATTTCAGTCACTTAGGTTCAGCATGTGTCCTGTTGCCTTGTAGGCATGTATCCTCCATGGGCACTGATAACGTGTTCCATGCATGATGGCATCGATGCGTATAAAGCACGAATGGTGTCCTGGGGTATAACCATACATGTTGCATTCACCTGGTTCCACAGTTCATCTTTGGTGGTTGGCATTGGGTCACAGCGCGCACCCATTGTTTCACCACATCCCACACATTTTCAATTGGCGACAAGTCCAGTGATCGGGCGGGCCAGGACAACAGTCTGATATCCTGGGACAAAAAGAAGACACGTGTTTGTGCAGCAACATGTGGTCGCGCATTGTCCTGCTGAAATATGAAGTCTGGGGTGTCGTGCAGAAAGGGTAAGGCTACGGGTGGCAGGATGTCATTCACGTAGGTCATACTAGTCGCAGTGCCCTGGACACGCACCAACAATGTTTTGTGGTTGTACCCAATAGCACCCCACATCATAAGTAGAGCCCTGCACGGATGTGGATATCCGTGAAGTAATGTCTTCACAATTAAAATAAAAAATCTTTAAGGTTCCACCTTGTTCAATACAAATACACTGTATTGGTTGGGTGCGGATGTTAGTTTTCATATCCTCTGCGAGTATGGTGAGTAAACGGAAGAAAGTGGTTGTTTCTATGGAAGACAAGTTGAGTGCATTAAAGAGACTGGACAAAGGGGAAACTCTTCAAAAAGTGGCTTCAGATTATGGTGTTGGACATGTTACAGTGGGAGACTGGAGAGAGAGAGAGAGAGAGAGAGAGAGAGAGGGGGGGGGGGGCAGGCGCGCGCCCCATTCTGCAAGAAAAGGCGGTGTATTTCCAAAATGAGTTTAATGAAGGGGACCCTAATTTTACTGCCAGTGCGGGGTGGCTTGATTGGCTTTTTACAACATATATTTTATTGCAGTACTAGTTTCGGCACTCTATTAAGGCACCATCATCAGCTGCATAATAAGTAGACACACTCGTCGTGCTGCAGGCGCCGCACAAAGTACATAGCCGTTGAGGGTTATTGAACTGAGAGGCTAAGCCCGCTTAATAACATCAGGGCAAATAATCAGTTCCAACCACTAGAAATACAACATAAGAACTAAGCTTCTACATATCAACAAACATCGGAAGGACGGCACAGTCTAGCAATTTAATGAATACGAGTTTTTATTCAATACATGGCCACTAACGCATCTGTGAAATGAACATTTTAACATTTTAAGATTTGATTCAGCTTTAATTTCATGATTCTAAGAATGTTTGAACTTGATTTTTATGAATGTAAAAATAATAGCCATCACAGAATCTTGAGGACAACTCATCACTCAGAGATGTGATTTTATAATTTCGACTCACAAGGGTTATCTTGCTTGTAACTTACCATTAGATAGACATTAAGGAGTTAAGTATATCAGTATGTTGTTTTGTACTGTTATATCTTCAAGTTTCCCTACTTATTACGCAGCTGATAATGGTGCCTTAATAGAGCGCCGAAACTAGTACTGTAATATGTTGTAAAAAGCCATCTAACAACAGTGTATTTGTATTGAACAAGGTGGAACCTTAAAGATTTTTTATTTTAACTGTGATCTCAGTTCAATACGGGCAAATAAGATGAAGTTCCTCACGTTTAAGTAATGTCTTAGCGGATACAAACTGTGTCAGTGCGGATAATTTTGCTGATCATTTCTAAATAATGATGTTTATTGTTTTTCACTTATGTATACTTTGTTTTTGCATGTGGTTAGGCAACCCTTAACAGTGGTATGGGAGAAGAGTGATATATAAAGAACTTTGAGACCATAAAGCCGTAAATCTGACCTAAGCCTAACTGGCTCCTGCCTGCAATTAATGGAAGGAAGTAACAAAGGTCAATACGTTGGTAGTTATTGCAAGAGAAAATTCCTCATAAACCTGTGACTGTAGGGGTTCAGGTGCCAGGCCTATTGTATTATGTTAACAGATCTATCAGTTTCAGTACCTTGGGTATAATATGATGTAGTTAAATATTTAAATTATCCATGGATAACTATTTTTCGAATTTGGATAATCATTTGCGGGAGTGGATGAAGGAAGTGCGAAGTGGATATTATTTTGTATATCCGCACAGGGCTCTAACCATAAGGCCTCAAGTGGGCACTGATGTTTTGTGCGATTGCAGTCAATGTGATGCCTCTGCCCCTGCCTGCGGCAAACCAAAATGCGGCCATCATTTTCAAACAGAACCTGGATTTATCTGAAAACACTATCTGCTGCCATTCTTGTCCCCACTAACATCATTCCATACACCATTGCAGTCTAAGCACATTAGTCAAAGGTAGGTGGAGAAGTGGACGACGCGCCGGTAACCCAGACCGTAATAAGCGATGATGGACTATCACTCCTGATAATGTACGATGTGTTACACTGTTCCGCCAGATCCGAGGAGGACTCGGATCTGTTCTGCAATGCCATTCGGACAAGGTCTTGATCTTCTCGGGGGGGCGTCTGTCTGGGTGGTGCGACCAGACCCATCTTGTCGTGTTCAACGGCCTTCTGTGAACCATTCTGTACACACTCGTTGCACTGCCGACACACTTCGTCCCACACGAGCACCAATTTCCCAGATGGATGCATCACGTTCTCTCATGCCAATAATGCACCCTCTTTCAAACTCGCTCATTTGACGGTACGGTTCTCACATACATCTGAGAGGCATCCTGCACATCTGCTCAAGTCACACTGATCCATTACCTTCGGTTTATAGCAACAACGAGAGCTGCAGGCATATTTTACCAGTCAGCAGTGGTGTGCCGAGATATCGATGTGGACCTTTGAGCCTGAGGGCCGACATGGTTTAAATGCTAATAATTTCTTCAGAACATACTAATGCACATGTCCTAAGAATATGAACTTCCTATAGAGATAGTCTTTCAAGGTGTTCTGGTTTTTATGAACATTAGTGTACATATGTAATTTCAAAACATTAACTAAGTATGTAATATCAAAATTGGATCGACAGTTAATAATTGTTTCTACTTATTCCAAATAATTTAAGATAATTTTCATTTAAGCTGCACTTTTCAAGAAGTCTAATTAGGTATTAATGTGATTCTCAATGAAATCAAGCTGTGAAATATAATTTACCAAGATCTTGTATACAGTATTCGTGAAATACTGCAAGTTTTATTGACTATCAGAAAGTATGTCCTTATACACCAACAACCATCTCGAAGCATTGCACAATGTCACAGAAGCATACTTCAGTACATACACGGATGTGGTTCTTTTCTGAAGGAGTCTGCGTTTCTCCACTGAGGAATTATTTAACAGCAGATAAAATGGCATAACCTGGAAGGCTTCGAATTTTTTTCATGACTTGTTCACCTACAATTCTATCGACAGCACAGAGTTTTTTTTTTTTTTCATCACAGATGATGTCAAGAAAAACCTCATAGTTGTCTATGCTTTCAGGAATCCTTCTAAAGGTGCAG
Source organism: Anabrus simplex (assembly GCF_040414725.1). Classification (NCBI taxonomy): domain Eukaryota; kingdom Metazoa; phylum Arthropoda; class Insecta; order Orthoptera; family Tettigoniidae; genus Anabrus; species Anabrus simplex. The sequence continues at coordinate 99,588,482 of NC_090277.1, read as the reverse complement.
TCGATCGACTCCACTTAACATGCAAATTATACTGCAATGCATCAACTTGTGCAAGATGCAGAATCTTCGTGCCCGTATCAATGCTAATGGAGGGCATTTTACAAATTTCATATAAGAACGAGTTCCATGTGGTAAGCTGGTAAATTCTGTTCCTGTGCATTTCCCACGATTAATGGTACTATATAAAGTTGTACAACAGAGGTGCTCATTCTACAAAGGAAATTTAATATGTCCTCCTATTCAATACACACAAATCTCCATTAGATGGAGTAATAACAGTCGTACATGTTTCAACTCGTTTCAACCATCTACAGTGAAAAAAAGGTTAGTTATTTACATAATTGATGCTAAAAAATGTGTTAACACACAATGAAGAAAAGAATGAAAACAAATGAGACATGACTGAATTAAAACAATAAGTGATTATGGCGAGGTTGTGGTCCTCTTAGTCTAAAACGTGGAGTGTGTTAAATTAAAAAACCAGGACAAATTCACTGTCTAAAATTTTAAATGACAGTCTGTCTTAATTGAATCACCATTTTTCTTTCATTCTTATTTCTTCACTCTTATTTTTTCCTTATTTGCCCAAGTTTCTCATACAACCTCATTTTTTCCATTACAGATTTGAACTTCATTGGCAGTTTCTACTTTCTGTCACATTTCACCTAGCATTTGTTTGCTTCTCAAACATACTTTCTCAGTTTTTTGCTACCCTCTTAACTATTTATGATGGTGACATCAAACAAGCAAAATAGTGCAGTAAACAATGAAAAACTAATCAAAGGAACTAGACAAGGGAAAAACAAACTACAAGCAGCTGAGAAGAATGGCTGGTTATACACAGGCAGACTTGCCCAAATATGACCACAGAGGCTTTGGTAGAATGTCTACAGGAAAATGGTCATTGGCAAAACCTGCAACATGGTAAGCGACACAGACACAGGTAGGGCGTTCAAGATAGGCATTCCATTGAAGGAAATTGATAAAGTGTACGATGAATCTCTCTGCCCAGCCAATGTGATCTGTCGGCCACTACGTGTGCCCTGGAAATACAGAGGGCGGCAATGAATACATGAGTAATGAACTGGAATGTTGAAGGGTTAAGGGGTATAATATACCGTATATGTGTGTGCTGACAGAGACTTTCATAATTGCAGATTTAAGAATTGACATTGAAAGATTCTACAATATTCATGTGTTAGCAAAGAAAGACGTTAGCGGAAGGCTGTAAGGAGGGGTAACATGCCTCATAAAACCGGAACTGTCTCTGTTCAAAATTCTGTTAAGAGAAGGCCAATTGGTAGTGAAAACACAAATAGAGACCATCATCAGTGTCTACTTCAAACCAGATTATAGCCCTATAGATGTAAGACAGTATACAAAGAGCAATCAGTGTTGTGCCAAATAATGAAAGGATTATCTTATCTGGAAATTTCAATTGCCCAATTGATAAAACTAGCACAAAAACAGATTTAGTCTTGGAATATACAGCGGAAGAGGGCATGCATGACCTTGGTGAACAAAAGTGTATTCACCTACCATCTGTCACAATGGAGGCAGTGCAATCAACCTTACCTTTATAAGAGGATTTCAGGTACACAAACATGCTCTCTTCCTGGACAACGATAGGGCTACGTTGAGAAAGCATATCCCAGTTCTGACAGAACTGAACTTAAAGAAAATTATGAAAGATTAGCAGATACGTCAAAGATTTACGAGAAAACTCAACCTAAAGATACTACAGGAGAATATGCACAGGATTGCAAACATCCCCCAGACCGACTGAAAACTAGATGAGGTATTAAGATGCGTTGAGGAATTCATCACTAGCGCAATAGTGGAAACCCAAAACTCTTGCCGAGCACAGAAATGGTTTGACCGAGAATGCTATGAGCAGAGGAAAGCCACACTGTTATGTCTACAGCAAGTAAGGCAAACCATGGACAAAGATGATCTGCTAAAGTACCAGGCAGCCAGAAGAAAGTACAAGACCATGCTAAGGCAGAAGAAAAAGGAGCACAGAGAACGGGAGGACGAAAAAAATTATAAAGGAAGCAGAAGATCCATACCGAGCGCTTAGACAAAAAAAGCCACGCTTCCCGACAGACATTCCGATGGCAACATGGGAGGAGCACATGAAGTGAACCCTAACCGCTAAGGAGACGAGACTGACACTCAAGATAAATGATACTTGTATACTGAAAAATGACATGCACTTTACACCAGTGGAAATAAGGAAGGTAATATCTGCAAGTAAACCACGCAGGGCACCCGGTCTAAACAGGATCTACAACGAACACTTAAAGCTATCATTGCCCTATCTGGAAAACGTCTGGACAGAACTCGATGATGATGATGCTTGTTGTTTACAGAGGCCTAACATCTAGGTCATCGGCCCCTAATGGTACGAAATGCAATGACAATTTAAAAGTACAAAATTCATCCACTGACCAGAATTCAAAACATGGTGAAGAATGAATGGATGAATATGAATTTAAAACAATCAGTGTATCAGACTTGCAATACCTCATCTGCCCAGAAACAATATTACTGACCAAGGGACTGTTTCCAAAGCACAATCCTGAATCAATGATGCTTGTCGTCTAAAGGAGTTCAATATCCATGTCAACGGACCCTCATAATGGCACTTATCGCTAGTAAAGTAGAACCATGGTATTCCTCAAGTTGTGGTACTAATCAAAGATAGCATAAACTCACGGTATACAAACATTATGGTACTACTCACAAGTACTGTACGTCGTACAGGTAACACAGACCTCTAGTGTTTCTCACATAATGGCGAATCTCATAGGCAATGCAAACCTATAGTGTTCCTCACCCAGGTGTACTAATCACGGGTGCCGGTATTCCCGTGGTGTTCCGCATATAGTGGGTACTAATCATAGGCAACAAAGACCCACGGAGTCGCTCATATTGCATTACTAACGACAGGCAACGCCCAGACCCGTGGTGTTTCTCACTTAATGGTACTAATCACGGGCAACGTAAGACCCTGGTGTTCCAAATTCAGTGGTACTAATCACAGGTACTGAAAACCCACAGTAAACCACTCTCTGCTGCTACTAATCACAAAACTATTGAGTACCTAACAAAGTGGTACTATTCACAAGTAAAGGCGACCCATGGTGTTCCCTGCGTGATGGTACTAATCACAAGTAGTTTCATGGATCTGATTCAATCGTCCCTTGGTCGCCCCTTTTAGTCACCTCTTACGACAAGCAGGGGATACCGTGGGTGTATTCTTTGTTTGTATCCCCCACCCACAGGGGGTAAACAAAGAGCAAAAGGAAGAAAAAAGTGGGGATCCGTCACTTCAAAAAATGAAGTAATGGACGAAGAAAGGGCCACGAAGGGTGTGGAAATGAAAGACTCCCTAGGCCTCGAATGCTCTAACACCGTCGGGGTCAGAAAAGAACAAGACTTGACCAAGGAAGGTCAGACAGGATAGATGAAAGTGAGGAGCCTGGCACATGTAAGTGGAAGCAATGGCAGGACTCAGCTAAAGGCCCCGTGGTTGCCAACCCACACTCCCAAGTTCAGAGCTCCTGGGGCCCCTTTTTAGTTGCCTCTTACGACAAGCAGGGGATACTGTGGGTGTATTCTTCATCTGTGTCCCCCACCCACAAGGGCTGGACAGAACTCTTTAATGAGTGTGTTAAAAGAGGTCTTATTCCTCTTGACTGGCGCAAATCGATCATCAAGTTACTGTACAAAGAGAAAGGTGACACAAGCGAACCAGGCTCCTATAGAGGAATAGCACTAGAATCAGAGCCCTTTAAACTGCTAACTCAAAAGCTGAGTACCATAGTGGACCCGCTTCTACCAGAAGAATAATTTGGCTTTAGATATGGTTGATCCGCCTTGATGACCATCGGAAACCTACTCACAGAGATTCAAGAGAATATCAAGGACCATAAGATGATGTTTGCCATCTTCATCGATCTCAGCAGAGCATTTGACACAGTGAATAGGACTGCACTTATGGAAAAACTGGAGAACCTATTAGGGCAGTCAGAGCTGACAAGACTAATTACAAATGTACTGGCTGAAAATCAAATACAGGTGCGGGATGGTCTATCAAAATCAAATTGGATAAGTCAAATGGTTGGTGTGCTACAGGACGATCCACTCAGTCCAGTATTGCTTAACATCTACACGAGCGAAGTAGTCCCCAGAGTCAAGGAAGACACACAGAACACAAGCATCTACATTTATGCAGATGATATTATGGCTCTGGCCTCAGAAAACATAGATCTACAGAAAGAGATGGACCTCACTGCAGAATGGACAGAAGAGAATGACTTAGTGATAAATGAAAGAAAGACAGAATTTGTAGCTCTTAGAAAAGGAGGTAGGTTACAGAGAAGAGAAGCTATAACATGCAAAGGACAAGAGCTGACTCCAAGGAATCACTTTAAGTACCTGGGCATCACCATCCAAATAACCGCAATCAGCCTTTACAATCCATATAAGGGAAAGACTAGCTGATGCTATAAAAAGAATAAGCGATATCAGACATATATCGAGAATGTCCATAGCCACGGCAATGAAATTGTTTAAAGTGAAAGTGATTCCCGTGCTTACTTACGGACTGGAATTAATATGGGAACACCAACCGAAGAAACAATTAAGGGAGGGTGAAAACCTAAAAGCGAGATACTTTAAAAAGGTGCTAGGTCACTCAAAATACACGCGGTCTCGCTACACTTGTGTACTAGTCAGGGAAACATTTCTAGTAGAGGACGTGAGGCTACAATTGCTCTTGCCAGCTACAGCTGCATACACGAAGCTCCTATAAGATTTGCAAACTAAAAGGAATAACATAGACGAAGAATTTTACACCACCACGGCTATGCAAACCGAAGACTGGATGGAAGCACAATACCAGCTGAGGCACTTAGTGACACGTTTAGCAATGCATGGTTTCCACCACCGAATCTACAGTCTGAAGTCATTCCACGAGGCAACGGACGAGTGTATTTGTGGATTGTGCAGGGAAAAAAGTGAAAATTATCATATCATGAAATGTACCAATGTAAAGTGCGTCTCGACAGTCTCCTGAAGTTCTTTGTTTGTCTGCCACAAATAGATATTTACAATCGGTGAACTTTTGACAGCAATCCCAGACATTTCAAGGTCTTCTCTGTACACAATTGTGACTCAACACTTACGATGCGGGGAACCTTGTTCATGCTGGGTTCCAACAGTGCTGACAATCACAAAACTTAGCGAATGGCGTCAGCTGTAATGTTTCTCATGCGTTACTATAGTGAGGAAGAAGAGTTTTTAAAGTCTATCGTTACTAGTGATGAAACTTGGGTCCCATATGACACTCCAGAAACCAAACAGTCTAAGCAGCCAAACAAGCCAACAAAGTTTGAACCAACACTAAGCAACAGGAAAATAATGACTACCATCTTTTTGGGACCATAAGGTCTTGTTGGTGGACTTCATGGAGTAGGAGGCTGTCCAAACGCACATTACCTCACTGGCGGCAGACTTCTTTGCAGAGGAGAGCAAAAAGCTGTTGTCACTATACGACAAATGCCTAAATCATTTTGGCGATTATGTGGAAAAAAAGTATGAAACTACTGAACTTTTAGTTGATAAAGTCATTTTGTCAATGGGTCTTTTTCTTTTATAGCCCATCGGAGGTTGAAAAAAAAACAAAAAAAACAGCCTTCGTATTTATCAGTATGACCAACCGTCTAACGCTCACGAACCTGGTTCGTGTTATTTCCGACCACCCAGTATAGATCTCCTGATTAACACATCTGCGATAGAAACTCAGGGAAACAGTCCTTTTAAGGACCGACTGACAAGAAAACTTGGTCCTAATATGAAACTTTGTCAACTAATTGTAGAGGGCTTAAGTAGATTACAGCAAATACAGTAGAGATAATACGCGACACTTCCGGATTTATTTATAGCCTCGTTAAAATGGGAGACAAGGCGCAAGTGGCACTCCTAGTGGCTTGACCTGAAAATTCGCGCTAAATTCAAATATCAATGGATAAAGAAATTACGTCTAGAAAGAAAATGTTACTAAGATATTAACTTCAAAGTTGCTAAAGCAATTCTGGATAAAAGAATGAAGAATTATTTAACAGGTAATTATTTAACGACTGAAATTAGACATATTATCAAGATGTGAAATGGACTGCTGTAAAAGGGCTTGATCTTTCATTTATGCATAACATTTTTAGTTTTAGAATTCCTGCCTGAACGTTCACGGCTGGACTTTTCTTTTTTCTCATTTAGAAGCATTGTATCATCATATTAAAACACTTGTCAACAAAAATATTGGCACATTCCTTACACACATGATTCAATGAATTTACATTTAAGAGCTGGACAATTTTCCTTTTAACTTGAAGCCTACTAACAGAAAGAAAATCTATAAATTTAGCCTCAAAATAATTCAAACTTTCCCTATAAGCAATACTTGCCATAATGCCGGTACATTGGAATAAAGCAAATTTGAATCATATTGTTTCAACAAAATATGTACATTTCTAAAATCCCCCATATTTTCTTCAGTGCTTGACAATGCATTACGGCATTCCAAATGGGGTAACTTGGAACACAACCAGCCACACCCATATGCAAATGTATTTTCCTGATTTAAATCAAACCCACAGAACACACCTACAACAACACATCGGTATTGAAGGTTAACTGCTGCACTATACAATAAAATATGCATATTATATTTTAAGCCAGTTAAAATATGGATCGAGCAGGTCAGAAGATTATGAAGTACTATAAAAATCTGTCACTGGAAGAATATATATGCAAACACAATATTACACACATTTTTTTGTCACGAGGGAAATGGAAGAAAGACCGCGCATTCTTCTCTACTTCACAGTTCCTGCAGGATGTTTCAAGGTAATACTGAACACAGGCATGGCTGGGCAAAGATGACACGACAGGCTGCAAAGAAGCCATTCATAGTCAAACAAATGCAAGGAAATGAGTTCCTTGTCTTTGCCTCATGATAAGAAAGCCTTCTGCAACATCAACAGGTTAATAACAGTAAACTCTTGTCCTCGTACCGATGTGGTGCAGCTTTTTTCAGACACACCCCCACTGGAGGCGAGTTGTACGTACCATTTTAACCACATACAAGCCCTCCTGCCATTCATAATTTCTGGCACTACCAGAAATTGAACCCAGGCCCCTGAGGACAGCAGCTAATACGGCTAACATGCTACAGAGGCAAACATAGCAATGGTGACCAGCTGAACTGAGGGCGAAGACAAGTGGCTACATTACAAGGAGGATTTTTGGGCATTCTTTTGACTAACCTGGATGAGGGGCCATTTCAAGAAGTTAGTTTTCTCTAGCAGAGAAACAGTACACTTACACCATTGGTGACAATGCGGCTTTACCAATCTCTTTGTCAAAGAAGAAGGATTTGCTTTATATACTGAAGTTTGTGCCATCCCTTATATCAGGCACTCATTACAACTCTCCAAGAAGTGTATCCAGACACAGTTTCAGGAAATGAGTTAACAGAGCTTTAGCTGTGGGTGCAGACTGCTTATGTGTACTCGTTCCTGCAAAGAGTGAAAGGTGGCACTGATCCGATTAATCTGTGTAGGTGATGAGTTTACTTGTTTTGATTGGAGACTTTTTATTTCTCTGTATCTTAGACGTTTTGGCTTGAGCTTATATTCTGCATTGTGGTTTAATGCTGATACTGTACGATTCATGTTCGCGTATATGTGCGATATGAATACGTGTTATTCGGTGTGCAAGTTATTTACCTTATGTGTTTAGCCTGGGTGGGCCAGGTCTCTGCGGCGATCCAGGTTTCTGATCTGTGCTCTCAGGTCAAGCTCATGAGCAGTTGACTGAATCATGTCATGCTGTTATGATTCTTGTCGTAACCTGTCTTGCTATTATATTTTTATACCCTCTGTGCGTGTGGAGTAGTTATCGGATCTGTATTACTTTTCGGTATTTAGGGATATTTGTTTTCTTTGTCATTATTCTTATTTTATCTCGCTATTGTTTCCGGCTTCCTCAGCCGATTAATGTATTAATTTTGGGCTTTTGCTCTCATTTTACTTGTTTTCTGACTCTTGTTTATTTGTTTCTGTAACTATGCCAACTCCTTTCTTACCTTCTTGCATTCCATATTTGTTTACTTTTCTGCCAGTCTTGATTCATCGCCGTCTTTGATTTATGGGGATGTAATCTCTATGGGGATTGTCGGAAGCCATTATTATTATTAAAAAGAACTTGACATTATCTGGGGAGCTGTTGGATTTTATTGTGTAAAGGCTGTTACTTTCACCTCGAGATAGTGAACAAAAATACTTTAGATCAGATACAAAGAAAACAGTCTGATAAGTAAAATGACTTTTACTGTGGTTGGAATATCGTCATGCGTTATGTATGTGAGTATTTGACTCCCTGCATCCCCATTAATTTGTTTTTATGCTAATCTTCAGACTGTTTCCCTTTACTTTTATGTTAATAAGCTTAATTCATTTAAATTGTCCTCTGCTCTACGTTATTGTTTCTCTGTTTTGGGGCCCGGATTCAGCTCCAGGCAGTTCTTAGCCAGTTTCGACCGATCCAAAAAAAGGTAGAAAGTATAAACGTTAGCAGGTTGTCTCAACTCAGAATTTAACAAATCCCACGTGACCGACTATCCACAAAAGAGTGCAGACCAGTGAAGAAAAGGGAGGGAGAGTTTAAATTATTATCATCAAAATAAAATGTAGAATTTTACAGCATTACCTGTGGTTGGACACGTCGTTCACTGATTTATTCGCTTCCTCGGTAGATCAGTGGTGGTGTCCAACCCATGGTCACGGGTTCGATCAACTCCACAACCACGCCAGAAAATCAATGTGTTATCAACCTACTGTACATCTGCCCATTTTTTTACCTACAAATTCCACACTACACCTTTACATCGAATACATGCAAGCTTCCTAACTGATACTGGCAAACTTATCAAAAGCACCATGAAAGAAGTTTTTCAACTTCCAATAGATACACCAGACAGCATGTTATACTCCGATAAAAAGTATAAAGGACCCGGTCTTTTCAAGTGCTGCTGGGAGGCTTATCTATAGCACATAAATGCATGCCAAGTCCTCCATCAATCCAACAATATACACATTAAACATATCAGAAGCCTCCATACAGAAGCAGAGAAGTGCTTAAGAAAATTAGGCCTATTCCTGAATACGGATCAGTGAAGGTCTTGCCCCTACGACAACAACTCCGTGAGAAAGATTTAGATGCCTGGTGTGCCTTACTGCAAAAGGGTAAGGGTGTTATACTACACAGTTCAAAAAAAAATCAGGGGAATATGTTTTGCAATGTCTGGTATGTGAACGTTAATTTGGTAGATGGGGTCCCACAACTTTTATAAGAAATGTAATTTTGATAACCACTTTATTAAGGACATTGAGTTAGCAGCCCTGAAAGGCTCGTTCACAATAGTAAGAAATCTTTTATACTCTCACCTGTATCTTCGTCCAATAAGGAGTTCCTCCCATGTGTTCCAATATTACTGATTGATAAAAATGTTAGTGAGTAACTGGTAGCCTATAATATGGAATACCAATCATTTCTAGACATATTTTATATGGCCCTTGTAGTTGTCAATCCACCTTTTACGTAAGATTTGTCTTTTTGGCAGAAATAAATGCATTTCCTATATATGTGGTGACTTTAGGGAACTACTCAAACATTAAAATTCATTTATCTCAGAAATAGCATACCTGGAGTTAACACACTTTATCCACCCACCCGTAAATGATGCTTCTGGGACCATTCTGCAATTCTTTGAGAATTCCTGCAAACAGTTTGGATTGTTGAAGGCCTTCATGATAAAACATTTCAACAACTGTATCAAGTGACTTATCAGATTACTGAGACAGATCCCTGTGTGCTATAACCTTATCAACTCACTGTTTGGGTTACAAACACTTGACCAGGGTTAAGTATTAAAATTTGACTGCCAAATTTAAAGAAGGATAATCATCTCTTTGTCTCTCTGGCAACCCTGAATTTGGTGGAGGACATTAACATTTAAAAAACAATCACACAGGCCTAACAATAAAAAAGGACCAAATCTCAATTGAATAAAAGCTTTAAAAAATTAGCGAGTAATGACAATAATTAACTACTTTAATCATAAGTTGCTGAGCTTAATATCCTGAATATTTAGTAATACTTAATGCTTGTGGTACAGAAAAGTGTGCACTACAATTATACAAAGTTTAATGTGAGGGACCCTTCTACCACGTCAGATAATGCAATCAGTGATCGGAGACTAAACTGTATCAAGACTTTGATAAATGTTTGAAATGGATATGTAATGGTGACATTGTCAATGTATTTGATTACCTAATAAAGTGTCTGTGAGGTGATGTTATAAATAAAAATAATAATAATTATTAATATAACTCTGCATTAGTTGATAGTTTTGGACAGGAAATCAATACTCCACAATAAGCATTCTTACTCCGTAAATTAAATTCTCACGTATGAAAGTGGTAACATGATTCAATTAAACGTAGATTATTTAAAATGTCTGCAGATAACCAACTATTAAATAGTTAAAATGAGAAAAAGATAGTGCCCGGCACAGGCCTGTCTCTCCACCAAAAAAGAGAATATAAAAAGACTATACCTGTCTACAGTTTGACACTTTTAAGAGTCCTCAGCAAAATTACAACATACAAGGGGTGTTCAATATATTATAATGCAACACATTTTATTTCTCGGCCAATTTTGGTTTAAAAAACTGAAATTTTGTTTGGGACATCTTTGAAAATTCCCACTTCATCTCGTAGAGTTAATTTCCGATAGGTGGCAGCGGTATAATTAGCCTTCATAATGGGGTTTGTAATGGCGGTGCGTACCAGAGAGCAGTTACTGACTTTCTTTTGGCAGAAAACCAGGACATCACAGATATTCATAGGTGCTTGCAGAATGTCTGTGGAGACCTGGCAGTGTACAATAGCACGGTGAGCCTTCTCCACAACAATGCAAGACCTCACACAAGTCTGTGCACCTGATAGCTCACAAAACTTCAGTGGACAGTTCTTCCTAATCTACCCTACAGCACGGAACTCGTGCCTTCTGACTTCCATCAGTTTGGCGCAATGAAGCATGCACTCCGCAGGAAGAACTACGTGGATGATGGGGAAGTTATCAATGCAGCACTACGTTGGCTCCGACATCGACCAGTTGAGTGGTACCATGCAGGCCCTCACATTACGGTGGCATTAGATCGTAGCATTGAACAGATATTGAAAAAAAAAAAAGTATTATAGCCAAAGGATCGGTGAATAACATGGTGTATTTGAATCCTCAATAAAAGTAACCTGTTTTTAGAAAAAAAAATGTGCTGCATTATATAATTGAACTCCCTTCGTATATAGGAATACACAATAGAAACTCTGTTAACCAAAAGGTGGGGACAAGGGGTTTCGGATATTCAAAATTTTGGATAATACCAAACTACTACACTGTACTTACAAAACAAAACAATGTTTGATAGTGCATGTACTGTAAATATACAGTAGGCCCTATTTTTTTTCTGAAAAGGTCATCTATTTTCTTTGTCACGCCATCGCTTCATTAACAAAACATCAGAAGAACGTAACAATGTTTAAGTTCTTTTTCAATTTAACCATTTTTAAAATAATTTTGGTTAGACGTGTTTTGGATAATGAATGTTCTACCATATAACATTATAAAATATTTGGACAGACTTAAAATGAAGATTACATGGATTTTATATATTGTAAATAAAAATATTAATTTATAAAACAAGTTTTCTTTTTACATCCACTGCACCAATTGCTTTGAAGTGAAAGAGGATATAAGAGTTGCTTATTCAAACATAAAATGGTGAAAATAGACACAGATGTTGCCTGTCTTTGTACTACACCTATAGGATGCACTCTAGTCAAAGCAACATTGCACACCATTTTACTGTCCCTGAATATTAGTTGGGAAGCTGATCAGTAGGCTATGTTGGATACATTGTTTGTGTTGTGGTGTACTTGGCACACTTCATCTTGCATAATGAACGAGAATGCAAAAAAAATTACCTGTGTTATTGTCCGTGGAACAGCTGGAGGGGATAGAAAGTAAAACTGAAAGGGACATGTCCAATATATCACAGGTATGTAGTACGAGTTATTGCTATAGGGCCTACAGTGCATTATCATTAGTGCATGCTTGCTTTTTACTGTATCACACTACGAGTGTTTTGTAGCCCCAAATACAGTAGACAATACGCGACACTCAGCGAGATATCAAGGGACAGCTATTAGAGCTCTCTCTAGCGGGTAGGCCTGAGAACTACTGACAGCACGTGCATTTGTGTGTGAAGTTTTTGGTTTTATTTATGCGTTTTCAGCGAGTTGACATATGGTTAGTCCACACCTAAGTTAATAAACAATGTTAACGAAACAAAGTTAATAAACAATGTTAATGAAAACATTTCTCAAGATGTTAATAAACTTTTGTTAACAAACCTCTTTAACATTGTGTCCACACCAAAATATCTGTTTGTGAGGTTACAATGGATAGCGTCAGGAAGAAGAAAATACAGCTGCAGCTTTCATTATTTTAATGAGTGCAATTAGAGAAAAATGCAAATGCAAAGTGTGGCAAATAAAAATATTGGAAAAGCGTTTAGAATTAAGTTTGGAGAGGACACTTAGGCCTATGTCAGAACTTTCAATTCATGATGCAGCAGGCTTTCAAAACTTTCTGAGAATGTCTCCACAAGACTTTCAGTTCTTGTTGACAGTAATTGAGTCTGAAATTGCAAGAAATGATACAAATTTATCGGAATATCATCTGCATTAATGTTAGACTAAGTATAACTTGAAGATTCCTAGCGACTGGTGACTCCTACCAAGGATCGTGTAAGATAAATACTCCTACACTTCACTTATGTATTTGTATGGTGTATATGAGTTGCTTGCGATTCGACAGTTGATTTCGAAAAATAAATAAAAGTATTGTATTCCACGCTACGAATTTGCGTGTTATAATTGCGTCTTTGCGCATGTGCGAACCGAAATGTTAACGAAAACACGAAATGTTAATGAAAAGTTTCATTCACAAAAGTTAAAGAAATTTTGTTTATCAACATGCTGGAAAAGTTAATGAACACGCTATTTTGTTTATTAACAGACAGAAATGTTCATGAACAATGTTTATTAACAAAGTTAACGAAAACATCTTGGTGTGGACGCAACTTTAATTAAATAGTAGCGCGTCATCCCTTGATATCTCCTCTCAACATGAGGGGAAAGATATGTGCTGTGTTTGGCTGCAGTAACTATGAAGTAGAGAAGAATGCGCGGTCTTTCTTTTGCTTCCGTCATGACAAGAAAATGTAAGTAATATTGTGTTTGTATATATTCTTCCAGTGACAGATTTTTATAGTACTTCATAATTTTCTGACCTGCTCGACCCATATTATAACTGGCTTAAAATATAATACGCATATTTTATTGTATAGTGCAGCAGTTAATCTTCAATGCCGATGTGTTGTAGGTGTGATCTGTGGGTTTTGAAATTTCACAGAAGTGATTTGGATAAGATTTAAAAGAAAGAATTCGTTACACTTATATAAGAATTATAAAATCTGTTCAGATCATTTCCAGGCCAGCGATTTTAGAAATCCTCAACTATACAGCCAAGGGTATGTTACATTTTTACTCTAATTGTACGTAAATATTCCTCAAAGCATCACTATCGACAACATTTTTATACTTTTCTTTCTTTTATCCCTCTTCTCAGATTAAAGGCAGGATTTTATAGATTTTCTTTCTGTTAGTAGGCTTCATGTTAAGAGGAAAACTGTCCAGCTTTTAAATGTTAATTCATTACATCATGTGTGTAAGGAATGTGCCGATATTTTTATTGACAAGTGTCTTAATGTGATGATACAATGTTTTTTAAATGAAAAAAAAAAAGACAAATCTAACTGTAAAAGTTTGGGCAGGAATGCTAAAGCAAAAAAAAGTAATGCGTAAATGAAAGATCACGCCATTTCACAGCAGTTCAATTCACATCTTGTTTATATGTCTAATTTCAGTCTTTAAATAATAACATTTTAAATAATTCTTCATTCATTTATCCAGAATTGCTTCAACTACTTTGAAGTTAATATCTCAATAATACTTTCTTTCTAGACGTAATTTATTTATCCATTTTCATATATGCATTTCCATTGATATTTGAATTTAGCGCGACTTTTCAGGTCAAGTCACTAGGAGTGCCACCATCGAATTGTCTCCCATTTTAACAAGACTAAATCCGTAGGTGTTGCGTATTGTCTCTACTGTATTTGGTAGCCCTGAGCATCGACAAGCTAACCACCACAGTTCGGTACTTAGCAGCTTGATGCGTACTTTAGGTCCGCAAACTGTAAAAAACAAGGAAAATATTGCACGAGTGAGTTTTCTTTGAATGATCACATTACGTATATGTACCAAATATTGATTCATTTTTACTAAAATCTCTCTTTAAGATGCCTTTAAATATGAAAACCCTTGAACTCGTTTTGCTCAAAACTAAGATTTGATGCATAGTTGCACAACACCGTCTAATTGATGTATACAGGCAATAAGCAAATTTTGAATTAAACTCTCAATTTTAAAAATTCGTAAGAGTCTACATAGTGGATGGAAATAAGTGGACTTGGGTAGCTTTTAAAAAGGAACTATTGAATGAAATGTAAGAAATTCCAGTTCTACCATGGACCTTGTTATACACAAAGAATATAGTTTAAATTGTCAAAACACGTGAAGAGGCTGAGGATACCTTAGACCGATGGATCATAGCTGGTGAGGAAAAAGCCCAGAATCAGCGATAAGAAAACAGAATACATGTTCTACAACTTTGCAGAAACAGAGCTGTTTGGTTCACACAAAACTTGTCTTTTTTAGCTTGAAAACCACTGTGATGCCATTGCCACTGATGACACAATTGACTATTATGAAATGAATTGGAGTATGGCTCTTTAGTGCTGGGAGTGCCCAAGGACAAGTTTGGCTCGCCAGATGCAGGTCTTTTGAGTTGACACTCGTAGGCGACCCGCGCATCGTGAAGGGGATGAAATGATGACAAAGACGGCGCATACACCCAGCCCCAGCGGAATTAACCAATTATGGTTAAAATTCCCGACCCTGCTTGGAATCGAACCCGGGACCCCTGTGGCCAAAGGCCAGCATGCTAACCATTTAGCCATGGTGCCGGACATCAACTATGATGTCAAGCACCCAATCAGCGTTAGCTGGATGAAATGGAGATTGTTCACAGGTGTCTTGTGCGACATTTTTTTCTATGATCTCCTTTATATTGCACCAACACAGATAGGTCTTATGGTGACGATGGGCTAGGAGTGGGAAGCGGCCACGGCCTAAATTAAGGTACAACTTGAGGGTTTAAATGGGAAACCACGGAAAACCACCCTCAGGCCTGCCGACAGTGGGGTATGAACCCACTATCTCCCGAATGCAAGCTCAGAGCTGTGCATCCCTAACTGCATGGCCAACACTCTCAGTGCATGTGTGTGACAGATGTTTGCCTGTAAAGTTTAAGAAGAAAGTCTACAAAATGGTATGGCACAAAATGCACGGCAAGACAGAAGAAGCATGATCAGCAACATAGATACAAATACTATGGTAGTCTGTGGGCGTTACTCTCATCTGCCAAATGTACAATTATCACTGAAGGAGAGAAAACTCCGCTAGAAGAGGCATGTCAAACAGCCCGATAAAGAATTATTCTGTGCAGAAAATTCTGGCCATCGTAGGACCAAAGAAGAGGCTGAGGACACCCAAGAGTAATATGGTGGTGAACAGATGAAACCATATTAAGGAAAGACATTCTAGTGGCCTAGCAGAAGCAGACGGAATACTCCTTTTCAGATCAGAAGAGCCGACAGACCTTGAGCGATTCTCGGTACTACCTAGGGAGAAAAAGTAAGAAAACTTAAAATATTCAATTATATTCTGAATCATAAGTAAACAGCTAATTTAACTGTGGTCTTTAGTAACATAACAAGTGTTTGACTGACAAAAGAGTAAGGAGAGGATATACAATGCAGATTATCTTGAGTACAAAGTTTCTCAAGTAAATATTCTTGCTAGAACATACAAGGTCTTTACTTTTCAACACTGCATACAGCATAGCATTGTATGGAAAAGTGACATTACAATATTCAGGGCAAAGTGAAAAAAAAAAAAAAAAAAAAAAAAAAAAAACGGGAGAGAGAGAAAGGGATGTAAATGACGTGAGGCAGTCTAGGCGAGAGGTTACGAGCGAAATATAAGGCTCCGACTAAGAAAAGGTTTTAAGTCTGCCTGCATATAACTTCCAAAAGCAGGTGATGAAAAGTTCCATAAAATTAAATCATGATTTTTAAAAAGGTATCAGTTACTATTTAGGCCATTTTCATTTTATGAATGTTTCAGGTATTATGTTAGTAATGCCACTATTTTGCGTTAACAGCACCAGTTAGCAGCTCGTAACAAGGGAGAGAACGACGGACCCCTTTGTCAAAACAGTATCGGTCAGCAACATTTTTTTCAATATTGATAAAAGTTGCTGAACATGTTGCAGCAAGCCAGGAGAGTCTGTGGTCAAGAAAAGTAAAGAGTTTGTTTGAACTTGGAAGAGTGGTTTAAAAAAAAAGCAGGAAGCATATTCTGAAGAAAGGAAGAACAAATGGAGACAGGAAAAGGGTAATCAGCAACTTACATTATTTTATTTTTAGTCAAGATATGTAAGGATACATCAAAGCACTGCCTCATATTAACACTTTGGTATCATTTAAACATTTTGCACAGGTCTTCAAAGAGGACCTGCTCCTTTACTCGACAGGAGTGTGTACTCAGCAGATAAAAGTTCCTATAAAAGCAACAAAACAGAGATTTCAGGAAACTAATGACATACTGTACAATATATCCAGTGATCACAGAGTTCTACGAGAAAGTTTTGCAGTGACCAGCACATAACACACAAAAAGACAATTAAGAATGCTACATTTCTAGGATAGTACTTAGGTTTGTTACAGACTGTTTTTGTTTAATTGGTCTCAAATCAACAGAACAACCAATAACTAGTGCTTTTGTGTGTATTCTCATTTAAAAATTAAGTTATACTACGTTTTATTTCATCACACACTTGTTTTACTTCAAATCATGCATTTTACCATTCCATATAGTCAAACTAATATTACAGAATAAATATACTGATGTAACATCGATCACTAGTAATCACACGAGATATACAATACCATTTTCCACCGCACAATCGTCGCAATTTTTATAGCAAAATTTCATTTTAAAAAAAGGCCAGTGCAACTATTACGTGAAGAATTTTTAATACCAGTATTTGTATTACTCAATAAAATTAATTAATAACTATACTAGTGGACCTGCACTGCTCCGCAGCATTAATTATAAATTGGTCAGATAACTCATCCCGATATGCCTGTCGTCATATTGTTTAGCCTGCACTTTCCAATAGTTTTATGAACATTTAATACTTTTCCGGCTCCATGGCTAAATGGTTAGCGTGCTGGCCTTTGGTCACAGGGGACTGAGTTCGATTCCCGGAAGGGTCAGGAATTTTAACCTTAATTGGTTAATTTCGCTGGCACGGGGGGCTGGGTGTATGTCATCTTCATCATTTCATCCTCATCACGATGCGCAGGTCGCCTACGGGAGTCAAATAAATAATAACCCGCATCTGGTGAGCCGAACTTGTCCTCAGACACTCCCGGCACTAAAAAGCCATACACCATCTCACTTTTTTTCTGTGCATAAAAACTGATTATTCATAATGTAGTTTATAACACGTCTTTCCATACAATATTCACTGTGCTTCGACCATTCGCGTGTATCTGGATCTTAACATTTTCAGGCGATCTAGCCTGAGAAGTGCAACACACAATTGGCCGTGACTGAATACTGGTTCGGGTTAGTACATCCACTTTTTCAAGAGACTGTACCTGTGGTTTATTAATGGTACAGAAGGCCAGTCGACTTGATACCTTCCGGTCTGTGCGTACGTCGATGTTTTCTATTAGTGGCATGCAAGTTATTAGGAATGTTCTGCCATCTACTGAATATATTTAGAAGCTGGGGAAGGTCATAGAATCGAAGAGTAGCACAGAATAAAATTCTATGATCAGAGGAAGTGTATAATATTAATAAAAGCGTTAGCCGCTTAGCAACATGCTAAGTACACAATGTATTGCGAGTTAAGGTAAGCCGATATAGATGTTGATTCCCATAGGGAATCTGAAATATTTGTCCTGAATGAGTAAATTTATAATACCAATATAAATGGTCCGTTATTGGACATTATAAATTTTCCAGCTAACTCATTCTTGGTTGCCAGCGTTTCGCCCTCGTGTGCTAGGGTGGGCTCATCAGTTGGTACCTAGCACACCTACCAATACGCTGGCTAGTGCATACCGTGGAGGCCACTGCGTAGGCTAACTAGAGCCACCGGCAGTGCCAATGCACTAAGAGGGCGAAACGCTGGCAACCAAGAATGAGTTAGCTGGAAAATTTATAATGTCCAATAACGGACCATTTATATTGGTATTATAAATTTACTCATTCAGGACAAATATTTCAGATTCCCTATGGGAATCAACATCTATATCATCTGATGGCCAAGCAGGCATCAATTTTTGATAATGAGACAAAGTCTCTTAGTGCATTGGCACTGCCGGTGGCTCTAGTTAGCCTACGCAGTGGCCTCCACGGTATGCACTAGCCAGCGTATTGGTAGGTGTGCTAGGTACCAACTGATGAGCCCACCCTAGCACACGAGGGCGAAATGCTAGCAACCAAGAATGAGTTAGCTGGAAAATTTATAATGTCCAATAACGGACCATTTATATTGGTATTAAGGTAAGCCTTCGCCTGCAATTGTTGGAGTGATCATTTAATGATTTGATTTTATGATTACTCAAAGTTGGCTGAACTTAAGAGACCTATCAATGTCTCGTGATTCACCGGCAGGTAATTCCGGAGATAATAAAACAAAAAATGAAGCAAATCGGTCCAGTACAATGGACGGACGGATTTACCAAAGCTGTTTTCAGTAAATTCTTAATATATAGATTGGTTTTTTAATTGCTTTTGCCTTACGTCGCACCAATACAGATAGGTCTAATGACAACGATGGGTCAGGAAAGGGCTAGGAGTGGGAAGGAAGCGACCGTGGCCTTAATTAAAGTACAGTCCCAGAATTTGCCTGGTGTGAAAATGGGAAACTACGGAAAACCATTTTCAGGGCTGCAGACGGTGGGGTTCGAACCCACTATCTCCTGATTACTGGATACTGGCCGCACTTCAGCGACTGCATCTATCGAGCTCGGTAATATATAGATTGTATTTGATACAAAGGGCACGTAACAGTTGCGTATATACATCATTGTCCAAATCAAAATTTTAAATTTATGTGCAACAGTTTGGTGAACATTTCTCCAACCCGAAAATGAAAATGAAATCAAGTCTTTGATTTAAGAATTAATTTTAAAATATTAAACTTGCAAAAAATTATTTCATTGTTGTGAAATACGGACTTAAAATATAAAATTAAATTCTCACGCAAACGTGTCTACAGTAATCATGTCCCTCACAAACGAACACATGCATATGTACATTCCAGAGCAGCCAATACTTACGCAAGAGTACCAAATAAATATGAAACGGGAAATCCTACATATCCCCAGGGTATGGAGAGGCCCACTTCAGATGAAGCAGAAGGGTTGCAAGCAGGGGTGTACCTACATATAAATTTCCCAATACTGGAACATTTGATTATGTATTATAGCAGACCACAAGGTGGCTAATTACAAAACAATGTTGTGGAAAAAAGAACTCATTCATTACAATGTCGTTTACAATTGATATTTTGTCGCAGTCTGCCCGTGCACTCTGATACCACACGTCTCTGGTTGCAAGGGTTCGAAAGCTATATTACAGAACAAGTGTGTGCAATGCAGGTATTTCCTGGTGATGTTGCCAAGAAGCAATAACTTACAGCCTTACGTATTTCAAATTAAGAACTCTTAATATATCACAGGTGAATAAATTGTGCATTGTCATGTGACCACGTCAAACTACCAATAAGCCATGCTTCTGCTGATAAACCTGACCATAATAGGGGTTGTTTATTCCCATACTGACTTGTATAAACTCATTAAATAATTTTTGATAAGCCATGCTTTGTAGGTACACCAGTATTATTTATTTATTCATATGTTGTGCGACATCTCGCAAACGTGACTGTGTTGCTACACTGCCCATAAGACATATACGTATTAAATTGTGCATTCATATGCAATTTACATTTAAAGCAGCTTGATGAATAAAATTTGAAAATGCGACTATTATGTGATGAAATACGGTAAATTACAAATTAAAATTATTATCAGACTGGGATAAAAAGAATGACTGTTAAAAATTAGTGACTTGTAAAAGAAAAACACCACTGTATTGCCACAGTAAGCTAGACAGGCAAATTTAGAATTACAACTGACAGCTGTGAAAAAACCAAGATGATGTACAGTTGTAATTGCTGGTACTAGTCTGTATTGTAATATCCTTTCACAACTTAAGACAAAAATAAAATCTAAAATTTGTATTCATAAAATTAAGTTATAGATATTATTCACATCTCTACAACATATCAACCTTTTCTCAATGAATGCCACGTTTAGATTATTTCCACAAAGCAGCCTCTATATAAAGTTACAGTATGTCCAAAGCATATTCAATTAATACAAACAAGATCAGTAGTACCATTTCTTTCTCAAGCTAATTATACATAAGTTCCACTCTCACAATAAAATAAAGTAACAAATAACTCTTATAAAATACAGAAAATTATAATATTTTATAAAAAGAACAGAATTTACTAAACAGATGATTCTGATTTTCATCTTCCAAAGGTTTCTAAACCTTTGACAAACTAACGGAGGATATAAAAATAACTTCTCTGTGAAGGAAAAAAGTTGCTACATAGCTAAATAGCGGAGTATCTTCATCCAATAATTCAGAATTCTGGGACAATTTGCAGATGTACGAATCAAGGTGGCCACCTAATGGCAGTTTTTAAATAGTAATCTCTATGTTTAAGAACTAAATACAAAAGAATTGTCTTTTAGTCTCAAATGTGATTTCAGGTTTTCCAGCCGAACCCTGAGGAAGAAAGAGTTTGAGTCTGGACTTCCTACAAGTAATGGGGTCAGAGAGTGGAGGTATTCACCTCACCGACTGTCTTAAACTCAATACATGAAATAAATTTCATTTTGGATCTGTACTGACGATTATGTTATACAGGGTGTATCCATGATGATGTTACAAATTTTCAGAGATGATGGAGGACGGCAAATAAATCCATTTGAGATAAGGAACCATAGTTCGGAAACGTTTCAGTCAAAAGTTATTAATAATCCAAGTTGTTTAACATCCGTCCATTCTTAACAGATGCCGGGGTGTCAGAATTTCGTCCCGCAGTAGTTCTTTAACATGCCGGATTCCAGTGATGGAGTTGTCATCTTTAAAAACCCTTAAAATCCACTGAACTCAGTCGGGTTTGAACCCAGCAACTTGGGATTAGTAGACCAACACCGTATCCACCACACCAATGCGGCCAGCAGTCAAAAGTTAAGGCAAAAATCGCAGGGGGGTGCTATTTAGAACATTTGTTGTAAACGGAGCAGACTGCGAAACTTGTGCAGGTAAACGGACTTAAGTGAATAGGGTTTTGCTTAACTTTTGACTCGATCGTTTCCAGACTACTGTTCCTTATCTCAAATGGATCCATTTGCCATCCTCCATCATTCCTGAAAGTTTGTATCATCATCACGGATACATCCTGTATAAGTTGAAAAATGTAGTATAATTGTTCCACCTAGTCAACACATTCAAAATTTATTCACAATTTAAAATTGCAGAAACATATTAAAACAACAGTTCATGTTTCAGCCTCATTAGGACATCTTCAGCTGTCAAGAAATAACATTGGCTTAAAGTTAATGTACTGAAAATTGCAAAACACTAGTAAAATTTATATTAAGCACACACCTATTTTATCTTAAAGTTTATAATATGAACGTAAATTTGATTCACATTTTGCAAATTTTCAATACATTATCTTAAGCCAATATTATCTTCAAGGCTGCCGATGATGTGTTTCGAACCTATGATCTCCAGACTGCAAGCTACATCTATATGGCCCCTGCAACCCATTCGGTTACACAGTACGTTTGTTTCATCTTCCCTTCGTCGAAGCTACCATGTTTAGGAGTAGATTACACTCACCGTAACAACGCTATAATCAAAGCTATACTTCCCCCTACAGTGGCATGTCGGTTTAGTTTCGTTAATATTATGAGATTTAATTTTCCACTGAAAGCGATACTCTTATCTGTGGGCAAGTGATGCTCATTGTTTAGCCATATTTGAGTAACGTGTAGGAAGACAAACAGCTGACTGACATTCGGCGTGTGCACCAATGAATTTCATTGGTTGCGACAAGCAAGGAGTTGCATGAAAGATACTTCCATCTCCATTTTTAAACCAATATTGAAACTTTAAATGGTATCTAATTAAACACTGGCTGAACATTGTTTATGCAGACATTGTCTAGGCTTAAAACTGGTCATCGTTTCTGCAGTTGGCCCAAAAATGTTTAAAAGTGCAAGTTTATGTTACTTTTATTACATCACGTATTCAGAATTAAGTTATTAACAATCTAACAAGTTTGACTCCAGTTGTCACTTATATACACTGACCATGTATCTTCTTCAAGGTACGGAATAAAAAGCACTGCACATTCTGCCGCAGCATCATATAACAAATTGCCAATTGAGTTAGGGAGAACTAAAAAAATTTCACTATTTAAGAAGTCCGATTTCAGTTTTTTATTCCAAAAACGTATAGAAATATATTAATTATTAGCACCACGCTTAAATATAATCGTTAATTTTCTCCAATGTACTGCCAACATTGTTGTGATTAACGTATATTATATTAAGAATATTAAACTTTATTTACGATGAACTTTCTTTTTTTGCTATTTTGCTTTACGTCGCACCGACAGATAGGTCTTATGGCAACGATGGGAGAGGAAAGGCCTAGGAATGGGAAGGAAGCAGCTGTGGCCTTAATTAAGGTACAGGCCCAGCATTTGCCTGCTGTGAAAATGGGAAACCACAGAAAACTATCTTCAGGGCTGCCGACAGTGGGATTCAAACCCACTATAGCCTGGATGCAAGCTCACAGCTGCGAGCTCCTAACTGCACGGCCAACTCGCCCAGTATTTACCATGTACTGTGAACCCCCAAAATTGTAAAGGGCAGTCCCTCCCTTGACCTAATAGCGTATTGGGACAATATTCAGAATAAATAAATAAATAAATAAATAAATAAATAAATAAATAAATAAATAAATAAATAAATAAATAAAAAATAATATAAATAAATAATACCCTAGAGTTCAATGGCAGCAAGATCACGTCGCCTGATTCTTCAAGCCAACATAAATGTACAATTCAATGTTAATGTTACCCACTGTATAGGCACATGTATAAATCTGTAAAATGTATTATTTTCAATAAACGGAGGATAATAGAGTCTGTTCGAGCGAGTGATTCAGCAAGTTCTGCATCAGAAACACATACTAAGCAATTCCCGTACTCAACCGTAGGTGATCAATGAGAGAGCACTACTCCTTGAGCTAACGGCATGAGCACCAGGAAGAGTCAAGAACAGCCGACATCTAATAGTTTACAATGTTAAGACTAGGTGGCGATATGCGGCGTCAGGGCGCAACAAAGCCACAGCAATGTACCTGGCTGAGTATGTTACATTTACACAATACAATCGTACAGTTCGTTTTGTCGTTCATTTTTTTATCCTGTATTCCTGAACAAGCTTTTACGTTGGCCTACAGTATTTCTGCGAGTACAGATAGAAGTCAAAAATATTTAGTTACATATGTCAAAATAATTCCTTTTGTTTCCTACGTATAACCTAAGCATGATGAATATAAGAACAAGTGTGAGGACAACTCGAGTTCAAGCGCGCCCCGCCAGGCAGTGCTTGAGTGGGAAAATTCCACAGTACCGATCAGCTGGTCTTGGGAATGATGCCAGAGAAAACTTATTACTCTGTAACTTTTAAAAACCGGTGAGTGACTGCAATTAAAATACCACAGCAGGGTACAATGGAAAAAAATCGTACATGGAAATGAAAGCTACGGCCTTCATCACACGTTGCAGAACACACAGGTTACTGGAGTGTACATATACAGATAACACAACTACTGGACTCAATTTCCATTTCACACAAGAGATATCCACTTTTAAACCATTCACTATAAAATTATCTGATTTTACTACCAAATCATCAGAGAAATGAAAATGACAAATTCTGCTATCACACGTTAACTCAGTATCCTTACATGGAATAGCTCTGGCCCATTTTTCAAATTGATTTCTATCCTTTGGTAGTGAAAAAATCGCATATCATCAACTATTTAAAGGTAATAGTTTACTATCCAACAAGATTTGTTGGTTACTGGACTTTCGAAAGCTTGCGTGAGGATTTGGCCGATTGTAAAATTAAATTAACTTATTGTTATTATTCCAATGTAAAAATCTCGCCGGATTTTCTTCATTCTGAAGAATAATCGGCACGTTAGATAATGATAAACAAGTCTGGGGATTATATCCATAACATGTTGAAGACAACAGCCAGCTCCTGAAGGATCAACTAAATTTTTTCAATGGAATCAATACAATAAAAAAATATTTCATCCCACATAGATTTTGAGTTCAGTTTTCCATTAACTACTTTCGCGGCCAGGAAAACAATGTCACATACACTTTTTGAAGGACGTCTTAAAAGCACTTCATTGTTGCTTGAACCATAGTCTTTTATTTCGGTGAGAACTGAAAATTTTCCTGTTGGGAGTTTCACGGGTCTTAATCTCACTTAAAAGGTGTTTTGGCAAATTAAGGAAAATATGAGCCACTGCTCCTGGGTCCGACTCTTTGGCTGAATAGTCAGCGTACTGGCCTTCGGTTCAGAGGGTGCCGGGTTCGATTCTCGGCCGGGTTGGGGATTTTAATCGCTTCTGATTAATTCTTCTGGCTTGGGGACTAGGTGTTTGTGTCCGTCCTAACACTCTCCTCTTCATATTTAGACAACAGACTATGCTACCAACCACCACAGAAACATGCAATAGCGATTACATCCCTCTATAATGGGTTGGCATCAGGAAGGGCATCCAGGCGTAAAACAGGGCCAAATCCCCCCCCCCCCCCCACACACACACACACACCCGAGACCCCACACGTGTGGGAAAACGCGGTATGAAAAGAAGAAGATGAGACACTGTTCCTGGACGTATTTCCATCTAACATTAGAGATTTCCTCTTTTAAACCATTCGCTATAAAATTGTCTGATTTTACTATCAAATCATCAGAGAAATGAACATGACAAATTCTGCTATTACGTGTTAACTCGGTATTCTTCCATGGAATAGCTCTGGCCCATTTTAAAAATTTATTTCTATCCTTCGGTAGTGAAAAAATCGCACATCATCCAACTACTCTACCATAGCCTGACAGCCAGGCTCATAACAGTATGGCGTGTTGAACTATTAAATTAATCAAGCCACATAAGATACATGCTTGAGGTACACAACACACAATGAACAACTGAGTTTATCAACTGAAAGCAAAGAAAATTCAATTTATTCACTGAAAGATCTTGCACAGTAACATCTCTCGCACGTTTTATACCCGGCTTGCCGGAACTACTGGAGCGCGCGTTGGAAATAATCGCTTGCAGTGCTTGCAGTAGCGGGACCACAAACTACCATGTTATAATGGCCGAGTCCTCACACTTGGTCTTATATTTGTCATGACCTAAGGAAATTAATATAATTAAACGTATTTACTTAATTACCTAAAGGCGTTTGATTTAAAAAAAATGTATTTTGTTTACTCACCATATAATCAAATGCAATGAAAAGAATTAGACATTGGGTACAAATACGCACCCCTTCAATAGTTGTAACTGAGAGTCGTGCAAGCGGCTGCTAGGCTGTACTGTTACTTTACCTGCCTGAGCTGGAGCGCTGCTTAACGAGCCGAACTGTGCCCGCCTTTGTACTAGACATACTTCGCAATAAATATTACATCCTTAAAATTATGTATCGCTATTTCATGGTGGAAGAACCGGAAAATTTATAAGAACATGTATGGTAAGTTAGGCCAATCTTCCTTCCATCTTACTGATTTACAAAAGAGGCGTCTAGTATCAAAACCGACCAAGTCACAAAATTTACGAAAATGAGTTAAGGTTATCAATTTGAAGTAGAAGTATAGCACTATCACGTGAAACAAGAATATGCGTTAAAATCGTCCATGTCTTCATGTTATAGACCACTGAATTCTCGGTCGTGCAACAGAATCAGCCAAGTCATGCAGCCAGTGAATTCAAAACCGGCCAAGTCAAGGAACGAGCGACAATCTTTATGATGCAGCATTATGTCTGGAATCTTGTGCTGTTCATTAAGCAACAATGTGATAATACCAGTAGGCAAAATCGTTCCTTGTAATGTATATTCTTTGAAGTCATTATATTTTGTTTTTTGTTCGTTTGCAACACTGATTTACGTATTCGCGGGCTTCTTACCGTCATTGGCGCCAAAGCAATCCTATTTCCGGTGTGCTCGTATTTTGTCATTATTGTGTGCTGTAACGTGGATATTGTTCCGAGTGGAGAACTGAAAGATTTACTTTCATACCTTGTGAAATAGTACAAAATTGCAACAAAAACGGCCAAGTCAAAATTTAAATTAACAAAAAAGATGGGTTAATTATGAGTTAGATTTCTCAAAACAGCGGAACTTTAATATTAAACCATTAAGGATATAACTGTGAAAAAAAAATCTTTTCTGACCATCATTGCTTTGTCTCTACAGGTTTTTCGTCCATATTGAAAAATATGCCTTGAGTGACTTGGCCGGTTTTGATACTAGACGCCTCAAAAGCTTCTCTATCAGTAGAAAAGTGCTGTTGATTAGAAGAAGCAGCAGTGGCAGATTTTGCCTGTCTGAGAAAACCTCTGTCAAAGATTTGTTGAAAGCAATTGCCCTATAGCCTCGAGTTTACTGTCGACAACCTCTCCAAGTTTTCATCACCAATAGACGCCCTGAACTGTTTGTGTTTTAGTCACCTGACTAAATATCCTCCCACATTCAGCGGTATTGTGAGGGATTGTTAAAATCCCAAGAATAACACAAACTAATCTATCAGTGAAGTACTTGCAAACTGATGAGGAAAAATTCCTCCTCCTCGTCATGCTTCAGATGCTCTACGAATTGCGAAGTGCAACTACCAATGACCAAGTCGCAATCATTCTTCTGGTTTCCCCTGCTGTGGTAATCGACTACCAAAAGAGAGAATTTAACCACTGAAGGTTGTACAAATTTCAATATCAAATTCCTTAATGTGCCCAGCAACAGATATAGCAGTAAATGGATGTGAGGCACGCTTGACTGCAAAAATACATTTAGTTTTATCAAATGTAGGTTTAACATTTGATAAAAATAGATATACAGCCTCATTTAAATTTGATGAAGGGAACATAAAAATCTTTTCTTTTCGAGACAGACTGCACTTAATGAAGGAATCCTGTTTAGTTGTTTTGGGTGAAAAAGTACGTAGGACTGGTGATTCATTGGGTCTTTTCCTTGAAGGGGCAGCACCCTCAACTGATGTTTGTTTCATCTTTGGAATACCGTAAAATGAGGTGAATGGGAACGGTTTTATAGTATTTTCTGTCACTGTTTTCTTCATTTAGATAATTTAATAGATTTCTGCATGTGGCAGTGTTGACAAGGTCAGATAACTTGTTATGGTACATGAAATGAACAGTTTGGTCCCAAGAGTTATGTGATATTGACCGAAAAATTAGTGTTGCCATTCACCCCAAATATGGGATCAATAGGAACAGATACATAAGTGTCCCGTCTAAACCTATTCACCTCATACTCGGGTGAAAAGGAACACTGAAAACCTTTAAAAAATGTTATTTAAGATCTGAAAAATGTATAAACATTAAAAAATAATACAATAAGGTAATTGTCATCCTAAAACATGTTACAAAAAGTTACCATTCATGGAAATTTACATTGAATTTCATGAGCCTCTTCTCAAAAGCTTAGAGTGGTTTACCAGAACAACAAATGACTTATCAGTTTCAAAGACATCTTCATGTTCGGGCTTTTAAAAATTTGTCCGCTATCAACTTTACTTGGCACATACTTCATTACTGTGAACCATTCATTATCAGCACTGATGAATGATTCAATGAAATAGGATTTCTTTTAAGAAATTGGGCAATTTGATTATGCCGTGGATGGAGAAGAAAAATCCACCATAACCCAGTCACCTTCTTCAATTTGTGCTTTCTTCAAATACACACTTCTCATTATTTCTTCATCCGGATATGGTTCACAGTTGCAGTCCTGCCTTACGTGTGATTTAGAGTTCTGATTCTGGCGTTCATTGGTTGGGATGGGCAACTTTCTTTTACTGGCATGTTTATCAGTAGGAGCTTCTTTTTCATTTGAGATCTCCTTCTGCTGTTGCTAATCATCTGACAGATGTCCTTCTCGGCCATCATTTTCCAAGTCATCAGCTTACACGCTCTGACCAGGAGGAATGTTTAGTTTTCTCTTTCTAATTCTTACTGTCCCAGGACTGAACATCATATCATTGAGTACAGAAACAATGCAGTCATCAGTGATACCATTGGTTCCTTCAACATCGTCCATTCTTCTGCTGATGAACGAGGCAAGCAACTTAGAATACGGTTTCTGTTCTGTTTTGACACATTCGCCGAGATAAAACATTTTGGTGACGGATAAGGAAATTGAGGGCAAAGTCATGACCTGGCATATTGTTTCTGAACCTCTTTACAGTGACTCCTCTTCTATCAAGATAAGCCTTAACAATACATTGAAGGTCGTATGCATCAAATGGATAAACAGAGGAAGAACACGTCACCACCTGATCAACGAAACGCTTTTCAGTATCAACACCAAACAATGTCTGTCCATCTTTTGGCTTCATTTCTATTCTTTCTTCACTTTTATTACATTTCATATGTCTGTATAACACGGTTGTAGGAGTGCCATATTTCTCTGAACATTTTCTGTATGATCATCCTCTTTTAATATCCTCTAATGCAGCAGAAATTGTTTCTGGTGGGTGTTCCTTGTGGATTTTCCCCCTCTAATCTCATGTGTATTGCCTTGGCATCTTTCTTGTTCAACTGGAATACAGATTAAAATAAGGGATAAAATTATCAAACAGCATTTATATGAAGACTGTATTCACATTTAACCTTCATTTTACACATCATCTAAGTGTTCCCATTCACCCCATTTTTCAATGATGTTGTTCACTAATTGTGCAAAGTGTTTACATAGAAAAGTGTGGTTATATCTCATGGTAAAATTATATTTAACTGTATCACAAAATGGCATAGTTACTTATTCTAGACATTAAAAGCAGTTACCTCCAAATGATTTTCTAACCCAGAATATTTTATGGTCTTTAATAGCTATAAAAAATACAAGGATTCCTTATTGCGCACTATTGTTGCTACAAATTATTGTTATCCTTTCAGAGCACATTCAAATGGCAGGAAATAAGGATAGGAAACATATGGGTGAAAAAAGTCCCACTGAACTACTTTACATACGATGCAAACCTTCCATAAGATTAATTCCCTACTATGTGTTCCCTTTCACCCCATTTTACGGTAGGGTAAGTTTCGAGACTTCCAAGCTGACCTGCCGTACCGGACTTCACTTCACAAATGAGCAGACTGGACAAAGGCTGCCACTGTTCCAACAACCTGCATAAACATTTGCCCACAGAAAGCAAACGGTGCACAGATGCTTTAAAATTTTCCTTGTCTCGACATTGTACAACCTACTTTACCTTGTACCGACACAAATAGGTCTTATGGCGACGATGGGATAGGAAAGGACTGGGAGTGAGAAGGAAGTAGCCGTAGCCTTAAGTAGAGTCGCAACATTTTCCTGGTGTGAAAATGAGAAACTACGGAAAACCATATTCAGAGCTGCTGCCAGTGGGGTTCGAACCCACTATCTCCCGAATGCAAGCTAACATGTTAAAAATTAAATAACTGGAGGTTCAACCTATTCAATACTCAAAAGAAAGAAACGTAGCAATCACATTTCTATTTAAATGGGACCGGTTTCGACCTTAGTCTAGGTCATCATCAGCCATAAAAAACATGTAAAATGTTTAAGAATGTTGGAGGTCAGTTTTTCACTGTTAGGCACAAAGACACGACATCACATTCTGTTCTGCACAAAGTCACAACATTAACAATCAACTTGCGAAGATCAAAAAGGCTTGAATTCGCAGACGAACAGATCTGTAGATGAAAGCCGCCAGCTCCCGGTGACTACGTGGCACACTCAAGGTCACGCGCTGCGGCCAAACACCAAAGCAGAGTGGAGAACGTTTCGAAGGTCCAGAACCTGTCACGGCTGCGGGAAGCCAAGTACGTATATAAAAATGTACGATGCCAATTAGTATAACCGAACGAGCACCCGTACTCCAGCTAAGATCTTGGTAAACAGTTGATTTGAAAAAACAATTGTAGAGAGAAGAAAAAAATGTAGTAAAAAGCGCAATATCGGAAAACAAATGAAAACTTATATGCACAGTGCGCTATTTAAAAAAAATTTTTTAGGTTATGATTGAAGTAGTCGAAGTTGGCGCAAGACAAAAATTTTTGAAAGAGGAGAATAAATTAAACGAGGAAGAGTGATAGTGAAATAAGAGAAAGAATAAAAGAAATTGAAGTTAGATGGTAATGAGGAAAGATAAGATAGGGAAATGAAGGAGGGGTAGTTTAAGGTGGGTTAGGAGGGTGGGTTATTGGAGGTAGAAAATGTGGGTGGGAACTATGTAAGACATGGAAAATAGAATTGGGGTTTTGGAATTTGGAATTTTTGAGAAGAAGAATTAGGAAGTCAAAAAGGATATTGGGTTTTTCAGAAATGTCGTTTAAATTGAAATTAGGGTTGAAGTACTGGTCAAGGTGGATAAAGCAATTTTCAGTAATGTTTAAGAGGGGGCCTTTGTTAATGATTTTAAGTATGTTTATGTCATTGTCAATACTGGTGAAATTATGTTTGGAGTCTTGTATGTGCTGTCCTATGGCAGAGAATCTGTTGTATTTAATGGCGTTGACATGTTCAGAGTACCTGATATTGAAGTTGCGGCCAGTTTGTCCGACGTAGGAGGAACTGCAGTTGTTACATTTAAATCTGTATACACCAGATTTAGAAAAGGCATTAGACTTATTTAGAGATTTAGAGTTGTGTAAGATATCAAGACTTCTATTGTTAGTTCTAAAAGAAATTTTCATATTATGTTTTTTAAAGATATTAGTTATTTTATAAGCATCCTGAGTAAAAGTGAAGGTGGAAAAAGCAGTTGGTTTTATTGTGTCTTTAGATAAAGTGGTTTTTGGACGGTGTTTGAATTTGTTGATGATGCGGTTAATGAAGGAGTTGTTAAAGCCATTAAATTTAGCAATGTTGCGGATGGTGTTTAATTCATTATTTAAATCTTTTTTGGACATAGGGGTGTTGAAGGCACGAAAAATTAAGCTGTTATAAGTAGCACGTTTATGAGCTTGGGGGTGCGAAGAATCTTGTCTTATTGTAGTTGCTGTTTGGGTTGGTTTTCTGAAAATTTTGTAAAATAAAGAAGAAGGATGTCTAGTAATAGTTAGGTCTAGAAAATTAAGAGTTTGGTTGTGTTCTGATTCAAGGGTGAATTTAATGTTAGAGTCTAAGTTGTTGAGATGAAGAAGTGTAGAGGCTGCGTTGGTTGATTCCTCATTTAATATTACCAATGTGTCGTCGACATATCTCGCCCAAAAGAGGATGTTGGAGAAATTATTATTATTATTAATTCTTGTGTTTTCTAAGAAGTCGAGGTAAATTTCAGCAAGAATGCCAGAAGCAGGTGAGCCCATAGCCAAGCCATGACAGGTTTTGGACCTTCGAAACGTTCTCCACTCTGCTTTGGTGTTTGGCCGCAGCGCGTGACCTTGAGTGTGCCACGTAGTCACCGGGAGCTGGCGGCTTTCATCTACAGATCTGTTCGTCTGCGAATTCAAGCCTTTTTGATCTTCGCAAGTTGATTGTTAATGTTGTGACTTTGTGCAGAACAGAATGTGATGTCGTGTCTTTGTGCCTAACAGTGAAAAACTGACCTCCAACATTCTTAAACATTTTACATGTTTTTTATGGCTGATGATGACCTAGACTAAGGTCGAAACCGGTCCCATTTAAATAGAAATGTGATTGCTACGTTTCTTTCTTTTGAGTATTGAATAGGTTGAACCTCCAGTTATTTAATTTTTAACATCAATAATTTCAATACGGAACAATGAAATTTTTATCTTTAAATGCAAGCTAACAGCAGTGCGCCCCTAACCGCACGGCACCAACTCACTCGGTCCGATTCCTTAGCTCTTTGTACATATGATGGCTTCCGCATAATCACACATTAATTCAATAACACTTCTAATAACAATTAAGAACACTGCCACTACAACTTTAAACAATACAGGAGTACTATGGTTTTATTATAAAACTTAATGTCTCAAAAACCGACTGTTGCTACAAGGCTAAAAATTACATATCTCTATTCCCTCACAGGAAGTATGTGAGTGAGATGATTGGTCTCTTTTAAGCCTTCTGAAAATAGTATGAACTCATGCTTCACAGGTGTGAATCAATCATGCACTTAGATGCCATTACCTAGCAAATGCATAGATTAATATATTCCCTCATGCGTCCGCACGATTATGCGAAGTGCAATGCTATTTGTCAAGTGATAAATTAAAATTCACCAGAATTGTATCCAAATGGTTACTAAAATCTCTACAAAAGTTACTAGTCGCTAACTTTGAAATTCTGTCACTAAATTACTAAAAAAGACTCCAAATGTCCAAATCTAGCGAGTAGTTTCTAGAATCGACTGGACTGATGTGAACGAACACACACACAGCACGCGAGAACGAGAGATTGACAATCAATACACAAGTTTCAATAAACATTGCACATAAATTTCTCGTATTAATAAACGTCGATATTTCATTTGAAAGCTGCGGCCAATGAGCGAAGGACTTCCGACCACTGACATACAAAGCTGAAATGGCGGGACTTGAAAACAAATGTTTGAAGTTCACCAAAAAATAAGCTATAATCGGGAGGCAGGAGAAACTGTCAAAAATCGGGAGTCTCCTGCCTAAACCGGGAAAGTTAGCAGGTATGCATAAGACGTGTCATTGTGATGAGTATTTTAATATTAAATCTTTACTTGACTTGAACTAAATTTCAACAACTCACACTTGCTTCATAAATTTTATCTTTAATTCATGCCTTGCCTTAACTTGATTTTGACTGATGGCCTCTAGCAAGACCGAACTTAGTTTCATGAAATATATGTAACTTTTTTAAGGTTACAATAAATAGTATTGAATAGGTGGAAACCCTTAGCTTTTTTTCACATTATATTTACTTACATTTACTATACTGAATTGTACTGACTAAGGTGAATTTTTATTTTAAAATTCTCCTTTTTCAAAGGAATTTCATGTATTATACGTCATAAATATGGACCATTGTGAACGTAAGATTCATACATAGCCTTCGGCGGTACCATCTGAGGAACCAACCAGCCTCTAGACAAAATTCGTTATGCTGCTTCTAAAGTTTTCTGGACAGTACAGACCCTTTAAAAAATCCTTTCATCCTATGATTATTACAGAAAGTACTTCAATTTGAAAAATAGATTGCTTCCTTGGACTATGTGCTAATATCACAGCTTTCTTTTCGGTTTCCAATATTTTAAGATCACTTTCACTTTTCTTAACTTTCTGACTTGGTGGCCACCTTGTTCTTAACATAACGTCCAAACAATCTCTATACAATTTACAAGAAACTCTGCTTGACAATGTCGTACGAGCAGTTACCTTTAACATTTCTTACAAGAACGTCTTCGTGAACTGCTGCGCACTGGAGTCCCTTTCAGTTGCTGCAAATTAAATGTACGACGAGACCTTCTTTCCTGACTAACTAATCCCTTGACCGAGTAACTGGAGCTTGTCTCATCTAATTTTGGCTGTACATTATGTCGTTCTTTAACAGATGAGATCAACCTGGACTGATGTGCAACCCTCTTCACCAGTCTTCTTGTATTTACATCCTCCCTACTTACAACACCTTTTGTACAAACTGAATTCACTTGTTTTGATAAGTTCTTATTTGACAGCGAAGTTTGTGAAACTCTTGTAAGCAAGACCCTACTTTTTGCTGTCAACTGTTCCGACTGTGATTTTAAGACCACTGAAGAGGAAATATGAAGAATATTTTCTTCTGAAGAAGACTTGTTATGGACAGATCTTCTCTTTGGTTCAGATCTTACTTCAACACTGTATTTTCTTCGCTTTTTGCTGTTAGCAATGTTTTCTTTCTCAACACTATCTTTCATGCCTAATTCCAAAACACTAGGTTCACCTGGGGGCACTATTTGCTGAAGATAAGAGTCAGATTTCTGAGACTTGGATGGGAAAACAGTCCTAGAATTTCCTTCTGCTTTAAAGGTGTCTTTCTCCTTCATGAACTTAGAAATATGTCTCAAATTAAAACCTTCCCTGACTGAAATTCTGTGCAATTTCACGTAAGCTCTACTCAAAGGTGTAGCTCCTGCCTTAACTGGGTTAATTCTGTGAATACTGAGATGCTTTTCACTTGAGCAATCAGTTGATTGCGTCATAGGCTGTATTCCACTAGCCCTAGCTGACTCTTTACGCAATTTTAGCAATGCAGCAGTGGCGGCAGGTGATTTGAAAATTACAACCGAAACATTGGAACATTTCAAATTTTGTTTGAAATTAGATTCCAAGAGTCTTGGTGAGGATAAGACCAAAGAATTGGTCTTAGTGTGTGATGAAGCAAGGGATCCTTGTGGTAAATGTTTCTGCCTACACAACTTCCTCACACGAGACACCTCTGTTACACTCGCAGCTTGTGGTGATGCATCTGGCTTTGTTTCTGCTGCCTCTCTACACAACTCTGAAACACGAGAGGCAGTAGAATTTACTGTAGACTTCTCAGATTCACTAACAGCAATCGGGGAGTTTGATCTTCTGGTAGCACTGGTTTCCTCACATATCACAGATGATCTTGTAGGTCTACAACGCATCCCTATTTCTTTAGTTTTCACTGGTGAATCTACTTCCACTAAGCGTGTAGTTATTGCACATGAACTAGTTTTCGACGAACAAGAGAGTTTAGTCGATCTGCCTGTAGTGCGAAGAGTTTTTAATTTGTTAGAGGTAGCAGAGGCAGAAAATCTGTTAAGTGAGCTTCTTTTTGCAGCTGTATTTGACGAAGTAACTGGTTTTGTGTGCGATGAATGCCTAACAGATTTTTTCATAATTACGCTTGATGATCTTGTACACCTAACAGGTTGTTCAACAGAAGCAGAGGCTGACTGCATATCCGATGCTATGTTTTGTGGTGGAGCAATAATTCTCCTTGAAACTTTACCTGTCGTCCTTCGGAGCTGAGAAGACTGCACTGAAGTAGCTGATAAAACTGACCTAGAAGATCTTTTCAGCGCTGAATCATGCATACTGTGCTTCAATGATGTAGAATCAGAAATGGCTGATCTTGTAACTTTATGCTCAGGTTTCATTTCAACATTAGATGTAGAAGAGAATAGTTGAGATTTATCCAAATCATCAGTAGCTGATGACTTCCTTGTAGCTCTAGGAGGCTGTACGAAGGTGGAATCGGGTGATTTTGAAATGCGCTTCCTCAAATGAACAACTCTGTTCTTCCTTGAGTAGGTAACTTTTGATTTAATTGACGATTCAACAGATTTTCTCATTTTCATAGATTTAACTGGTGGTGTAAAAGATTTTCTTGAACGGTAAGATGCTATGTTTTGTGGTGGAGCAACAGTTTTCCTTGAAGCTTTACCTGTCGTCCTTCGGAGCCGAGAAGACTGCACTGAAGTAGCTGATAAAACTGACCTAGATCCTTTCAGTGCTGAATCATGCACAATGAGCTTCAATGATGTAGAATCAGAAATGGCTGATTTTCTTGTAACGTTATGCTCAGGTTTCATTTCAACGTTAGATGTAGAAGAGAATAGTTGAGATTTATCCAAATCATCAGTAGATGATGACTGCCTTGTAGCTCTAGGAGGTTGTACGAAGGTGGAATCGGGTGATTTTGAAATACGCTTCCTCAAATGAACAACTCTGGCCTTCCTTGAGTAGGTAACTTTTGATTTAATTGACGATTCAACAGATTTTCTCCTTTTCATAGATTTAACTGGTGGTGTAAAAGATTTTCTTGGACAGTAAGATTTTAAACGTGGAGACTGTTTCACAGCAATGGTAGCTGATAAAGATGGAGCCAATTCTTTTACAGAGCTATCGTAAGGAGAAGTAACAGATTTTGTTGCATGCAGTTCAGTTAATGGTGGAACGGTTTCTTGAACATCACTTTGTTTATCAGACTTTACTGAATTAGGAGACTCAGGGGATGTTCTTACTGGTCCTTTCAACTGAGGAACATCAGATCTTGGAGGGCTCTGTCCCCTTACAGCCAGTAATGCTAAATCACGGACACATTCTTCTGATGCATTTGCTTCAGATAATTCCTCAATGTTATTTGAAGTGGATAATAATTTTTCAGGATTAACTTTCTTGTAAGTAGAATCAGTTGACTCTTTACCCAAACTCTTCACAGAAGTAGGTTTAGTTGAGGATTTAAAGGATCTCCTCAACTGAATCCTTTTAGATCTTTGAGGACAGTTTTTTTCTACAATACTTCTAATAGTTGATGGAGATACTGCATGGGAAGGAATTGTGTCTGTCATGTTAATATGATCTAACTGATTTTGTTCACATTCAAAAGACCTACCCAACCTAACAGTACTAGTAGTATGCGAAGGTTGAGTCTGCTCATTCAACAGAACACATTTCGATCCTGAGGTAGAATTATCTATTATTGGTGAAGTTGATTTTACAGCAGAATTAATATCAGGTGATGTGGAAGATTTTGCTTCACAAGGGGTAACTGATTCTTCATTACGTATTACCAGTTCTTCCTCACTATGCACTGTTACAGCAGTGTCAGATGAGGATATAACCGATTTTATCAATCGAGGAATTCTACACTTTACTGGGTAAGACGGTCTAACAGAGCAGCTGCTTCTTATCAGCGAAGGTGTTTCAATAGATGGTATTCTCTTTGTCGGTGAAGGAGATTTGTTGGAGGATGTGGAAATTGAGTCAGAAACACATGAATCAGAGCATGGTGTAACACATTCTTCAGCAACGAATGACGAAAGAGTAGACTTAGGCACACTCCCCAAATGAGTAGATTCAGGTGATTGTGTACATAAATCAGCCAACTGGGCAATTTTAGTTTTTAGAAGTTCGAATTGTCTTTCGGATGGTGTAGAGGGTTCACTTAGAGCTACTGATTTCTTGTTCAGAGATGATACATCAGATGATTCCAGAGTAGTATCAGGTGATATGACAGATTTTCTCCAATGAGCAACTTTAGATTTAGCAGAGCATCTAACCTGCCTCCTAAATCTATTAGCTTTGTACTTAATGAGACGAGCTAGTCTCACTGTGGGAGAAGTTTTAACCAATGACCCAAACTTTATTAAAGATTTAGATGATCTTATGGAAGAACCAGAAGAAAATGATTCTTTCAGGAAACCTTCATTAAATTCATCCAGAGTTTGCTTATCACTAGACGTGTCTTTTGTACTATCAGGTGTGGTAGCATCACTGTCACCCAACACCAATTCATGTTTCATTACATCAGTTTTCTTCCATGTGCGTCTCCTCTTTGTAACATAAGGAGCATAAAATTCCTCTGTGCACTCAGCAACATTGTATGGTATAAGTGCTGTTCCATCATTGACAGAGTTTCCTGATGAGGTGAGAAGATTTGAGTGAGGAATCAGTTTAGTGGAACTGTTCGAGGAAACTGCTGTTGTCAGAGATTTCAACATTGAGAATCTTTCAGAGGCCTTTCTACTCCACGGTTCTGAATCATCCCTTGAAACTGTACCAGGTGACTCTTTGCTAGGGGCTGAATCTGTCTGAGAAGCTGCATCTGCATAAAAATTTCTAGCGTCATTTACAGTAACTGTGGACAGCTTCTTGCTTATAATTCCTATTTCTTCCGACAACATAGGAGAGACCACTTCTACTTTTCTGTCCATGGCTGAACTACCAACCTCCCCATTTTCTGGCTTG
This sequence comes from Anabrus simplex, assembly GCF_040414725.1. NCBI lineage: Eukaryota > Metazoa > Arthropoda > Insecta > Orthoptera > Tettigoniidae > Anabrus > Anabrus simplex. The sequence continues at coordinate 99,549,990 of NC_090277.1, read as the reverse complement.
CTTACAAAATTCTGAACAATGTAATGAAAAAGATGTGCCGGGGTTATTACCATTTCACATTCTGACCCGAAATCACCCAGCCAAATTCTGACTTTATCCTCCACTATATTGTATGGCCTTCCTGGCTCGCTACTGATATGCTCAGCAGAACTGTAATCAGAACCAATAATTTCCTTGACAGAACTCATTTCTGGTTTATCATTATCGGTAGCTATTAAACTAGAATTAGGATTTAAAATTTGAACAGAAATTCCATTTCTTTTCAATTGATCAACATCAAATGTAGGAACAACATCCTTACAAATGACAATATATGTCTTCACACCATCAACCGAGACTGAATTCTTGCCAGTAACATTCTCGCAATGAGCATTGTTATCTTTGGAATCAATAAGCAAGCTTTCTTCAACTTCAAATGATCCATCTCTCCCACTAGACGAGTTTCCTTCTATTTCACGTTGCAAGTTCTCATTAATAGAACTTAATGAATTTTTATTGAATGCGTTATCACCCACTGCTCTCCTCCAGTTTTCATGCTTCTCTTCCTCATCTTCAGATTCAAGTTCAATTACAGGTATATCAGAATCACTTTCATTACCAGAGTGTGTTTCTTCGATAGTACTACCTTTTGATGATCTCATTTTTGCTGCTTCTTCACTGTCAGTTTCTAGGAAGGAAAGATCTCCCATTATATGTGGTGAATTATCCATGTTGTAGCTATTATTACTGTTATTGATGCACTGACTTTCACTTACAGGATTATCTGGACTCCTTTCGTCATTAACTACCAAAGGATGAGCATCTTCTTCCGACAGAGCCACCAACGTGCTGAAGTCGACAGAGGGACTTGAACTACTGACAGCAGTTGTATTAGTACTTTCAATTGTTTCATTTGGAATAATATCAGGAAGCTCAAGAAGGTTAAAATAATCATCGATAGGTTTGACGTCCTCTGAAACAAAAAAGAACAAAACAAAAAGAAGATTAAATAAATTTAAATACGGATGATGGAATGTACTACAGCAAGGTCAGGTGAAATACATAAGACTAGTAAATGAAAGAAATTATTATGGGGCAGAGTAAAATCAACCTTTAAACCCGACGAGTGCTACGCCCACCTATATTAAAAATTAAAAATAATTGAAGTTCAACCAATTCAATACATAAAAGAAAGAAATGTAGTAATTACATTCTTATTTAAATGGGACCGGTTTCGACCCTAGTCCAGGTCATCGTCAGCCGTAAAAACAAGTAGGTGAAATCACACAATGTTTATGAATATTGGAGAAATAGGTCAGTTTCACACTCTGTCAGGCACAAAGTCACAACACTATCAAATAATATATGAAGATTATAAATAACTTGAAGTCGCAGACGAATAGATTTGTAGAAGCAAACCGCCAGTTCCCGGTGATCAGCGCGGTACATTCAAGGTCATGCGCTGCGGTCTCGAACGCCAAAGTAGAGTGGAGAATGTCTTGAAGGTCCAATATTTGTCTCGGTTGCGGGAAGTTAAGTACGTATATAAAAAATATATGACGCAAATCAGTATAATTGGACTAGGGTCGAAACCGGTCCCATTTAAATAAGAATGTAATTACTACATTTCTTTCTTTTATGTATTGAATTGGTTGAACTTCAATTATTTTTAATTTTTAATGTTAATAATTTCAATACGGAACAATGAAATTTTTATCTTTAAACGCCCACCTATAGACGGGCTGACGCGGCTGGCCCAGCACTGCTACGCCCATCTATAGACGGTGCATGACAACTTTAATTTTTTTAAGTTTCCCGGTTCACTCTCGAGTGCCAATTTGATCTATGGCATGATCTGCCATCTGTTGGGCATTATGCGGAAGTAACTGATCACGGCTTATAGCTCTGGGAATATCTTACCGAGCTTTTTATAGGCGTCTCTGGAGTTCATCTGTGATGTAAACAAGCATGGCAGAACAACGAGCTAGTTGCTCCCGCAGAGATGTTATTTCGGATCAAAGAATCTTTCAGTTATTAACAACAGCAGAAGACTTTAATGAATTGTTAAGCAATTTTGGAAGTGAGATGATACAGAGTGTGCTGAAAATACTGTAAGCGAAAAAGAAACACAGCCTCCTTCTAAACAAAAGAAGAAAAACACTGTGAATTCAAAAGCTATTTCATTACTACTTTCGTGGTGGATGGATGACTTTTCTCCACCAGACTTTCAAGTAACTGTGACAGACTCTGGGAGTAATGTTTGATGACAACCCGAAAATCACTGATTTTTAAAAAACTATTGTGCCAGTGGAGTCGTGCAACTGGTTGCTGATGAAACAAATCGGTATCACAAATAACTGGTGGAAAATATTGAGCTGTCGCCACATTCCAGGTTTAGAAAGTATTTTAAAATATGAACTTATGCACTTGTAAGGAGTTACATGTACAGTATTAGTTCCCTACAGATTTTAAAAAATCATTCTATTTTGGACTCTTTACTTTGTATAAAGGTGTGTGTGTGTGTGTGTGTGTGTGTGCGCGCGCGCGCGCGTGCATGCGTGCGTGTGTGTTTTTCACTAACAGCGTAATTTTGCTTTCTCTCAAAATAATATTGAACTTAAGTGTAGGATTTTCCATTTGCATTTAGATTTATAAAGAACCAACATTTATTTTACTCTAATCACCCCACTGATAAGTTAAAAATTGAGGCTTCTATAATTTATTTTACATATGAATGAAAAACTCAGCAATGAAGTACCAAACAGTCAACTGGTAACTCAGCACTTAAAACGTTAATGACTTAATTGGTGGAAGGAAGGATTCAATAGGTTTGGATTTAAAACCAGCGAAACAAAAACATTAAGTGTTCAAGCATTTGCAAACTTCTACAGTTCTGTCTCACAGCTTTCATGTAAAAAAAAAAAAAAAAAAAAAAAAAAAATCTCCTTAAAAACTAAGGTGTGAATGTAAAAACCCTACCTGCTTCCCATCCTATGGACTAGAAATGAGGTGGTCCCGCGGGCACAAAGCCTTGTAAGCGGACGGGCAGGCGGTGGACGTATTATTCAGCCACAGTGACGACGTGCTTACGTCGCAGGTTGTGATGGTTAATGCCAGTCAGACCCTCATTGCAGCAATACCCGAGTTCAAAATGGTGGCAGAAACTTGTGCCACTGCCAGATCCATAAACTTTATAATTAAATTTGTCGAAAAATGAAGATCACATATTCTGCTTTTGGCCGACAATTGCTTCTTATCTTTCCGCGAAATAAGTCTCGCTCACTTAGCAAACTTTATTTTCTTTTGGTGGTGTAAAAAAAATCATCTACCATCAAGCTTCCTTCTGTCAGCCGATTTACAACTAGGAACAAAACTGGTTGACTGCACACACAAAGCACTGCACAGATACTAACACAGGCTTTCAGAAAATATTTAAACAGGAAATTCCCTCGATAGGCCTAAAAATTATCACCACGAGTTTTACGCATGCACGCTATTACCATTGTTGACAATTAGGTGCACGTGTTGTTGCAGCCGGTGCGTTGCGACTGCAGCACCACACTCCAGCGGCACCACCAACGACAATGTTGAGAAAGCAGTGTGATCACACTTGGTATTCTATTCGTCATGGCACAACATTGCTTATTATGACATAGCGTTCTAAACAGCGTATTTTTTGTCTTATTTTCAGAGAAATGAATCGAGTATAACATTCAATGTTGGTTTCTGTTTGTTACATATTTGGGGATGCTGACAACAATGTAAAACTTATTTTCAAACTCTTGTTTTCAGTAGATTATAAATTTCAAATAAGTCTGACTGTTAAATAGTGTGTCATGTCACAAAAGGAATGGAAAACGTTTAATATTAAAGAAAAGTCGCAAATCATAACTGTGATTACAAAATGGAAAATCAATTGTAAGCTTTGCAAAGGAATCGGGAAGGATGGAAGAGGGTTAAGCAAGCAATTGCCTACGATGATATTAGGCTTAAAGATAGTCTTGATATTGCGCCTTCTGAGAATATTGCCAATCCTCTCTGTGACAGATTGTAGGTATATCAAGACGGCCAGACTCAAAGGAGAAGAATCATGTGATTATCTGCCCTTTGGCTTAGGATGTAGCATTTCGTCAATCTGTTTCATTGAACAGCCATTACTCACGAATGTTCTCTTTAGGAATTCAAGTTCACCATATAACTTATTCTCCACATAAACCTCCCTTGCTCGGCTGATAAGGGTGCTAAGTGGGGTAGTGAAAGGATCTGAGGATATCTATTATAGCTCATTCCATGTTAAGAAAACAGTATTGTTCTTATGGACCTATAATGAATGAACACACCCCCCTCTTAGACACTCACAATTCCTCATGATTGAGGAATATTACTATGTAATTTATATTGTATTATGAAAGAAAGAAAATGGTTGAGGCATGCTTTTGCCCATGAGTTATTAAAATAATTACTTAATATTTTCTATTTAATAAATACATTCACAGGGAGGAAGCACGAAGGCGGTAACAGCCATCGCTTTGTTGCCTTCCTTCATTTTCCTCCTGAACTGCTATGGTACATGTTATGCTGTCAACCGCCGACAGCTTATCACTGCTGAAGAGGAGTCCTCTATTTATGTGTGTGTTCTAATATTCTTATATTGTACAGCAGTTGTTACTGAAGATTTTGATGCCGTGGTGTTCAGTGATACATCACGGCATGACATACTGATACAGAAATTCACTATGATGATTATCTATGCTTGATTTCGTTATTTAGCTTTTGTTTCTTAAACTGATTTTATTTTTGCCACATTTTCACAAGCACATTTAATTGTCAGAGATGCCAACTTTCGAGAAAGGCAACTCGTAATGCAGCCGCTAAAGCACCGGGGGAGGGGTCGTAGATTTTTTTTTTTAGAGATCTTACAACAGTTTTGAGTTCATATTAGCGCGGGATTCAGTCTTGTTCTTCCTCATCATGCGCATCTGAAAAATCGCGGCTACACACACTACAAAACACGTGTGAATTAGATTTTGAGGAACGCAGTAAACAGGGCCATTCTTTTGAGTTTTCCTCCCTAAATTTTTGAACTATTTTTGGTTTATTACTAGCGTCACTAGTCACGGTAACGTAATCACACGTATTTTCCTGCACAAGAAATCGCTTCATTATTTCAAACCTTTCACATTTCGTAACACACGATTACCATATATTCCAGAAGAGCAATATATGTAAATTTGGCAACTAAAATAGCAATAAATACTTCTTCAACAGTCACGCACACAGTATTCACAATTAAACGGAGTTTGTCACCACTTTGCCGCTAAAACAAAGACAAAAGAACTCGCATACTTGCATGGAAGTCTGATCATGTGAGGAACAAAAACAACCACTCCGCAAGTTATACCAGTTCACAGGTGCCTATATTTCCGGTACTGGAAGCACACACTGCGTTCGGTGTGTGAAAACTCGAAATATTCTTAATCGAGGGACAGGAAGGGGGTATAAATGATTACTGAGAAATCCGGAAATAATATTCTGAGAATTCAAGCTGTAATGGCATTCCTTTTGTGTCTTTTTGAACACTTCATACACTTAGATTTAAAAATCAACAACAAATCGTAATTTGTGGTGTGTGATTCGTAAAGGCGTAATTACAATGGGTAATTCGTAATTATTACGATTGAATCGTAACAGTTGGCATCTCTGAATTGTTACCATTCTTTTCGCAGGGCAATATGACGGCACAGTAGTGCCCAGCGTTGCCTGGGCAAATTTATTACCATATAATCTCGAATACCACCCGCACGGTTTTTTCAAAAATATCGCTTCCAAAAGTAGGTGCGGGTCTTATTTAAAATTTTGGGAAATTTATCTTTCCGAATGCGCGTAAATTGGGCATCACCGCTGGCACGGCTTGGCAACAATGCTCTCTCCGCTCTCAGTATATGCTACTTCCGTGCTTGGCGTCAGGCTCACGCATGTTCTCGGAGTATCAACAAGAATTCCACAAACCGTTTGCAATCTTTTACTGCGAGTGAGAAAATGAAATTAGTTTGGGAAGCCAAAATTATTGGAAATCGTGCCGCTGGTAGGAAAAACGATATTGACGAGTCGTGTATTCGCGGTTGAAGAAAGAAGAAAAATGTGCTAACATGTAGTGGTGATCGTAGAGCTTTCCATGGACTGAGTGTACAGTTTCCAGAAATTGAAAATAATCACACACTGACGCCAACTGGTTGCATTCAGCACCCGGAAGTTCAGCTGCTGTGTTCGTGGATTTTACAGCATGGAATCTTATCCCTGGATTACTCATACGGAAGAGCTTCAGGAAATATAACATTTCTAATGCTATGGATGGCAGTGATGACATTTTGAGGGAAGGTGATGGTGATGAAAGTTCTGAAGTTGGTACTGATGGTGATGATGAACTTGCTGGATATCGTTCTGGAAACGTTTGTTTACTTTTATTTGGATTTTTTAATCATTTGATGTGTGTTAGTAAAGACAGTAAATAATTTTGACTTCACTTCTTTTTTTTTAAATTTTGTTCTTTCAAAACAGGGGTGTGGGTCGTTGGCTGAACGGTCAGCGTACTGGCCTTCGGTTCAGAGGGTCCCGGGTTTGATTCCCGGCCAGGTCGGGGATTTTAACCTTAATTGGTTAATTCCAATGGCACGGGGGCTGGGTGTATGTGTTGTCTTTATTATCATTTCATCCTTATCACGACGCGCAGGTCACCTACGGGTGTCAAATAGAAAGACCTGCACTTGGCGAGCCGAACCCGTCCTGGGATATCCTGGCACTAAAAGCCATACGACATTTCATTTCAGGGGTGCGGGTCTTACTCGGTGGCATTCGAGATTATACGGTAAATGCAATTAACTGCAACCCTCACCCCGAGCCTATAATAATTATCTGTTGTCTATTTTCTCCCAGTTTGTCTTGAACTTCAATACTGAGGTTTTGTATGTGAAGTAGTTTATCCATGTTGCTGTAAAAATCGAAATAAGCCCTCCCCTTGCCCTACAACCCTTATACCCTAGATTTCAAAAAAGTAATCTGCAGCTTATTTTCTTTCTCTTTTATTTTGAACTGAAGTACAGGGTTTCACCAATATGTGTTCCGCCGTTTTCTCGAGGTGCTGTTGAGCAGAGCTGTGTGATATGGCAACGTTGTCAAAAGAGCAATCTGTTTTCTTAACATGGATAGGTAAACTGAATAACCTAAACTTCCATCTGATATCCTAGATACAGCAAACATCTTCCACGCTCAATCTCCAGGTAAATTTAATGTTTGCAGATTTGCCGTTCAAAAAATATGCATAATTCATATTCATCATGGGGTGAGATAACAAATGTGTTATCGACATATCTCAACCAGATGTAAGGCTTGATTTGAGTGTGCAAAGTTGAAGACAGCATTCTTCAAAATTCTGCATATACAAATTAGCGATGATTGGCGACAAGGGTTATCCCTGGCAACACCATCCATTTGCTCATAAACTGTGCTATGAAAACGGAAATACGTGAAAGGTCAAATGACTAAACACCACAGCGCCACACAGAGCAAAAGGCTGTGCAGCGGTTGCAGTGTCAGCCAAGGATGATAGTTGCAATGGTGAATCATAGCAGGGAAAATAGCAGACCAGGGAAGGCAGTCGGGACAGACAAGAAATGGTGACAGTGACTACCATACTATCTTAAATACTAATCAGAAAGAAAAGGCAAGGGGTCCGATCATTCGAAGAATGCAAGTACTCACAAAAGAAAGGTTAGAGTAAAAGAGGATATGAAACTGAAAGAATCCAAAGAAGCTCAAAACCCTAAACAAGTTTTTCTTTTACTATTTTGCTTTATGTCGCACCGACAGTGTTACAAGTGAACTATGTAGCATGAGTGGAATGTAATTTTTTTAAGACTTTATTGGCGAAGTACTATATAATGTTTTATTTATCATGACCTGACCTGTACTGTTATTTGTAGAGCATAAGATAATTTAATGACCTAACCTGTACTGTATAATATTGTAACATAGGCATTTGTAAATAGTAGAATTCTGTTCTATAGTTCCTGGAACGATCCAGAAAGTTACATAACTTTGTACAAGGTGTGTTACTTTGTTGGTATGTGTTCTAGAAAATGTGTTCTGTCTGTTCTGGAAAAATACGACTTTCGCGATCATGCGTATTCTAGAATGTTAGTCAAAGTTCGCGATCAAAAGTAAGGTTGTGATTGGTGAGTCTAGGTGGCGATAGGGAACACGTGCACGCCGATTGGCTGCCTCCAAGGCCAGTAATTCCTATATATAGTGAGCGAGGCAGTGTTCGAATTAATTCTGTATCCTGAATTCTGTCAGTCTTGGTCTATCTGTCTGCGAGCAGCCTATCTGGTTGACGTCCCCCGGTTTCGGGATGGCTCTCTCCTCGGGTAAGCACTCTTGAATTCTGTCCTGCTAAAATTTCCGTAATGTTCCGATTTGCTTTTCATACAGGAGTCTGCCCTAAACTCGCCTAGACTCACCAAATTAGTTACTTACTTATGACGCCTTAGTTTTTCAGCTAGACTTAGCTGTTCGTTTCCGAGGCATTCCCATTTCTTGTTTCACTAAAATATGTAGAGTGTAGTTTAATATTATTTCCCTTGGGGTTTGCCTCTGGTAGTTCTGTATCACTTTAGGTACGCTAAGTTTTGGATAACCTTTTTCACATCACTGTATATTGCATTGTACAACTACATTGGTAAATAGATGTATAGTTGATTTGAAATTTGAATTTACACTGCTACGAAATAACCTATGTATATCACTGAACTTATAGCTCATAACTTGGAATGTATTTGTAAAATTATCTTGTAAATAATATTTTTAAAATCTAAGGATCACGGTGATTTATTCAGAATCCGCTATCTAAGCCATGTCCATGCCTTTGGTAGGTTTCCAGCCTTTTCATCTTCCCGGTTTGTTGTTCACTAGTTGGCCCTACTGATGTTTACATACATGTTTTGTTGGAGACCCGCGTGATGCCAGCTACTGTTTTTCCGAGTGTGTAGTGTTTTCTTATATTGTGTATTGTACTCTTACCTTCCCTTTTAACTGTGTTTGTGCCTTGTTTGTGTTACCACTGTAGTAGTAGGTAACAACAGTAAGGTCTTATGACGACGATGGGATAGGAAAGGCCTCGGAATGGGAAGGAAGTGGCCGTGGCCTTAATTAAGGTACAGCCCCGGCATTTGTCTGGTGTGAAAATGGGAAACCACGGACAAACATCTTCAGGGCTGCCGACAGTGGGATTCTCCCAGCAAGCTCGCAGCTGTGCACTCCTAACCGCACGGCCAACTCGCCCGGTCTAAACAACATCAAGGGGATTGCATTATGGGATAGATACGATAACAATATCTTTGCAATTACTGATCAACAAATTACTAGTAGTTCAATAGTATTAGAACAGCTCAATTCATTAGACCCTTTCATTGAGTTTACATTGGAATCTGAAATCAATAACTCAATTTCCTTGACATGACAGAAACCAGAAACAACAATTCCTTTCAAAATTTTTAGGAAACCAACTCAAACAATTAACACTACTAAAAGCAGGATTCCCTTCACCCTGGATCTCACAAGAGATTTTCTTAGTTTTTTTTTTTTTTTTTTTCCTATTTACTTTACCTTGCACCGACACAGGTCTTATGGCGACGATGGGACAGGAAAAGCCTAGGAATGGGAAGGAACCAGCCATGGCCTTAATCAAGGTACGGCCCCAGCACTTGCCTGGTATGAATATGAGAAACCATGGAAAACCATCTTCAGGGCTGCCGACAGTGGGGTTCGAACCCACTATCTCCCGGATGCAAGCTCACAGCTGCGCACTCCTAACCGCACGGCCAACTCACCTGGTTTTTCTTAGTTTAATTAACAGGGAAGTTGCAAGAAGTCCAAATAAAGGAAGAATACAAACTAAGGATTCAACAGAGTTTGCCGAAGAGTGAAGTAACCAGTGTTAATGAAGAGTGGAAGGCCTTCAAAGACACCTTTGTGGGAGAAGCCAAAAACCTGTGTGGAGTTACAAGTTCAATCAAAAGAAAAAAGGAGACACCATGGTGGAATGATAAGAGTAAAAACAGCGGTGAAAGAAAGAAACCAAATAAAGAAGGCACTGGACAAGGAAAAACAAAAACAGGGACAAGAACGAAATGAACAAGAAATACAAAGACTTCAAGGAGTATACAGGAACAAGAAACTTGCTGTAAAGAACATTGTAAAGGAAGAAAAAGAGAAGAAATGGAATGAGTTTGCAGACAAACTGGAAGAGGACAGTAGAGGAAATTACTATACAGAGTAGTGAAAAACAAGCAAAGGGATCAAGAGACCATAAAAGCAATAGAACGTGCTGATGGAACTCGGGCACAAGAAGAGGGAGAAGTTAAACAAGAATTCAAGATCTATTTTGAAAAGCTGCTAAATGGAGATACAGAAAACATAACAACGGATAGAGGAGAGCCGAGTTGAGGAACCACAACTGAACCACCAATTACATGGCTTGAATTTGAAAATGCGCTCAAGAGCATGAAATAAGGAAAGGCAGTGGGCATAGATGAACTAAGTGCAGATATGCTGAAAGCAGCGGGAATTCCAGTAATCCAATGGCTCTACAGATTGCTCAACCAGATATGGGAGGAAAATACTATTCCTGAGGACTGGAAGATGGGGATCATTGTACCACTGTTCAAGAAAGGAAGCCGACGAAAATGTACTAATTACCGTGGTATCACACTACTGTCTCATGTCCTGAAAATATTGGAAAAAATCATAGAGACCAGAATCAGAGATATTGCTGAACCAATTTTGGAAGAAGAGCAGTATGGTTTCAGACCAGGAAGGTCAACTACAGACCTTATATTTGCAATTGGGATGCTAATGGAAAAATACTGGGAGAAGAACAAGCCTATAATTCTAATATTTTTGGACACTGAGAAAGCATACGACAGTGAACCAAGGGAAAGAATTTGGCAATGCATGAAAGAACTTCAAGTGCGAGATAGCCTCATAGACAAAGTGAAAATGTATAGTGGGAACAGAAGCTGTATTCAAGTAGGATGTGGTTTGTCGGACTGGTTTGAAACAAAGAGAGAAGTGCAGCAGGGCAGCTCATTGTCACCACTTTTATTTATTATTGTAATGGATGTAGTAATGAAATCTATTAAAAGGAAAGAACATGGAGATATCAAAGCCTTCACATTTGCAGATGATGTTGCGATCTGGAGTGACTGAGAAGAGGAATTGGGAGAGAAAATGCAAAGCTGGAATGAGGAGTTTAAGAAATATGGCTTAAACATCAGCAAGACCAAGACGGTGGTGATGAAAGTGTATGGGGAAGGAGCAGAACCAATAGTCATGTTAAATGAAGCCCAACTGGACAGCATTCCAGTTTTCAAATATTTGGGTAGCATTATATCAAATGACAACCTAGCAAAACAAGAGGTGAATAATCGAATTAATAAGGCAACACAATTTTACCACCAGGTAAGACACCTGCTGTGGGATGAGCAAATACCCATGAAAACAAAAATGACATTGTACAAGTCCTATTATACACAAATTCTTACATAGTCTCGAAACCACAACATTGACCAATAGAGATAATTCCAAACTTCAGGCAGCTGAAATGAAATTCCTACGCACTATGATCCAGAAAACCAGGAAAGACAAGATTAGGAATGAGAAAATTAGAGAAGTAGGAATAGATGATTTTCTCCTCAATACGATTCAGATATCAAGACTGAAGTGGTTTGGTCACATGAAGAGATGCCAGCAAACAGAACTGCAAGGAAGGAATTTGACAGAATAGTAGAAGGAAGACGACCCATAGGAAGGCCACGAAGGAAATGGATAGATTTAGTTAAGAACGATGTACTGCTGAGAGGTCATGATTGGGACAAGTTGTGGCGGAAGAATGGTACAAGGACAGGATGAGATGGAGGAGGCTCATATACCACACCCGGGAAACTGGAGATGGTTTAGCATGATGATGAATTAACAGGGCCTTGTCTCTGGCAACCTAACCTTCTCAAACAGCCCCATGAGACTATAGCCTGAAAGACTTTGGCCTACCAAGCAACCGCTTCTCAGCTCCAGGGCCTGCAGATTACGAGGTGACACATCGTCAGTACGACAAATCCTCCCAGCCGTTATTCTTGGTTTTCTTAACTGGAGTCACAATTTCACTGTCAGATAGCTCCTTAATTGTAATAACGTAGGTTGAGTAGACCTCGAACCAACCCTCAGGTACAGGTAAAAATCCCTTACCTAGCCACGAATTGAACCCGAGGCCTCCAGGCGAGAGGCAGGCACGCTACCCCTAGATTGCGGGGCCAGCTTCAAAACATCCCACCCAATTCAGAAATTCATGTACATGGCTGCATCCAGTATGATCCATTGTAGACTGGCATTTACCTATTCACAATGAATAGTGTCCTTTAATTGTTTTCACCTGCTTATATCAGCAACTGTTCTCACTCCTTCCATGTCAGTTACCTCCCAATTTATGTAAAAAAATAACCTGAATCCACCTAGCTTATGCTCCCATTCAGCTAAGACAGCCTTAAATATAAAGTAATCCAAGCATAATTTGGTGTATGAAAATGCTTCTTTCCTGTAAAACTCCATTGCAAGCTTGCAGCACTTAAGTACATAACACAACTATAGTGAAATCTCGATACGACAATACCATGTGAATGGGAAAAAAAATAAATAAATAAATTGCAAAGAATTTAGAATAACAGGTCCTCATGTCTATTGGTAAATGCATTAACATATAGGGCGACCAGATATCCTCATTTATCCGGACATGCCCTCCTTTTTAGACGATTGTCTGGGGGGAATTTTTTAAAACCTGAAATGCCCCCCCTCTTTTTTTTTTTTTTGTGAATCTGCTTATTTTGGGGCAATCTCTTTTATTACTTCGTTTTTACAAGTGTTCTTCATTACGCATCGGCATCATCGATATTGTATCGATATAAAGAAATGTGGTCATGTATTTACAGTACATAGTATTATTTCTTAACCCATGAATGGCTAGCATATGGTAACGCTGAGGAGTGTTTTGGCTACAATTCAACAATATTAAGGTTTCATTGTCGAGACTTTGATGGGTTATTATTTGAATATTGTGTTATAGAGCGGAATAACTTTAATTACAGTTTGAAATTTCAGACATGTTTTTATGGCGCTAAAATCACAACCTTTTCACACATGGAAAATTGATGTACGATTCCAGTATGTAAATTATCACCAATTGCTTATAAACGTTTTTATTTTATGCTGGACGTGTACTCTAGAAACATGATTCCATTATGCTGTGATAAGAGAATTAGAGCTGTTACATATGGTAACGCCAGCAGGTTATGGGAGACTAATATTGTACATCGGTGTTTCTTTATTTCCATGCCTGGTTTCACTTTAGAAAAGGCCACTGAGATGGCCTATGTCAATAATCTTGATGTCAGTAAGATATACATTGAGCCCCCAGTAGCAGCGTTCTAACAGACGTAGATTGTGCATACAAAAATGGCGAAGCTCTTCTAGACAATTTCAGTGGTTTTCACCTGACTTCAAAAGCAGAAGTAATTCAAGGAAATAAATCCATTGTTTGAAACACCGCTCACACTGAGGAGCAGTCAATGTCGTCTTTTCAAATCCAGAAGGCGCCAACAAGAGTGGAAAATATTTTATGGATCAAAGGTGATATTAAAGAGTTCAACAAACCCTTTCCAAATCCTAGTTATCAGAGATATAAGACATGACCAATTTATGAATATATAAGTATTTTGTGTACAATGAAATTTTAGAGTTTCTTGTGGATCAGTGTACAAAATATGATCTTTTCTCTAATGATCCTGATCCCAAGGTTGCTGTTCAGGAAATGAAATGTGGAGAAGACGGAATATAAACAAGAGATCAGTAAACGTGCAGCTCCTCTTATAAACATGGTAGAGGATTTTTCCTGAAGACATTAAAAATCTTCCTTTCAAGTTAACAATTTATTCACTGGATTCAACCTCTTATAGGGTACTGTATAATCTAAAACAAAGAGGAAATGATGGAACAGGAACTATCATGTCCAAAGACCTGCACTTTACCAAAGAAAGGAGCAATGTCCAAGACAAAGAAGAGAGAAGATATAGTCTCGTCTCACTGACAAAGAGAAGGCATTATTGTAGTCAAGTGGATAAATAATGTTGTTTCAGTGGCTTGTACATGCCATAGTGTCTATCCAATATTCCAAGAAAAGGGATATTCTCAAGCTGACAAGAAGATAATTCAAGTATCACAGCCTCGAATTATTGGCGAGTAAAATCGTTGCACGGGTGGCACTGACGTGATGAACCAACACAACATCGATGTAGATACAGAATTTCCATACACAAAAAAGAAATGTTGGCGGTCAATTTTCACTTGGATACTAGACGCTGCCATTGTAAATGCATGGATTGTAAGCAAAATCTCCAAGCGAAAGGCATATAACAAGCAGCTAGAATTTAGGCGCGAAATTATACAAACCTACCTTACCACGTTTGGCATAGCATCAAAGGGCACTGGAAGACCATCAAACATCAACGTCAAGCATCACAGAAAACTGGATATCCAATAACCCGCGCTATGACAGACTAGATCATCTCTTGTTTCCAACCCTGGGCATAAAGAGACGCCGATGTGCTGGAGAAGAGTGTTCATCAGTGCTGCATACTGAGGGCTACCAAGGCTATCAGTGAAGCCTAAGGCTCCTTTCACACGGTCCACTTGCTTTCCACGCCACGCCACGCCATGCCACTCCACTCCACTCCACTCCACTTCTCAGACACTTGCCGTCCACTTCCGTCAACTCACCGGCAACTTCTCGTCCCCACCTCATATTTCCGTCTCGGTTTGAATCTGGTCCATGGACGCGCACATTATCCTTGGGATTTTTATTCTTCCGAAAAGAAGGTAGAGGTGAAAGAACAGTACTAAGGTTCATTGGGTCCATCCATAGAATTCATATCGCCTAGAACGAGGAACTCATCGTTCTTCTAGATGAACGTACCAATGATCTAAAAATGTTTCTTAATTACTTTCGTATGAGTGGGAATTTGTTTGAATTGTTGTCAATCCTTGAAGCAAGTTTACAGCGTCAGGACACAAACATGAGAAAATGTATTCCGCCGATATTTTGAAACAAAAACTTCAAACTTGTGACGCACACAATGTTAACCGTTTGAACAACTGATTTAGTGAGCTACCAGTATGGCCTTGCTACCTACACCTACCTTCTGTAAATAAGACTGGTAGTTCTCACGAATAAGATTTTTTTTTTTTTACAAGTTGCTGTACGTCGCACCGACACAAATAGGTCTTATGGCCACGATGGGACAGGAAAGGGCTAGGAGTGGGAAGGAAGCGGCCGTGGCCTTAATTAAGGTACAGTCCCAGCATTTGCCTGGTTTGAAAATGGGAAACCACGGAAAACCATCTTCAGGGCTGCCGACAGTTGGGTTTGAACCCACTATCTCCCGAATACTGGATAATGGCGGCACATAAGCGACTGTGGCTATCGTGTTCGGTCCGAATAAGAAAATGTTATTATGTAATTTAATTGGAAGCAGTTCTTTTGAAATGAAGACTGCTAAAAAGCCTTGATTAATTATTTTTCAATGACCCATGTTATTGGAATATCGAAAATTGTTAACATATAACACATATAGCCTATTACTGTAGATATCAACTTCTCTCTTTTTGGAGTTATCCAGTTCGGCAGCAAGTGGAATCCCTTCATGGGAAACTTCATTCCACATTTGAAGCCTTTTATTTTATTTGAATAGTCTGTCGTTCGTTAATCCCACTGAAAGGGCCGATTTTGTATTTCTATTATTAACTTTTCATTCCTTCAGGCTAGCAACCCGTCGGAAGGACATTTGACTGCTTTCAAGTCTTGCAAAAAGTAAAATGCAAGACCGTAACGGGTCACATGGCCCAATACTTGGAAGGAAGATGATGATGATTATTAACTTTTCAGTATCTATGAATGGAACCGACATTTTGAAACGAAATCTTCGAACTTGTAGCTCATATGTTGACTGTCTGAACGAGCTAATCTGATTCAGTGACGAGTGAGCTTCCGGTCGCCCAGTGTGGAAGACACTTCAGGCCGGTCGACAGCAGCCTGCTGTTGACGAGAGTGGATGGAGGTTGCGCCACACGAAGTGTCTCGTGTGAACGCTACCGGCCTTTTACCGCACCTCTGGTGGAGTGGAGTGGAGTGGAGTGGAGTGGAGTGGCGGGACAAGCAGTGGATCGTGTGAAAGGGCCCTAAACCTCAAATGCGAACCATGGAAATCTAAAACACATTATAATGTAAGCATGTGACACATTGTTCCATTTACAAAACTTGAAAGCAATGAGAAAAAAAGTTGCACATATTTCCGAGAGCTACGCATCGGAGACTGATACTGCAGCCCAGACTCTCGTTTCTCTCACTGCTTGCTGCTGTATGCCTGATAGGTGCGGGTACCGGCGCGCTAGGCTTCGGCCCGGCAGATCGCCACTGCTAACTATCAACCATGCGTTACTCATTGTATATACCTCCTCACCTCATACTTCTGAATTAATTATGTAGATAACAGAATGCTGGTATTTCACTCCCGTTTACTTCTACATCCTTGTAGGAAGACACTGAACGGCTGCTATTACAGGAACAATATAGTTTTGTTTTTATTTGTAGATCTGCTAAAATGAAATGCAATCTTTCAGGTTTAGTGTTCTCTTTTGTTGGGTCGGACACCACCACCACTGATCTCCCGAGGAAGCTAATTAACCAGTTAGCGATGGGTACGACCGCTGTAAAATTCAACATTTTATTTAATAATAATAATAATAATAATAATAATAATAATAGTGCATGGCATCTATATAGGCTTGGTGGTGACCTAATGAGGATAAAATGAATGGTGAAGATGCCAAACACCCAGTCCCCAAACCAGGGCAATTAACAGTATGAGGGGGTTGATTGTGAAAATTGAACCGGGACAATCGGACCAATGGCAAGTATTCTATCCATTTAGCCACAAAGCCGGACTTTAATTTGCTAAACCTTAGGCTACCATCTCCACTGATCAGGGGTTGAGCATTGGCAGTAGCCGAGGTCAGGGTAGGCTTGACAACACAGCAGACTTCTCCTTTGACTGTCGGCTGCAGCTCAAAACGCTGAAAGCTTGACATTCACTAAAACAACCATCGAAAAGGGGTAACGTAAGTCCAGTGGTAGCCCACGCCTTGATCCCAGCATTACGCCACTGGTGTTCATCAAGCTTTCGTATGGTGTACTAAATGGAATGCTGGAATTTGTACTGAATGCAACCTCAAGTTCCATATAAAATAAAAAACGCTTTGGGAGAGTTTTGTAGTACACAAACGGTTAGCGTTACCATACAGGAATAGTGTTTATTTCATTGTTTGTGCGTGTTATGAACTTTTTTTGGTATTATTGTATTATACAATATATTCTGGATGGTTTTTATAGAAATTCTTGTAAATTTAGCAAAATATAAAAAACCAGCAGTTCATGGGTTAACTGCATTAATGCCACCTAAGATATTAGTTCCTTTTTTGAGAACAGATCAGGTGAAGCCTATTCATGGCATTTACATTCATGTAAGTCTGTATTTCATGCACATATCATACAAATAAAAAAGGGAAGAAAAATCTATTCTTGAAATAATGGAAATCCTGAATACCATTTGTCAGGTCCTTCAAAACAAATTGCAAGGGAAGTTCATTTGCCTCAAAGTTAAAGAGAACTTATAAAACGCTAGAAAAGAAGGTTTTGATAAAGAATTTGAAGTTTATATGGAGGAAGCTATGTGGTTGTATAAATCATGCTACAAATACTTTAAACAATGGGATGGTACTGAAAAGTGATGTGCATTATTGTAATGTTGAAAAAAAAAAAAAAAAAAATACTGTATTTGTAAGCTGTGTAAATCCTTTCAAACTGACGATGTGAAATCTTTTGACCAATTCTGCCATTTCAAACAATTCCTGAATGAGAGTAGTACCAGTTCCCTTGTTGTCAGAAAGGGACAAAGTATTTCAAGGAATTTACATGTGAATCCTTTTATATGTTAAGACAAGCCAAAACTCCTAAAGACAATTGGATCTTCTGAAAAGTATCTTTCAGGGTGTGTAAATTTGTTTCGTTGCTTGCATTTTGTAAAAATTGACTGTATAATATGGAAATGGATACATGAATGTGAAAATTAGAAACAAGCACTTAAAACAGCCAACCACAGCGGGCACTGACCACTGGTTAGCCTTTCGCAGGAGATTTGACGCCAGAACTTCAAGCGGCATTGTTTGCTTACTTCCTCAATGTCAAAATCTATAGTGAGTTGGTGTCTGAAAATGAGTGATTACTTCGATGCAACCAGGGAGCTGGCTGGCTGTTGACCCGATACCAAACGTCATAGAGTGCGGCCTGTGGGGCACATACTTGCTTTGCTCCATTTGCCGATCAAGACTGGCTGCCAACTAGAATTTCTAAAGCTACCAAACATGGCCTTTCACCCAGCTCCACAGGTAATGGGTTCTTTCATACATTGTCACATCTCATTAATAAAAAACGTTGTAATGTCAAATAATTTGTTTGAATTATCAATTTCACCTTCAGCATTAATACCTGCCAACTTTTGAAACAGGCTATCAGTAAAACTCACGCACGACAAAAAATCTAACGATTTTCGACGTACCCCGGCTTACATAAAATCAGCTTCATGGTCCGTATCGCACTTCAATAGATTCACAATGAAGTATTTATTTATTTTCCACCTAGTCGATACAATGATTGCCTAAGGCAATTTTTATTGGTCAAAAGTGGTACATGTTTCGTATATTATCAACATCTTCAGCCACATAACACAGTTTAGATGAAAAATATAAAATTGACAAAGTAATGCTTTAGAAGAAGTGTCCATTACTTTGTCAATTTTATATTTTTCATCTAAACTGTGTTATGTGGCTGAAGATGTTGATAATATACGAAACATGTACCACTTTTGACCAATAAAAATTGCCTTAGGCAATCATTGTATCGACTAGGTGGAAAATAAATAAATACTTCATTGTGAATGTACCCCGGCTTGACGAAAATAATAATACTTCTGGACCACAAAATACAAGAATTCATGCTTTAAACAGGATACTTAAAAGAAATCATATCTACTTACATCAAGAAGAAATCCATGTTAAACAGCAGCAGGCATGGTGAATATTAGTTTAAAGCATACATAACAGGACTTCTTGATAAATTAAGCATATATGCGATAATTGAAAAAGGCTTTACACAATAAAACTCGTTTAATGTAACACAGGCAAGAAATAATATAATACACACCGCAAATCAATTGCTAGTTCGACTTGAAAGTCATAGTTGTGGCCTTTTTAGCTTCCTGCAAAAAAGTCTTGAGAAAATGTTTTTTCATAACAAGGACCAGAACTCCTGGTCTTTAAAATAGAAATAGACTCCAGAGATTCATTGGACATGGATGATCTGAACTCTGTTCTATTTTTCTTCACAAGGCTGAAATCGGGTACACATTCTGCGTTACTATGGGGTATGGTGAGAATAGACAGCATTACTCTAGAAATTCGGTTTTACTAAAGAAGTCCATCGGCTCCACGAATTCTTGATATTTGTGCCCAATTGGAATCGTTTGCAGCATCGTGATTTGCAACCAAAGTGTCGTCAACCTCCACTCATTCACCACCTCATCTGTACTTTAATTCTCTTCATTGCATAACATGATAGGAAACCTTTCCAAGAATAAAACGAATGGAAGAAAACTGTGCATTTTAAATTTTGTCTAACCTAGCTACTTGAGCATGCTTTAACACATCAACCTTGAGTGGTAACTTGTTGATGATGTAGTCACAGGCACTACAAAAGTAGTTTCTTACTGATGAAAAGAAAAGGGATTTATCTGTATGCTGGAGATCATTCACTATGTTGGAAGTCTGAACGCCAATAACTAACTCACTATCACATAAATTGTTGCCTCCACCATGTGCAATATTAATATTACACTCGCATACTGTGCAAAAGGCAAATTTTTCTCTCTTTCTTCATTTTAGTATGCACGTAAAATCAACAGAATATGATTCTTTACATGTCCGGAAGTACTGTTTCTTGCTGGATTTATTCACGATAATCTACAATAGGAATATGGCGTATGAAAATGTCCAAGAACAAACTGAAACATCGAAAGGAACCTGGACCACTGAATGTCACATAAAATTATAACAAACACTCAAGGCAGTAAAACACTTCATTAAAACATGTCACACACACGTGGAACGAATGTAATTATTATTATTATTATTATTATTATTATTTATAACTTAATAGGCTTCGCTAACAGCAGTATACCAAGTCACTGGAACAAATGTAATTAGTCCAACGAATACAGAAAACTGCGAACACAAAGTTATAACACAAAAACCCGAACACTTCAAAAAATGATATATATATCAATAACCTTAAAAGGCCAAAACATTCTAGATTTTAGTATGCACGGAAAATCAACAGAATATGATTCATTAAATGTCTGGAAGTACTGTTTGTAAAAAAAGAACAACACTCGCGTGGTAAAAGAATATAGGTTAAATCACAACAAGCGAACGGAGTGGAACAAAGAATTTGCGGAGCAGGGCCTGTCGATACCTAAGATTCACACGGAAGAACTGTTATCCTAGCTTTAAATTCAATTCCAATAACAACACAAACAACACATGGTAAAAACACCAATCATATCAAAGAATGAGTTATCGACTATCGTGGACTTGCCTTCGACCAAGACCGAGCGTGCTTTGACCCACTCCAACAATCGATTGTACGGAAGTAGAGCGATTATCGAATGGTATTTCAATTTTTTTGTCCGCGAAGTTGTAAAATGATACCGTCCATCCGTAAAACCGTAAAATGCTGCAATTTCCGTCAATTTTACGGATAAACCGTAAAAGTTGGCAGATATGTTACTATGTAAAATCGTATGTTGACCTGATTGAGCCGATAAGTAACGTCACATATTGAGTCATTTTGTAAGCGTTCTATGCTGCGTAAGCCGACCAAATTCGGTGACAGTGTTACATCATCGGATTACCGCAGAGTCTCGAGATGCCGTGGTTAATTTTTGCCGCGCTAGAATGTGTGCAGTTAACATAAGAATTCAATTTCACATTACCTAACGACCAGTAGTTGTCAGCCCAGTCAGATCCCCAAAGGAGCTAACGTGTTTATTTCTCACACGTAGTTGTTGTTCGCACTATGCTCAACTTCACCACTGTAAACTTTCGTAGTTAAGGAAATCTGAAATAACAGTCTGTTTCGCATTCCTTTTCACAGACACAGAAACCACAAGGACCTAATTGCATCGAGATTCACTGCTGCAGTTATAACAGCCCTTGGAATGTACAACAGTGTGTCATATATACCGAGATAATGAAGGGGCTATTTTAGTTCTAAGCAGCAGTCCGATAGCTATAGTACTGACATTTAATTCCTTCTCGTATGCACACTATCGATATCTTCCTGAAATTCCGTAGCTGCCGAGTTCGTAAAGTTGCTCAACAAACCTATCCCTCATGTAAGTACAAAGCTACAAACACTCCTGTTTGCTTGATTTGCTTACACAATTGGAAAGTTCCATTTTTATACCTCAATACAAGTTCCTAAATACTTTGGTGCTTGGATTATCATGACATGGTATTGGGAGGAAAGCTTATCACAGAGGTCGGAAAAGGCAATTGTAATGGGGAGGTTTACTGTTATTGTTGAATTAACGAAATAAAGGCTAGGACCGGAATATTTTATTGTTACAGAGGGGATTATTGTTAGCATGGCAGAAAATAATCATAAATTCACAAACTTTAATAGAGACATGGAATTAATACATTCGGCCCAAAAGGGTAAATTTATGAAAATTTTGGAAAAATTTAGAAATTTGTCTTGCACAGAAAAATAATTTTCAAGTTTAAATGAAAAAATCACAGGTGGAAATCCATTATACAAAGTAGCATTTAATCACTTAAGGAAGAAAAGAAAAAAGAAAAAGATAAGGTTTGAAGATCTTAAGTTTATTTAAGAAGTATACTATTTTATTTGATAGTAATTTCCAAATTTACCAATAATATATTTTGTTTATTATTGATATGATAAATTGTGATATAATAGCCTTTAAATTTAGGCTAAACAAATTAAAATTATTATACTGTTTTTTGTTCTTTGATGATATTAAGTTAGACTTTGATGAACACTCGTGAAGAAAATGGATAATGTTCTTGAAACATGTTCGATGAATAAACAGTTTCAATAATAAAAATGTATTGTTTTTAATAGGTTTAGACAAATCAATACAGGAATAAACACAGCCCCTTTTATGGCTAAGTTTATCAACAATGAAGATTCATTTTGTTTCATACCCGACTCCCGCGCAGCAACGGGACAAGGAATGAACGTGCATAGAGAGGGGATTATCGTTGTATCGGTAATTAGTGTATGGAGACTTCACTGTGTGTTAAAAAAGTAGTAAATACTTACTTAAAGTAACATCCTCAAGCTTGACTTTAGGTTTTCTTTCTATGTTGATATCTTTATAATCTCTCTTCCATATTACATCACGATATTGCCTGTCGAACGGAAATGAACACTGGAACAGGAGACAGATGTACAACAAAAGATAATAACAATATCAAATTTTAGACAGAAATTTAACAAGCAACAAAAAAAAATTTCAATATTTTCATAGACGAGATAATTAAAACAGTTAAAAGGAAGTAGCAAATTGCCAATTATGTAATGATTTGGGGGGGGGGAATGGAATAAAAAGTACAAGCCAAACTAGATCTTTGGTAAGAATAATTTAAAAGGAGAACCAAGATAGTTGGCTTGGTGACAGGTAAGAATTCTGAAACAGTTCATTTCAGAGTTGGAAGTCATGAAATAGAGTAGATACTGTCACAAATATTTAGGTACAAATCAATAACAGAATACAAACAGCTTCCAAATTCTAACACTCCGTCAAATGCTTTGGGATAAAACATTTCTACTCTCTTCCAAAAGATCACCCTGTACAAAACATGCCGTACCAATCTGGACTTACGGTCTGGAAGGAGCAAGATTAACTGGACCAGCCAACAGTAGTCTCTAGGCAACCGAAATGAAGTTCCTCCATTCTTGTCTACAAAAGACAAGTAAGGATAAAATAATAATAATAATTTCGTGTGGCTATTTCTAGTCGAGTGCAGCCCTTGTAAGACAGACTCTCCAATGAGGGTGGGCGGCATCTGCGTGTTATTGTGGTGGTGGGTAGTGTTGTGTGTGGTGTGTGAGTTGCAGGAATGTTGGGGACAGCACAAACACCCAGCCCCCGGGCCATTGGAATTAACCAATGAAGGTTAAAATCCCCGACCCGGCCAGGAATCGAACCCGAGGCCCTTTGAGCCGAAGGCCAATACGCTGACCATTCAGCCAACGACTCGGACAAGATAAAATAAGAAATGAAGATACAGAACAGCAACTTGAACAGGAGAGAAGCCCAACTGACAAACTAGAACTGAAGAGATTGCAGTGGCCGCCAACCCAAACTCCCAAGTCCAGAACCCCTGGTCTTCTTTTTAGTCGCCTTTTACAACAGGCAAGGGATACCGTGGAATAGTGATGGGATAATCAAATACAAAATAATCGCTTATTCAATTATTTCATTTTAATTATTGTGCAAGAGCCATCCGATAATCAGTTTCCCTATTTTACAAAAAATACAAGCAGGTTATTTACACATGTGAAATATTTTCATTCTATAACTCATACACTATTTCTCCACATAATCACCAATTCTGCCCAAAAACTTTTGGTATCATGGCAGCAGTTTTTTTATACCTTCATCACACCAGTTCGGATCCTGTCTCCATAGGCAGTGGTTCACCTCCGCGTCTACCTCTTCATCAGTCGGAAACCGCTTGCCTCCAAAGTGCAACTTGAGTTGTGGAAAGAGATGGAAACCATTCTGGGCAAGATCCAGTGAATAAGGTGGAAGGGGGAAAAGGTCCCATTTGAAATTCTGCAGCAAATCCTGGGTCCTTTGAGCTGAATGGGGGCACGCGTTGCCATGAAAGAGCAACACTTTCCAAGACAGAAGACCAGGACGTTTTTTGTTTGATTGCAGCTCGTAAGGACCGTGCAGTGTGTCGGGGCAGGTGGTCAACCAGCAGAACACCATTACAGTCCCAAAAGAGTGTAGCCATAACTCTGCCCGCAGAGGCTGAGGTCTTAGCCTTTTTTGGTGCACGTTCATCTGTTTCTTCAATACCGTGCTTCGTCGTTTTGTTTCTGGATTTGAATGATACACCCAGCTTTCATCTCATGACAATGCGGGAAAACAGCTGATCTCCCTCTCTTTGAAGCATTTGCAGGAAAACTCTGGCGGCCTCGGTCCCTTGCTGCTTGTGAGCATCAGTAAGCAAACGTGGACCCACATTACACAGACTTTTCGATACTGCAAGACAACTGACAGGATCTTTGCAATAAAGGAGCGTCCAATTTCAATACCAGGAGGCAGTTGATTCATTGTCTCATCAATGCGGACGCATTGATCATCTACCACATTCCCAACTGCAACAGTGGCTGCATTGCCTGTAGCGGTAACAGACCTGTAGCTGTGCTCATCATCATGCATATTTTGCCACCTTTCCAGGAACCATGAATGCCAGAGGCAAACCATTTGGATGCTCGTGCATCCTTCATCATAAACACACACAAAATGGCGATGAATACTGATAGCAGTTTCATTTTTTGCCATGATAAAGCAAATAACAGGACGGAGTTCACAGCGGACATGCTTTCAATTGGTAGCTCCAGGGCAGCTGGCGCCGTACTGACGAGCGCAGAGCAAGCACGTGCCGTTGAAGGTTAAGCGCAGCCACCATACCCCAATGAACGTTCCTACAGTACCAACTCAATTTTAAAACATGTGGTTTGCAGAGAAAAAAAATAGGGAAACTTACTTATTGGATGGCCTTCGTAGATAAATCAGGTAATCCACCTAATCAATACAATATAAAAATTAGTACTTTTATTTGAATCGTGGTACCAGTACTGGCCTATTGATATTAGGCCATCATCAGCCATAAGGTCGTAAAATACTTAAAAAACTAATTGGCCATACTTACACTGACTGACAGAGCAAATGCAACACCAAGAAGGAGTGGTTCGAAAGGGATGAAAGTTGGGGAAAAAACAGAGACGGCACGGACGAATAATTGATGTTTATTTCAAACCGATATGCAGGTTACACAATGCGCACGGCATCGACTCAGTAGGATGTAGGACCAGCGCGAGCGGCGATGCACGCAGAAACACGTCGAGGTACAGAGTCAATAAGAGTGCGGATGGTGACCTGAGGGATGGTTCTCCATTCTCTGTCAACCATTTGCCACAGTTGGTCGTCCGTACGAGGCTGGGGCAGAGTTTGCAAACGGCGTCCAATGAGATCCCACACGTGTTCGATTGGTGAGAGATCCGGAGAGTACACTGGCCACGGAAGCATCTGTACACCTCGTAGAGCCTGTTGGGAGATGCGAGCAGTGTGTGGGCGGGCATTATCCTGCTGAAACAGAGCATTGGGCAGCCCCTGAAGGTACGGGAGTGCCACCGGCCGCAGCACATGCTGCACGTAGCGGTGGGCATTTAACGTGCCTTGAATACGCACTAGAGGTGACGTGGAATCATTCGCAATAGCGCCCCAAACCATGATGCCGCGTTGTCTAGCGGCAGGGCGCTCCACAGTTACTGCCGGATTTGACCTTTCTCCACGCCGACGCCACACTCGTCTGCGGTGACTATCACTGACAGAACAGAAGCGTGACTCATCGGAGAACACGACGTTCCGCCATTCCCTCATCCAAGTCGCTCTAGCCCGGCACCATGCCAGGCATGAACGTCTCTGCTGTGGAGTCAATGGTAGTCTTCTGAGCGGACGCCGGGAGTGCAGGCCTCCTTCAACCAATCGACGGGAAATTGTTCTGGTCGATATTGGAAATGCCAGGGTGTCTTGCACATGCTGAAGAATGGCGGTTGACGTGGCGTGCGGGGTTGCCACCGCTTGGCGGCGAATGCGCCGATCCTCGCGTGCTGACGTCACTCGGGCTGCGCCTGGACCCCTCGCACGTGCCACATGTCCCTGCGCCAACCATCTTCGCCACAGGCGCTGCACCGTGGACACATCCCTATGGGTATCGGCTGCGATTTGACGAAGCGACCAACCTGCCCTTCTCAGCCCGATCACCATACCCCTCGTAAAGTCGCCTGTCTGCTGGAAATGCCTCCGTTGACGGCGGCCTGGCATTCTTAGCTATACACGTGTCCTGTGGCACACGACAACACGTTCTACAATGACTGTCGGCTGAGAAATCACGGTACGAAGTGGGCCATTCGCCAACGCCGTGTCCCATTTATCGTTCGCTACGTGCGCAGCACAGCGGCGCATTTCACATCATGAGCATACCTCAGTGACGTCAGTCTACCCTGCAATTGGCATAAAGTTCTGACCACTCCTTCTTGGTGTTGCATTTGCTCTGTCAGTCGGTGTATGACAAAAAATAGATAGCATAATACTTGAAAACTGTTCTGATCTAATCAATAAACACTAAAACAAGTCTTGAGGACGTAACACAACACTTGAAAATTCTTATGATCTTTTGCTATACTTCAATAAATATAAATCAGTCTTGAAGATTTATAAATAATTTGTTGAACACTTGTATAAAATTAAAAGCAATTGGTTAAAAATTAATTATAATTGATTATAATCAAATAAGATATAATTTAACATCAATCTACTCTATCGCAATCTATTCTAACCGCACGGTAACTCACCCGGTACTCTCTAATAATATTATAATGTTATTAGCTTTATGTCCCACCAACTGCTTTTATGGTTTTTGGAGATGCCGAAGTGCCAGAATTTAGTTCCACAGGATTCTTTTATGTGCCAGTAAATCTATGACACGACGCTGACGTATTTGAGCATCTTAAAATACCACCGGACTGAGCCAGAATCGAACCTGCCAAGTAGGGGTCAGAAGGCCAGCACTAGTCTGAGGCACTCAACGCTGCATATAACAAACCTGCCTATAGGAAGGATTTTAATTCTTGGATTTCATTACGTATACTGCACCACGGCCTCGGTGAAAAAAGGACAGTTACAATGTGAACTGACCATTAAATTTAAAATCTTAGTAAGCATAAAAATGGTTACAAGAAAATGTACGTAATAATTCTCATTTTTTTACATTTACATATAAATAATATTTATATCACTCCTACACACGGAACAAACTGCATAATAGTTTCCTTTATTAGACTGCAAAATGAATGGAAATTCAATTTTATATGTGTCTCAGAAAACTTGGAGATAACATCTGTTATGTTTTGTGACCATAACGTGAAGAGAATATACCAGAAACAGTCACCGACACAACTCTCCAAAATACATTCGACACATTAAAATTATGAAGCAAAAATGAACACAAATGCACTGAAATACGTGAAACTACCACATGAAAAACAGATCAATATGTCTCACACTTTATTAAGATATGACTTTGACGGGGGGGAAAACACAGAACCGCGAGAAAAATCACGTGGTCTACAACTCGAACGAAACTACGCACACAAACTATGTTCAACACACAATAACAAACTCGTTTTTCCGTCCCGATTAACGGAGGTGCTGGTGCGCACTAGCATCCCTTGTTTGTAGGACAATTGCCATTCTGGATTTCCAGCAGTAAAGCACACACGCTGCTGTGGTGAGCGCAAAACACGATATACTCGTACGAAGTTGACGGATGATACATTTGCGAAATAAAGCATCAGATAAATATCCTTGAAAATGAGGTTGTGTAAATTACACAAGCACATGAAAATGTATACTTTATCCCAGGGGAAAAGCAATGACCGTACTGGAGGTTATATTGGTGAAAAATAGGAAGCAAAAATAAATCGGAAAAACGGAAGACACGTTAAAAAACGGAAAGTTTCTGGGTAAATCGGAAGGGTTGGCAGGTATCAGTTCCCCCTGAGAGAGTGCAACAGAAACCACATAGCAAGTAATGGACCAATTGACTGGTATATGAACTGTCACAAAACTTAACTCCCACAGGTGAACCCAAGACAAATCAGGACCAGCATGCGGTCAGGGAAACATCACCACTTATCAAAACCAGCAACATCCACATGCGCGGCATGCATGACTTGATAAGTGATATTCAAGAAGGCATGGGAAGCTTGGACTAACTACTGTTAACTGCCTGATTCTGAAAGCCTACCTTCCATTCGAAAGTAGTTTCGAGAAAAGGAGTTTAACCTGTGCTGTTCTTTGCCTCAGTAAGGAAAGCGAATTATTTCAACCAAAAAGTAATTGATTTTCATCGCTTTGTGATTGAGAAGCGTTAAGTGAAGGAACCACAGGTCAGACGCCAATCAGTTTCCGTATGCCACAAAGTCGAACAATCAATAAGAAAGGAACATCGACTGTTATCGCATGCGCTACCAGAAGCAGAAAAGAATGATGTGCAGCAATGCTTGCTGTAACAGGTGATGGCAGAAAGCTTGCACCGTATGTTGTTCTAAAATGAAAAACAATGCCTAAAGTAAAATTTCTGCAAGGGTTCCAAGTCTGTATGCAAGAAAAGGAGTGGATGGACACGTCACTCGTACGAGATTGGATACGAACTGTTTGGGGAAATATAACACAGGTCCCTCTTTTGATGCCTGGCCCTTCTCCTCATGTTGGACAGTTTTCTTTTTTGCCGGTATGTCATTATTATATACTTACATGAATTGTACTTTTATTAGTACCTACATGTTTATTTCACTTCAGGTCGCACTGTCAGCTCGCAACGGGAAGAATATTTTCCAGTGTCGGTACTTCAAACCCAATTGTCCAACTTAACTGATGTACCCTATTTGACTTCTCAGAAAAAAATCTCACGCCAGAATTTTACGCCAAATGACGATTAACCGCAAATGAGTTGAACCAATTGCATGTATATTATATTTGATAAATCTTTCAAATGTAAATGAATTGTAAATAATCTTTTAAATACCTGAATTCCTTGAATAATTTACGCATCCGAAGTTTTCGACTGTATTTTTCACAAAAAAGTATGTTAATTATGCAAGAAAATATGGTAATTAGATATTTCATTTTAAATAAGTAAATTCATCATAGTATGAAATAAGAAACTGTACACAACAGCCATTAAAGTGTTATGTTTACATTATTTGGTTTGAACGTCTCACTCGCAACGTAAATTATATGCAAGTATTTATTTATTAATTTAGTTATTTATTAATTTATTGTATACTAGTAAATCCACCAACATGAGGACAATATATACGAGCACCTTCAAATATGACCGGACTGAACCGAAATAAAACTTGCCAACTATAGGTCGTTCCATCTTATTAAAACAGTATTGCTCTTATGACAACAGGGTTACCGTATCGAACTGTTATGCTCAACAGAATCACAAGAAAACGGTGGCACATATATTCGTGGAACTCGGTAATTAAGTTCAAAATAAAAGGAGGAAATAACTAAGCTGCAAATTATTTGAAGAACACAAGTGGACTGGGGGTTTAAAGGGGGGTCATTTTAGTTTTCACAGCATAACAGAAAAATAGTGGCACAAAAAATCTGAGAAACTCAGTAATTAATTTTAAGATAAAAGGGGGAAGAAACTAAGCTGCAAATTATTTTATTATCTCAAGGGGACTGGGGCTGAAGAAGGGGGCCTATTTAGGAGTATACAGAACAGGGATAAACGACTTCAAAACAAAACCTCAGTGTTCGAGTTTAAGGGCTCACGAAAAGAAGGGTAAAAGTTAAATGCGCTTAAGAAGAAAAAAAAAAAGAGGTAAAAACAGGGTAAAAATAATATGTGCTTAAGAAACAACAGCTAAAACCACAAACCCAGGCACAGATAAAAATCATAGCGAATTTCTGTCTCAGTACAAGTCATGCCGTGCTGGATACCACAGCATCAAAATCTTCAGTAATAATAACTGTACAGTACGGGAATGTTAGGGAAAAAAAAACACACACACACACACATAGATAACTTCTCTTCAATGGTGATAAGTTGCCGGCAATTTACGGCCTAACGGATTACGGGTTACATGTACCAGGGCAAATCAGAAGAAAAATAAAGGAAGGCAACAAAGGGCTGGCTGTTCCCACCATTGTGCTTCCTCACTGCAAATGTATTTGATGATGATGATGATGCTGCTGCTTGTTGTTTAAAGGGGCCTAACATCTAGGTCATCGGCCCCTAATGGCACGAAATGGAAGAACAATTTAAAAAAGCCATAATCCTCCACTGACCAGAATTCAAAACATAAGGACGAAGAATGAATGGATGGATATGAAGTTAAAACAATCAGTCGATCCGACCCGCAATACCCCACATTCCCAGAAACTAGCGTTAAACAATAGTATTACTGACCAAGGGACTGCTTCTAAAGCACAATACTGAATCGAGGATGCTTGTAGTCTAACCCCTCAGCGCCGACCTCTATACGTGGTATAGACCCATACATGGTTTCACATTTACGGCTATAGCGCGAAGAGTTTTGGAATTATCGATATGCAAATTGTTTGGTTTCCAAGAAGACATTTTCCGGTTTATCAGCGTTGTAAATAAGAATTGAAAAATAGTTATAATGTAGTTGTTTTTGCAAGGATAATTATTTGTCAAATAAGTCTGAGCACGAATCTCTTTCTTTTTTTAAAAGTCTGTTAGCTTCATTCTTTCCCACAGAATAAAATAAAGAAATGATGATCTGAGAAGTTTGTCTTTTCGTGTGATGTTCTTTGCTCTATTTGTACATTGGGAGTGCGGTTTATTTATTATATTTGTCTTTATTTCTCAGCTTGTAATATTTTCGTAACTCTCCACGAGCGCTCTGTGTAGGCATCAGTTAGTGCTGCTTTCCCTGTCATACGATACGAGAACCAGTTGTTCATGGTATATATCTCGTTTGAAAGACGTTGCCTCGACCTTTTATCTGAAATATGTATAGAGTTGGTTTGTTTCGTCATAAATGTTATTTCCCTCATTCAGTTTCGTCCTGTTGCTTTCGGTCTAGCTGCAGCTTCATCAGTCCGTGTGACGCGCCGCGCTCAGCCGTGGTATGACTGACAGTAACGTGCTTGAAATATTGTAAAATTCTGATGAAAGTTTAGTCGGAAGTAGTAGTGACAGTATAAGCAGCAGTGATAATGAAATAGATGATGTAGCAGTGGTAAATGATGAGCGTGACGATGAGGAGGAAACAGTGCTTGGAAATTTTGTGTAAGAGACTATAGATAATTATACAGGTCAAAGAGAAGTTTACAACGGTGAATTCTGATTGCTAAATTCTCTAATAATACTCACACAGGCCACAGAGGCAAATATTGAGCAATTACCTTATCGGGTTCAGCTGGTGAAAGGTTTGTTTACAAAATACGCTCGCTTGGGAGGGGAACGAAATATTCAAGGCCGGCGCGCATCAGATAATACAGTTCCAAGGTTGCAGGAAAGACATTTTATCAGGAAATTAGCACCCAAGAGTTGGAAATCCAAACCTCAGAGACATTGTATCCTGTGTTCAAAACACGGCGAAAAGAAGACGTCAGTGTACTGCTTCCAGGAGTGCGACTTGAGTCCCTGTCTCAAAGAGTGCTTCGAACTCTATCACACGGAACTAAATTACTATGGAAATGTGAAACAATTATGTAATTATCTGCATGTACATAGTTCTGTCATAAGGAATTCCAAATTTCGTAAAAATCGTGCTACTCTTATACTTGTAGTAACGCTTTAAGTGAATCGATGTATTTCAGTCGCGCGTAGTTGAAATCTCATCCGGCCGCGGGGTAGGAAGCTATTTAAATGGCTGCGACGCTGAGGGGCTAAAGGGGTCCATAATCCAGGGCATCGGCCCCTCATAATGGTACTTATCGCTAGGAAAGTAGAACCATGGTATTTGTCATGCTGCGTACTAATCAAAAGTAGCGTAGACTCGCGATATTCCACACATTATGGTACTACTCACAAGTAATATAATGTGCACATGTAACACAGACCTATGGTGTTTCACACATCGTGTCACTATTTACAGGCAAATGGTGTTCTTCACATAAGTGTGCTAACCACAGGGACTTGCACTATTCCGTGGTGTTCCTCAAATAATGGGTACTAATTACAGGCAAGGCGGAACCATGGTGTCGCTCATAGCGGTACGAAGCGACCCATGGTGTTCCCTGAGTGGTGGTACTAATTGCAAGTAGTATCATGGTTCTAATCTGATCATCCCTTGGTAGCCCCTTACGACAGACGGGGAATGCCATGGGTGTATTCTTCACCTGCGTCCCCCACCCACAGGGGGTGCGAATGTATTTATGAAACAGAGAATGTTAAGTAGTTATTTTAATAACTCACGAGCAAAAAAAAAAAAAAAAAAAAAAAAAAAAAAAACCCACCTCATCCTATTTCTTTCATAATGCAATATCAAGTACATTATAACATTCCTTAATCACGGGGAATTATGGCTGCCTACTCCTTGTAGGCCCATAAGAGCTTTACTGTTTTCTTAACATGGAATGGTCTATAGACCCAATACTGTCTGAGCAACGCCGCCCGTCTCATTAAGAGTTTAACAAGGCCAAACAAAGAACCTGAAAGCCCATTTTAGAGAATCCATCAAACGTACTTAGATGTAATAGTTTAGAAGAATACTTACATTCAAATTGCTACATGCTAATAAAGCAGAATCTAATGTAATTTGACAAAAGTTCACCGAGGATTTTATCCCCTTTGCCAGACATGAAGGGCAATCTTCCTCCATCTGAAAAAGAGAAAAAGGAATGTGTGCAAAAAATTATAAACAGTCACAATACATATGCAAAAGAATATCATATAAATTTATAACCACACCTATATTAATACAAAAATATAAATAATAATACCAGTGTTATCCCCAGAAATATTTGTCAGCCGGGTGGCAAAAATGAGTAGATGGACGGCGAATATTACGTAAAACTTAAATATGAAAAATTTTCAATTCATTTCCCTCAAGGCATTAACAATAATATCAGACAGGTAAACATCAACTGCAAAACAGAACTATTTTAGTGTTATCATGAGCAAGACATAACAGAGAATTTTGAACTTCTAATGTTCTACTGCTCGTTCCAAATCATGTAACAGCGGACTTAGGCCTATCACTCGGTTGCTGTGGACATGTGGACTGCAATACGGGTTTGTAACGTCGTGCAGAATAGTGGGTTCGCATGCAAATCCACGCTCATCTTGAACCCTCTCGCGCACGGCGCTACGTGGTGGTCAAGCTAAACATTTGATCTCCGATGTAATTGATGCAATTATGCTGACAATAATGATTTATCATTTTGATCAGTTTTAGAGTATTTATATGTTAATTTGGAGCACCCAGTGAATCAGATATGTATTAATGTTATGTAGCTAGCACACATCTAGCTCATATTAGCCAGGCAGTCTATAAAAATGGCCCATTAAAAAGGTCCTAGGGAGAAAACTATAATAATAATAATTTCGTGTGGCTATTTCTAACCGAGTGCAGCCCTTGTAAGGCAGGCCCTCCGATGAGGGTGGGCGGCATCTGCCATGTGTAGGTAACTGCGTGTTATTGTGGTGGAAGATAGTGTTGTGTGTGGTGTGTGAGTGCAGGGATGTTGAGGACATGACAAACACCCAGCCCCCGGGCCACTGGAATTAACCAATTAAGGTTAAAATCCCTGATCCGGCCGGGAATCGAACCCGGGACCCTCTGAACCGAAGGCCAGTACGCTGACCATTCAGCCGAGTCAGACAGGGAGAACACTGAATACACATAATTAGACAAACTGCATGTTATTGTGGTGGAAGATAGTGTTGTGTGTGGTGTGTGAGTGCAGGGATGTTGAGGACATGACAAACACCCAGCCCCCGGGCCACTGGAATTAACCAATTAAGGTTAAAATCCCTGACCCGGCCGGGAATCGAACCCGGGACCCTCTGAACCGAAGGCCAGTACGCTGACCATTCAGCCGAGTCAGACAGGGAGAACACTGAATACACATAATTAGACAAAGAATGTATAACGTCAGCTACCATATGCAGGCATTTCTATTTGATGCCACTTAGGCTGCCAGCATATCAGTTTTGACACCCCGTTTTACCGAAACTGGAACTCTCCTGGGCGATCTATTACCAAGTTTCTCAGTAATTTCATTGGGTCAACACCAAATGTGTCACCGGAGATCTTTTACAAGCTGAAACTGTATGATACAGATTGTCAAATGAACTGTCCTCTTTTCCTAAAATGTCTGCCTATCTCTGTCGGGTTCGAATGTGCATTCTTGAGATCAATATGCCAACATATGATCACCAATCCACATAGGCAGCTATGAGTAAAATAGAAAGATAATGGTGGTGGTTGTGGTGATTGTTGTTTTCAGAGAAGTACAACTGGGCAACCACCCTTTCTTAACACTAATCAGAGGGAAAATGGGAAAGGTTCAACAACCTTGGAAAATGAAGGTAGTCAGCCTGAAAACTAATTCTGATTTTCTGCCATCTAGCAGCACAGCCAGACTCTACTGGATGGTTCGTAAGACGGGAACTATCAATGTACTCACAGCACAACGAACTTGGAATACCACACAGAAAATGCACACTGTACAAAGGCTGTATGCAAAAAGGAAGGGGATCTCGCAAGGCCTGTATGTTTTGTTATACATATAAATTATACGAGTAAAGAACCAGAATCACAGATAAGATTTTTTGCAGATAAGATTGTGTCTGCAAAATGACCTTGACAATACTGTGAGATGAACAGCAGACAATGGTATTATAGTAAGAATATAGTGAGAAGTCACACTGTAAGTTTTACAAAGAGAAAAAGGCCTCTTTAGTTTTAATTACCGTACTGTATTGATGGGATGATAGTAATTCATGGGGATCACTGTAATGTTGGAAGATCACAAGAGTGCATGTCCGGCTCCATGGCAAAATGGTTAGCGTGCTGGCCTTTGGTCACAGGGGTCCTGGGTTTGATTCCCAGCAGGGTCGGGAATTTTAACCATTAATAGTTAATTCCCTTGGCACGGGGACTGGGTGTATGTGTCGTCACCATCATCATTTCATCCTCATCATGATGTGCAGGTAGCCTACAGGTGAAAAATCAAAAAGACCTGCACCTGGCAAGCCGAAGTCATTGGACACCTCCCGGCACTAGAAGTCATGCGCCATTTCATTTCATAAGAATGCATCTGCGCGGTGAGGCACAGAGTTTTGTCAGCCAGGCCTGTGATATAATCGTTCCCATAACAATCCCATTACCATTCAGGCGACTTATTTTCACCCTAAAATATCAGCCCTTGTCACTATCGGTTGCAATTCAGTCGTCTTTGCATTCACTGCCATTGCATTATTCTGCGTTCCTTCGTATTCATTTTGCGGTATTTTGCTATTTATCCGTTGTTACTGTTCTTGCCTTTTATTTCTTTTTTTAAATTTCTGTGTAACTGTAATTGACCTAGTTCCTCAAAATTACAAGATACCATTACCACTATTGTAGAAATTGAACCGGCTGTTTCTAAATTATTAATAGATCAACAAGATAAATCCGAAAAAACTATCCAAATTAGTTAATAAAGAAGATTCAAAAGTGCCTTTACTTTTTAATACAGTTCCAAAAGATCTTAAATGTAAAATCAGAGACAATAACCCAACTGTTCAAAAACCTGACAAAGGGAACACTACATTAATAATGCTTAAAAAAGAATACATTGAAAAACAGTAATATTTTTTCGGGTAATACCCTGAAAAGAGTTAACAAGGACCCCAACAACAAAAATTCAAAAGAATCTTAAAGAGAGTCTGAAAAAATATTTCCTTCATCTTAAATGATCAGGAAACTTCAAAGTTTATCAACATGAACCCTAGACGCCCTCCACCTAGGGCATTACCTAAAATCCGTAAGGATAGAATCTCCATTAGTCCATTAAGACCTATTGTAAATTTTAGAAATACCTATACAATCTCACGGTTCATTCATATTGTTTAAAGAAGC
Source organism: Anabrus simplex (assembly GCF_040414725.1). NCBI lineage: Eukaryota > Metazoa > Arthropoda > Insecta > Orthoptera > Tettigoniidae > Anabrus > Anabrus simplex. Next base: position 99,513,797 of record NC_090277.1, on the reverse strand, counting down.
ATTTTTAATACAGTAAATGCCTCCATTACAAACTCAGTTGATTTCTGTTAACATTGGTAAAAATATGAAACTACAACCTTTTCATACTATCCATTCCTTTGATATTACTAACATGTACAAATATTTCTATAACAGATACCAGTAACCTAATTTAGAACAACTTTACCAACCCTAGCAAACTAAGTAGATCAGTTATGGTAATGTAATATGTTTTATTCAATAACTTATTTTTTACAAGTTGTTTTAAGTCGCACCAATACAGACAGGTCTTATGGCAACGATGAGACAGGAAAAGGGCTAGGAGTGGGAAGGAAGCGGCCGTGGTCTTTATTAAGGTAAGAGCCCCAGCATTGGCCTTGTGTGAAAATAAGAAACCACGGAAAACCATCTTCAGGGCTCCCGACAGTGGGGTTCGAATCCACTATCTCCCGGATGCAAGCTCACAGCTGCGAGTCCCTAACCACACGGCCAACTCGCCCGGTCGTACCGAGTACAATAAGATGAACAATTTGTGAACCAGAGGAATGGCATGCTAGAGAACAAAGTTATCTAACTCCCCAGCTACTTCCCACCAATATTCAGGCAGGCTGTTATTCTCGGTATGTATGTATGTATGTTATGTTATGTTATGTTATGTTATGTTATGTTATGTTATGTTATGTTATGTTATGTTATGTTATGTATGTATGTACTCGCATCACGAGAAAACGGCTAAAGAGAATTTCATGAAAATCGGTACCGTATGCAAAGTCGGTGAATATGTCGCTACAATCCAGGGCATAAATAATTTTATTCACGCCGAGTGAAATACTAGTTTAGGGGAATGCGTAATATTTAATTCTCAAATATTTGTTATTAGTGGTCGGAAAATTAAAATTGCATTTCCTTGTTACTGTGAACGCGACCGATACAGAAATACCATTCTTTTTAAATTCTGAGCAATGTACAGACCAAACTCTTATTTTATATATATGGATTGTGATCTTTCCTACTTTTAAAACACCATTCAAACATTAGTCTACTAATGTCACTCCACGCCATCTCTCCACTGACAGCTTGGAATATACCACTTAGTCGAGCAGCCCTAACTTTGCAACATTTTTGTAATGCTACTATTTAGTCAGAAATCACCCAGAACAATTAGAGCTGCTTTTCTTTGGATTCTTTCCAGCTCTCGAATCAAGTAATCCTGGTGAGGGGTCCCATACACTGGAACCATACTCTAGTTGGGGTCTCACCTGTCCTTTACATCCTTACTGAAAATGAAAACCCACATCTTGTTTCCAGTCATTCGACCGGGTCAGGCATGGAATGAATGAAGACCCCCGCCCCCCATCTAGCGACGAGGATAGGAACTGTGCCAGCTGCTGAAGCCTGTTGCACTCCTCTGGGGCAATGATTAATATTGCTGACAGATGAAATGATATTGAACAGTATTGCTGGAAAAAACGATGACAGGGAAAATCGGAGTACCCGGAGAAAAACCTGTCTCACCTCCACTTTCTCCAGTACAAATCTCACATGGAGTGACCGGGATTTGAACCACAGAACGCAGCAGAGAGGGGCCAGTGTGCTGCCGCCTGAGCCATGGCGGCTCACATCCTTATTACAATCCCTAAATACCCTCATAACCATGTGCAGAGATCTGCACCCTTTATTTACAATCCCATGTATGTGATTACCTCAATGAAGATCTTTCCTTATATTAACATCTTTTTGTGAGTGGAGTCTGGAAGATGTAAACAATAGACGATTAGACCCCCATTTAATATTCTTCTTGGATGAGGCCTGGTTCCACCTCCATGGTTGTGTGTACACAGAACAATCGTTAATCAGTGCTATTAAACCCGACATCAAACAAGAAGTGTCCCTCAATCGTGCAAAAAATCTTTTAATGGTTTGACATTAGTGGCAAAAGAATAGCAGAGTTTTTTTTTTTTTTTTTTTAGAATACTGCTGATTCTCTTATGTATGTGAATACCATACTAATCCCCTTTTTCACAGCATTAACAGTCAGGAAACATGATTTTGCATTTCTCAACAGGACTTTGCCACTGCTCACACTGAGATTTTGTTTTTGGCTAGTTGCTTTACTTATTAAAAGTAATAAACTTCATTGTTAGGTTCCGTATTGAGTTGAGACTATGCTTAAAGTAAATACAAAATTTTAATATTCCACCTACTCAATACTAAAAAATCATGTGATGTTTTTACAAGAACATTACAATGACATTAAAAGGTACTAGTTTCGGTCCACTGTGGACCATCATCAGCCTAGCCAAATTACAACAGTAAAAGACATAGTGATAAAAATAGTATGGAGAAATGAGAGGATCTAAAAGGATCTGTCATTCCACCACCATCCCATCCTTTTAGATCCTCTCATTTCTCCATACTATTTTTATCACTATGTCTTTTACTGTTGTAATTTGGCTAGGCTGATGATGGTCCACAGTGGACCGAAACTAGTACCTTTTAATGTCATTGTAATGTTCTTGTAAAAACATCACATGATTTTTTAGTATTGAGTAGGTGGAATATTAAAATTTTGTATTTACTTTAAGCATAGTTGCTTTACGTCGCACCGACACAGATAGGTCTTATGGCGACGATGGGACAGGAAAGGGCTAGGAGTGGGAAGGAAGCGGCCGTGGTCTTAATTAAGGTACAGCCCCAACATTTGCCTGGTGTGAAAATGGGAAACCACGAAAAACCATTTTCAGGGCTGCCGACAGTGGGGTTCGAACCTACTATACTGGCCGCACTTAAGCGACTGCAGCTATCGAGCTCGGTCACACTGAGAATAATTCCATGAGAGAAATTTAAATGCTTCCAAAAAACAGAATTATTATTATTATCATGGATTTGTGCCCCTTTCCCCTCCAAAAATATTGAAACAAAAGCAGCTTAACTTGTTCTGGGTGATTTCTAACAAAAGAGTAGTGTTACAAAAATGATGCAAATTTTGGGCCTGAAAGATTTGGAGAAAAGAGACGAGCTGCTCGATTACGTGGTATTTTCCAAGCTGCCAGTGGAGTAACAGCGTGGATTAATAAGTTTGTGTGGTGTTTTTGAAAGTAGGAAAGATCACAATATGAAGATAAGGTTGAAATTCAAGGAGACAAATAGGGACAAATATTTGTTTGTAGGAAGAGGAGTACCGGGTAAGGGATTGGAATAATTCATCAAGGCGGATGTTCAATAAATTTCTTTTTAAAAATTATTTAAGAAAAGACTAGGTAAACAAGACAGGGAATCTGCCACCTGGCCGATAGCCCTAAATGTAGATCAGTGGTGATTGACCGATTGATCCATCAGTCTTCCAATTTATCATCATCATCATCATCATCATCATCATCATCTCGGGAATAATTTAAATATTACCGTGTTTAAGAGGAGCCCACACACCATACAAGAACTGAACAGAATATTAGTCAGGAAACTGCTGGGATTCCTCAACATAAACTACGGCGAGTTATGAATAACTTGCTAATGAAGTGCTCAAAATGTGTGGCAGGCAGTTTCACATATTTCATAATTTGTAATTAACGAACTTCTTTTTTTTTCCCAATTTGCTGTACGTCACACTGACACAGGTAGGTCCTATGGCGACGATGGGATATGATAGGGTTAGGAGTGGGAAGAAAGCAACCATAGCTTTAATTAAGGTGATGTGAAAATGGAAAACCACAGAAAATCTTCAAGGCTGCCAAAGGTGGGGTTCAAACCCTCTATGTCCCGAATGCAAGCTCACAGCTGCGTGCCCCTAACCTCCCGGCCAACTCGCTCGGTTTGTATGGGTTATCTTCCCACTACTGACCTCTAACAGCAGGCAGCAGACTAGCCCATGCTCTCCCACAGTAAAAACACAGGGCATCAGAGTAAAGAATATTTGATCACCCCGTATGAGCTAGTTTCCTGGAGGCTCAAAGTACACTCTCTCCAGATTAGCATACAAGCTTGCCCGAGAAATATTCCTCTGTATGTTGCATCGACACACACAGGTCTTACATGTAATAAATATCATTTTGATCCATATTGATATTTGGGAGGTCAATTTAATAAATAACTTACTGTTATTATTCTAAACACACAGGTCTTATGGTGACGATAGGACAGGAAAAGTTTAGGAGTGGGACTGAAGCAGCTGTGGCCTTAAGGTACAGCCCCAGCATTCGCCTGGTGTGAAAATGGAAAACCACAGAAAACCATCTTCAGGGTTGCTGACAGTTGGATTCAAACCCACTATCTCCTGGATGCAAGCTGACAGCTACGTGCCCCAAACCACGCACTCAATCACAGTCCTCCCAGGCTCACACTACCTTCTACACGATAAGAAACTCAATTAAGAAGTGACAGACGGGAAAAGAGAGCAAGGACAGAGTCAGAATTCTGTGATTACGCGAAACTGGGCAGGACCAAACAACAAACTACGCAGCACAATAAGACTAGCAGTTCACGGATTTCATCATAAATTTTGCTGAAGACCAGATACCATGAACCATCGCAGGACTGCATGTGTAAACTGTGAGACAAAGCATGTGCCAGACACCATTTCAGTGTATGTGTGAACAGAACAAAATCACTAGGGTACTGGAATATAGCGTAGAGAATTGACTTACGTCTGTCTAATGCATATTTGTGTGCACTTATGAGGTGTTGCCTTTGGAAAGAAGGTTGTAATAAAGCTGTGTTTTTTAATGGCAAGTAGATATCTGTCAAATCCACAGCTGTGGTGATTAAGCAACGAAGATTCTGATTTTGACCAAGCAGATGACTGTGATAATGACCAGAATAAGTTGAACGAGATGAACACAATGAACTCAACCTAACAATAGTTATAAATGTATTTTATTTTGTAACTCAATCTAACAAACACTTTTGATTCTTGATTCAGTAGTAAAACATTTTATAAAATATTACTATAATATATGATCAAATAATAATATATAAAAACACTGTACCTATAACACAGTAAAAGGGTTAAGTAACTTCAAAAGCAACTACGAAAAACCTAACGGAGCACACCGTCACAAGACTGCTTGGGTTGAGAAAGTGAATACGAGTGCTGGAGGTTTAAATATGGTTCAATTATAGAACAGTTCCTTTCCTAAGACACCATTGTCAAATGCTCAACAGACAGTGTTACACTGACCTTGTACCTCTCGTGATCCTAAGTAATTTCCCAAATTCCACTCCTGGGGTAAAATCTAGCCATAACTAACTTTCCTAGGCTATGTCCTCTGTGTGTGCATTAGAAGAAAACTGAACATGTGGATACATCACAATCCATGCCCGTATCTTCAAATAAGGGTGTTGAAGAAAAAGTTTCTAACATCATTCACATTAAATAACCAGTGTGTTATCAGCAGATTTTGTTTGGATGCTAATCATGCATGACCTTGTCTTCAAAGGTTGAATGCCTACACAAATTTCAACATTTAGAATAAAAACTGCCACCGTATTATCAATCAATCACTACTGATCTCCACTTAGGGCAGTCACCCAGGTGGCAGATTCACTGTTGTTTTCTTAAATGACTGCAAAGAAATTAGAAATTTATTAAACATCTCCCTTGGTAAGTTATTCCAATCCCTAACTCCCCTTCTTATAAACTAATATTTTCCCCAATTTGTTTAATAAAAATATATATACCAAGTAGTAATTACGTAGGCTATGTTTAGACATGGGAGGTAAAGTTCATTTTCATATTCAGTTAAATGTTCCTTAACTAATTAGAATGTCAAAAAAAGGAGTTTTCCTTAATATTCGTTCGCAATTACACACTTGTCAAGAAAGAAAATTTTGAGTAGCAAATAATTTTAGGAGATAACCATTCTGATTAATAAGACAAACTGTCAACACAGTGAGGTTAAGACGATGGAGGGAAGTCCTATTTGAGTTAACATGACATTAGTGTAAGCAGTCATAATGATAAAAATAAACAGCAATGTAAAGTTATAGCGGCATGTATATTTGGGGGTAACATGACATATGACAATTTAGATTGATACTAACGTTCTGAAATACATGATAAGGATTACTGACGTCATACGAAAGCACAACAAATCCACAAATAATACTGCAATATTGAGTACCTGAGTGCCTCATTTTTTTATGACAAGAACAGCTGCAAGTAAATAATCCTTCTCGTTACTGGTATTCCACATACGAAAATATCAAAAAGGGAGAATAAATCCCAAGACACGCAAAAGACATTCAGATTCAGAAATCCGCGAAGAATTAAGTGGACATCTGCAGCAGTCAGGGTCAGCACTGCTAAGCAAAAACCACAAGGAGGATCGAGACGGCGGTGGCAAAAACCAAACAGAACAACTTATCGACTATCAGATCGACAGTTTCGATTCGCAAATCAACAAATTTTGAATGACAGACCAACTGCAATACTTAACAATATCATAATAATTAAAGACAAAAACGTTGCCATTGATGCTTTCATGGCCCGTACATACAGACGTGATACTGTATAGGCTTTTGGAGTTATGTCGTGTCAAGAAAATAAGGTGAAATTCTTTATGTTTCGCATAGAACTGTGGACAGTCGATATTTTCTTCTGATGACGCAGAGCACAGTTATCTGCGTAACGTAAAGAATTTCACCTCATATTCTTGATACGACATAAGCCCAAAAGCCTATACAGTATCATGTCTAAAAGACAAAAACATTTGTGAGCAACAGGTTTCGAACCCGACTAACCAAGACCAACTGCCATACATAATAATAACATCCTAACATAATGAAAACAAAAATATTTGTGGCTAAGGGGTTTCGAACTCCGGTACGTGAACTGTGATTCAAAAGCCACAAAAATGATCCAATAAAGAGGATATTAACCATTAGAACCGACATTATGAACTAGTCTGTATAGGTCAGAATTTAAATTATTTTCAAAAAATCAACGAGCCATTCCCTTTGGTTCAGACTTCCTCCCTGCAAGGGCTTAAAATGTCGTTGCAATCTAGCAGTTGGGTCCGCATGGTCCCGTTTCGATTTCTCGCTCAGATTACGAAGTCTAGAGGACATACATACGGTGACCAGTCATACTGTCCTTTTTTCTTTTCCGACTGTCGTCCCGTTGTCCCCACGGAACTCAAAAGGGACGGTAAATTGTCCTTTTTTTATTAATTCCGATCCCGTTTTGTCCATTTTTTAATAATGGTATGGACGAAGTAATCGATGAAGCTTTTAAAATACCAATATAGTTGGTCCGTTACTGGACATTATCATCTATTCATGAAGAAGCTTTTAATGTTAAATACGCGGTAGGTTCTGTTCATGGAGCGTTAAGTAACCGTCATATTCCGAGATCGGATATATTATGTACGTTACCCGATAGAAAACTAGAATAGGAACTGGACTATCCGGATTAACTGGAACTAGGGTACATCTGGATATGCAAAAATACCAATAATCTAATTCAAAATTTGACTGTGTCAAATAAACACACAACAGGTGCGGTATATAAACATATGTGAACAATTATGAATTCAACATTTTAAAAAACATAACATAGTATATAATAATTTTATAAAACATTTATGAACAATTATTAAGCCTCAGAACTTACGTAACATATCGACGTAGGAAAAAAAAAATACTTCACGTCCAGTTAACTGAACTTCGAGTTCCTACAGTACGGTATTCTGAACGCTCTCTCTCTCTCTTCGATAAGTCGAAACTTTATGTTGCAACCACGGCCTATTTGATACTGTGCATTTGCTGATATAATTATCAGTCGTTTGTTATTCAGTAAGAGATCTCATATTTATCGGCAATGATTTGTTCTGTCTTAAATGTTGAAGTTATTAACAGGAGCTTAGCTATGGGTCAAAGTTTATTGAATTCCATTAGGCCTTCATGTTTTATAACTCAGCCTATATTATAGGATGAGATGATACTAGATCTCGCAGGCATAGTAATCTTGGCAACGCAGCAAACCTGTGAGGTTGCGCTATATACGTGATAATAAGGCAAGCAGACTTGTAATTTTACGTGATTGTTGATATCGTATCGTGTTTATGGTCACGGAATCACCAGTTTAACATAATATAATAATCGTATGGCCCTTGTGCAAGAACGTCTGAAGTGGTGCCATCTAGGCGGCTTGCTTACCAATTTCGACATTCCGATTGTGCTGCTATCTACAAACGAAAGCGGAATTCTATTGGAACGGCCGTGGAACGGATACTATGACAGAGTTGAAAGTTTTTGTGTAACATTGAGTGTGTTAAGATCTTTAATATGCCAACAACAATGGCATGCGGTGTCACGATTTGATGAAGATTATGAACCCGGTGAGACCAAAGTTAGGTTAGATACCCGATATGGCGCGACTCGGACGACGTCACAAAACACTCAGCAAGCTTGCCAACATCAAAGCGCAAGCAAAGGTTAGAGTCTGGTTAAAGTCACGAGGCCTCTATAGTAGGCTAGACTTACCCGTGCCGTGACATCATTGGTTAGTGACAAAATCATTGGTCTGGATTGGTTAGATCCGGTCAGTGACAAGACCATTGCAGTAGCGTTTCGTGACATTTTACTCTGACAGGGCTGTGCTGCCAATCTCTTACCCCTCCTCAACAGGTCGAGTTTTGACTGACCAGCACCACCATACTTTTAGATGAATAATAATAATAATAATAATAATAATAATAATAATAATAATAATAATAATAATAATAATAATGGCTGAATAGAGACCTGCTTATACTACGACATTAATTAATTAACTACACTCCAGGGGTATTTATGCTAACAAGTATTGCAGTCACGACTGTTATGGCACTGCACTGTTTCACTGATCAAAATCACAAGTAATAATACAGACATTCACAAAAACAAATAAACAGTTGCACTCCCGAATTTCACTCTCCTTGTTCAAATTTTAAAGCATGTAAACGTATTTAACAATTTGACCATCCTGCAAATCGTGCCTTCACGTTATGGTTATATTTTGAATCTTTACTGCTGCTTCTTTATAGAACTGAACTGCTTAAACAGTCAGTATAATGGAATTCGTTGTTTCGTAAAATGTTTTAGAATAAATTTCTAACAACAATTAATATAAAACGTGGGGTAGAAGCCTAGGTATATGTAAAGTGGTTGGCAAAGTTGCTGAGGGCTCTGCCGTTCAGCGCTTGCATCGCCTGCACATTTCCTTCCCCTGAAAAGCCAATATTATCGTCCTTCCAGACTCCCCCCCACAGCACCCTGCACACACTTGCACAATCTTGGGACCTACTGTGGGCTCTGCCGGACAGATCATACCAGCCTGCAGCCTTCCTCTGACAAGTCCATATCGTCCTTCCAGGTTCCTCCCGCACCACGCACACTTGCAAAGTTTACTGATCTACTGAGGGCTCTCATGTCACAGTCCGAGCGCTTCATGACTAAAGAGAAAACATATTGTGCTTCCTGGACAGCAGCCATGGTCTGAAAGCCTTTGCCACTTCCTTGAAAATATATGAACGAAACGTTTACAGCCGAAATCATAAAGATAGCATTGTGTAACTGAAAAGCACACCATGTAACTTCGACTTCCCTATTTTTGTCCATCTTTTTTATGTAATCGGTTACAAAGTGACAAAGCATTAAATGTTTTTGAAAAGGCGGCGGGGCGGCGCCCAAAAGCCCTTCATGCACGAACCGCCACTGGACCATTGGGTTTCTTTCACAGACTCCGCAAGGAACAAATCGCTTAATTATCCGGTGACTAACTAAAAAGTCGGTGAATTTCACTTAAATACTTAAGGTAATCACATCGCAGATAAAGCACTCGCATCCCGCACACGCCACGACAATTTTCCATATTCCCGCTTTTCTTACTTTTAGGAATGTGGCAGCCCTGTGCCTGGACACGATGCGAGTAGTGTTGGGAGACGGCGGTGGTGTTTAAGAACCTTGATGCGAGCTCTATCGGAGACAACACAAAACTTCACCGGCCGTCAGGAACAAAACAAAATGTTCTCATTTCACTGATTTACAAAGGCACGGTTTTTATATATTCTTCTAGGCAGGGGTTCGTGGGTCCCTGGCAATCAAAGGATACTTATTCCAGGTGTCGTTGCATATCATTTTTATGTTGTTTTTTTTCAACCCTTGTCCCGTTTCTCTACGTGGTCGGATACGAAGTAAGATTAATCTTCGTAGCAAGCTTTTACGACCGGGTGTCCTTCCTGGCGTCAACCTCATCAGAGAAGTTAATGATATGAAATGAATGACTTTATTTAAATGGTAGTATGAAGGGAGAGGGTGAAACCCAGTGTCAGCACATAGCCTACTCCTGTCGAATAGCAGCAAGGGGTCTGCTCAAGGCTTACCGTCCCCAACCAACGGAAGAATCACCATCAACTGTGCCATATGCCCTCACTCCATAAATGAACACTGCGGAGAGGTTTGAAACTTAATCCAGGCTTTTGGCACGCAATCTAGTGATTAGAAATTGTATACCACCGCCTCTCCTACATTGCCGGCCAAGGTTCTAATGGTGACATTTTTTCGATCAACAAGAACCAGCTAACCGGGGAGGGTGAATTTTGTGCCAACCACTTCAATTGTTTACAGTTTAGTCGTGCTGTTTTTTCTACATTTACTATACTGTAGAAAAAGTCGATTATCTCTTTTGAATCCGGTTACCTAACCACATGTATGTTCAGTCCTCAGCCCTAAAGCTGGTTGGATCTCAACAGTTCCGCCATCAGCAGTCATAGGTGGCCTAGGCATCACTGAAGAGGTGTACTAGGGAAATGAGGAGTGAGGAAGTTTCCCGTTGCTTTCCTCACCGTACCAGAAGTTGCTATTACATATCAGTCTGCCAAACCCACTGAAATGCATGCACCAACCGACTCTATGAGCAACATTTTCACACCATTCATAGCAGGGACTGGCTGCATAAGGAACGGCATTATTAGTATCGCTCATACCTCAGTCGCTTTCATATTGTCACAGCCAAGTATACGACAATGAAAGTAACACAATTGCTCTAACCAATACCAGAAGACTTAGTGCACTGTAAACACTAGTCCCCCCAGCAAAGGCATACCTAACTACATAATAATTACTTTTATTTAAACTTTTAATTCTAGTAAAAGATATTAATTTTATTTTGGTGGTCATAAAATACCTCCCCTCTCCCTTCGTGGTTGGTAGTTCATGAGTAATACAATGAGAAAAAAGAGTGGAGTGGACACTGTGGATAAGATGTTGCGGAAATATTCCACAAAGAAGGGCACTCGAAGATGCACACAATCAGCTTTTTACACTTTTAGACATTGAGGCATTGAATGGTTTCCGTTTCGCACTATTTTTGTTGAATTTCCCGAAGTGGAACAAACAAAAGCCTAATAAGCGAAAACTGTATTTAAGAGAACTGGCTGTTCAACTCATATCAAACGAACGTGCTCAAAATAATGAGGAACTGCGGAAGCCATTAATCTGGCCGTGGAAGAACCACCGGTGGAAGAGGGCGTTGCCACATTTGCACCAATGAATGTCATTACACAGGGGGAAAATTCAACAAAGTAAAAACACCACAATTTGTCCCGGTTGCATGCGGAACACACAGTTCGAAAACAATCGTATGTTCCAAATGTGGTGAAGACAGTGATCAGTGATATCAATAATTTATTGTCTGAACTTAATATTCCATGATATACAAAAAATGTATGACTTTGTTCACAACTGTACCAAGCAAGTGGCCGTGCGATTAGGGTCGCTCAGCTGTGAGCTTGCATTCGGGAGATAGTGGGTTCGAACCGCACTATCGGCAGCCCTGAAGACGGTTTTCCGTGGTTTCCCATTTTCATACCAGGAAAGTGCTGGAGCTGTACCTTAATTAAAGCCACGGCCGCTTCCTTTTTATCCCTAGCCCTTTCCGATCCCAACGTCGCCATGAGACCTACCTATCTGTGTTGGTGCGACGTAAAGCAAAAAAATCACAATTTTTTAAAAAAAGTTTACGATTATTACTAATTAAGTTCTATTATTGTCATTTCAGGGTCAAAATATGTTTGTTGATTAAACAGTAGGCTAATACAAATCACACAAAACGTCCAGCTCCATGGCTAAATGGTTAGCGTACTGGCCTTTGGTCACAGGGGTCCCGGGTTCCATTCCCGGCAGGGTCGGGAATTTTAACCATAATTAGTCAATTTCGCTGGCACAGGGACTGGGTGTATGTGACGACTTCATCATCATTTCATCCGTAGTCGGAGAGTTAAAACTCACTTAGGGAATGACGAATTTAAAAAGAAAACAAAAAACTCAAGGCAAACAGAAGGTATGTGCAAGAAATCAAATGAGTTAAGCAGAGGGCACACGGAGTAGGTCTATACTCGCGTATACTCTCGACTACAGCCCTGCTTCCGACCCCGAATTATATTATGTTTGCGAGAGCCGGTGGTGGTGGTGGTTATTGTTTTAAGAGGAAATACAACTGGGCAGCCATCCTCTATTAACACTAATCACAAAGGGGGGGGGGGGGGAACGGAAGGGAGGCAACATTTCGAAAAATGAAGGTAACGGCCAAGAAAGACAAGGGCCACGAAGGGCGTGAAAATGAAGGACTCTCTAGGCCTCACAAACTAATACCGATTTTACCAAGGGAGGTCGGATAGGATAGATCAAAGTGAGGAGCCGAGCACAAGTGGAAGCAATGCCAGGATTCAGCTGGTCGCCTACCCACACTCCCAAGTTAAGAGCCCCTGGGGCCGGTTTTAGTCGCCTCTCACGACAGGCAGGGGATACCGTGGGTGTTAGTCTACCACCCCCACCCACAGCGGAAAGTACTACCCGAGGAAGAGAGGCTGGCTGGACATCAGAAGAATAGAAAATTCAGGAAGTTACGGCAGGAAGGAAAGAAATAGAAATGAATAAAAAAAAAAGCACCTCCCAGTCAACTCGGCGGACATCTTGTTAATCTGGCCCTACTCCGAGGCCAATATAACATGGGAAACCCTGAGCTGGCACAGCCCTCGGGATGAACAAGCACACAAGCCCCCGCATCGACGTCAAGATCGTGGTGTCCTTATAGGGTTGTATGGTACGTCCCACCCACAGAGGTCCCCGTTCTGTTCAGATACCTTGATTCTTCGCAGGTTTGGAATTCTTTCTCCTATGACTGAAGTCAAAGAGATGAAATGAAATGGCTTATGGCTGTTAGTGCCGGGAGATCCCAGGTGCAGGTCTTTTGATTTGATACCCTTAGGCGACCTGCGCGTCGTGACGAGGATGAAATGATGATGAAGACAACACATACACCCAGCCCCCGTGCCAGGGAAATTAACAATGATGGTTAAAATTTCCGACCCTGCCGGGAATCGAACCCGATACCCCTGTGACCAAAGGCCAGCACGCTAACCATTTAGCCATGGAGCCGGACAGTATGAAATGAAATATCGTATGGCTTTTAGTGCCAGGATGTCCCAAGACGGGTTCGGCTCGCCAGGTGCAGGTCTTTCTATTTGACACACGTAGGCGACCTGCACGTCGTGATGAGGATGAAATGGTGATGTAAACAGTGCCATTGGAATTAACCAATTAAGGTTAAAATCTCCGACCCGACCGGGAATCGAACCCGGGACCATCTGAACCGAAGGTCTGTACGCTGACCGTTCAGCAAACGAGTCGGACAGCCGATCAGTCAAAGAGATGATAACCTCGTATTTCAAAGCTTTGGGACCAAATTCCGGCACCTTAGCGTCTCCGAAAATCGTAATAAGTAGTTAGTGGGACGTAAATCAAGTAATATTATTATTATTATTATTATTATTATTATTATTATTATTATTATTATTATTATCATCATCATCATTTCAGCTCGTCAGTTTTCGTCTTTAAAATCTCTCCAGAGGAAGTTTTAATAATCTCCCTAAACATTTCCCTCCAACATGTTGAACTGGCACAGAAAATTTTCGATGAATCTATGTTCCATACTGTTAGTGTATTGTTGTTGTTGTGTTGTTCAGGGCGAGTAAATGAGAGTTCCAGAGCGAAAACTATGCCCTTTTACTCATCTGTTTCCGAGAAGTACCGACGAGTCGGAAAAATCTCAGATTGTACACAGGCGGGGTAAAATCGATCTAGCTGAGAGGCGGCATGTAGCCTCTCGTCAGAGAAGAAACCCCCTCATAGCTAAGCCATTGTAATACAATTTTGAGACGGAGAGTTTTAGGGGTTGTAGGGGAAAGGCCTCCCTTCGTAACAAACTGCCCCTTTCAGGGGTTTAATTTTGAGTTAATTTGAAAAAGGCCAAAAAAAAAAAGTTTTGATTTCCTATTAAAACAGGCCATACGTGAACCAAGGGCCGCGGGTTTTTGAAACGGGTGTGTTCGGCTTCGTGGTCCTTACGATCCGTTTTAAGAGTAGGATGCCAGGGTCAGTTGAGTGGCTTGGAAGGATTCTTGACTTGCTCATCTTTACTATTTTGTTGATCTGACATCTAATAGTCGAAATACGAAGTTCGGTCGTATCTTTCTATTAGATTTCAGTCTAGGTACTTTAGTCATTATTCTCAGTGTCTTATTCTGGAAAACTTGTAATTTTGAAAGAGGAGTTTTAGGGATATAGCCCTCACAACCACACGACAAGGTGGGTCTGACACAAACTAGGTAAATGTTTCTTTTGATATTTGAAGAGATACATTTATTCCATAGGAGAGGTCTTAGAGCAACTTCAGGTGCCGTAGCATGGCCTGTTCTATACTGCATTGTCTCTCCAGGAGAAACCACGGCCCATAACTAAGCCGAAATATTTAATTTTGTTTGTCTAAAATACTGTGTCTCCAGGAAAAACCACGGCCCACAATTAAGCCGAAATATTTAATTTTGTTTGTCCAAAAAAATGGTACATTAGCCCAACTGATAAGTTGTATGAAATTCTTAAGCAGCTCACCTTACAACACATCCTCCAATCACAGCCTAATCTTCCGAGTGACAGTAGTTCGCGTAAGAGACTGTAACACATGGAAACGCAGAGCGTCTGTACTAACTGAGCATCAATAAACTAACTGCACGGTAGGTACCTATGGAAAACGAAGACATTTGTCAGAGCCACGACTTGAGTCACTGGGCATGCATTTATTACCGGTAGTAGTTGACACTCCATTGCACTACAAATAAGACATATTTCACTCAAGGCATACCTTGTAGACAACTCTGAAGACTGCAATAACTATCGCAGACACTTCTTAAATAAAGAAACTAAAGAAATACCGTCGTTACTATACTAGCGATTCTTCTAGAATATTGGCTTCTGATGCAGAGCGGAAGACACAACGAGACACCAAACTAATAATGACATTGCATACAACGCAAAACAATACAGCCACCGCAGCTAAACACTGCAATAAAGCAAATAAAGGAAAAAACATAGCACGTGCTACGAATACAATGTTAATAAGCAGGGTTGCCATCTAGTTTTTTTAAGTTTATTTATTGTCGCTTTAACTTAGAAAGTCATATCGCGACATTCATAAGTATAAATATATTGGTGTTCTGTGTACATAAAGGAATAATTGCATTGATCACATCGAGTTACAATTGCAAAAATAACAATAGTACATATTAATCAGATAGTGATTACATATCATTGAACATATTTGTTTGTCTAAGAAGTTAATGATGTTTTTACACCGAATATCTTTGTTCAAGATGTCACATACACTATTATTCTGGTTTAAGTTACACAAATGATAGTATAGATGGCATTCTAGCGAAACGTGGTGAACAGCTTTTTCGTTTTTGACAGGTGTCACATATTGGTGGTGGAGGTGGAGCTACGTTCATGAGTCAGTTTGCTATGGCCTATACATATTCTAGCAATGAGCACTTGTTCTCGGCTGGAGGAATGAAACGTCAAATTTATCTGTAGATCCACGCCTGATATCATGGAGTCTTGTAGGTTGTTTCCGTGTCCAGTCAGTTAAACACTGTTTTCGGACCTTTGTAGTAAGAAAAGGAGCAACATCTGTGTGGGGAATTAGAAATTTTGGATCATGTAGAAGAAAACGAGTAGCTTTTTTTTGCTGATATGTCAGCTTGTTCATTGCTTTTTATTCCCTTATATGAAGGAATCCGTGTTTTCTTCCAACTATAATAGTTGTTTCTATGCTTGCCATACATGTGAGAATTCATGTAAAAGGTTGAATTGTAATCCAGACATCGTTATCAGATTTTAACCAGAGATTACTTATCATATAAATATATAACTGGGATTCATTCACCCTATACTTTCCAGATATTACTTTTCTGGAAAGTTCTTTTAACATGGATATGTTGTTGGGCTGGAGGTATATCTGGAATCAGTGTCATCAATTTCCTGACGCCACTGTAACCATGGCAATCAGTGCTCGTCATCTATGTTTACTAGGTCAGTAGCGCCATCTAAACGTTGCTATAAATTTCATGTTATACGGTAGATTGTGATATTATCTGGCTCTGGAAGAGGTCTGTGGAAATTGCTGAATGGTATGGAGACAGTCTTGGGGAAGGACTAGAAAATGAAAGCAAAGAGGTCCAAAACAAAAGTAATGGCGTGCGATCGAATAAAGTGAGCTGATGCAGAAAATATCAGGTTAGGAAATTCTTAAAGGAAGTAGATGAGTTTTGTTACTTGGGTAGTAAAATAACTAATGCTGGTAGAACTAAGGACATAAAAGGCAGACTAGCACAAGCAAGGAAGGCCCTTCTTAAGAAAATAAACTCGTTCACCTCGAACATTCATATAGATATTAGAAAGATATTGTTCTCCCCAGAAATTTTCGTCAGCCGATTTTCAGAAATGAGTAGCCGGGCGAGAATATTACGTTAAAAAAAAGATAACATGTCAATTTATTCTCCTCAGGGCAATGATAGTACCATACAGGACGTTGCCTACGACATAAGTATAGTACGCGAACCTTTTCTTGGTACCAAGTTTTACAGGTTTGAGGAGTAAGGAGGGAGCTCTCCCGGTTCCGGTTATACTGCCAGCTGAATGGAAATGACATTGAATTGAATCGATAATATGAGCGATCGATATGCATTTTCTAAACTTGTATTACCTTTGTATTTGCCTTAAGCCAACAACCGTGACACACACACACACACTATATAACATTTCTCGATGCGAATCTTGTTCCTAGCATGAATTCTGTTGTATGTCCGGCGCTCCCTTTCTCGCTCCACCAGCCAGCTGCACGCGCGCCTGTGTATCATTCTGCTAGCTTCGACGCGCAGCCCTCAGTGCGCGTGCCTGACCATCGAGTGTACTATAAATAGGAGCTCCCTGCCTGCTTACTAGCACACTTGCCCCGGTGTCCAGCTCCAGAATACACCCTACGTCGAGCACGGAGGCTACTCCTCTTGAAAATGTGCTTCGACCAGGTGGACTGAATTTCTGGCAGTACGAGGTTTCACCTCTGGTCACCGCTCCCTTACCTGTTTCCGCTGCCTATGTTCCGTAATTCTTTTACAAGCCATTTTCATTCCCTAATTTATGCAAGCTCCCTTAGTTTCGCTAGGTGGAATTTCTTCAATCAATTGAACTTGCTTTTTAGGAATTCAGGCACTTCAACAAACAAGACTCTCAAAGACATTTATTGTTAGTGTGCCAGATAGTTTTCGACTATCAACGTGTCAATTCACAAAGACTATCTTTTCAAGATAGAAGTGTATATAAAGACTGTAAACCTGTACATATTGTATAAAGATAGACTTTTCTCAAGATTCAATATTACTTTTTGCTTCAAAATAAATTTCAGTTATTTGTGTAAATATCATAAAGTGAAGCAATAAAAGTTGTGATTTGTAAATTTCAACCTTGGTTACAACACAACTCTATGGCGACGAGGTAAAAAAGCATCAACCTACCATTCTTCGACCCCAGTTGCCAACTCTATGGCGACGAGGTAAAAACGCAACAACCTACAATTCTTCGACCCCAGTTGCCAACTCTATCGCAACGAGGTAAAAAGCAACAAACTACACGTCATCAGCCCCAATCGCCAACTCTATAGCAACGAGGTAAACACGACACTACAATTCAACAGGCCCAGTTGTCAACTCTACGGCGACGTGCTAAACAACCACGACACTCCAACCAGTTCTGACACACAGCTTACATTACTCTGTCTTGCACGCATCTCGCAATGGCTACTGCGGAACAACTTGCTACGGTCTTCCAAGCCTTACAGCAGCAACAACAACAGTTTATGCAACAACAACAGGCAGCATTACTTCAGGCTATTCAAGCTATTTCTGTCTCTACACAGCCATCAGTTATTCCTCCGTTCTCTGCTTTTGATCCGGCTAAGGAAGAATGGTCAGTTTATTTAGCCCGTTTACAACAGCATTTCATCTGCCATTCTGTCACGGATGATCAACGCCGCCGCGCACTATTTCTTAGTTCGGTTGGCAATGCTACGTGTGAATTACTACGTAAATTAAGTCCGGAAGAACACTTATCTGAGGTACCCTTCACGCAGCTCTTGGCCCGTCTCACGGAACACTATGCCAAAGCTCCTCACATAGTGGCTGCTCGCTATAAATTTTTTCAGTGCAGAAAGCAACCCCATCAGACACATACTGAATGGATAACTGAATTGCGTGGTCTAGCTAAACCCTGCCAGTTCATCTGCTCCAAGGACGGTTGTGGTTCATCCTACACTGATTCTCTCATTCGGGACATGATAATATTACATACTCCTGAAGACAAAATACGTTTTGACGCTGTCAAGCAGAGTAACCCTTCTTTAGAAGACGTCCAGCGTCTTGCTACGGTTTATGAGCTTACTACCCAGACTGCCGCAGCCATAGCTTCTCCACACGAAGTTGCACAAGTCTCGCCTCAGGCCCGCAAGTCCTCTGCTACAGTGAACCGTACGGATAAGGCGCTCTCCACCAAGCATTCTCGCCAGGTTCCCTCTCGTAATGCTACACGGAAGCCCAATTCTAAAAGCACCTCGAAACTCCTGCCTTCCTGCCGAGGTTGTTTCAAGCATCATGAACGTCGTGACTGTCGTTTTTTCAAAGCTACTTGTGAACGCTGTCATAAACTTGGACACATTAAGACTGTCTGTCAAAGTTCGCTCCGCCCTGCTAAGACTACTGCAGCACGCCGGAAGCATATACAGCCCCGCCAAGACATGGAAGTTGATCAGATCAATCTTATTCTTCCCACAAAGGATTCTCACAAAATCATCATTCCTCTCTCATTCTCTGATCGATCTGTCGATTTTCAATTAGACACTGGATCACCTGTCTCTATTATTAACCTGACTACCTACCACGACTTAGGTTCACCTTCATGCTCTCCAGCTGACATCCAGCTCGTGACATTTAACAAGAAGAAAATTGACATCAAAGGTCAAATCAAGCTTCAGGCTAGTTATAAAGGAATTCAGAAGGCCATTCCTCTTCTCGTAGTTAACAACTACACTGCATCAAACATTATGGGCATGGATCTATTTAACTTATTTGGTTTCCAGATACATGACAACATTAACGTCGTATCTACATTGCATCCTACTTCTGACGTTACCGCTCTCCTAGCGCAGTTTCCTGAAGTCTTCGACTCTCAGCTCGGAACAGCCAAAGACTATACTGCTCACATACAGCTGAAATCCGGAGCTAAGCCTCGCTTCCTCAAAGCTCGTCCAGTACCCTTAGCACTTCAAGACCAGGTCACGAAAGAATTAGAAAGATGGATACAAACTGGAATTGTTGTACCAGTTACTTCTAGTCAATGGGCTACTCCACTAGTGATAATCAAGAAACCTGATGGTAATGTTCGACTTTGTGGCGATTTTCGATCTACAGTCAACGCACAACTCGACACAGATATCTTTCCTATTCCACGTCCAGAAGACTTATTCCGTCGTCTCTCTGGTGGACAATTCTTCTCTCGTGTTGATCTTAAAGAAGCATATCTCCAGCTACTTTTAGACGAAGAATCAAAGAAATTTCTCACACTCAACACTCCTCTCGGACTGCTCCAGCTCCAGCGGCTCCCATTCGGTGTTTCATCCTCAGCGGCTATTTTTCAGCGCTATTTGGCTCAACTCACCGCCTCCATTCCCGGTTGTGCTAACTACCTGGATGATATTATTGTTACTGGAAAAGATCATCAGGAACATCTAACCAATCTACGCCTCCTTCTCCAGAAATTGAAAGACAATGGCCTACGAGCGAATCTCGCTAAATGTACCTTCTTTCAGCCTCAAGTTCACTACCTAGGACATATACTTGATAAGAATGGAATTCGTCCTAGTACACAGAATGTCTCAGCGATAGTAAACATGCCAGCACCTCAGAACCTCAAGCAGCTTCAGTCCTTCATAGGAAAAGCGAACTATTATAATAAGTTCATTCCACGCTTCGCTACAGTGGCAGCTCCATTAAACGCTCTACGTAAAAAAGGTGTTAAGTTTCAGTGGACTCCGCAATGCCAACAGGCATGGAAAACAATCAACAACGCCTTAATTCAAGCTATACAACTAACTCATTTTCAGCCCGACAAGATCATCACGCTAGCTACTGACGCTTCAGACTACGGTGTCGGTGCCGTTCTCTCCCAGAAGGATCGTCATGGCCAAGAACGCCCCATCGCCTTCGCTTCGAAAACACTTAATGACCATCAACGTCGATACTCACAGATAGAGAAAGAAGCTTTAGCCATCATCTTTGGTATTCGCCGTTTCAATGAATATCTCTATGGCAACCATTTCCTGATCATTACCGATCATAAGCCTCTCGTACACTTATTCCATCCTGGTAATAAGATCCCAGAGAATTCCCTCAGAAAGCTTCAAAGATGGTCCATGTTCCTTTCTGATTATTCCTATCAGATTGTATATCGAGCCACATCCCAGCATTGTAATGCTGATGCCCTCTCCCGCTTACCCGTTGGTCCTGATACTGCCTTCGATTCTCAAGAATCTGAATGTCTTCAGTTGGACATAGAACTTGAAGATACTGTATCCAGTTTTCCTATTGATGCTACCTGCATAGCTAAAGCTACGGATAAGGACAGTACACTTGCTACTGTACGTACTTACATCCGCAACGGTTGGCCTCTTCAGAGCACACTTCCTGCCCACCTGGCACCTTATCATCGTATGCAGCATCGTCTCACGACTCGTGCCGGAGTTGTATTACTAGAAGCAGGCACCATCTTCCGAGTGGTTATCCCACTTGGCCTACAGAAACAAGTTCTCGAATTATTACACCAAAGCCATTGGGGTATCTCCAGAACAAAGCAACTCGCCCGTCAACACTGCTACTGGCCCGGTATTGATGCCGCCATCGAAAAGCTAATACGTCATTGTGAGCAATGTCAAACGAATCAGAACGCCCCGTCTTCTGATCTTGCTTCATGGCCTCCTGCTACTACTCCATGGGAACGAGTTCACATCGATTTCGCAGGTCCTTTCCTCAATTCCATGTGGTTAATAGTCATCGATTCACTGTCAAACTTTCCATATGTAGTGGATATGCATTCGACTACTACAACCGAAGCTACCATTCGTGCTCTCCAGAAAATCTTTACTACAGAAGGTTTACCACAAGTACTCATTTCAGACAACGGACCTCAATTTACAGCTACTGCTTTTCAGAACTTTTGTACACATAATGGCATTCGTCATATCCTTGCACCACCTTTTCACCCTCAATCTAATGGTGAAGCTGAACGCTTCGTACAGACATTTAAAAGAAGTATGAAGAAAGCTGTCTCTTCAGGCTTAACTAAAGACCAAGCCTTGCTCCAACTCTTAAACACCTACAGAACTCTACCCGGCGCTGATAATATCACTCCTGCACAGAAGCTCCATGGACGACCTCACAGAACTTTACTTTCTCTGTTACAGCCTCTTCCGGCCCAGCATAAGACCTCACCAACGAAGTTCTCCCTCAACGACAAGGTCTACACCAGGACATTCAAATCCAACCCACTCTGGATACCTGGAGTCATCTGCAGATCTTTGGGTCATCGTCTATACGAGATACAGACTACGGAGAAACGTATCTGCCGCCATCAAGATCAGATACGTCTGCGCTACCGCCCCTGTCCAGCTATTGATGCTATTGCTAAACCAGATAAATCTATTGCTGAACGCGCTTCAGATCATTTAATAACAATGGGTTCCTTTCAGGACGAGACAGCGCCACTCCGCCCAGTTCCAGCTCCGGACAATACAACAGAGTCATCAGCAGCTCCGCCCCAGCATCGCAGTCGCCGCCAGCGCCGCCGCCGTTTCACGCCGTACCGGCGTATTTAGGAGGGGAGGGTGTTGTATGTCCGGCGCTCCCTTTCTCGCTCCACCAGCCAGCTGCACGCGCGCCTGTGTATCATTCTGCTAGCTTCGACGCGCAGCCCTCAGTGCGCGTGCCTGACCATCGAGTGTACTATAAATAGGAGCTCCCTGCCTGCTTACTAGCACACTTGCCCCGGTGTCCAGCTCCAGAATACACCCTACGTCGAGCACGGAGGCTACTCCTCTTGAAAATGTGCTTCGACCAGGTGGACTGAATTTCTGGCAGTACGAGGTTTCACCTCTGGTCACCGCTCCCTTACCTGTTTCCGCTGCCTATGTTCCGTAATTCTTTTACAAGCCATTTTCATTCCCTAATTTATGCAAGCTCCCTTAGTTTCGCTAGGTGGAATTTCTTCAATCAATTGAACTTGCTTTTTAGGAATTCAGGCACTTCAACAAACAAGACTCTCAAAGACATTTATGTTAGTGTGCCAGATAGTTTTCGACTATCAACGTGTCAATTCACAAAGACTATCTTTTCAAGATAGAAGTGTATATAAAGACTGTAAACCTGTACATATTGTATAAAGATAGACTTTTCTCAAGATTCAATATTACTTTTTGCTTCAAAATAAATTTCAGTTATTTGTGTAAATATCATAAAGTGAAGCAATAAAAGTTGTGATTTGTAAATTTCAACCTTGGTTACAACAAATTCTATAGTCACTGCCTCTGTGATGTACAGTCCGTACTGTGCCCCCGACGACGTCACGCAAAGAGGCGAACTGTTTCCTCCGTCTGAACCGTGTAATGCAAGGACATGATGCTTCTGTACCTTGTAATTATGAAATATTCAAAAAAGTTGTATTAATATTGCAGGTGAGATCACTACAACCTGTAATCGCCTCATAACTCGTAAGTCAGGTCTGTGTCATTTTGGGAGAAGTAAGTTTGAAGTACGATCTAAGCGGTCAAAGCTTCAGAGGTTTACTCGTCAATGTACCCTACAAATAATTAGCCCATTATGCATTAATACAAATATGGAGACAACAAAGGTGCAATAATAAACTTTACTTCATACCTCTACATGGCCATAAATAGTTACTACCCACATTCACGGAAACTGCCGAGAAATGGTTTTTACTCGCATTCATTTTGGGGAGAAAAGGCAGCGCGTACTCAACATTACGAACCCAGTGGCGGTGGGCTCTTAGGAGCACATGAGCACGTGAACACCCAATTCTAACGCATATTCACTCATTCATGGATGCCGGTAATTCAAAATTGTTTCCTTTTTTCGACCTGATTTCGTCATTTGATCGAAAGCACTCGACTAATATCGAAGCTCCGTTACATTGACAGCTTTTTGTTTCGAATGACAATGCCAGGGAGCACACTGGATATTTTGCTACGAGCCTTAAGACTATACGCATGCGCATGGAGATGACGTCATGGTTTATGCACAGATATCTCCATAAACGAGGAGCACGGTAAGGAATGTGCCTTTCAGTCTACAAACACCCTCAAACCAGAGATAGTACTACTGTTGATCACAGCTCCCAAAGTTACTAATGCATTATATCGCCGGAAGATAGCGCTAGTAGCTAATTCTGAACAGGTGTTCGTAATCGCGGGAACAGAAATCCAGAGCTTCAGCCAAAGCCTGAGCCACTCAGCCTGGCAGTCATAATTTTAGTTTTCTTGTACACTCACACATTAGTCTCGGAAAAATGCATCCTCGGCTATAAGGGTTCCACCATATTACGAGTAGAGAAGCAACCTTACAAGGAGCTTTTAGTGAAATGATTTTTGCATTCTACTTTGGTATTTCAGACGTGAACGGAATTTTTCTTGTGAACCCCATGAAAATTTGGTTACGAGCCGTCACTGTACGAACCCAAGAAATAACCATATGTACAGTAAGTTCCACTGGTTACTGTCCACTTTTATACTTTCTCTGCCTCAACAAAAAATGTCTGCTGTAAATCTGTGTAACAAGAAAATCAAAAGCAGAACTCATCATCAGTTCTGGAAAATGACTGAAACATACATATTTATTCTTCGTAACAGGTATTTTTTCGGTTGGTATTTTCGTTTTTCTTAAAGGTAAGCTGCCCTATGCGAAGAAAATGAAAATATTAATGTATATTACGACGTGGTACGCACAAGTTCTTAGCATTGTGAAAAATGTGAACTTTCACACACTGTATTTAAATTTGTAGCACATTATATTTCCGCAAAAAACGTCTTATACGATAACAATTAAATGAATAAATTACACGAGAATTATTACGTCCCTTGAATTTACAATACTCACCACGTCTAGATACCATGCCTAACCTAAACTATGAGATCTCAGTATTTTAATAACAGCTGTTTACGTAAATCCTGATGTGATAAATTTAAAGAAAAAAAACATGCAATATAATTAAATACACTGACTGACAGAGCATATGCAACACCAAGAAGGAGTGGTCAGAACTTTATGCCAATTGCAGGGTAGACTGACGTCACTGAGGTATGCTCATGATGTGAAATGCGCCGCTGTGCTGCGCACGTAGCGAACGATAAATGGGACACGGCGTTGGCGAATGGCCCACTTCGTACCGTGATTTCTCAGCCGACAGTCATTGTAGAACGTGTTGTCGTGTGCCACAGGATACGTGTATAGCTAAGAATGCCAGGCCGCCGTCAACGGAGGCATTTCCAGCAGACAGACGACTTTACGAGGGGTATGGTGATCGGGCTGAGAAGGGCAGGTTGGTTGCTTCGTCAAATCGCAGCCGATACCCATAGGGATGTGTCCACGGTGCAGCGCCTGTGGCGAAGATGGTTGGCGCAGGGACATGTGGCACGTGCGAGGGGTCCAGGCGCAGCCCGAGTGACGTCAGCACGCGAGGATCGGCGCATCCGCCGCCAAGCGGTGGCAGCCCCGCACGCCGCGTCAACCGCCATTCTTCAGCATGTGCAAGACACCCTGGCTGTTCCAATATCGACCAGAACCATTTCCCGTCGATTGGTTGAAGGAGGCCTGCACTCCCGGCGTCCGCTCAGAAGACTACCATTGACTCCACAGCATAGACGTGCACGCCTGGCATGGTGCCGGGCTAGAGCGACTTGGATGAGGGAATGGCGGAACGTCGTGTTCTCCGATGAGTCACGCTTCTGTTCTGTCAGTGATAGTCACCGCAGACGAGTGTGGCGTCGGCGTGGAGAAAGGTCAAATCCGGCAGTAACTGTGGAGCGCCCTACCGCTAGACAACGCGGCATCATGGTTTGGGGCGCTATTGCGTATGATTCCACGTCACCTCTAGTGCGTATTCAAGGCACGTTAAATGCCCACCGCTACGTGCAGCATGTGCTGCGGCCGGTGGCACTCCCGTACCTTCAGGGGCTGCCCAATGCTCTGTTTCAGCAGGATAATGCCCGCCCACACACTGCTCGCATCTCCCAACAGGCTCTACGAGGTGTACAGATGCTTCCGTGGCCAGCGTACTCTCCGGATCTCTCACCAATCGAACACGTGTGGGATCTCATAGGACGCCGTTTGCAAACTCTGCCCCAGCCTCGTACGGACGACCAACTGTGGCAAATGGTTGACAGAGAATGGATAACCATCCCTCAGGACACCATCCGCACTCTTATTGACTCTGTACCTCGACGTGTTTCTGCGTGCATCGCCGCTCGCGGTGGTCCTACATCCTACTGAATCGATGCCGTGCGCATTGTGTAACCTGCATATCGGTTTGAAATAAACATCAATTATTCGTCCGAGCCGTCTCTGTTTTTTCCCCAACTTTCATCCCTTTCGAACCACTCCTCCTTGGTGTTGCATTGTCACTGTCAGTCAGTGTATAAATGTTTGTCTCTTAACGGTCACAATTATCCTAAGAATGCCCCCAATCCTTCTGGATTACTTTCACAAGTACAATACTATGTAACATTCGCTTAGCTCGTCCGTTGCCTACGAGATACACAAGGCCGGGAAATACAGCACACTAGACTCGTCCTCGAGATACTTTCGGCAAGTGCCAGTAGAGTTCTCTTTACTGATCTGTATCGCCCGCTCATTACTAAGGCTCTGTAAGTCTTTAGAGAGCCCTACTCATTACAACACGTTCGAATATGAAAAACTATATAAATTCATTAAAACTAGTAATTTCAGAAGGCAGCAAACAGATATGAGATCAAAGATACACCAAGAGCAATAGTTTGACTTATTTTCTACAACGTATTTCTTACAATATGCTTAAACTAAATAAGTAATTCACGAAAGAAGCAGAGAAATCTGATAGCGAGTTTGTCACTTCTTACCGATTCCTTTAATTGTGCCTCAGAGTATCCGATAAGCGGATCGAGATTGCGGTCATAAATAACTTTGCGTTTAATCGCCCTTTTACCAATTATCAGCGATCCAATCTTTTCCTCCGCACATCTGATATTTTGACATTCGTATTGAAACCGCTGTTTGGTGAGCGATGTTATGCCCGTTACGCAAATATTTAGCGTCGTTTCGCCGTCTTTCTCTTTTTTCTTCCCGTAAAATTAAATCTGTGTTCGCCTCTGTGGTGTAGTGGTTAGTGTGATTAGCTGTCACCCCCGGAGGTCCGGGTTCGATTCCCGGCCCTGCCACGAAATTTGAAAAGTGGTACGAGGGCTGGAACGGGGTCCACTCAGCATCGGGAGGTCAACTGAGTAGAGGTGAGTTCGATTCCCACCTCAGCCATCCTCGATGTGGTTTTGCGCGGTTTCCCACTTCTCCTCCAGGCAAATGCCAGGATAGTACCTAACTTAAGGCCACGGCCGCTTCCTTCCTTCTTCCTTGTTTGTCCTTTCCAATCTTCCCATCCCTCCACAAGGCCCCTGTTCAGCATAGCAGGTGAGGCTGCCTGGGCGAGGTACTGGTCATCCTCCTCAGCTGTATCCCCCGACCCAAAGTCTGGTGCTCCAAGACACTACCCTTGAGCGGTAGAGGTGGGATCCATCGTTGAGTCTGAGGGAAAAACCGACCCTGGAGGGTAAACAGATGAAGAAGGAAGAAAATTAAATTCGTTCCAACAGGAATCAAGCTCCTAAATGACCAATTTTAGCATGCTTTTCAATTTGGTTTTCTTTTTGGTCAAGTTCAGATACCGTAAAACTTTTCTCTGATTTCATTACCCATATCCTACTTCTCAATTTACAGATTGATTTCTGTAATCTGGTATTTAATTTTCTCATTCTTATATTTTTTAGATTTAGCAGAGATACTCGTAGACTTCCCTTGATATAGAAACAAGACTTGTACTCCTTTTTCGTTTGTGGCTGACATATGAAGCGTGTTCGGAACACTTAATTGAACAAAATATGTTAGGCCTAGAGCACAGATTTTGTGTGAGGGGAGGACAGTAGCGGCGATTAGTGGGGGGAGGGAGAGCAGTTGCCCCCCCCAAATTTGTTGAGAAAACATTGCATTTTTATTCCATTTTTGTCGTTATCCGAATTGGAACTTTTACTAAATTTTGATGGCAATACATCATTTTTGGGAGCTGGACGCTTCCTGCGTTTGACATTTTCCTGTTTGTGAACAGGATACACAATGGAAGCAGAAGGAAATTTTATTGATGTGCTCACACTGAAATCTGTTTTATAAGAAGAATTGCTAGGTACCTAAAGACATCCTACTATATCACCTTGCCTAGAAATAGTTTGCTTCCATTTCTCCCTTAAACCGCACTCAGAAGGGAAACTATGGAACGTCAATTTTCATGCTTTTTTTAGTGTCATCCGAAATACAGAGAGGTACACAACAGTGCACCTTCTTCTCAACCTCACAGATACTCACCGACAGAAACTATGTTCACAATAAATTGCACAAAATCAACACAGCATCACAAATACTCCGCATATCACAATGTTAAAGTCCGCCAAGAATAGAATGGAAACCTGACATCTAGCGGCCAAACTGTGAACACGGTCGGGCCGCCTTTTCAGCAACAAATTAGTAGCTATGTCCCGGCCTTGTATATCTCGTAGGCAACGGCTCGCCTCAATTGATCAGACTGGCTTGGCGCGCTTTCTACAGTACAGCCTGTACATTACGAAGGCAGTGCTATAGTTTGACTTTGCTGCAACGACATGAAAGATATTGCTGTGTAAACAACCACCACCGCCGTCTCAATCATATATACTGCCTGCTCTATGCTATGCGGTTATCATGCTTCTCAGCGTGAGCTCTTAGTGTAACGAACCTCCGCTAGGGGCGCCAGCTGACACACCCAATTTATCTCCGTATCCACGTTATTGTGCGTTTGCATCGAGCATTTATGTGTGTGTCTCTGTTTGTAAAAGGATTAATTGTTGTGTTCCTCTCTGTATATCAAAACAGGAAATCCAAATTCTTCAGGTGTGAGGATGCCTGTTATCCCCCAAGTAAAGAATTTTGGGAAAATTGGCTTAAAGCTGTATCTTTTTTTTTTGCCAGTTGTTTTACGTCGCACCGACACAGATAGGTCTTATGGCGACGATGGGACAGGAAAGGGCTAGGAGTGGGAAGTAAGCGGCTGTGGCCTTAATTAAGGTACAGCCTCAGCATCTGCCTGGTGTGAAAATGGGAAACCACGGAAAACCATTTTCAGGGCTGCCAACAGTGAGGTTCGAACCTACCTTCTCCCGAATACTGGCCGCACTTAAGCGACTGCAGCTATCGAGCTCGGTAAACGCTGTATCAAGGCAGGATAAACCAAGGGTAATCAAAGGATTCCATCTAATTACTCTCGCATTTGTAGCCTGAATTTTAGAGGTGGAGATAAAAGATAAAACTAAAAGAAAAATATATTGAAGCCAGAGAGCGTGCCTAGTCGGCCTTCGAATTATCCTCATTACCTTCAAACCAGAAAAATAGCCCTACGAAAGATCAGATAGCGACAATATATTTCTTTGGAAGAAATCTGTGATGAAACAAGCTCTTCAACCGCAGGAAATACATTGGATGATAAGTATGAAATTCATTTGAACAACGATGTATCAATCCAAGTCAGTATTCCAACGAGTAAGAATGACAGCAGTGATCAGAAAATCAGACATTAGAGGCTACGATCAAGAATTCTGAGACTGCGATAACAGCTGATGACAACACAGAAATTGATCGTCTGAATAAAGTAAAGGAAGCAGCCTAATATAAAAATGACCGTTTTAAAAAATCAAATCCATAATTTTCGCAAGACAATGTACGGGCAGTCAGAACAAATCACGCGATACTATGTGGCGTGGGGAATAGTATCCCAAACGATTACGAATATGGCAGGACTCCTGGTCTAGTGTCAGCTCCATCATAAAGTACTCTGGACAGCTAGCTAAATGGAAAATGTTGATAGCGTTTGTTGGGATTTCCGAATCGGTGAAGGAAAGACTTAGAGCTGAATGTAAAACTTTCAATAACAGTGATCGCCGATTAAGTGGCTAATTAGGTACGGTTCTTCTATGACCGAACCAGTGACAAGTTCGTTTGCGTGGTTGATGTTGAAGATGTAGGAGGCACAGATATTGTAAAATCTTCCGATCTCACGAATAAACTGTTGTGTTTCCTTGTAATCCGACTTTCAAAGAAGTTCTCTAGTCCTCCTGCCTACTTCCTCGTTAAAGGCTTAGAAGTCTCCGATCTATCCCTTTCAGTTCAGAAGTGATTACTGTAATGCCTTTCGGCAAAACAATCCATTTCTATTCACAATGCATTTCTATTCACCATCAGATAAAATACTTACAATGGTTAAATGATAATTTCATTGAGTACGTTAAAATAATTCAGTTGGAATCAAAACGTGAAAACTGAAGTGTCTGACTAATGAGACGGCAGATGCTGTCTCGCTAACTGTGAAATCTGTAGGGGAATGTGTGTCTAATCTGTTAAGAAAGCGGTTATTTTATATTCTCACTAGATGATTTTCTGGAGACGCAACAGAAGCTCTATTTAGTTCAGTGAGATTGGGTGGTGGATTTAAAGACATGATGAACGCACGCACTGCATTACGTGCCATAAAATGTAACCTGAAATCTGGTCATGAACAAAGGGTCAGCGAATAGAGATAGAAATTATATTGCGTCCACTGCTGGCAGGTAACAGTAAGAAATGGACTGAAAAGGTGCTCCGTAACTCGTGTCCAACAAATTCTGAAATTTGTATGTACCATGCAGCATGGGATGATCCTAATATATCTACTGTAAATGGTAAAACTTTATATATTTTACGTTTCTATATCTTAAGGCAAGCTCAAATGTGAAATGTTAGTTTCTGTATGTGCATTATCTTCTCAATTAGTAACATGTTAAGATTGATTTTCATTTTATATTGGTGTTACAAACCAACTATCATTTAACCAACATGTGTTCTGGGTGCGGTATGTGCTGCCATCTGCAATGTCGGTGTAAACGCAATTCTCGTAGCACAGAGCAGGCAGTATATACAGATTGTCAAACTCCTGGAACAATATGAAGTTCCAAAATATTTAGTCAACTTCATATTTGACGAACAAGAAATTTTATGTTTCCTGTGAGGGGGAGAAATTCACCCCAAGGGTACTCAGAGCGGGAGTCCCACAGGGAGGAATACTGTCCCCCAACCTATACGGCCTATATGTCAAGGAGTGGAGATCCAGCAATACGCGGATGACATAGCCATTTACACTGGTATGAAGAGAAGCTGTCCGCATGCTGCAACAATGGATCTTATCATTCTGGGAGTGGTGCATCCAAAACAAGGTGAAAACAAATCTCACAAAAACTCAGGCAATTATTTTTACCAAGCATCGGCCTAGAGTTGGTCACCTTACTATTAATAATGTCCCCTTGTCTTGGACAAACAAATTTAAATACCTTGGCCAAACTATGGACAGAAATATGGTCCTGGAGATATAATATAGAACAGGCCCGACAACGTGCCACAACACAGGTGATAGCTTTGAGGCCTCTGCTAGGAAACAAATATATTTCTACTAGTATTAAGAGAAATATTTACCTGGCATGTATCAGGCCCATCCTGCTGTATGGCTGTGAGGGCTGGGGCTATATTGCTAAAACTCTGCTTTCAAAATTACAAGTGTTTCAAAATAAGACACTAACATTTTGACAAAAGCAACAATACCGAGATCTAACAGGAAGATACAAACAGAACTTCGTATTCCGACTCTTAGATCTCAGATAAATAAAATAGTAAAGATAACCAAAGCTAGAATCCTCTCTAGCCACTCAACCGACCCCGGCATCTTACTCCTAAAACAGGTCGTAAGAACCAAGAAGCCGCAGACTCGTCTCAGATATCGCGGTCCTTGGTTCACTTACGACCTGTTTTAATTTGAGGAATCTGTTTTGGCCTTTTCAACATTATTGAACACATCTCTCACTAAATAACTTCCAAATTAAACCCCTAAAGGGGCCGTGTGTTAAGGAGGAAACTTCACCCCCACCCAGAAAATAGCTCTACGACTCAAAATTTGAATTATTCCACAAGGGAAGTGGGTGCATCACGAAGGCAGTGCCATTGCCTGACAAAATCAGATATGACATCATTCCCAGCAATCAACATGGTCCTTGGTCAATGGTGGGGACTTGTTACATCAAATGCACTACAGTCTCTCTCTTTTTATCTTTCCCCCCTATGGAACTGCATGTCCCAGGCCTTAAACCTGGTCCCTTGACGTGCTCGTGTCAAATCTGGAGAAATTTTAAGGGAAGTCTCTTCTTACCTTACAGATATTCGCTATCGGGGATACATTCACAATTAAGTATTTATTTATTTTCCACCTAGTCGATACAATGATTGCTTAAGACAATTTTTAATGGTCAAAAGTGGTACATGTTTCGTATATTATCAACATCTTCAGATTCAATCTTATGTTAATTTTAAGGACATGCCAACATGGGACTACATAGTAAGGTTTATGGAGGTTCTTCTTCTTTTTTG
Organism: Anabrus simplex; assembly: GCF_040414725.1. Taxonomy (NCBI): domain Eukaryota; kingdom Metazoa; phylum Arthropoda; class Insecta; order Orthoptera; family Tettigoniidae; genus Anabrus; species Anabrus simplex. The sequence continues at coordinate 99,481,611 of NC_090277.1, read as the reverse complement.
TCAGCCCAATACTGTTTCATCCTCCTTTCTGAACGTAATTTTCTTTCTGCTTCTGGAATCTTATGTTAAGTTTAAGGACACTTCCTCTAAAGCATTACTTTGTCAATTTTATATATTTTTCATCTAAACAGTGTTATGTGGCTGAAGATGTTGATAATATACGAAACATGTACCACTTTTGACCATTAAAAATTGCCTTAAGCAATCATTGTATCGACTAGGTGGAAAATAAATAAATACTCAATTGTGAATCTATTGAAGTGCGATACGGACCATGAAGCTGATTTTATGTAATCGGGGATACATTCGTATCTGGTCATATACAGAACATAATATACATTTAATTTACTGTTCCTGGAATAACAATGTTTGAGGTTTAACAGTGCTAAGGTAAGAGGCAACAAATTAAGAAAATAATTTAAATACTTTTTACATTACTGTATGAAATCAGCTTTACAATGGCACTAAGTATAATTAACAAGCATGTCGGATGAGATCAGAACATATTATTATACAAATGTATATACATATAAACATACATTATATTACATACAGTACATCCAAATTTAAAAAAAACTACAAATACGCAGAATATCACATCCCATTTCTATGAAACTTAGTACACTTGTTTTGTAGGTAGCAAAACTACAATAGTAAAAATTCTATTTAAAATGCATGGTTTAACAATGAAACAATAGTATTTTTGAACAACAGCCATCCAAATAAAAATTTTTAATAACTGAAAACGTGCCAACAACTTTCATCTTGTGTAAGAACTGGTGGAAGGATTAACATCTTATTATAATAATTATATGGCGTCAGCTCAATAGACCTGCACCAGGCCTCACACCATTATTTATTTATTTTAATTTTTTAGCCAACATGGGACTACATAGTAAGGTTTATGGAGGTTCTTCTTCTTTTTGTCAGCCCAATACTGTTTCATCCTCCTTTCTGAACGTAATTTTCTTTCTGCTTCTGGAATCACTCTTCCTATTCTCTGCTTGTTGATTTTTGTCTGTAGTCTAGTGTGTTTATCTTTCAATATTTTGAGTGTATTGGTTTTGTATTTTAAATCTTCTATTGTAATATGCACTCTCTGATGTCTTCTTTAAGTTCTGTGATCCATCTAATATTATTCTTACTCTTACTCTTCTATAATTTTTCTAATATTTTTCTACTGATTCTATTTTCTGGTGACCGCATTAGATGGCCTAAGAATGATATTTATTTCCTTTTTCAGTGTGCTAGTCACAGGTTCTATTTCTTAATAAACTGTCTCATTGGAAGCTAGTCTCCAGACTCCGTTTACTTGATAATTTTTATTTTAAAAGGTTCTCACTATTCTCCTTTCGAACTTGAGTACTGTATCTATTGCAACTGTGTTTGTTGTTTTGAATAATATTTCACTTAAGTATGTAATTTGTGGCTGGGTGACTGTTTTGTAGTGTTTCAATTTGGTTGCTATTGAGAGAGACTTTTTATTATATGTATTCTTGGTAAAATGCTGTGCTGTAACCAGTTTATCTATTCTATTTTGCCATGCTGGTTTCTCGTTCAGGTTGTGTGCGATTATTTCACCTAAATATTTAAATTTTTCTACAATTTTTATTTCTTGGTCTCCCAGCTTAAATTTTGTTTGCAAGCGGAAGTTCAGTTAGCATAATTTCTGTTTTTTTTTTCAAATGAAATTTTCTAACCAATATTTTGAGCTATTTCCTGTAAAGATTTTATTTGATGTTTTGTTTCCTGAATAATAACAACAACAACAACAATAATAATAATAATAATAATAATAATAATAAGGGCTGAGATGCTCATAAAATGTCATTTCTTTCCAGTTTTCCGTTTTGACTATTTCTTGGAATTAAGCACATTTCTAAGCGTATTTAGCCTTATTTTATACAGGTATAAGGGTATATTTTACCCTTTTTTAAAATGTTTTGGTCATATTTCCATCATTTTAATTGTTTGTCATATTTTGCAAGGGAAAATGTACTGTACTTTGAATGCGGTGTCCGATGGTTGCTCGAGTAAATGTCTTTGTGGCATTGTGATGAAACTTAAAGCTCGAGATACAAAGCTGAATAGCTGATGTTTACTGAATCTTGTCTGGTTTATATTTTTCAGAATAACTTCCTTTAGAGAACGACTTGCAGTGTGGGTATTTTACATCCACTGGAATTTTACCCTTGTTAAGAGACTAGGAAATACCATACACAAGGACTTACATTCTTATCTGTCTTAGGATTTGTGGCTTGTGACAACTTCTGGTAGCACCTAAATTACCCTTCTTCCCTCATCTTCCTTAAAAATTTCAACGAGACAACTTTCACGACCCCATAACTACATTCACAGTGATAGAACTGACATAAAAATACCTAAAGAAAGAGTAGTAAAAGTGTTAAATTAAGAAATGGTATCAAAGAGTTTGGGGAGGAAAATTCCTGTTTCGCGAAGTGTGTGAAGTTAAAGTAAGTGCTATAAAGCGTTTTGCTGTCCAGCAGCATAGCAACAATGCTAGACACAAAAATGCCAAGTTGAATGGGGAATAAGAGGTATGTTTTGTTTCTACATTTTACTTCAATTAAATATTTTGTGCCATTTTGTGTCGGCACATTCTTAATTCCGATAACTAATACCGTTTTCATAGGTTCGCAGGAGCAGCGATGTGGTGTCTGTCACCATTGTGTAAGAATGCTTAAAAATACCTTCAGTACTGACCACAGTTTAATGACTGATAATTAATTTATGATAGAGACTAGTCATCATCATCAGCATCATTTCCCAACTCTATTTTCCTGGGTGTGGTGATGGAATTGGGAAGCAGAAGCAAGCTCATAGGGGACTAAGAAGAAATGATGTAGAAGCACTGGGAATGATGATTATGATGATGATGATGATGAGAGAGCCAATCTATTTGAAGACAGCAGGGTATGAAGATGTGGAGACTGTCCTTGTCCTTTTGCTTCCGCACTGACCTCTCGCTGAGAATTTCCTATTACCGCATTTCTCCGAATCCAAGACGACCCTCACCTTTCCCTTCAAAAAAATTAAATCATGCTTAGAAAGTGCTTTGTAAAATCATATGAATGCCTTTCTTGTACGGTAGACTAATTTTGTCTTCACGAACATTGATTTTAGTTATGCCATACTTTTCTTGCAGCTCCACAATTATTTTTTATCTCTGCAGGTTTAATAATCTTTAACTTAAAATTGGCATCATATCAGAGAGAACCTGTTGACAATTTGCTGGCAATACCTGTTTCATGTGTCTCTACAATACGATGATCCATCAGGAAAATACTCCTGCTGTCTATAAAACTGATACTTTCACACAGTGTCAGGTTCAGCCGGCTGCCGCTACACGCACGTCTTGCTTGCCAGGATCGGCCGACTCCAGTGGCTAGTGATATATAGGCCTAACAACGACGCAGATGTTGAAGGTCAACGAATGAATTTATTGTTACAATTTATTGTGTCGTGGTATGGCCATTCCACCGTGGCTTTTTTAACGCACATACCTCACAATTTCATCTTCGACTTCTTTAAAGAGTCCTTGTTGCAGGCCAGTGAATGCATTTTTTGGATAGTACACATTTTTTAAAGTTATCTTAGTCTTCACGCTAACGCCGAATATTGGCTTTGGTTAGGCCTATGCCATATTTTCTTGCGGTTGCACAATTATACTTCATTTCCGCAAGTTTAATAACCATTAACTTAAAATTGGCATCATAGTATTGACAAAAACCCATTGTGAATTTGCCAGCAATACTTCTTCTACGTATCTCTGCAATTTGATCCATCATGAAAATATTCCTGCTGTCTATAAAACTTAATTTTACTAAGCATCAGCTACAGTAGATGCGTTATAACTCTGCCACTGAGTAGCCGTGGCCTTTCTGAGAGTTCAAAGGCTCGCATGTTGTGATGCCATTCTGTGGATTTGAGAAACGTTTTTGTAGAGGCTGATAGAATGCCATTCTCTCTTCACTATTTTGCCGAGATCCAGTGACATTACACAGAGGCTCTGTAGAACCAGTTGCCACAGCTAGCGATGTATAATAATGACGTGGATGTTGATTTTCAACAAGTTTGTGTGCGCGCACATGAAGGGGCGTGAGGAGGAGGGGGTGGAGGTGGGGAGTGGATGGTAAGAAGATGCAGTGGGGTTACCAGTACCGCGGTAGCTGCCAGTGGAGTTTGTTACTGTTGATCTCAAATGTAAAGACAACCCTTGATTTTTCATGAGATTCTGGAAAAAAAAAAAAAAAAAGTCGTCTTGAATTTGGAGAAATATAGATCCTGTTCCTTTCAATGCTAGTATATGTAACCGTCTTAGTGCCATGCTCTCATGCTGAGAATGTGCCGAGAACACCAGGCTGATTAGTAATATTTTGCAAGGCCCTATTTAAAGTGCCACAAAATTTACAATTTTGAATATTTTGACTCTATCTGTTCAGTAGTTCGGTAGGCAATTACCGTTACATAACTGCCTATCGTCACATTACAAGAGAAACAGATAAGATTCAGAAATCCAAGGTGATAAAATTAGAAACTACATTTTTTACTCTATGGAAAAAAAAAAAGTTCATTATCGGGCTAAATGCAGATAGTAAGGCGGGCTGTTCAAACGACAATACAGTATATCGTTGCTGGGACTTTACGCACAAGTATCAAACAACGATATATCACTGCCTGGTATTCTAAAGGTTAATTGAGCTTGCATAGCATCATAATCCCAAAAGAGGAAATCTATTTAAGACTGTTAAACCATGCATTTCTTTTTTCTTTCTCCTTGCATTTTTTATGTGTGTTTTTCTTTTTTAGAAGAAACGCTAATTCCAACTAATACTGATATAAACAATATCATTAGTATTTTCCCACTTCTGCTGTTGCTTACTACAGTGAAATCTCCATACAACGATTACCGGTACAACAACAATTCCCACTGTAATAATGAAATATTCCACTCCATTATGACTGCTTTTTCCAACCCTAGCGACGTGATTTCCTCCCAGCACTATGATAATCCAAGCACAAAAGTAATTAGGAACATCTGTTACTGTAATACGAAGGCTGAACTTTCCCACTGTGCAAGAGTCCACCTGTGTACAAGTGTGTTCATAGCTATGCATCTACCTCAGGGGTGGATTTGTTTAGCAACTCTGGGAACTCAACAGCTATGGAGTTCCAGGAAGATCTAGGTAGGACCCATACGAGAATGATTTAACACGTTAGCTGCCATGGGGTTCCCATCGGACCGGCAGTATAGGAATTTATTAACACCTACCCTGGTTCGACCGGGCCAACAACAACTGATTGCTAGGTAATGTGAAAGTGAATTCTTATACTAACTGGATGCATTCTAGTGCAGAAAAAATTAATGAAGGTATCTGAAGAGACTGTTTGATAAACCAATGACATAACACTGTCACCCAATTTGGTCAGCTATGCAGCATAGAACACTTACCAAATTATGCAATATGTGACTGGGTTGGTAAATGGTTTTACGCAGTTGACACAGGTGAAATTGAGAATTCACAACAAATTATTTAACATTACAATGTATTTCAGTAGCGAGATGTGACGAAAGGTGAAGGGACCACGTCCCTGTGAAGCCGGGTGAGAGCCAGTGTTTGGTGGCCGACCTGATTCTAGTTGGCGGCCAGTTTCGGCTGGCCAACAGAGCAAGGCAAGTCTGTGCCCTGCAGGTCACGCTAGTTGGCAGCGGGCTACAAAGTTCAGTTTTGGGTCTGCAGCCAGCCAGCTCCCTGGTTGCATCTAAGTAATCATTCCCTTTCACAGACACACACAACAGACTTCGACATTGTAAAAGTAAGCAAATAATATGACTTGAAGTTCTCGCGCCAAATCTCCGTGAAACTCTAAACAATGGCAAGGGCCCGATCAGGTCCACAGTTTTATTTTAACTACTTGTACTGATCGAAAGTAAATGTGCCAACCCAATCAGGGCGGCACTTGTAAGCCGTACACATGAACAATAAAATAGGATATAAGGAGAAACCATCTTTCATTCAAAATGGCACTGAAGTGGGGGTTCGCTAAATGCAGCACGGCAGCTAACGTGTTAAACGGCAGTACTGTAGCTATAAGAAGTTATTACAATAATAAAAAACCCCTTTCCAATACAAAGTATGTATTTCAGTAGCAAGATGTGATGAAAGGTGAAGGGGCCACGTACCTGTGAAGCCGGGTGAGAGCAAGTATTGAAGAGGTGGTTTTTATTATTGTAACAACTTCTTATTCTGAATTCCAATACAGCTTTATAATGAGATTCACAACTTGCAAAGAACTGTAGCTATCGGATAGCTGCTTAAAACTCCAACAACCCCTTCATTATCTGTTTATGACACAAGGACTGTTGTAATTGAAGTAGTGAATCTTGACGCAATTAGGTCTCTGAGTTTTTCTCTACTTCCCAGCACTATGATAATCCAAGTGAAACAGTGAAACAGACCGTCATTTCAGATACCTTTAACTATGGTAATTTACAATAGTAGAGTGTTGCATAGTGTGAACACTACTGTATACGTGTGAGTATTTTTTTTTGTTGTTGTTGTTGTTGTTGTTACAAATCTCATATTAGTGGCTATTAAATGATACCATGTGGCAAGTAGCTAATGTAATTCAATTTTCAGATGTTCTTGTATTAACCAATTGACATAAGAACCTGTTATGAACGCAGGCATTATCACCTAATGACACTTGTTTACCAACAAATTTTGATGAACTCTCCTATTCATCTATCTTCTTATTTTTGTTTTCTTTCCTCATTCCATAAAATTAGAACCTGTTCTGGTTCCTTACTTGGAATTTCACTAAATCATATGATTTCCTAGAATCATTCTTTTCTAGTTACTGCATCAAGACACTGGAATGCTCTCCCAATGGATATTCACCACTTTACTTCCTTCCTCAAATTCAAATCTGCCTGCTGGAAGTATTCCCCGGGCTCACATAACTGAGTTGTGTGAGTCAGTGTGTGTATGTGATTATTTTTAACTGTTATGCCCTTCAGTCAACATTATTATTATTATCATTCTACTACTTTTTATTACTAGTATTTTTAATCTTACTGCCCTACTAATTTGTTATGCGATCTTTCATCATGCTGTTTGGTAATTAACCTTTTAAGTGCTGAGTTAGCAGTCAACTGTTTGGTACCTCAGTGCTGAGTTTATTCACTCATATGTAGAAAAAATTGTAGAAGTCTCAATTTTTAATTTATCAGTGGGGTTATTAGCTTAAAATGTTTTATACATGTTGGTTTCTTATAAATCCAAATGAAAATGGAAAATCCTACACTTAAGTTCACTATTATTTTCAGTTCTCGTGCAACGTCTATAGACGGGCATAGCAGTCCATCTATAGGCGCACATAACACTCATCGAGTTAATATCTAAAACATACAAGTGCGTTTACATTTCTTAATAATAATAATAATAATAATAATAATAATAATAATAATAATAATAATAATAATGAGGGAATGGTACAAGAGTAACCCAAAGAACATCCGAATTGGAAGACCCAAAGACAACATAAGTTTAAATTGCCTAGGTTTTGCCGATGACCTTGCTCTCTCGTCGAACAATATTCAGGAAACCAGACAAGTTATATCATTACAGGAAATAGCACAGAAAATTGGTCTTGGAATATCTTTTGAAAAGACAGTAATCATGTTTACTGACCCACCACTCATAAATAAAATTGCCATAGGAAACCAAGAAATCAAAACTGTAGATAAATTTAAATATCTGGGAGAAATCATAACATATAACTTCAATGAAAAGCCAGCATGGCATAACAGAATAAATAAACTGACCAGAGCACAATATGTCACCAAGAATACCTACAACACAAAAGGCCTGTCAATAGCAACAAAATTAAAACATTACAAAACAGTCATTCAACCAGAAATAACATACGCAAGCAAAACCATCTTCAAAACAACTAACACTGCACAAATAGACAAAATACTCAAGATAGAGAGAAGAATCATTAGAACATGCACCAAAAAGATGGACACTGGAGAATAGCTTCTAATGAAACAGTCTACAAGGAAAGAGAACCAATAATGAGCTCAATCAGGAAGAAACGCATTTCATTTTTTGGACATCAAATCAAGACACCAGAGAACAGAATCATCAGGAAAATAATAGAAAAATGATGGAATAGTAAGTGCAACATTAAGTGGATTACAGAAATCAAGGAAGATATGGATGAACTACAAATTACAGTGGAAGACCTAAGAAACAAAACCGAGAAAATCACGAAACTCACAGACAAACAAACCAGACTGCAAATCAGAATCAACAAACAGACAATAGGAAGGGTGATTTCCAATGAAGAAAGGAGGATAAGATCAGAGAGAATAAAGAAGAACTGGGCTGACAGGAAACTAAAAAAGTTGGCTAGAGTGGTCCAATGGAGGAAATAAATAAATAAATAAATAAATAAATAAATAAATAAATAAATAAATAAATAAATAAATAAATAAATAAATAAATAAATAAATAAATCCCTCTACAACAAAAACTTTTTTCCACGTACGTGCAGTATCGTTGTAACGAGATTTCACTGTATATGCCACCATCATGGATGGTAGGCACATGTGCAGAGGGGAGGCTGCAAGTTTCAAAAAAACTTGCTCTTTGCCATGTGCTTCCATGCTGGCAAAGCTCCTCCACCTTGTTCCCCCGATCCAGTGATAGACTCTGCGACAAACTTCTTCTGAGTACATCCGTTGTTCTCTTGCTGCTGCTTGGCACCAGCATTCATGTTCTCTTTCATTTTAGATCAAGTCCATCCTCCGTTGAAGGTCCGCACTATATCATCTCATCGAGAACTACTACGTAAGTGATGTCTCCATCTGAAGAATCAGCGATTGTCTCTATGTCTGAATCGTGAGCAGAATCATGTTCCAAGAGTCCTTCACCTGTTGACAAGAGACAAAAATGACAGACAACATAGAATGGAAAGAAAATTGTAAATAATAATTATAAAAGGAGTGGCGGGGGGGAGGAGGGGGAAATTGAGGGAATATGCAAGGATGCAGGGGAAAGTAAAATGCAGAGGAATATTATTATTATTATTATTATTATATCTGCTTAATGGTTTTATCCTAAATATAAGGGACTATTATGTATTGGAAAGGTGGTTTTTATTAATATAACAACTTCGGATTGAGTATGGGCGAGTATGGAGGATGTTTAAGTTGCACCAGCCCCTTTTCTTGCTATGAACTGTTTGACGATATTGGCTGTGTGGGCGAGTGTGGTCATGGACAAAAGAACCATGAGCCTTGTTGCGTGTACTGGGGTCGTACCCCGCATAGATGTTTCATGAAATAGGTCAAAATTTCAATGTACCATACAGCATTCAACGTTGTTCCCTCAGGTAGAAATGCCTTAACTTACATGTAATTAATCTCATATTAAAACCGTATTGAAGATGATAATTAAAATTTTAAAATTCTTTTATTTATAACCACCTATTTAATACATTACAATACACTCACTGAATTATTATTATTATTTATCGTCATCATCATCATCATCATCATTTCCCTTTATCCAGCTGTAGCCGGGTAGGGGCAAATATGGTTCCTCTCCACTTTCTTCGGTCTTTCCACCACTCCTCCTCCAACACTGTGTCCCAGTCCAGGTTTCTTTCTATAATGCTGCGTTGGATGGTATCCTTCCATCTCAATCGTGGTCATCCACGGCCTCTCCTTCCTTGGACTTGCATTTCCATCACCTTTTTTGGCATTCTTTCGTCGCTCATTCGCTTTATGTGCCCAAACCATCTTAGTCGGCTCTTCTCTATTCTATCATTCATTTTTTCCACTCCAATTTCTTCCCGGATTTTCTCATTCCTTATTTTGTCTCGTCTACTCTTCTGTATCATACTCCTCAAGAATTTCATTTCAGCTGCCTGTATTCGACTCTCATCCTTCTTTGTCATTGTCCAAGTTTCTGCTCCGTAAGTTGTTATGGGTACGTAATACATCTTGTACATAGTATCCTTTGCTTCCATTGGCACATCTTTGTCCCATAACATATTTCTTACACTATGATAGAAACAACTTCCAGCTTGAATCCTTTTACTAATCTCAGCATCCAGTCGAGCATTCTCCATTAATTCACTCCCCAGGTATTTAAAAGTTTCCACTACTTCCAGGGGCTTGTCTGCAAGTCTAATCTGACCTTTCCCTTCTTTCTCCCCTCTCGTCATAACAAGGGTTTTACTCTTTTCTACACTTATTTTCAATCCACATTCTTCAATCTTCCCATTCACCACATTTATCGTATGGCATATAAATATATACAGAAACAAGAAAGTAAGTACATTATATTTTAATGTCCAAAGATGTTATCCATTCTAGAGCCTCTGTATTGGCCTCAAGAAAATCAAACCAATCTCCAGGGTAGGCTCTTCTGCTACACTCCTTTACAATGTGTACTCACTGAATTATAATATAATTATAAACTATCTAATATTGGGACATGTTTTATTCGACATAGCGAACATAATCAGCCGTTAATGCAACAAAAACTGAGCTTAAAATACAGAGAATGTTATCATCATATTAAAAATGAACCATGTCGTAATAAAAAGTGATAATCAATGATCAATACAACAAAAACATTAGACTTGAGGTTGTAACAATATATGCAAGTTAAAAGCAAAATTCATCATGGAGTATATTAACGATGGCAATCCGTGGAATTAGAGGATGAAAGTTCCTTTGAATTCATAAAAAAAGGTTAAAATAGAGTTCATTGTCTTGCCACGAGTCCAAGTTGAACTAGTCAAAGGCACATAACATTGGACAAACTAAATTTGACGTATAACTTGAACTTCAGCAGAAGCAAAATTCAGAAGATAAGTGCAATCTTGCTGTCAGAAAAATACCAGTTAAGCTAGTCAATATATACACGCTAGCAAATAAAACTAGAAGTTTATTATATAAACTCATTAAGAAGAGGCGATGAAACTTGAATGTGGGGAGAGTTTTAGCAATCCTTATAAGACAGAAAGCATATTCTGGCTCAAAATAGAGTTTGAATCTGAAAAGACAGAAAAATGTGGAATGAAGTTACGTTGAAACCAGAAGAAAATGAAAAGGAAAGAAAAACTATAAACGGAAGCTTACCCCTGGGACTGGTATGAGATGTCCACTAACGTTGGCTGCGTGTAGCAGACTGGTGGGTAGCTCTATTACTGCTTCTAGTGTTTTATACGTAGAGGCGGGGAGTGAGACATGTGAGAAGAAGGGGCGGCCGATTCCTTGGGCGGGTCTGACGTATGTGGGGGGGATGTAGAGTGAAGGGGTGGTGAAATAGTAGCTGTTGTTATAGGAAGAATGTTGTTAGCGGTTTTATAATTAAAGATGCTCATAAAACTATTTTTGTTGATATTGAAAAGAGAGAGTAGTTCTGGAATTTTCTTGATTATTGGGCTTTTAATTTTTGAAGAATCATTTAAATTTTTATTTCCATTAAAATGCTGGTCTAAGGATATGTAAATGTTCCCAAACCCTGTCATCAGTTTACTTTTATTAACGTATTTTATGATTTGAAGGTCTTTTTCAATTGACGTAAAACTGTGACCAGTCTCTTCCATATGGGTGCTCATGGCGGAATATTTTTTATGTTTTGAAGCGTTATAATGTTCAAGGTATCTGGTCAAAAAGCTACGTCCAGTTTGCCCGCTATAAGAAAAGCCGCAATGGGTACATTTGAGTCTATAGATACGAGAGTTCGAATTTATCATATTTGGTGTTAACTGTATTAGAGTTGAAAAATATGTTACGGTTCATGCATCGGGTTCTATAAGCGATATTGATGTCGTATTTCTTTAGGTGTTAGTAACATGAAATAAGCCTGAGTTTGTATAGGTAAGGGTGGCATATTTTGTCTTCTTAGGCTTGTCCGGAACCAATTTGGTTGCAGTTTTTAATTTTATCTTGTTGATGATTTTATTAATTATCGAGGGATTAGAGCCATTAATCCTGGCAAAATCCTTGATGTAATTTAGTTGTTTCCTGCGATTTTCAGTTGAAAGCGGAATCCTTAATGGTCTCTGGACAAGACTAAAAAATGCAGCCTGTTTATGAGATTGCGGATGTGATGAATCGTTTCTTATAGTGATGGGAGCATAAGAAGGTTTTCTATATATTGAAAAATGGGCTTATTATCCTCTCTTAAAACATATAAATCTAAGAAGTTTAAAGTACCATTGACTTCGTCTTCCTTAGTGAATTTGTCGTCATTGTCAAGCTCATTAAGGGATGCTAGTATACTGCATCATTTTTCTGTGTATCTATAATGGCAAAAGTGTCATCAACATATCTTAACCATAATTGAAGACGACTGATATTATTGATTATTTTGTTATTTTCAAAATCATCCATAAAAATATTGGCTAGAATGCCCAGAGATTGGGTCGCCCATCGCTAGGTCCTTTTGGTGGTATAAACTATTACTGAAAGTGAAATAGTTATTGTTAAGTACAAATTCTAACAAACTGATAAAGTTATCTATTTCGCATTTGCTTAGGTTACTATGCTTTAAAAGATTTGTTTTGATAATCCTGAGAATTTTATTTACCGGAATATTGGAATACATATTGGTAAATTTATAATTTTTAATTTTTAATGCCTAGACTATAGAAAAAGGTGATGAGCATCGTTTTGATGCGTGACTTTTTGGCTCTGACCTTTTTCTGACAAGGGGATCCCGGAGAACGCCATTCCATGCTTTGCCATTTCGTTTCAGGGTCGTACCTGAGACACGAGGTTTCATCCTCAGTGACAATACAGTTCAAGAAATTTGGTATCGCATCTGCCGTTTCGACAAAATCCTGTGAAGCCTCTAAACGTGCCTGCTTCTGATCGTCAGTCAAGTAATGTGGCACAAGACGAGAACACGTTTTCCTCTTCCCTAACTTCTGGGCAACGATGTGTCGCACGGATGCACGGTTAATCTGCAGTTCATCCGCTATCATGCGCACAGTTAATTGCCGATCGTTCATTATTAATGTCCTCACCTTCTCAATGTTTTCGTCCCTGACGGCGGTCGGCGGTCTTCCGCTACGGGGGTTGTCAGAAACACTTTCCCGGCCTCCTCTAAAACAGGCGAACCACTCGTACACACACATCAATGACTGTGCTTGATCTTTATAAACATGTACCAGCATCGCATGCGTTTCTTTCGGTGTCTTGCCAAGCTTAAAACAAAACTGTTCATTGATCTTTTGGTCGTTCATGTTCCTGTTTGCAGTTTAGAACCAATGCACTAAACACGCACTGTGTCAAAGTGGTCTTACACGGCACACACACGATGTTCAACTGAACAACGTTGGGAGCAGGTGGTCAAAACCTGCTGCTACGCAGGTGCAGCGTTGTGTGTCACCAGTGTTGCCGGATCGACCGTTCTGACTTCATTCACCGAACTTTATTGTCACAGGTTGTAAATTGCGAAGTATAAAGAATTTTGTAGGTTGCTGTTAGTGAAACACTAAAATATTTAGGGAGTACTGTGCGTTGAAATATAGTCAATCACAAAGAAGATGCACAGGTAAAAATATGAAGTTTAGATTATACTGTCAGATGCAGTCTATGAAGCACTACAACACGTTATGAAAAAAGTCTAAAATCAAATACATATTTATCAGTTGCAGTTTATAAGGCACTGTTTTATTTTAAGGATCAGCACTGCGTGTCAATCATGAAGAAGTCGTGGATCAAGAACAGTCGTAAGACATAAGCGTTAGAGAGCACTGTATGGGAAGAAGTCCAGAATCAAATACGTATTCAAATGTAGTATGGAGAAAATTCTCGAAGAAGAGTTCAATTGCAGTTTCTGAGGCACTGTATAATTCAAGAGACTAGTACTGGCTGTCAATAGATCTAAAAATTATTGGTGTATCAAAGTATTTTAGGGGCCCTTAAAAGGGCCATTAACAGGCAAGCCTGGTCAGAGAGGAAAGGGTAGGAAATAGGATAATTCTTATACTTTAAAGTATAGCGTTGCATTACCAAACAAATTTAATTTCAAAGACTGCTGCTAACAAATTATTTTGGTGTTCCAAGAGTAAAGCTAAATTATGGAGGGAACATGTACATGGTGTTGTTATAATGATTAAATCTGAAGAGACACCATTAATAAAAGATATGAATGTTACTGAGAAGGATGGACTATGATCTTACTGACTAGGAAGCACAAATGGAAATTTCATTATGCACCCAATGTGAAGAACTTACTTGTCAAAACATAATCTGCAACACCATCATCTTCTGAGCTATCCTCTATTTTAACTTCGGGAATGAAAATCACATCAGGTGTTCCTAAAATAAATAGGAAATAGAGAAAGTAGTATCAATATTTATTTAGCATACGGGGTTACGAACATTAGTAACATACCGCACAAGGAAAGAAACACGAAAGGAAGAAAGTTACTAATTATGTATGTATGTACCGTATAATTCTGAAATACCACCCACACATATTTTTTGAAAAAATGTTTCTTAAATTTGGGTGCGGGTCTTATTCAAGTCTTTCATTTCACGGCATGATACTTCACGCATCGTAGGGAATGTTACGATTTTTAGTGTATTTTAGTTTGTTAGCATTTATTTGAAAATAACAAGTGGACATGTGTGCACCGTATTGTTCTCTCTTATGTATTTCATGTGATAATGGAGATTTGTTCTATAATATAAATGTATGGTTTTCCGTGGTTTCCCATTTTCACACCAGGCAAATGCTGGGGCTGTACCTTAATTAAGGCCACGGCCGCTTCCTTCCCACTCCTAGCCCCTCCCTGTCCCATCGTCGCCATAAGACCTATCTGTGTCGGTGCGACGTAAAGCAGCTAACAAAAAACTTTCCTGAAAGTCGGCTGTAGTTTATAAGCTCAGTAAAATTATTTCTATGTATGGAACAACCGCGCCTTTGCTGGCGGGACCTAGTGTTTACAGTGCACTATGTCTTCTGGTATGGGCTAGAGCAATTTTGTTACTTTCATTGATCTGTCTCGGCTTTATCCTTGGCTTTGAGAAAATGAAAGTGACTGAGGTATGAGTGATGCTAGTAATGCCATTCCTTCTGCAGCCAGTCCCTGCTATGAATGGTGTGAAAATATTGCTCATAGGGTTGGTTGGTGCACACATTTCAGTGGGCTTGGCAGACTGATATGTAATGGTCACTTCTGGCTCGTGAGGAAAGCAACGGGAAACTACCTCACTCCTCATTTCCCTAGTACGCCTCTTCAGTGATGCCTAGGCCATATATGACAGCTGATGGCAAAGCTGTTGAGGATCCAACCAGCCTTCGGGCTGAGGACTAAACATACACATACATGGAACAACCCTGATATCAAACATCGGCACACTCGTGGTCACCGTGACTTGGCAACAACAACCCCAAACACACTTTCGCTTTTCTTTTACGATAAGTGCTCGGTCGCAGTCGGTCTAGAGTCTCACGTTCTTAGAGTAAACACAAATTCAACAAAGCGTTTGCAGTCTTTTACTGTTGGTGAAAAACTGAAAGTTATAAGGGAAGCTGAAATTACTGGAAATTGTGCTGCTGGTAGGAAATAAGATATAGATGAATCTTTTATTAGAGATTTGAGAAAGAAGATAGATTTTCTTTTAAACAGTAATGGTGATCATAGAGCTTTCCACCGGCGGAGTGCACAATTTCCTGAAATTGAAAGAATTCTGTACAAATACATGACAGAAAGATGTGAATTTGGATATGGCGTGTCTATCAAAATGTACCAATTAAAAGCATTAGAAATCACAAAAGAACTTTCTACACCAGAGTTTAAAGCAAGCCAACGGTAAATCACAAATTTCTACAAGGGAAATAAACAGAGCATTAGAAGGTGTACCACAATTTCACAGCTTGTTCCTGCTGACCATGAAGAAAAACTTTTCCTTCCAGTACCATATAATTCGGTTGTGAAAGAAAAATTTGTATCTGTTTTTTCAAATTGGGAAATTCAGATCAGACGCCCGTCTATTTTGAAATGTCATTGGTCAGTACTGTGAGTGTTAAGGAGTCAAAAAGTGTTACCATCAGAATAGGTGGTAATGAAAAACAGGTGTACAAGTAATGTTATGTATACTTGCTGATGGAACTAAACTTCCACCGTACGTTGTCTTAAAGAGAAAGACGCTTTCGAAAGAAATTCTACCTGCTGGTGTTATCATCAGAATTCAGGACTCCGACTGGATGGACAGTCTACTAGTGGAAGAATGGCTGAAATGTGTTTAGCAACATCATCCTAGTGCATTGTTTGTTATGGACAGCTACCGTGGTCACACAACAGAAGCTGTGAATAAGCAAATCAAGGACGCAAAAACCGATCTAGCAACCATTCGTGCGGACTGGCGTCAATGTTACAGCTGTTGGATATCTGTGTAAACCGTCCGCTCAAAGCAAATCTTGAAACAGCTATATACAGAGTGGGTGACAGCAGACAGTCATGCACTGACGCCAACTTGTCATATTAAGCGCCCTGAAGTTCAACTGCTTTGTTCATAGGTAAAGACGGCGTGGGATCATATCTCTGGTGACCTCGCCCGGAAAGGTTTCCAGAAGAGCAGTATTTCTAAAGCTATGGATGGCAGCGAAGACGATGTTGGGTGGGAAAGTGATAGTGAAAGCTCCGAAGTTGGTACTTCTGATGATGAATGAAGTGTTGACTGTCATTCTGTGATTGATAACATTTTCTGTGTGTGTTTTAAACAATTTATTGGGTATTATTTTGAGGGCACTTAAAAACTGTCTGAAACTATTTTAAATTTGTGAAACAAACGTAGTGAAATTACATTCTTGTTCTGTAGAAAATAATGTAAATAAATCTTAGTGAAATAATAAAAAAATTAAAAATTGTCCTTTAAAATATAGGGTGCGGGTCTTATTCAAGGGCGGGTGGTACTTGGGATTATCCGGTATTTATGTACAGTACAACCCTTGACCCGTTTCTCTACAAGGTCGAGTATGAAGTGAGGTGAATCTTTATAGCAGGGTTGAGTATGAAGTAAGATGAATCTCTGTAACAAGTTTTTATGACTGGATGCTCTTCCTGACATCAACCTCATCAGAGGAGTTAGTGAAGTGAAATGAATGATATGATAGTAAGAAGGGAGAGGGTGAAAACCAGTGCTGGCATATAGCCTACTCCTGTAGAATAACACAACGGGTTTGCTCAATGCTTTACGCCCCCATCTGTCGGACGAATCATCATCAAGAGTGTCATATGCCCTCACTCCATATGAACATTGTGGAGAGATTTGAAATTGAATCCAGACTCTTGGTTCGCATCTAGTGATTAGAAATTGTATACTACCACCTTTCCTACCCTCCGGGCCAACATTCTGATAGTCAGAAAGTTACAATTAATGTCTAAATTATTTATAAATTATATTCTGGACATTGCCTGGCCATGTTTGCCTATTACAGATAAGAGTAGACTGTATAGCCAGTGACTCAATGTAGTGTTGGGCTGTGGTAAATAATTAAAAGAAATAAGTTTCATAATGATAGATCCGTATTGAACTGTGATTACAATAGAGTAAAATAATATATTATTATTGGTCCACCTTTTCAATACAAAATGAAAATTACATAGGGACTAGTTTCGACCTAGTAATAGGTCATCATCAGCCTGAAGTAAGTCAAAGATCGAAGAAAACATAAACAATGTAAACACAAGTACAGTCTCTTTAAAGGTACATACCAAGTGGGAAGTTGAGTAGAGATATATGAAAAATAATAACTCATCCAAATTGACGAAGCACTGAGCGGAATTTATGTAAAGTTCGGTGCGCCGTATATTATAAAAGACCACTGTGCACTAAATGATGCAATAAAGAAGAATAGTAGGTTGAATGCTGGCTTCTTCTTAGCTGTTGTATAATCGAAGAAATTTATGTCGTGTTTTATAAGGTATTGATAGACGTCAAAATACATGGATGTTGGAAGGCTCTTCAGTTTTTTTTGAACATGGCAATAGTTGCGTGTGGAGGCTTAGGAAACCAGAGAAGCGTTATATTATGTTAAAAAATAGAGATCCTTAAAAAAGTCCCGTGCGTTGTATAAATTGTGGAAATGGAAATCGAAAAAACTTGGTTCTTAAGCGATAATGTTGTTCATTCAGAGATCGATTGAAAATAAAGAATCGTAACATAGTCTTCTCAAGATGTTCATAAACCAGAATTAATAGATGATGCGAAGTATGATGCTAGGAGAAAGCTCTTCTGCTTCTGGAATCTTGAAGGACGATGGATGTTTCACGAGGTGGAGCAACATATATGGAGTTAAATAAAGGTGGAAATAAATTCGCAGTTCAATGCGGACCATAAATTTGATTCTGAATAAAAGACAGTAAGATTTTCTTCTTTTTTTTTTTTTAATATGTCAAAAGGAAAACTCAAGCGTGATGTGATGAGCTGAAGAGAGAAACGGAGGTAGGAAAGGATCAAAGGAAATTTTGAGGAGGTGAGGGAAGAAAAATGAAGGCAGGAGAAGAATATATATTTTTTTTATTTTTTATTATTTTTTATATTTTATTTTTTAGCTGAAGAGAGAAACGGAGGTAGGTAAGGATCAAAGGAAATTTTTTTTTTTATGAGGTGAAGGAAGGAAAATAAAGGTCTGAGTTTTTTTTTTTTTTTTAAGCTGAAGAGTGAAACGGAGGTAGGTAAGGATCAACGGATTTTTTTTTTATTCTTTTATTTATTTTTTATCTGAAGAGAGAAACGAAGGTAGGTAAGGATCAAAGGATTTTTTTATTTATTTAGCTGAAGAGAGAAACGAAGGTAGGTAAGGATCAAAGGATTTTTTTTTTTGAGGTGAAGGAAGGAAAATAAAGGTCTGAGAATTTTTTTTTTGAGGTGAAGGAAGGAAAATAAAGGTCTGAGAATTTTTTTTTTTTTTTTTTTTTTTAAGGTGGGGCTGAGGGATGTGGGAATATGGAAGAATGATTAAGAAAAGTGCTAAAAATAGAATGAACAATCGGACCTTTAATATTAGATTTTGATTGTCTGAAAAGTTGAATTAGCAGGTCAAAAAGAATGTTTGATTTTTCGGAAATGTCATTGAGATTGAAATTGGGATTGAAATATTGGTCTAAATTTATAAAGCAATTCTCTGTTATGTTAAGGAGGGGTCCTTTATTCATAATTTTGAGAATTGTCATATCTTGTTTAATGTCAGTAAATTTATGATTACAATCATTCATGTGCTGACCAACTGCAGAAAATTTATTGTGTTTTTGGGCATTGACATGTTCAAGGTATCGTATTTTAAAGTTTCTTCCTGTTTGTCCGATATAAGAAGAATTGCAGCTGTTGCATTTGAACCTATATACACCAGATTTTGAAAAAGGGTCAGTTCTATTAATAGATGATGAGTTGTGTAAGACATTAGCGTTATTATTGTTGGTTTTGAAGGAGATTTTAACATCATGTTTTTTAAAAACGTTAGTGACCTTGTAAATATCTTTATTGAACGTGAAGGTAGAAAATGAAGAAATTTTTGGTTTTTCTTTTTTCAGAGTGGTTAAAGGACGATGTTTGTATTTATTGATAATACTTTCAATGAAAGAACTATTGTAACCATTGAGTTTTGCGATCATACGGATATTGTTCAATTCTTTTTTAAGATCACATTCTGACATTGGGACCGTATAGGCTCGATGAACCATACTATTATAAGCAGCTCTTTTATGGATTTGTGGATGATAGGAAACTTGATGAATAGTGGAAGATGTTTGGGTAGGCTTTCTGAAGATGTTGAATTTTAAGGAATATAGATGCCTAATGATGGTTAAGTCTAAAAAATTTATTCTTTGTTCAGATTCAGATTCGAGCGTAAATTTTATGTGTGGGTCGATATTATTAAGGCTGATAAGAGTAGAAGCTGCGTCTGTTGTGCTTTCATCTAGAATAACCAAAGTATCATCAACATATCTAGCCCAAAAAAGAATATTAATGAAGTTATTATTATTATCAATTTTAGTATGTTCTAAAAAATCTAAGTAGATTTCAGCTAGGATGCCCGAAGCCGGCGATCCCATGGCCAAACCTTCCTGCTGGTAGATAATACCGTCGAAAGTGAAATAGTTATTGTTTAAAACCAATTTCAGGATAGACATAAAGTCTTGTATTTCTAAAGCACTTAGGTGACTGTATTTGCCTAAATTGTTTTCAATTATAGGGTATAATTTAGAGGTTTGAATACTAGGATACATATTAACAACGTCAAAAGAGTGAAGGGAATGGTTAGGTTGGATATGAAAGTTATTAAGATTCTCGATCAATTCTGTAGTATTTTTAATAGATTTTTTAGACAAAAAATGATAATATCTTCTTAGAAACTTTTGAATGAATTGAGAAGCATTATAAAGAGGACTTGGTCTGTAATTGATGATCGGGCGGATAGGGATGCCGGGTTTGTGTATCTTAGGAAGGGCTTTAGCGGTTGGAAGACTTGGATTCATGCTAATAAATTTAGTTTTTTCTTGTTCAGTTAAAAGGAATGAAGTATTTTTAAGAGTTTGTTTAAGAAGGCGTTGGATTTTTTGAGTAGGGTCTTTTTTAACAACAGTGAACGAACTATCAGAAAAGAATTCTTTAGTCTTATTAATATAATTGTTTCTTTCCATTATAACAGTGGTATTGCCTTTATCGGCCTTAGTGACAATAAGATTATTATCAGAAATCTTCTTTTTGAGAGCGCGTAATCGCTTTTGATCAATGAATGATTCTTTAATGTCGCTAGGGATGTTGGAGTTCGTACTTGAGTTAAGAATGTCGTTAATTTTACGTTTAACTTCGAACCTAACTTCATCCTGTTTTTCGAGAGGTAATTTACTGATGGCTAGTTCAGATTCTAAGATCATAGTAGTAGAGCTGTCAAGTTTATTAAGATTAGGCCAATTATGATTAGGACCTTTGGCTAAAATTGAATTATCGTCATCATTCAGAGGAACATTGGATAAATTAATAATTGGTGGATGAAATTGAATCATTGTGCTAGAGGAATTTCTATTATTAGTAGCAAGGGTGTTATTAGATTTAGAACCTTTTAGTATACTAAGTTTCTTATCTAAGGTTTTCTGTTTCTTAGCTAATATGTTGAAAAGTCTATTATCAATTAGAGATTGAAATAAATTCCATTGAACACTTGAAAGTGAATTTGCAGCTACGAGGTGAGTTTCATATAATCTATGATTTAAGAAAGATTTTTTCTTGTATAGGAATTTAATTTCTTCTTTTAGCCAAATTTTGTTCGTTTTAATTTGGGTCTTAGCAATGTGAGGCGAAGGTCGAAATCTTTTTAAGTTGCCTTTGAGAAAATTAGGTGTCAAATTATACGTAATACATTGTTTAAGAAACTCGATATCCTTGCCTAATTTGGCTATTTTAACTTTTAAACCTAAGTATAAATAGGCTTTACGTTTTGCCTGGTTGGCTAAGTAATTAAAAGAAATAAGTTTCATAATGATAGATCCGTATTGAACTGTGATTACAATAGAGTAAAATAATATATTATTATTGGTCCACCTTTTCAATACAAAATGAAAATTACATAGGGACTAGTTTCGACCTAGTAATAGGTCATCATCAGCCTGAAGTAAGTCAAAGATCGAAGAAAACATAAACAATGTAAACACAAGTACAGTCTCTTTAAAGGTACATACCAAGTGGGAAGTTGAGTAGAGATATATGAAAAATAATAACTCATCCAAATTGACGAAGCACTGAGCGGAATTTATGTAAAGTTCGGTGCGCCGTATATTATAAAAGACCACTGTGCACTAAATGATGCAATAAAGAAGAATAGTAGGTTGAATGCTGGCTTCTTCTTAGCTGTTGTATAATCGAAGAAATTTACGTCGTGTTTTATAAGGTATTGATAGACGTCAAAATACATGGATGTTGGAAGGCTCTTCAGTTTTTTTTGAACATGGCAATAGTTGCGTGTGGAGGCTTAGGAAACCAGAGAAGCGTTATATTATGTTAAAAAATAGAGATCCTTAAAAAAGTCCCGTGCGTTGTATAAATTGTGGAAATGGAAATCGAAAAAACTTGGTTCTTAAGCGATAATGTTGTTCATTCAGAGATCGATTGAAAATAAAGAATCGTAACATAGTCTTCTCAAGATGTTCATAAACCAGAATTAATAGATGATGCGAAGTATGATGCTAGGAGAAAGCTCTTCTGCTTCTGGAATCTTGAAGGACGATGGATGTTTCACGAGGTGGAGCAACATATATGGAGTTAAATAAAGGTGGAAATAAATTCGCAGTTCAATGCGGACCATAAATTTGATTCTGAATAAAAGACAGTAAGATTTTCTTCTTTTTTTTTTTTTTTTTTAATATGTCAAAAGGAAAACTCAAGCGTGATGTGATGAGCTGAAGAGAGAAACGGAGGTAGGAAAGGATCAAAGGAAATTTTGAGGAGGTGAGGGAAGAAAAATGAAGGCAGGAGAAGAATATATAATTTTTTTATTTTTTATTTTTTATATTTTATTTTTTAGCTGAAGAGAGAAACGGAGGTAGGTAAGGATCAAAGGAAATTTTTTTTTTTTTTTTTATGAGGTGAAGGAAGGAAAATAAAGGTCTGAGT
Source organism: Anabrus simplex (assembly GCF_040414725.1). Lineage (NCBI taxonomy): Eukaryota > Metazoa > Arthropoda > Insecta > Orthoptera > Tettigoniidae > Anabrus > Anabrus simplex. Next base: position 99,458,933 of record NC_090277.1, on the reverse strand, counting down.
TTTTTTTTTTTTTTAGCTGAAGAGTGAAACGGAGGTAGGTAAGGATCAACGGATTTTTTTTTTTATTCTTTTATTTATTTTTTATCTGAAGAGAGAAACGAAGGTAGGTAAGGATCAAAGGATTTTTTTATTTATTTCTCTCTTCAGCTCATCACATCACGCTTGAGTTTTCCTTTTGACATATTAAAAAAAAAAGAAAATCTTACTGTCTTTTTTTCAGAATCAAATTTATGGTCCGCATTGAACTGCGAATTTATTTCCACCTTTATTTAACTCCATATATGTTGCTCCACCTCGTGAAACATCCATCGTCCTTCAAGATTCCAGAAGCAGAAGAGCTTTCTCCTAGCATCATACTTCGCATCATCTATTAATTCTGGTTTATGAACATCTTGAGAAGACTATGTTACGATTCTTTATTTTCAATCGATCTCTGAATGAACAACATTATCGCTTAAGAACCAAGTTTTTTCGATTTCCATTTCCACAATTTATACAACGCACGGGACTTTTTTAAGGATCTCTATTTTTTAACATAATATAACGCTTCTCTGGTTTCCTAAGCCTCCACACGCAACTATTGCCATGTTCAAAAAAAAACTGAAGAGCCTTCCAACATCCATGTATTTTGACGTCTATCAATACCTTATAAAACACGACGTAAATTTCTTCGATTATACAACAGCTAAGAAGAAGCCAGCATTCAACCTACTATTCTTCTTTATTGCATCATTTAGTGCACAGTGGTCTTTTATAATATACGGCGCACCGAACTTTACATAAATTCCGCTCAGTGCTTCGTCAATTTGGATGAGTTATTATTTTTCATATATCTCTACTCAACTTCCCACTTGGTATGTACCTTTAAAGAGACTGTACTTGTGTTTACATTGTTTATGTTTTCTTCGATCTTTGACTTACTTCAGGCTGATGATGACCTATTACTAGGTCGAAACTAGTCCCTATGTAATTTTCATTTTGTATTGAAAAGGTGGACCAATAATAATATATTATTTTACTCTACTGTGGTAAATAACCCGACTCTCAAATGAGGCCAACAGCTTCGGGCAGAGGAGCACCTTTAGTTGGGTGCTGGTCCAGCATTAAAGGAAATGCTAATAAAATCCAGCAGACAGCATCTGTTCTCCATGTTAGCAGCGGCTTCATTGAAACAAAATGTTATTTGTCCCCCATACACTAAAGATCACAATATCACTCCTGGGAATGCTGTATAGATTGTCCGACATTACTGACATCACGCCCTCAGGGCCTACTATGTATCTTGCATCCTACAGATTATTGAATTCCTGTCTCCCACTTGGTCTACCTCTTCACCCAATAATCTTAGCCATGCTTATCGAGTACAGTCATTCTTCTGAGTCAATGTTAGAGCCAGAATATCTGACTGTTGAGATTTGAGCAGTAATCAGATACTGGGAAAATTACCCTTTGCCCGCTATCTACTCGCAGGAAAATAGGCGACCTTAAATTCCTATACAATGCAGTTAACGGTTTATTTCATTCTCCTGAAGCTGTATCCTTTACCCTACATATCCATAATCACAAAACCAGAGTAAATCCATCCATTCCTGTTTCATATCCCGCCTGTCTCTTGTTCAAAGAACTTGATTCATTAGAATTCCTATCCTTCGTAACTCCTTATCTTCTGACAGGAACTTGGAACATTTTTCTTTGTATTCCTCCTTGAATCTTCTCTTCCTTAACTCAACCTAGCTCCTTTCCTCCATCTTTTCCTTTCTGTTTTTATCTCACTGCTGTCCCCTCTACTGTACAAAGTAATATTTATTTATTTATTTATTTACTAATTAATTACTGTAGTGTAACATATGTGTCGTATCAGTATTTATGTTGCTGTGCCTAGCTGTTAAATTCTTCTATTCGTGTTACTTTCAATCTTTGATTTTCCTCATTCCTCTCATTTGCCATTAATTTTAACGCTAACTCTTGTTTCCCGCTGCAAACGCATCGTAGTGTGGCCTTGCTCACTTATTTGGGTCTCTTGTACATCGGATGTGTCATCTGGAACTCCAGCCCTGTCTCTGGGTAAGCCCTCTCTGCTTTTCGGTGTAATGATTTAACTTAATTTACCGATAATCAATTTTTGAAGGAGTTTCCCTGCTGATATCCATTAGTGTAAATTTTTTACAGGAATTTCATGAAAGCAGTAGTTATTCGTACTACTTCCATCTTCATTTTCAAAGTGACAAGCCAATTTCCTAACCCTTTTGTAATTTAAATGTAATGTTCCTCCAAAATCTTCTGAGTCAATTAAAAATGTATATCCATGAGATAAGACATTTTCATTTGCAACTGTGATACACTTCATCTTCCAATCTACGTTTTAAACTTGTAATTTTAAATAAATGAGTTTTGTAGCTTATTCTCTTAGACATGTTTTCCAACCCTAACAGCACTCACGAGGGAGGTCCTTCATTTTCACACCCTACGTGGCCCTTCCCTTTCTTTGCCAATACCTTCACTTTTTTAAGTGTTGGACCACTTTCATTTTGCTTCTGATTAGTGTTAATAGAGAATGGATGCCCAGTTGCAGATCCTCTTAACACGTTCCGTGCGGTTCGGGTCACCATGTGCCCCGAAACATGTTACTCTTATCCGTCGGTGCGAACTTCCCAGAATTGCGAAGTAAGTAACTACGTCCTAGTTACGAATTTCCGTTAACTAATGGCAACATAGTGTTCCAATTGAAGCAAAGGATCGAGGCATACTGCTAGTTTTGATCGGCCCACCGGTGACCCGAAGGAAGTTTTTTTCATCTTCCGTTCATATCGCATCGGGTCACCCTGAGTCCCGATTGTTGTCTGACCTATATTTTTACGCGGGAATCGCTTAGCGCGGTTACGGTGAATGAAGCCTAAGATGTTGCTGTCCGCAGATCGTAGACTGTTGTTTAAGGAGTACCACCCTTCTGATATCTGCTTTCTACATTGCTCTTAGGAAAGCCAATAGAGGTTATTGGAGTTATTGGAATAGTTATTGACATATTTACTATCTTCCGTATATAATATTTACAAGCAATTTCACGTCCTTTTTTAGGTATGGAGCTTTCACATTCTGACACACCGGCAGCACGGAAAAGAAAGAGGGTTAGGACAGCACTGGGGTGGGCCTATATTAAGTTCCGTGCGGTTCGGGTCACCATGTGCCCCGAAACATGTTACTCTTATCCGTCGGTGCGAACTTCCCAGAATTGCGAAGTAAGTAACTACGTCCTAGTTACGAATTTCTGTTAACTAATGGCAACATAGTGTTCCAATTGAAGTAAAGGATCGAGGCATACTGCTAGTTTTGATCGGCCCACCGGTGACCCAATTATTTCCGGGGTCATTTCTGTTTCACGCAATTGTTGAATCGGAACACTGTCGCACAGGTAAATACGCTGGAATGTCTCCTCAACAATAACGCACACAACAAGTGCACATGCATGGTTTAGGATGTCATACTAGGGAGTAAACAAAGTCAAATTCGTCAGGTCACCGGTGACCCGAACCGATAATAACTAAAGGCAGCATCGGGTCACCGGTGGGCCGATACGACGTAACATTAAGTCATTGAAATTCACTGCCGCAGGGAACGTGTTAACCTGCGAGAGGTCGCGTCATGGTCTTTTAGACCAGGCCCATACATTTTTTATTCTTTCGAAATAGTTTCATGGTATAGAGTTTCATCCCTTCCTGTACATTTCAATGGACCCTTCCACTACACGCGCTTATGTTCGCTGTTCCCCACTTCCATCACCAGTGAAGCAGTGGAAAGCTTTTTCTGTAAGCCTGGTAGTTTCCACCGTGCGTGACTCCTGACGTTCACCTTGCACAGTCTTTGTTGTCAGTATAGAAGCGTTTTGTGAGTTTCATGGATATATTTCTCTTAAAAAATGTTTTTTGCTACAAAAACCGGTATTTAGTTTCACGGATATATTTTTCTTTCATGATACAATTTGTTTTGTATTAAAAACTGGTATTTTGTTTCATTGATATACTTTTCTTTAATAATATAATGTGTTTTGCTGTGCATTTTGTTTCATGGATATATTTTTCTTACACAATACAATGTGATTTGCAAGAAAAAGTGGTATTTCGTTTCATAGACATTTTTTTCCGTAAAGGTACAATGCATTTTGCAACAAAAACTGGTATTTTATACTCCCCAGTCAAAATGACTCTGCGTGATCCATTACGTAAATATTTTGACGTGACCCCTCGTGGTTTAAAATAGTTATAATCACCACCACTTCTGTTAGGACTTCAAATTTCCAAATCCTTTCTTTTGATTGTCATGATCTGAACTTTGATTTTGAAATTGATTAGCATTCCCTTCCTAAATGTAAAAGTGTGTATTTGTATACCGCGAGGTTACAAATAAAATGTCTTCTTTTTCAGGTATATTCTAATATTTATGAATCTTGCATTACAGTAGAATCTTGATTATACGTTCCCAGAAACTATGTTTTCCCGTATTATTCGTCAAATTACGTGGTCCTGCGAGCATCCTAATTAAATCACGTTGTAAAAATCCCACATTATCCGTTCCTCAAAGAAATGATTTTCCAGATCAACCGTCGAGAAATTCCAGTCCCATCAACGCTTAATCCTCGATCACGCATTTTTCAAGAAACTGTATCTCACGAAAGGACGGCTACGGCATAAGTACGGATCATGGTGTTAACATCCCGTCATTGTGGTAATTTGAGGAAGAACTATACTGGAGAAGCGATTGGCGGTGAACTTTCATATGGGACCATCTTAGCATCGCATTTGGATGGTATTGTTTAGAGAATCCTAGGAAATCATAAAGCAGAGTGTGTCCACAACAATTGGAAGGAGACAGAGCACATTTCGACAGCTATACCTGAAGACAAAAGAAGTTTCTTCAAATGTTCGTACTTGCAAAACGTCTACATTATATCCAGGGTTAGATGTATAATTTTTAAAAAAAACTTTCAAGTGTATCTCCGAACAGGTTTTGGGCACTTCCCTCAGGGCACTGTATAGTCACTGGGCTTTCAGGCAGGAATCGAAACTGCTCCTTCTTAAGTAACACAAATTTTGTATTTTAATATTATCGTATACAATTATGTTATTGAGACCAGAACATATGTTGCACCTTATATACATAAAGCAATGGGAGGTTTTGGGATTGCCTATTGCTGTTTTGGTCGTAATATAAGATGGGAATTTCACATTTTTGTGTTAAAATGTTTAAAAAACCACAGTCGTTTTATTTGCACACGTTACATTTAAAAAATGTGTAACATTCTGCACTCGTACCGACTTGTAAGCGAGCGTGCTTTCCAGCTGAGCTCAAAGTTGCGAATAACCGTAATTTCGGAAGTGTTAATTATATTTTTTCTCTTTCCAATTTGATTCTGATTAGTGATGGGCAGAATTGAATATAATGCATTTGAGAACTTGAGAATCGACACTTACATTTGAAACCATATTCTCGAGTTCAACATAACTTTTAGAAGTCGATGTAGGCCTAATTTACGCAGTACAAGATTTCCATAAACTGACTACACCAAATTACAATCGAATATTCAAAAAAAAGGATTTCACCATCATGTTGGGTGCTTTTGTATCTAATGTGCTTTATTTTATTAGATTAGAAAATTAAAAACTACTTGTGGTCATTTACTGTTTGTCTTGACGTTACGGGTATTAAGATTTTTTGAAGAGTTTGGCTGATCAAAGTTGCTGAACTGAAAGAAGTTTTCAGAGGAAATTGACAAAGTTTCCCCGGTAAAACTGAATGTAAAGTTTGAGATTTCTAAGTCACGTACTGGTAATTAATGTTCGAAGCCGGCCCCACGGTCTAACTTGCCCACCTCTCACCCGGAGGCCCGGGTTCGATTCCCAGCCAGGTCAGGCATTTTTACCTCTACATGAAGGCTGGTTCCAGGTTTACTCATTCTACGATTAACTTTAATTGAGGAGCTATTTAAAGCTGAGATGGCGAACCCGGTCTAGAGTGCTAGGAAGAATGGCCGAGAGGATTTGTCACACTGACTATGCGTCACCTTGTAATCTGCAGGCCTTCGGACCAAGCAGCAGTCGCTTGATAGGCGGAAGGCCCATTGAGACTGTAGTTTGGTTTGGTTTAAGGGTGTTTGTAAGATTATAAGTATACATATTTCATTTTTGTGATGTTTAGCCAAACTGTTGATGGTTCATTCGTTCCCGGATTTTCCGTTTTCCCATGTTGTATGCTTTTCTTTTCTGGGGTCCATCCAAAAACGGAGAATCGAGGTTCCACTGTGCTTTCAACAAAGTGGAAAACTTAAAGGATATATATTTCTAAACATGGCAACCCTGGTCATAACTTAAGAAAATACTTACCATCGGGAGACTCTTTGGCAGCAGGTTTCCTTTGTTCAGCAAGACTTGTCTCCATCTCATAATCTTCAACTTCATCATCTTCAATTTCCTCATCTTCATATTCATCATCAAATTCTGCCAAAGAAATTAAGAAAACAACATTAGGAAAATGAATAGTTCTCTGTAATGCGAAAAAACAACAAACTCTCATCCTTAGAAAACACACCAAGAACTGTCCTCCGAACAGATGTTGATGGTCGCTCCACTGCTATACTTGGGAATCAGGAGAAAAGCTCATCATATGTCAACAAGAAATATATGACTGTTCACATGACAACAGAGTTCCATTTGTGAAGATGTTCCTTTCTTTCTTTCTTTCTTTCTTTGTTTTGATTTAAGGGCCATCTGTCACTGAAACGGTTCTGGTTCGACTAGTTTACGAGAAGTTACACAGGTAACAAAGGAGTGAGTTACAACAAAACTCGCTTGCATGTTCTGCGAGAAAGAAAAGCAAGATCACACCAATCCAAGAGTCAAGGTCGGCTGCATTTATTCAGGTCTTTGATATGTAAACTACTGTAGCAACCACAATATGTAATGGAAAGCTAAATCACAACCTAGCTCGAAAGTTGTTAAACATTTTTGGACCTACAACAAACAAGGAGTGCACAAGGAGATACAGTATAATATTTTTTAAAAATTTTCAATGTAAACACAGCTTTTAGAGACATTATATAAAACAGGCCTTTCCAACGTGGCACCTGGTGTATTTTTTTTAGTGCCCTCCAAATGCAGATTTAATTTCATGAATTTTAACCATAGTTAAAAGTTTAGGATAAAGTGATGGTTACATTTTTCCCTGTCAACAATTCTGATTCTCCTCTTTCTTTTTCCTTTTTTTTTCTTACAAGTTGCTTTACGTCGCTCTGACCCAGACAGGTCTTATGGTGACGATGGGACAAGAAAGAGCTAGGAGTGGAAAGGAAGCGGCCGTGGCCTTAAGGTACAGCCCCAGCATTTGCTTGGTGTGAAAATGGGAAACAATGGAAAACCATTTTCAGGGCTGCCGACAGTGGGTTTCGAACCCACTATCTCCCGAATACTGGATACTGGCCGCACTTAAGCGGCAGCTATCGAGCTCGGTTTTCTTTTCTTAGTTTTAGCTGTACTCATTCCAGAGACCACACCCTCCGATATTTCAGAACATTCTCTCAGGCGTTACGTGCTGCAGAAATGCAGTTCATTGTGTATCTGTGACAGCTCCGTACATTTTAATCCCTATTTCTTATTGAGACAAGGTGTTTTAAGAAAAGGCTGACAGATGATTGTATTTACCAGTTACAACAGCTTTCAGGAAACGATCGCATTGTGAATACTTTATCAGTACTTCCTTTTCAACATTCTTACAAAGCATCATCTGTGGAACAGGTACATAGCTTCAATGAGTCTTCAGTTGAATTCAGATTTTCTTTTTATCAATATGTTTTACATCGCACCGACACAGATAGGTCTTATGCCAATGATGGGATACGAAAGACCTAGGAGTAGGTAGGAAAAAGCCGTGGCTTTAATTAAGATACAGCCCCAGCATTTGCCTGATGAGAAAATGGGAAACAATGGAAAACCATCTTCAGGGCTACCAACAGTGAGGTTCGAACCCACTATTTGCCAAATGCAAACTTGCTTGTAAATATTATCTATGGAAGATAATAAACTTATCAATGACTACTCCAATAAATAAAAGCTCGAAAACTTATATTCGCTTACCTGAGAGCAATGTAGAAATGAATAGGTTACACGAGATGTCAGAAAGGTGCTAATCCTCCCATTAAACAACAATCTGCTATTTGAAGGCAGCAACATTGTAGGCTTCATTCACCGCAACCGCACAAGCGATTCCCGCCGAAAAATATAGGTTAGACAACAATCTGAACACAGGGTGACCCGAAGCGATGTGAATGGAAGATGCAAAAAGAATTCCTTCGGGTCACCAATGGGCCGATCAAAACCAGTCGTATGCCATGATCCTTTACTTCAATAGGAACACTATGTTGCCATTAGTTATCGGAAATTTGTAAGTAGGACGTACTTACTTACTCCGCAATTTTAGGTAGTTCGCACCAACGGATAAGAGTAACGTGCTTCGGGACACATGGTGACCCAAACCACGACGAATGTGTTAATGGAGACTACGGCCAAGTATGAACAAGACAGAGTCAGCTGGTATCTATCTCAATAACAAAATAGCAGACACACAACTGAGAAAGTCATGATTCGTCACAATCTTCACACAAAATATGTGGATGTTATCCTTGACCACATGCTTTCCACCTTTCTATGAAAGGCGTCTAGAAACCCTTGCAGCAAATCTAAGGACCCAAAACAACATCCTCCATAAATTGTATGGAACCTCATGGGGTGCTTCGACAGATAGTTTGTGATGCTCTACTCTAAGCTCTGAATATTCAACAGCCGAATACTGCTCTCCAGTGTGGTTAAATACTGCACATACATGTCCAGCTGAACATCTCAACAAGAATAATATCTGGAACCATCCAGTCTACTCCAACATACTTGCTACCATTGAAAATGAAAATCCACAGCCAGTTTCCAGTCATTCGATTGGGTCAGGGATGGAATGAATGAAGCCCCATCTAGCAACGAGGATAGGAATTGTGCCAGCTAATTAAGCCTGTCAATCTCCTCTGGAGTGATGATTAATGACTGACAGTTGAAATGTTGGTTGTTTGTTACAAGTGGCTTTATGTCGCACCAACACAGATAGGTCTTATTGCAATGATGGAACAGGAAAGGGATAGGAGTGGAAAGGAAGCGGCCGTGGCCTCAATTAAAGTACAGCCCCAGCATTTGCCTGGTGTGAAAATGGAAAACCATTTTAGGGCTGCCGACAGTGGGGTCGCATCTACTGTCTCCCGAATACTGGATAATGGCCGCACTTGAGCGACTGCAGTTATCGAGCTCAGTTCACAAATGAAATGACATATTGGAGTGTGTTGCTGGAATGAATGATGACAGGGAAAACCGGAGTATCCAGAAAAAAAAACCTGTCCCGCCTCTGCTTTGTCCAGCACAAATCTCACATGGAGTGACCAGGATTTGAACCATGGAACCCAGCGATAAGAGGCCGGCGTGCTGCCACCTGATCCACGGAGGCTCACTGGCTACCATTCCTCTCTCGCATTGCTCCACCATATCTGTGGCGTCCAAAAACATTACATTAAGAGTATATTAAGATCTTGTCCCACACTGCACCAAGAACATTTCTCCGCGATACTTCCAGGCACTAGAATTGCAGTAGGCCAGTCATTATTTACAGCACAGGACACTATGACACCAATCTCTGTAGAAGAAGTGTGGTACACCTACCAGGCATGTAAACAACATAAAGCCCCTGGACTTGACTATCTCACAAAGTTTTGAAGGAATTTCTATCACTAACTGTGGAAATATTGACGTTATTCAATGCATGAACCAGTATCAAACAATGAAAAGTAGCCACGAAATGGAGGAAGTATCTTACACTCATAGCTCAAACCAACAGTGTTCTCCACTGGTTTGAAATAAATATAAGCAAAACAAAGACGATCAAATTCAGGCAAGGGGGAAGTGTATCAAAATTAAACGGCAACAGTTTAAGATCCGCTGATGACAAATATGAAATGGGATGACTTACCCATTGGAGTACCATCTGCTAGTAGTATGTATCCCTTGCCAGATGATCCATAATTATCTTCATCTGATGCTGAAAAAGGAACAAGTCAGAATTAGAATTCAGTTCTTCCAAAGTACACAGGTGATTCATGATGTAAAGTACAAAATGTTCAGCCATAAATAAATGTACTGTTTTTTAAAATTACAATTGTACCTTTCCACAGCTTTAAAATCTTACAATTTCTTTAGATTACAGTAACATTAATTTATTTTAGAAAGCTTTTTTGTTAGTACATGCTTCGTTTTCCACGGAACATCTTCAACATGATAATTAAAATATATACAAAAACACAAACAACATAGGTAAAACAATATTAAAAACAATTTGTCATCAACTGAATAACTGTCTTAACACAGGGCCTCTCAAACACCCAAAATCTCATGCGTGCAAACAGCGGTGCAGAGTTCCTGTGCACAGTGCATCGGTTCCGCTCAGCTTGGACCAGTGGTTCGTCTCTGGGCTACTCGGCTAAGCTTGGCTCGGATTTGGAGCACTACGGAGCAAGTGAAGAAGAGGGAGACAGGGGGAGCGAGCGAGACAGGCGTGGGGAAAGAGAGAGACAGCGCTATTGCTCCAAATCAAGGAGTGGGGGTCTGGACTCTGGTCAGCAAAGCGAAGTCATGTTTTGCAACGTGCGCAGTGCATGCACCAGGCACATGCACCCTGAGAGGCATTTAAGGACAAGTTGTTTTTAATACTGTTTTACCTATATTGTTTATGTTTTTGTGTATATTTTCATTAGCATTCAAGATCACGGCTGAAGGTATTTTCCATGGAAAACGAGACATTTGCAAACAAAAAAACTTTTAAAAATAAATTAATGCTATTGTAATCCAAGATTTCAAAGAGGCGAAAAGATGGAACTTTCCATACAAGTTGGAATTTGGTATGTATTTTTCTTTTGTCGCACTGACACAGAAAAACGTTATGATGATGAAGGGACAGGAAAGTGCTAGGATTGGGAAGGAAGTGACCATAACCTTAACTAAGGTACAACCTAGTGTGAAAATGGGAAACCATGGGAAACCACACAAAACCATCTCCAGGGTTGCCGACAGTGAGGTTCAAACCCACTATCTCCAGAATGCAAGCTGATAGCTACATGACCCAAACCGCACAGCCACTTACTCAGTAAATTTACTGGTATAATCTTAAAGAAATTGATTATACAATTTACTATCTTCGACCTGAACCTACTGCTCCACAGAACTGCTTTGACCATTACAATTCAGGAAGTCTGGATATGCTGATGCCTTGGCAATAGCAACGCAAATGCTTAGGGACAACTGAAGAAATATTAACACAGGATATAGCCATATGGTATGTTCTGGGCTGTCAGTGCAGAGATGGTGTGAAATGATATTAGTAGATGAATAAGTTTGAGTGGTGTCTTTAAAAGTAGGAAAGATCACAATTTGAAGATAAAGTTGGAATTCAAGAGGACAAATATTTGTTTATAGGAAGGGGAGTTAGGGATTGGAATAATTTACCAAGGGAGATGAATAAATTTTCTAATTTCTTTGCAATCATTTAAGAAAAGGCAAGGTAAACAACAGATAGGGAATCTGCCACCTGTGTGACTGCCCTAATTGCAGATCAGTAGTGACTGCTGACTGATTGATTGACTGATAGTGAGAAAGCATTTTCGTAAATGGGGTTACGATCAAATCCTATAAAACTGCAGCTACATGTTTTCATCCAAGCAATATGTGAATAATCTCTGCCATCGAATATTCCACACACCATGATTTTAGGAGAGAATTAAAAAAAAAAAAAAAAAAAAAAAAAAAAAAAAAAAAAAAAAAAAAAAAAAAAACTGGCATTAATTTGAGTTTTATTTACAAGAAATTAATCCTACAGAATGATGTACTCCAAAAGTGAATACAGTAAAATTTAACGTATTTACTGACGTATTAGACCCCCTTTTTTCCCCCACTTTTACAGCCAAAAGAAAGTAAGGGGGGGTCCAATATGCGATAACCTCAAATTTTGTCCAGTGAACACATGGCTTCTAGGCTACAAAGAGCTATAAATTATACATGTAAACATTTTACACTATTCCTTAACAAACTTATGGATGTATTTGAGTTATACTGGCTATTTTCGTTGGAAGGCAGCATTTCTAAATGTAAAAAGACAATAAATGGTGAACACGACTTTTAGGCCTACATATAAAGTAAATATAGTCAGTTTTAGTTACTCATATCACGTCATTAGTTTCATCTCATTAATTCCTCTGATTAGGCTGACATCAGGAAGGGCATGCGGTCGTAAAAACTGGCTACGAAGATTCGTTTCGCTTAATACTCGACCCCGTTATGAAAAGAGATAAGGGTCTCATATTATATTATGTAATATTGACAGAAAATAACTTTATGGCTAGGGGTCTTCCCTCCTTAGGAGATTAGAGTGCATAGATCGTAAATGACCTATCCTCAACCTACATAATACTATGGCCTCTCTCCCTGAAGGTCGGAAAGAGCACCGCCACATGGTAGTTTCCTTCTTAATCGATCCCAGCTTGTTGGGAGTTCGGATAGCTAGCCTCTCCGATTCCCAGGACACCAAGATGGTTCGACGTAGCTGAGAACAAATATCTTTAACAGGTACATTGATAGGCCTTGGAGGTAAAGGAACCGCTTCCTTTGCAGCTTCATCCGCAAGTTCGTTTCCCGCAATCCCAACGTGGCTTAGAAGCCACGCGAAAGTGATTCTGGTGCCAGCATCACTTAACCTGGCTAGAAGGTTATGAATCTACTGCACCAGTGGGTGTTGCAAGAAGCAGGTTCAATAGACTGCAGAGAGCTTAACGAGTCGGTACACATGAGAAAGTGGCTTCCTTTGTCACCCAGTGCAAACTGCAGAGCCTCTAAGATGGGGTAAAGCTCCGCAGTGTGCACACTACGTACACTAGGAAGCGAGATCTTCGTGCTTACATCATCGGCGCCGAAAGAGCAACAAACATTATCACCGATTTTTGAACCATCCTTTAAGATATGTCTCACGGCTGGATATTAGTGAATGAAGTTCTGAAAATACCTCCGATAAACGGAAGAATTCATGTTCACCTTGGGTCCACAGAGTAGATCTAGATGTATATCCGGTTGAGGAACTAACCACGGAGGTACCTTGCTAAAAGTTTGTTCAAGACAACCACCGATATCGATGTTCAAATCACAACACAAGCTATCAATTCGAAACCCAACCGGCTGTGTGGCATTCGGCTGATTTTGGTACCTCTTGTGGTATTCGGTAATAAAGATTCATTGATTGCCAGGATGTAGCAGCATTTCACGTATTTTGGGAGCGTAAGTAACTGCTGCCTCCTTATCTGTAAAGGTGGAACTCCCGCTTCAGCAAGTAGGCTCGGAATGGGGCTAGTAAGGAAAGCTCCCGTTGCCAGCCTAACTCCACTATGGCGAATACTGTCTAAAAGGCTCAGTGTAGATTTTGATGCTGAGCCATAAGCCGCACTTCCATAGTCAATTTGGGAGAGAACAGTTGCCGTGTAAAATCGTAGCAGCACCGCACGGTCAGCCCCCCACAAAGTGCCGCAGAGAAACTTAAGCATATTAAGTCTCTTCATACAGGCAACCTTCAAACGATGGATGTGGGACTGTGATGTTAGTCTCTTATCAAAACAGAGACCCAAGAATTTGCAGGTATCTACCACTGGTAAGACACTGTTTTGCAAGCGGAGCTCTGGTTCAGGATGCACAAGCCGATGTTGACGGAAGTGTACAATTGAGGTTTTCACCGCTGAAAATCGAAAACCATGTTGCAGGGCCCATCTGTCAACTCAGTTAATAGCTTGCTGTACTTGTCTCTCAGCAAACACCACCCTTCCAAAGCTGTAATGTAGAGCTCAGTCGTCTACATACAGCGATGGAAAGACTGTGGGCCCAGCAGCGGCAACTATGCCGTTGATGGCAATTGCGAACAGCGACACTTAGTACAGATCCCTGACGTACTCCATTTTCCTTAACGAAATATTGAGAAAATGCATTCCCTACTCGGACTTGAAAGCGCTGGAGGAGCATGAAGTTCTCAAAAAACGTTGGCAAATTTCCCTGTGGAGAGTGGAGAGAAGAATTCTTCCCGGACATCTTCGGCAATTACGTGCTTGCTGACTGTTGAACCTGTGGTTAGACGATTACTTGCTAGGTACTTGATGTTTGCGGAGTTGATGGTGGGACAGAGGGTACAAAACTTCTGGGAGATATGCGAACACTAGCGGCCTTCTCTGCAAAGTAGACGGAGAATTCCAGAGGACCTATTGATTTATACTTCTTCCGTGTTTCTGCATAAGAAAGTTTATCTAGTGTCTTAATCTCCTGGATCTTTTTCTTCCTGTTTAAATGTAGGGCAGTCTTGGACCGTGTGGTGTGCTCCCTGGTGCAGTAAACACACACTGGTGGTGATGTGCACTCCGCATCGGCATGCACCACTTTTCCACATGCGTCGCATATTGCCGATCTCTGGCAGCGTGGTGAGGTGTGGCAAAACTGCTGGCAGTTGTAGCACCTCATAGGAGGAGGAAAATATGGTCGAACAGTAAGTGTGCACATGGATAACTTAATACCTTTGGGCAGTTTCTCAAGATCGAAAGTTAAGATGAAAAGCCTGTGTCGTAGAGGTTGTCACTGATATGCCTATTAAGATGTTTAACATTGGACACACCTCTACGAGCAAGGCTTCGGATAAGGTCGTCATCGGAGGACTTAATCAAGTCCCTTTGAAAGATAACTCCTTTGAACGAGTTAAGGGACTTGTGGCTCTCAACCTTAACTGGCACTGGCCCAAACACGGTGGCTTCCAATAACTTTTTACTCTGCACGAGCGTACTAGTCTTAATGAGTATGCTACCATCCCGCAATTTCCTTATTTAATCTACTTCACCAACAAGACCTTCCACAACACTGCTTATCAGGAACGGGTTCTCTTGAAGAAAGCTCTGTCTATCGATTCTGGTCGCAACCAGAAATCGTAGCAGATGCTCTTCAGAATCTTCCTTACTAGATAGATCAACACGACAAACGTTTAAGTTTCCTAACTGAACAATAAAAAGAACGCAGTTTTAAGGCCTGCAGCCTTCAATGAATCAAAACCAAACTAAAAAAGCATGCATAGTCCCCCGAGTACCCGGGATATAAAAGGTCGACCTTCGGCAGAGCCCTGACGTACCGAAAGCAAGGCTATATACTCCAGAAGGCCACCTTCGGCAGAGCCCTGACATACCGAAGGCAAGGCTATATACTCCAGAGGGCGCCCGGTATTTGGAGGGGGATCGCTACGAACTACTCTCTCAGTATCATTATTTATAAGTTTCATTTCTGTATTGACTGGATGCACGTATATAGACAAGAAAGATGTTCCACCTATCAATACTTTATTTATTATAAATAGATTCACATCAGTACCGGTTTCAGCCTCCTATGGCCATCATCAGCTGGATATTACAATATTGTAGCCATTAGACATTGGTGTATGTCACAAAGATATTATTTTTAGAGCATCTGCATGTCTAATGGGGTTAAAGATAAAATGTGTTGTGATAATGTTTTGTCTATATGGGGTTGAAATAGTATCTACAGGGTGGCGCACGAATAGTTGACACATTTCAAAAGCAAATATAAAATGCAACTTATGCATTATGTTGTGAAATTTTCTCGCACACCTTTCCTGTTTTATGGAAATATCTGTAGAGGTGACACTGCTGCTTTGTCTCCAAATGCCTGCATTCCAGTGAGCTTTCTGCCACGGCCGACCATGGCTGACTCTCCGTTCAGCAGCGCGCCAAGACAGTAATATTTTAATGCGAATCAAAAAGTGTTACGGCGACACAAAAGAAATTTCGAGCTGCATTTCAGACTAGGTGGGCACGAGTAAGGAACACCACCCTTCACTTATACAAAAACCTTGAAGAACAAGCCAGTGCGAAGGAAGAAAAGAGACCACGTGCACCAGTAGTTCAGTCTCCTGAAACCATCGCTGCACTGAGGGTCGCCATGTACCCGCATAAAATGTCTGTGCTACATAAGCTAACAGATCTTCACAGGCAGAAGAGTTTGCAGTACGCCTTATGGACTCAAGATAAAAATGAAGTACTGTTTAACACTTGGTTCTCTGATGAAGCCTATTTTCATCTCAAAGGGGCAGTTAATAAACAAAATGTGCGCTTTTGGGCTACAGAAAACCAGACAATATTCACGAAAAAAACACATATGGGGAAAAAGTGAGTCTGTGGATAGTTCTGTCAAGTCATGGGTTAATTGGATCATTTTTCTTCAGTCAGACAGTTAATGCACAGCGATACAAGGACATGCTGGGGAATGAATTCATGCCTCAAATTCTCGCTGTATCTATTCATACGCAGTGGTTTATGCAAGATGGTGCAACACCTCACACAGCTAACAATGTTCTTGAGTTTTTGAGGGGAGTATGTGTTGATCGAGTAATGTCGCATTGTTACCCACAGTACAACAATTATGGCGGATTATTCTGGCCTCCTTAAAGCCAAGATTTAAATCTTTGTGATTTCTTTTTGTGCGGCTATTTAAAGAAAAACTCTTCGCTTCAAGATCTCAAAGCCGCATGGAAATACGGTTTGTGCAGCTCTCCAGCAAAATTCATTAAGACCTGTGCCGCAAAGTCGTCAGAAACATGCGCACTGTCTCGAAGAGGTTATCCGCCGACATGCGGCATAGGTCTTAATGAATTTTGCTGGAGAGCTGCACAAACCGTATTTCCATGCGGCTTTGAGTTCTTGAAGCGAAGAGTTTTTCTTCAAATAGCCGCACAAAAAGAAATCACAAAGATTTGAACATATGATATAGTGAAATGTATTTCCAGGATCCAAGCCTGTGTTCAAAATGTTCTGTGAAAGATAAAGGTGTTATTCTAAACTAAAATGTGTCAACTATTCGTGCGTCACCCTGTATGACGAATGTGGCAGTGAAATGCTACAGTAAGCTAAAACTTATTGCGTATACATTATACATAATGAACACATTAAACATATTAAAATACAAGAAACTTAGTATAAAACGCTTGATAAGTTTAAACACACTAAAACGTAAAGTACATACATGTTAAAACACTTGTTAAAATTTGAGAGTTCTTGTTCTGTGGAGTTCCTTTAAAGATCTCTGAAGTTTTCCGTAGGTTACTGGCTAAAACGTATAATTTTGCTTAACTTAAATTTTCCTGCTCGTATGGCAGATTGTGAGGCAATTTTGATTTTGGGTGAGGGGGGGTAAATTTTAGGACTTTCAGGAAACGAGCTGTTGAGGATCCAACCAGCCTTCGGGCTGAGGACTAAACATACATAGCTAAAAAAATATGCAGATGGTCATTGATACCTCTCAAATGGAAAGCTGTTCGAAAATTTTGCCAAAATAGTCAACGCACAGACACACAGTCGTTACGATTTGATTTATATAGATAAGGAATCCGCTCCACGTATAACACCTTTTGGGCCATGTTCGCTGGACTCGGGCTGAGAAACCGACTTTTCATTATAACTGCCTTATTAATCCTCCGGCTGAAAAAATGCACGAGAAAATATTTAGAATTGGATTTCCATCAAGTTTGGTCAATTTCCAATCAGGTTGGTCTTGTACTTTATATATTGTGGGAGAGTAAATTCACCATTTCGGTTAAATCCCAGCCCGTTCCGAGAATCTAAACTGGTATTGACCTTAAAACCTACCCTTGGACAGGTAGATGCTAAATATAAAGTTTGGTTCAAATATCTTCAGTTTTCAAGTTGTAAGAAATGCACTTTATACGCATTCACTCTTGCATTAAGTCAGGTGGGACTTGTACCGAAAAATGGTCCGTTAATGATATCTCCCTTATTAATCCTGGTATCAAAATGTTGCACATCAGAATAAAAGTTTAGAAATTAATTTCCATTAAGGTGGGTAGATTTCCATTAAGTTTGGTTGTGTATATTTTGAGGGAGTGCAAAATCACGGTTTCGGTTTTGTATAAACCCCCAGCCAGTTCAGGGATTTAGAAACAATATTTGCCCTAAAACCTATGCAAGGACACGTGGATTTGTTTGGTTGTGAATATTTTGAGGGAGTGCAAAATCATGGTTTCAGTTTCGTATCAATTCCCCAGTCAGTTCAGGGATTTAGAAACAATATTTGTGCTAAAACCTACCCAAGGACAGGTGGATTCCAAATATGAAGTTTGGTGGAAATATATCCAGTAGTTTTCAAGTAATAGGAGGACAGACAAACAGACAAACCGACAGAGAGACACCAAAGCTAAAAATTATGCAGATGGTCATTATTACATCTGAAACGGATAACTGTACGTAAATTTTGCCAAAATAGTCAATGTACAAACACACGGTCTTTACGAATTTATTTATATAGATAAAGGCTTGTTCTTCTTCCAGTATTTTTCCATTAGCATCCTAATTGCAAATATTAGATCTGTAGTTGACCTTCCTGGTCTGAAACCATACTGCTCTTCTTCCAAATTGGTTCAACAATATCTCTGATTCTGGCCTCTACTACTTTTTCCAATATTTTCAGGACATGAGACAATCGTGTAATACCACGATAATTAGTACATTTTCGTTGGTTTCCTTTCTTGAACAGAGGTACAATGATACCCATCTTCCAGTCCTCAGGAATAGTATTTTCCTCCCATATCTTGTTGAGCAGTCTGTAGAGCCACTGGATTACTGGAATTCCTGCCGCTTTCAGCATATCTGCACTTAGTTCGTCTATGCCCACTGCCTTTCCTTTCCTCATGCTCTTAAGCGCATTTTCAACCTCAAGCCATGTTCTGTATCTCCATTCAGCAACTTTTCGAAATAGATCTTGAGTTCCTGTTTCATTTCTCCCTCTTCTTGTGCCAGAGTTCCATCATCACATTCTATTGGTTTTATGGTCTCTCGATCCCTTCGCTTGTTTTTCACTACTCTGTATAGCAATTTCATATTTTCTCTACTGTCCTCATCCAGTTTGTCTGCAAACTCATTCCATTTCTTCTCTTTTTCTTCCCTTACAATGTTCTTTACTGCAAGTTTCTTGTTCCTGTATACTCCTTGAAGTCTTTGTATTTCTTGTTCATTGCATTGGTACCCCTGTTTTTGTTTTCCTTTGTCCAGTACCTTCTTTATCTAGTTTCTTTCTTTCACTGCTGTTTTCACTCTACCATCCCACCATGGTGTCTCCTTTTTCCTTTTGATGGAACTTGTAACTCCACATAGGTTTTTGGCTTCTCCCACAAAGGTGTCTTTGAAAGCTTCCCACTCTTCATTAACGTTGGTTACTTCACCCTTCGGCAGACTCTGTTGAATCCTTAGTTTGTATTCTTCCTTTATTTGGATATCTTCCAACTTCCAAGTTTTAACCCTTGGTTTTTTCATAATAATTTTCTGTGTTTCAATAGTCTTTTGTTTGAAGTCTACTACTAGCAATCTGTGGTCACTGTCCATGCTTTCACTAGGGGTGACCTTTACATCTGTGATGTATCTACCATAATCGTTATTCGTGATTACGTAGTCTATACTGTCAGATAACTCCTCAATTGCAATCATGTAGGCTGAGTGGGCCACAAACAGACCTCCGACCCAGGTAAAAATCACTGGCCTGGCCAGGAATCAAACCCGGAGCCTCCGGGTACGAGGCAGGCATGCTTCCCCTACACCATGGGGCCAGCTACTTCAATACTAGCACAAATTAATTAGAAAATTCATCACTGGTAGACCAATTCAAAAGCCTCTATTGTTATTTTCCTCAAACAAGTGAACATTAAAAAATATAGCTTCTAAACATATCATTTACATCAAGCCCTGAAAGTAAAAATAACCAACAATTTGGGAATACTAACTCAGGACTAGATCACACGTTACTTACAAACAATAACGTCCTTTTCTTCATCATCAGGTGGAAGTGGAGCTTCATCATTCTGCTGAGACTGAATTCCAACTGAAATAATAAAAATACGTTGTTCAGAGGATGTACAAACATTAAATAAAATACACTTTATCAATGTGACTACCACTATCTACTCTACCAAACAGGTTAGCTCAGTACGTTATGGCTCGGTCAGTGAAGAAACTTAAGTACCACGATGACTTGATATTATGCGATGATGGAAGTTCTGAGGAGATTGTTATTAAAAATAATGTGCTCTGCCCAGTTCTAATTTTTTCTTTCCATTTTTAGTAACACATAAATAACACCATTGGTTGACTTAAAATAAAATACCTGATCATAATTTTACATGGTGAGAAAAGTATCAATGCTAATGGAGGGCATGTTGAACATTTCATGTGGTATGCTGGTAAGTTCTATTTCTGTGCATTCTCCATTATTAACCCTTTCACTCCGGCGCAGCGAGTACGATGGTGTGACCCTCTGGATGCGAACAGTGAGTGGCTCACCGAGCTCACTGAACGGGATACTTGTCTCTCTCCGCTCTCCCATCCGCATATGGCTCCCGATGTGAGGAGAGAACAGGAAGAGGTTAAATTTATTTTATTTTTAATGCATAACTTCATCTGCAACCACCTTCTAAGAAAACTATCTATTAGTCTCCTCGCACAGAACAGTTATGATACTCATGTTAAATAACAGCTGAGAGAATCTTCTAGCATTGTCCACTAAACTTTTCAGTTTGGAATTATCTGTGTCAAAATTATGTTTCTTCATATTCAGTTTCTTACTTCTCCAATTTAGTTTTCTGCTCTGTGATTCAGGCACGTGGTCTTCATCCTCACTATCTTCATATTCAGTTGAAGTAGGCCAACCATTTAGACGATCCAGCAGTAACTGAAGTAGGAAACGTGCCTGAAGTAAAAGGTGTGATTGAAATCGTTCCATTACCAAAATCAGATGATAAATCACTATCATCGTCCTCTTCTTCAACGTCACTAACCAATATGAGGGCAAGAGCTTTCTCCACAGTATATCTATCCTCAGTCATCAGGCCTTTCACAATTTCGAAGTGATTGAAAGCTAAATCGAGAAGCACAACCATGTCAGCACAGGGGAGCAACTAGGCGCAAAGCGAGTAGCATACAGGACATATTGCTTTCGTCTTCGAACTGGTTACTCCTTTCATCTGGTGATCATAGCCAGAACGACAGACTCACAAGTCAGCCACAAGAAACCTCCAAGGCCGAGCTTCCCCAGCAGTCTGTTATAGCAAAACGGAAAACAGCCGAAAGACACATGACTTCTAGAGCAGTCGACCAGAGTGAAAGGGTTAACTTACTATGTAGAGTTGTAGAAAATGAGTTCTAACATGGAAATAAAGCATTTTGGGACCCATATCCACATAACATTTTCTATTTCTACGTGTGAGGAATGTGTCTTGAAAGTTTGGTCGTACCTTATTGTTACACACTGTATAGAATATTTTGGAAACAATCTCTACCCATAAAAATTCAACATTCATCCAGTACGGTATTACAATTTACGAACTTCTTCATATAGATCCATATTGATACAGTTTAAATTAAGAACTAGCGTTAGGTTTAATTGTCCACCCAAACAATACACTTCACTTTACAAGTGAAAACTATTTAATATAAAAATATATTAACCCTTACCACTTGCCTGTCGGGTGAGGCCCAACATTACGATATTCCCGTTCCGGTTGCATGTAGGGGGAGACAGACATGACATTTTGTCGCCCACCGCTCGTCTGCCGCCTCTTAGCCGACAAAATACAACGATGATATACTGTACTGCCATCTTTTGGTTCCGTGTGGAACTCTGTAGAATCCAGATACTATTTGACAGTCAGTCAAAAATCTATTATTTAGATGGCAGTGTAGCCGTCAGCTGTCCATTCACGCACACGAAACTCGAGCGATAGTAAACAAACGTGATCGCCAAGGGCTCTTCTAGTCGTATATAGTGAAACCTCGATTCTCCATTTTTCGAGGGACCATGAAAATAAAACGTACAACACGGGAAAACGGAAAATCCGGGAATGAATTAAAACCATCAACAATTTGGCTAAACATCACAAAAATGAAATATGTATAATTATAATCATACAAAACACCTAAACCAAACCAAACTGCAGCCCCAATGGGCCTTTGCCTGCTTAGCGATCGCTGCTCAGCCCAAAGGCCTGATGATTACGAGGTGACGCATGGTCAGTGCGACGAATCCTCTCGGCCGATATTCCTGGCTCTCTAGATCAGGGTCGCCATCTCACCATTATATAGCTCCACAATTAAAGGTAATCACATAGGCTGAGTGGATCTGGAACCAGACTTATATCCAGGTAAAATTGCCTGACCAGGTCACAATCGAACCCGGGCCTGCTGGATGAGAGGCAGGCATGTTAGACCGCGAAACAGCATTAATTACCGGTACATGAGTTCAAAATCTCAATACTTTATATTCAATTTTACAGGGGAATCTATGCCAGTTTCCCGTGAAAACTTCTTTCAGTTCTGCAACTTTGATTAGGCTAGCCAAACTCTTCGAAAAATCTAATAACACCAAGCCAAACGACAATCGACCACTAGTAGTTTTTAATTCACTCATCTAATAAAATAAAGCACATTAGATACAAAAGCACCCAACATGATGGTGAAATCTCTTAATTTCTTAATCTTTCATTGTAATTTGGTCTCCGGTGTACTGTTCGTAGTCAGTTTCTGGAAACCTCGTACCACGTAAATTAGGCCTAAATCGACTTTTAAAGGTTATGTTGAACTCGAAAACATGGTTTCGAATGTAAGTATCGATTCTTAAAAGTTCTCGAATGCATTATATTCAATTCTGCCTGTCACAAATCCAATCAAATTGGAAAAATAAAAGAAATATCATCAAAACTTCAGAAATTATGGTTATTCGTGACCTTGAGGTAATCTGGAACGCGCGCTCGCCGCACGTCAGAACGAGTTGGAAATCAACCATTTAAATGTAACGTGCGCAAATAAAACGACTGCGGTTTTTGGTATTTTAACACAAAAACATAAAATTCCCAGTCTTACATTAGGACCTAAACAGTAATAGGCAATCACAAGACTGCCCATGGCTTTCCTTTTTAATGTAAGTTTCAACATCTGTTCTGGTCTCGCTAACATAATCATGTACGATAATATAAAAAATACTGAATTTGTGTTAAGGAGCAGTTTCGATTCCTGCCTGAAAGCCCACTTACTCTACAGTGTCCTGAGCAAAGTGCCGAAAACCTGTTCGGCAGTACGATCGAAAAAATGTAAAAATATAAACATCTAACCCTGGATATAATATGAGCGTTTTATAAGTGCGAACATTTGACGAAACTTGTTCCGTCTTCAAGCAGAGCTGTCGAAATGGGCCATGTCTCCTTACAATTGTTGTGGCCACTCTCTGCTTTATGATTTACGACATTCTCTAAACAATACCACCCAAATGCGGTGCTAAGATGGTCCCTCACGCAAGTTCACTGCCAATCGCTTTTCCAGTACCGGTACAGTACTTGCTCTAATTATTGTAATGACGGGGCGTTAATGCTAAGATCGATAAGTATGCCATAGCCGTCCTTTCATGAGATACAGTTTATTAAAAAAATAATTGATCGGGGATTTAGCGTTGATGGGACTGGAATTTCTGGGCGGTTGATCCGAGAAATCGTTTCTTCAAGGAAGAGATAATGCAGGATTTTTAAAACGTGATTTAATTACGATGCTCGCAGGACCACGTAATTTGAATGCAAATTCCAGGAAAACGTATTTTCCGGGAACGGATAATCGAGGTTCCACTGTAAATGTTGTATATGTTAGGCAACACAGTATTTTCACACCTCTGCTCCTAATGAATATATCTAATAGTATTTCACGATGCCTAAAAGTGAACTAACGATGGTGGTTTGTGTACCATAACCCAACATGTACCGGATGCTGAAGGCTGGCACAATTATAAATCAACAGATCCAGATTTCAAGAAATCGCCGTTTACAGTGGTTTCAGCCTAAAAACTACCGCGAGGTATGACACCAGAGACTGATTAGAGTTTTTCAATTGCTTTTTAGCGATGATTTGTACACTGAAATTATGAACAAAACCCATCGGTCTGCGATAACGATAATAATAATAATAAAAATGCAAAATAATTTGTCTTAAATTCCACATATTGCTTTTCTTTGCTCCAGTATAGCTTGAGGTAAACTTGTATAGCCCAACTACATATTTAAAAGCACGTGCTATCTCCAAAATCGTGAAAGATGAATACAGGTCATGTAAGATAAAAATTTACATTTAAAATACGAGCAGTCGAGACAACACAGAGAACTTTAATTCGAGGGGTAAGGGTTAAACATACTTTGGAACATGTTTTGTGTCACTGGAGACTTCTTCAGCCATAACATCTCGTAGCAGAATACAAAGCTCATTGTTGCTGTCTAATGATTTAAAAATGGAAGAACCCATGTCTTTTTAAGGATTGTTTGAAAATACACTAAATATAAAATATACACACTATTTACATAAAATTGTCCACCACCTCAATTTAGAAGTAAGGCCATGCGGAGCATAGTTCTTAATTTAGTTCCCCCAGTAGGTAGATCCATGTACTTTCACATCCTTTTCTTGTTTCTTACCTTGTTTCTTGTAGGTTCCCATCCTTTCAATAATGTTTATTTTTTTATGTCATGTTACATTTTGTTTGTGCCCCCCCCCCCCCCCCCTTAGTGCTACAGTATACATTACAATTAAATTAATAATATTAATTTAATTGTAATCTCAGTTCAATACGGACCAAATAAAATTCTTATTCACACTATACATTCCCAGCAACCTGCCAACAAGCTGCACGACCTCATCCGTGACAACAGAGCGACCCACCCGAGGCATGTTGGCCACATGCTCTCGTCCGCATCGAAGGCTTTGACCCACTATGTTGTGGTTCTGTAAGGCAATGCCGAATCCCCGCACTCCTCACGATGATCTTCATGACAATGTTGTGCTGTAACGCCTCAAGCACATTCAATTTTAATTCAACTGTGCTGTTCTTGTTTTGGGAACGTCTTGGATACTAACTGATTGACTGATCTCTCACAGCTAAGTGCATGCGTAGACGACAGGATGGCCGAGTCCATGTACTGTCAGATAGGTTGGGTACCACCATAACGTGTCAGTTTCTTGGCATACATATAACAGTGTTACCAAAAATAAACAAACAGCCCTTTTAAGTTTTAAACTCCAGGTTTGATCTAATATAATGGTACAGTTTGTGGCCTAGCAGCACTGCAGTTGCTATGAGTGTGTCTTATCAGTTTTATTATTTGGAATGATATTGCTCTGTTTGTGATTGCACTTCAAAATTTGTCAATTTGAAGAAAGTGTGTAATTTATGGACAAATGAAGGTGGACTGACAATTGAGGAGGCAAAAGCAACTTTTATTTTAATAGACTGATATCATAATCACAGCTATAGGACTCTTCCAGTTTTATGTGGAATCCAAACGCTATGGATATGAATTTTCCTTTTTTTAAATCAGATATACTTTTTTTTTTTTTTTTTTGCTATTTGCTTAAAGTCGCACCGACACAGATAGGTCTTATGGTGACGATGGGATAGGAAAGGCCTAGGAATTGGAAGGAAGCAGCCGTGGCCTTAATTAAGGTACAGCCCTGGCATTTGCCTGGTGTGAAAATGGGAAACCACGGAAAACCATCTTCAGGGCTGCCGACAGTGGGGCTTGAACCCACTATCTCCTGATTACTGGATACTGGCCGCACTTAAGCGACTGGAACTATCGAGCTCGGTCAGATATACATTAGCTGGGATTAGAACCACAGCCACTCTCAGTGAGAAGCCACTCTGCTATTATGCCTGTAAAAAAAAAAAAAAAAAAAAAAAAAAAAAAAAAAAAAAAAAAAAAATTAAAATTGACATATTCATCTGTATGGGTATGAGGGAAAAATATGTTTAAATAATTTTAAAGAGTGCTATTTTTTACCTGAGTGATAGTTCACATTCAGAATGAAGATCAAGCTTTAATGAAGACTGTCTCAACATGTTCATTCATGATGATTCACAGAATTGGCAAATTTAATACACTGTGACTAGTCAACCATCATGCAACATTTGCACTCCATGAGAAAGATTAAAAAAGTGAGCGTGTGCTTTAAACACAAAAGATGGAAATAAGGAGGTAGTTAATTGCGGTTTCTCTAGACGCAACGACGATATGTTGGAGCCAATAATATGATAGTGTTCATCTTGCTGAATTTGTCACAATGAGAATGATCACGGGCACGATCAGATCAACTCCAATTCAATGGTTGCCCATACTAAGCCATATTCCTCCATCCCACCTCCGTAGATGCACTGCTCTGATGAATGAATACAAGATCCAGAATAATCAAGGATTGCCCATTCATGAGGATATCCTCCACCTACACACAGACAGACTTAAGTCAAGACGTCCACCCATCTGCACGGCGGAGAACCTTATAGCTAGTAATTTCAACCTGACTGAGAGATGGTCTAATGAATGGAGACAATTTGCTCCAGCAGAATCCTTAGAAATGCCATGCATTACACAGTAGGTACCTGGTTTTGAACAACCTCAAAATGTATGGTCCAAGATAAACCGGATCCGGACCAACCATGGAGTGTGTGCAGATGTGCTGTATAAATGGAGGAAAAGTTATCATCCTGCTGCGACTGTGGTGCTGAGAGGCAAACTGTGAAGCATATCACACAAGAATGCCCACCGAGACGTTTCAATGGAGATACAAGTGAATTTTTCCTGCCGACGCGACAGGCAATTACCTAAGTAAATAATGTAGATATAAATCTGTAATTTATTGTACTGTTAAATAAATAAATAAATAAATAAATAAATAAATAAATAAATAAATAAATAAATAAATAAATAAATGAATGAATGAATGAATGAATGAATGTCACCACCTGCCCATGTCTTGACTGTTCATCGTCCCCCCTCCAGGTACTAGAATGCTGGACATCCTCACAGGAGAACACGTGAGTTTGAAATGGTCTGAAAGTACTTTAGAAATTCAACTCTTGAGGTTGTACCCAGGTGTTTGTTCAACCAGTATTCTAGTATTTTTATCTGTTCCTAATTCTGTTAAAGTTAGGAGTACAGACTGCTTTCTAGTGAATCATAAGTCTTTTCTGAAGTCAATGAAAGAGACAAGGGATAAAAAGAGGTTAGTTTTTTATGTAAAATTTAACAACTGACTCACCGTTGAAGAGAAATGGTTTAAATACTCGAATGGACAGGTTCTGAAGAAATTCTCTCAGTGTGATTTCCCCGGTTACAAATTTCTTCTTATTGACTTCCAATGCACGTTCTTGTAATATCTCTTCACGTCTCTTCGCTCTCCCACTTTCAAATCCCTGTTGTTCCAACACGTGCAACATCAGAGCCTTCTCAGATTCAACCCTTTGAAGCGCATCTGAAAAAGCGGTAATAACATGATAACTTTATTTTTATTTGATTTAATTTCATTTTAAGATAGGCTAGTAACTGGCACCTGAATAATTACGAACACAAGAACAAAATACACACACAAAAATAGTGACTGAATGGATGGCTAAATTTCTCGGAAACAGGTCTCAGAGAATGAGAGTAAACAAAGCGTTATCTGTTCCTGTAATGATTAAGAGTTGGTCCCACAGGTCAGTATTATTGGACCTGTATGTTATCCTATATGTATTAATGACATGAGTAAAGAACAGGAATCACACATAAGGCTATTTGCGGATGATGTCATACGTTATAGAGTAATAAATAAGTTACAGGTTTGTGACCAACTACAAGAAAACCTTGACAAAGCTGCGAGTTGGACAGAAGACCATGGTATGATGGTAACCAGGACAAAAAGTCAGGTTGATAGTTTCACCACAAGGAAAAGTTCTTTCAGGTTTAATTACTGTGATGATAGGCTGATAGTACCTCATAGGGATCACTGTAAGTACCTAGGTGTTAATATAAGGAAAGATTTTAATTGGGGTAATCACATAAATGGGATTGTAAGTAAGGGTTAGAGATCTCTTCATATGGTTATGGGGGTATTTAGGAGCTGTAGTATGGATGTAAAGGAGAGGGCATATAAGTCTCTGGTAAGACCCAAAGAGTATGGTTCTAGTGCATGGGACCCTCACCTGGAATACTTGATACAAGAACTGGGAAAGATTCAAAGGAAAGCAGCACGATTTGTTCTTGATGATTTCCGACAAAAGAGTAGTGTTATGAATATGTTGCAAACTTTGGGCTAGGAAGACCTGGGAATAAGGAGACAAACGGCGCAAATAAGAGTTATGTTATCAGCTATCAACTGAGAGATGGAATTAGTAGATGAATAAGCTTAAGTGAAGCTTTTAAAGATAGCAAAGATCGTAATATGAAGGTAAGGTTGGAATTCAAGAGGAGAAATTGAGAAAAATATTCATCAGGGATTGGGATAATTTATGAAGGGAAATGTTCAATAAATTTCATAGTTCTTTGAAATTATTTAAGAAAAGACTAGGTAAACAAATGATAGAAATATATTACCTGGGCGACAGTCTTATATGCAGATCAATGATGACTGATTGTTGAGTGAATGAGAAAATTGATTTAGAAATAGAAAACATTCTTGTTCTATGTTTATTCTGATACAATGAAAAATAAGGGAGAAATATGGTGGCCATCAGCAAGTTTAAGTCTGAGAACTGATAATTACCTCTATGGAGATGATACCAGCACAGTTTTAAACACTTTGAACATCTCTGTCAATGTGGATACAAATGCAGAACAACTTGCAGCTGGACTCAAAGCAGGGCAGGCAATGACTGCAAGCTTAGGCTATCAAGAAGTTTGTAACTACTGGATTTTTACTGATGGAAGACCACAAAGTTCAGAGATTATTTTTTCTGTTTTCTGACAAAGAGACAGGTCTTATCGGAGTGATGGGATAGAGAAGGGGTAGGAGAGAAAAGAAAGCAAGAGTGGCCTTAATTAAGGTACAGCCCTAGTATCTGCCTGGTGTAAAAAGGCGAAACCATGAAAAACCATCTCCAAGGCTGCCAACAATGGAGGTTTGAACCCACTATCTCCCAAAGGCAAGCTGATAGCAACATGAATCAAACCACACAGCCAGAGAACAAACCATCGTCCAAGACCTCCTTCCCAGATATCGAAATGAAAGAGATTACTTTCTAGTGAGTATTGTGACAGGTGACGAAAGCAGTTTTTATCCTTATGAACCAGAAATAAATGGACAAAGCATAAAATGGTACCATCAGAATTTGGCAAAAAAGAGAGAGGAAAAAAAATCTTATCTGCTGTGTCTTTTGTTTTGGGATACAGAGAGGTAGATTCTGACGGAATTCCTTGAACGTGGGGAAACCATAAAGGCTTGCTTTTATGAAAATAGTTCCACCATGCATTGCATGATAAATGCTCTGCAAAGAATATCATCCTTCAACAAGATAATGCACATCCTCACCTCTCACATCACCAAGGAGAAAATTGGGAAAAAGCGGTGTTTAGATGAAAAAATGAATACACTGACAAAGTTTACAATGCCTTGAGAGAATGTGGCCTTTAAAATAGCATAAGATCATCAAGTCAGTGTTGTTATGTGGCTGAAGATGTTACAAAAATACGAAACATGTATCACTATTGACTAGTAAGTTGCCTTAAGCAACTATAGTATCGACAAGGTGGATAATAAAAAGTATTTAGTTGTGGAGATGATCCCTAAAGGTCAGAAATAGTTCGCGGTCTACAGCATGTACTGATCTGTACATTTCAGTGACAAGCACAGGAACACTGCCCTCTGATGTATGCTGGTTTCTTCCTTACGATACCTTAATCAGATGTTTTGTTTTTTTTTGCTATGGGCTTTACGTCGCACCGACACAGATAGGTCTTATGGCGACGATGGGACAGGAAAGGCCTAGGAGTTGGAAGGAAGCGGCCGTGGCCTTAATTAAGGTACAGCCCCAGCATTTGCCTGGTGTGAAAATGGGAAACCACGGAAAACCATTTTCAGGGCTGCCGATAGTGGGATTCGAACCTACTATCTCCCGGATGCAAGCTCACTTAATCAGATGTAAGGTTATTGAAGTTATTAAGGAAAATGACAACTTTTTACTATCTTCATCCAGTGAATATGAATATGAATAAGAGCTGCAATTTTTCACAAAAATTACAAAAATAAAAATTATTTAGGTACCGATATTTAATGTCTTATCTTTCTTTAGGCTAGCTATTTATGTATACTTCTTTCTAATCTCATTCCAATTTTAGCTTTGATTGGACTGGGTTACTCCAAATCCATAGAGAAGGAAGATATCAATCCCGTAACCGATACGAAGTCAGCGTATGCATAAGAGTGATACGTGAATGCAACAAACTGCGTGTTGGAAAGAACCTAGTATAGTGTCATGTAACAAAATGTGTGACACGACATTACCTAGAGATAGTACCTTGTGAGCTTCACAGGCCACGGATCTGTATGTCATGACCATCCGTCAATACTTCACATCGCAGCCTGCACAGCTGCTAGATAATATCACGTCACACATTTTATTGAAAGACGTAATTTGATTATGAAATTTAATTTAAAAAATTTAACCAAATACCAGCCCCCCCTCATCATCATCATCATCATCCTAAACCATCTCCAGTTTCCCGGGTGTGGTGTATGAGCCTACTCCATCTCATCCTGTCCTTGTACCATTCCTCCTCCACCAATTTGTCCCAATCATGACCTCTCAGCAGTACATCGTTCTTAACTAAATCCATCCATTTCCTTCGTGGCCTTCCCAAGGGTCGTCTTCCTTCTACTTTTCTGTCAATTCCTTCCTTGCAGTTCTGTTTACTGGCATCCTCTTCATGTGACCAAACCACTTCAGTCTTGATATCTGAATCTTATTGAGGAAAGAATCATCTATTCCTACTTCTTCTCTAATTTTCTCATTCCTAACCTTGTCTTTCCTGGTTTTCTGGATCATAGTGCGTAGGAATTTCATTTCAGCTGCCTGAAGTTTGGAATTATCTCTATTGGTCAGTGTTGTGGTTTCGAGACTGTATGTAAGAATTGGTGTATAATAGGACTTGTACAATGTCATTTTTGTTTTCATGGGTATTTGCTCATCCCACAGCAGGTGTCTTACCTGGTGGTAAAATTGTGTTGCCTTATTGATTCGACTGTTCACCTCATGTTTTGCTAGGTTGTCATTTGATTAACATTACCCAAGTATTTGAAAACTGGAACGCTGTCCAGTTGGGCTTCATTTAACATGACTATTGGTTCTGCTCCTTCCCCATACACTTTCATCACCACCGTCTTGGTCTTGCTGATGTTTAAACCATATTTCTTAAACTCCTCATTCCAGCTTTGCATTCTCTCTCTCAATTCCTCTTCTCAGTCACTCCAGATCGCAACATCATCTGCAAATGTGAAGGCTTTGATATCCCCATGTTCTTTCCTTTTAATAGATTTCATTACTACATCCATTACAATAATAAATAGAAGTGGTGACAATGAGCTGTCCTGCTGCACTCCTCTCTTTGTTTCAAACCAGTCCGACAAACCACATCCTACTTGAATACAGCTTCTGTTCCCACTATACAACATTTTCACTTTGTCTATGAGGCTGTCTCGCACTTGAAGTTCTTTCATGCATTGCCAAATTCTTTCCCTTGGTACACTGCCGTATGCTTTCTCAATGTCCAAAAATATTAGAAATAAAGTTCCCTTACAATTTCTGGCAGTTCTGGGAATGGAACCTGGGCCGCTGAGGACAGAAGCCAACAGTGTTAATCATTACACTATGGAGGCGGATGTAAGTTTCTGTACAACACTCATACTTTAGCATACAATTATCACTTCAGCTATTTTACAGTCCCCTCTACTGTATAGCTACACTATTATTACAGTGACTGTTGTGCAAGCATACAGCAAGAATCAACAGCACCACCATAAAAAAATGTGAATGTAAATGACTACTAAAAAGAAGATAATTACACATAAAGTGCCAGAACTCAGGATAATTGAAGTGCTGTTGACTTCTCAGGTGGTTCAGCATAGATCTGTGGAATGACTGCATGCTGAAGATAGACTTGTTCTCAACATCATCCACACTGATAGTTTCGGGTCCAACCCCTGGGAACAGAAAAGAAATCAAACTATTAACATGTGATTGTCATACATATTGTACCAGTTTATAAGTTTTTACAATTTGCGTTACATCACTTCGACACAGTTAAGTCTTATGGCGACGAAGGGACAGGAAAGGGCTAAGAGTGGGAAGGGAGCGGCCATAGCCTTAATTAAGGCCTGGTGTGAAAATGGGAAAGCACAGAAAACCATCTTCAGGGCTGCCGAAAAAGGGGTTCGAACCCAATATTCCTTAAATGCTGGATACTGGCTTGTTTCAGAGGTTAGACTGTATTTTCTTGCGCCTGGTTAAATTTCGGTAAGGGTATTTTCATGTAATTTATGGCGAGAAGGTTATCACTTTTCTACTGGCGTTTGATATATGTTTTCATGGTACATACACAGTACACATAGGTTAGCTGACGCTGATACTGGATACTGGCCGCACTTAAGTGATTGCAGCTACTGAGTTCAGTCAATTTTTAAGTACAGTTAAAATCCACTATAGCGGATACGGCTTATAGCGAGAACCCGGTTACGTGAGATTTTATGTCCCTTCAAAATCCCTATATTAAACTGTGTATTGTCCTTTTCTTACAGTGAAATACTTGTAAAGTGACAGCGAGAGCCTTATTACTGACGCATCCATTATTACAAGTGATTTTACCAATATTCATGCACCCAGCCACTATATTGCATGCGATCGATCATCTTCGGTATAGTTTCCTCGCTATGTCCACTAGCAAGCTCTCTCGTCGACACCTAAGACGATATTAGAGTCTATTAGTGACACCCGTCGTCAACTGCCATTCCGTAAAGAAAATCAGAAATGAAAGAGGACAACATGTTTTCGTAATAAATATGTAAATAACGTGGTCAATAGCAGTTGTTAACTTGTTAGAAATAAAGGCTAAGTAAACGGTCGCTTAATTTTAATACTCCACACTGAAATTAAGTAAGAACGCGATGCACCTCAAGATATAGCACAGCGCATAACTAATTTCAGAGGTTAGATTGTATTTTCACGCATCTGGTTAAATTTCGGCAAGGCTATTCTCATGTAATTTATGGCGAGAAGGTTATCACTTTTCTACTGGCGTTTGATATATGTTTTCATGGTACATACACAGTATACATAG